>NC_138982.1:43854431-44549387 GCF_964341445.2 Mesoplodon mirus | reverse complement strand
GGGTGCTGAAGACTGAGCACTGGGAGTGAGGGCTCTGCCTGAGTCGGGGACCACATGAGGGTCTCGTCTCTAATGAGCAGGACTAGGTCAGTGCCCTGGAATCCTAGGTAAGATGAAGAAGAATGGTAGGGAGAGGGAGGTGGGGAGGACAAGACATGGGTATGGGATTAAGAGATACAAACTACTATGTATAAAATAAAAAGCAACAAGGATATATTGTACGGCACAGGGAAATACAGCCATCACTCTGTAATAACTTTAAATGGAGTGTAATCTATAAAAATATTGAATCACTATGCTGTATACCTCAAACCAATATAATATCATAAATCAACTGTATCGCAATAAAAAAAAAGATGAAGAAGGATGTAGTTGAAAACACAATGGAAAGAAATCTCTCTTCTGTGGTATGTCAATTTTCTGCTTATGCCATGAGGGATGTGATTCCTGAGGATTCAAGTCTCAGAAAATAAAAAAGAACAGGCTCCGTCTTTCATTACTTTCATAACTGACCTTCTTTGGACAACCCTCAAGATAACAGGGGAGGGTGTGTGTCTGGCTCGACTGCTCTCAAAACATGTCCTTGTGAAGGTTTCAGGCACCAGGAGAGAAGAGCAGGAAGCCAAGGACAGAAGGTAAAACCAAGAAACATGCCAAAACCTCTCCCTGCTGTATGTCGCCCAGTGCTGCCTGGCTTCTGGTCCCAGGTTGGGAGAACTGTGCCAGAAAGGGCTGCTGCACTCAGCAAACACTCGGCAACAACAGTGCGCAGTGAGTCATCACTGGCTTGTGCTTTGATGGCATCAGATTCTTCATCAAATCAGCAGATGCTCCTGGAAATCATCTGAGGAAGCACTC
This sequence comes from Mesoplodon mirus, assembly GCF_964341445.2. Classification (NCBI taxonomy): domain Eukaryota; kingdom Metazoa; phylum Chordata; class Mammalia; order Artiodactyla; family Ziphiidae; genus Mesoplodon; species Mesoplodon mirus. Next base: position 44,548,529 of record NC_138982.1, on the reverse strand, counting down.
CTCCAAGATCTGCTGTGCAGGCTTTTGCGAATAATAGCGATAAAATCCCTTTTTGGGAGCCTACTTGGCTCTCTCTGAAAATGTTGGTAGCATTTAACCCCTTGTCTCTTCTGGGAGATGTGGGAGCCTTCCCAGAACCAGAGTTGGCTGGCACGTGCACGATCAGGTTTTGGCTACAAAGTCCTGGTCCTTAAAACAAGCAATGCCCTCTGGACCCCACTGGGAGGCAGCTTGCAAGGCAGTTTCTCCTTAGCCCCAGGCTAGGCTATTTAAACATCTCTTTAGCAGAGTGAAGGAAGCCTGATTCAGTTGGACAGAGGATAATGAAGGCTCATTACCAGACGAAGGCACCTCTAAGCAAATGGTGGACTTATATTTCTTGTGACAGCCATCAATCTCTATTTCTCTGCCTTTCCTGCCCCAGAATCTCTGTGTCTCTCTCTTGTACTCTTTCTGTCCCTCTCTGTCTCCACTGCCTCAACACCTCAGAATGTCCCTTCCACACACATCCTCTTTTTCCCAGTACACACCAGGAAAATCTTTTCCTCCCACTTTCCCAGTGGAACCCACCACGACCTGCAATTCCACCCTCCCTGCCTCTGATGGCATCTCCCAGCACCTGCTTGTCTACCTGCAAGCACGTTCAGGTCACTCTTCCAAAGAAACTGCTGGCTGCTCGAGCTGCTAGCCTGTGCTTCTTCCCTTCCCCTTCACACTTCTCCTCACCTCCTTAATCCATTCAATTTGAATTCTAGCACATCACCTCTGAATCTGCTCTCTTGAAGGTCACAAATTCAATGGTCTTTTTTTTTAGATCTTCTCATCTTTATTATTAATTTATTTTAAAAGGCTCTTTTTGCATCGTCCTTTCCTTTGCACTATTTTAATCGACAAGTACTGTTTTACAATATAGTTTTGAGTTCCAAAATGTTCTGTTAATTTTTTTTCTGGTTGGCCTCAAATTGAAAACTATCAGCATATTTCTGGAAAACAGCGTATACTAAATGATTTAATAAAAAAGTAATTCAGTTAAACAAAGTCTTACATAATGCTCTTAAAAAACCAAAGCTGAAAGATCTTCAAACAAGATCAGTGTGAGATTCAGGAGACCTCGTGCATGGTCTGAGGTCCACCACATTTTCCTCCGTTTTTGAACCTCAGACTTTTCTTTAGCAAACTGTGAAGGCTGGACCAGAAGATCTCAAGTTCTAAACTTCTATTGGGTTCTTCCTTAAACCAGTTCCTCTTCCTGACCCTACAGTTTCTGTTCATGTCAATGGCAGCATTATCCTCCAAATATTCCAGGCTCAGCTTGAACTCCCAGTTGTCTGAGATCAATTCTTGTCCCTTCCTTCTTTCCACTGTTCTTTCGCAACGTCTGTCATATCCAGGTCTTTTCTGTATCCATTGCCCGTCGGCCCCACCCTGACAAGGCGGCTGTTGAAGTCCCCCATGCTCCTGGTTTTCGACTCCTGTTCCATGTGTCCTATCTGGACAACTGCAACACCCCTCAAAGACTTCCTTGCCTCCACCTCCATCTGTTAGTCCTCTCATCTTTTCCATCCTTGCCAAGGTGATCTTCCCAAAGCACAGCTCTGATCAGACTGCTTCCCAACTCAAAAACTTTCCATGGCTTCTAATTGCCCATGGGAGAGTTGAGATCACTTGTCTCCAAACTTTTAAAATCATGCGCCCTTCTGAAAGATTTTCAAGCATACATTGCCATTTATCTTTACTTATACATTATATATATGTACTACTGTGCTCCGCTACTATACATTATAAAAGACACACAAAGAAATTAGAAAATAGAAACTAGATGAGATAAAAATCAATGTAAATAGAAGGTCTAATATGCAGGATTCCTACAGTCCAGTGGATCATCCTGTGCACTCCCTGAGTCCTTTGGGATTCACAGCCCTACCATAATCCCACTCCAACCTAGATTTGTAGCTACTTCAAGTTCGGAGACCATTCTGGTCTTTTCTCCTACTATTCTCTGTGGGTACCTTCACATTCTGCCCACACTGATCTCTGTGTTCTTTCCTGGCCAAGCTTCCATGTACTTACATGAACTGTTTTCTTCTCTACCTGTTAAAATTCCAGCTATCCTTTATGGCCCAACTCTGATGCCACCCCTTCCAGGAAGCCTGGTATGATCTCTTGTGCCTGAATTGCTATACATTTCCACGTTGGTTCCTGACTTGGGACACCCATATCTGCTGCCCTCTCAATATATAGTTGTTCATGACATACACACCTTAGTTCCTCGACTAGATCTAGAGCTCCTGGAAGGTAGGGAAATGTCTTATTTCATCTTTGTATCCTCCACACCACCTATCACGGTATTTCCTAATAGGTATTTTAATGGACGTTGGGTTTCTAGTTGGTACACCTGGCTGTCATCAATCATTGTGGGGTCTGTTCAGTCAACATATATGTACTGAGTCTCCCAGGTACAAGACACAGTGCTGGGCACCACTGGAGAATACACCAGTGAATTAGGCATGAGTCCATACCTTTAAGAGACTCAGTGGAAAAGGTATTGAAATAATTCTAATACAGGGTCAACAGTGGTGAGTGTCACAGCAGAAGACCTGACAAACTGTTATGAGAACTTAGAAAACAATGATGACTGAACACATGTCCAACCATTTATGGCCCTATCCTGGGGAATAAAATGGCATAAAATAAGCCCAGAAACACAGAGCATTCATGTCAGAAGAGCTCAGAGTAGACTAGATCTCCTTACATCACTGAGACTCTGGAATTTTACTGATTTGCCCCAGCCAGCTGGTAGCAAAGCGAAACCAGAAGCCTGATTGTCTGACACCTAGTCCAGTGCTCCTGCTCTAGTATCTGATCTGTCCCAGGCCCTGGTGCTGACATCGTGTTCCCTGCCATTCCCTCTAAGCACCCCAAGTTCAGTAGGCAAGGAAATGTGACTGAGGGCCACTCTCAAAGTGATATCTGGATTGCAAAAGAGTAAGTTCTTTATGAGCACAGGCCAGGCTCAGGGTAGGTGCTTGGTACATGTGTGATGGGTAGGGAGTGGCTCGTACTCTGCCCAAACCAGATAAACAACCATTATGTAGCACGCTAACAATTCTCAGAGCCCTGAGTAACATCTTAGACACTGCCATTGTTCAGACATTTTTTCTTTCCCCCCAGAAACTGCAACTTTCATGTGGAAACTAGCTAGGCAATTGTTAATTCTTCCACAGGTCAAAGAAGGAAGGAGAACTAGATGGAGAGTTTATTGAGCATTGTACATACGGGATCTTACTTAAGTCTCAAAACAACAGTGTGACGTGGTACTATTACTGCCATTTTGTGGATGAAAAAAATTTTGAGAACATAAATAACTTGCTCAAGTCATAAAGCAAGTGGCAGAGCTGTGCTTTGTGCTAAGGTGTGTCTGAGTCTAAGATCATGGTGGTACCAGGTCCCCCTACCTTTTTGGCTGCACTGTTTCCGTCTGCTTTCTGGCCATCTTCAGCTGTGCTCTGTTCTCCAGAGAATCACTCGGTGCTGATGGGCAAGGGCACGCCTGTCATGGCCAGATGCAGCCCTGCCACTCCGTAAACTTTTATTCCCAGCCACCCTTTCCTAGCAACCTGCCCCTTCCCACAGCTAACTCATTTCTCGTTGAGACATTTTAGCAGCAGTAAGCCATCAAACTCAAGAGAATTTAAACCCTTGTTGTTTCTGAACCCCGTGCTGGGACATTATACCTACTTGAAGCCAGCCACATTGTGAGAGAGAATGAAATCAGAGTGACGGAGCTCCCCTAGGACATGGCAGTGCCAGAGTATAAAGAGCGGGGGCCAGCCTGATGGAGGCAGGGGCCTGCTTCTGAAAGCTCCTACGGCCTTCACACCCTCGGCAGCCCTGACCAAACTGTTCCCCTCCCACTCTCGTCAGCTTCAGGGCAGACAGGCTGAGGAGCAGCCCCCGCCAGTCTTTGTTCCTGTGTTTTTGGAGGTGGGGGTGGGGACTGGGGGGCTGCAAGTTCTTTGCTGGCTTTGGCATCATTTCCACATGGTTCCTCCTCAGGAATGTTCTTTGAAAAGGGTACGTTCTCAATCTGGCTCCTGTTCTGGCACCCTTCCTCCTGCTTCATTCTCAGGTGATCAGTGCACTTTATTCAAAGCACCTCTCAGGTGTACCTCGAGGGTGTGGGCTCTGCTGATTCACTTCCAGGGCCCAGAAGAGAAGGCGTTGACTCAAGGTTTGTTGAAAGGATGACAATATGAATAAATAAGCGGCCAGCCTCCTTCCAAGTCTGTCCTGCTGATCAGTTGCTTTTCTGCTATTAGCCTTCGTAAAAGGACCCAGGAGCAGGGAAAAGGGAGTTGAGTTTAAAACATTTTGGGGAAAGGTAATAGAAGGGTAATAATAACGGGCACTATTTTTAAGTGTCCGTAAAGTGTTAGACATTTTGCAAAAAGCATCTTATTTAATTCACTCATCTGCAAGCTTCAAGGTCTTTCTTTTTGGTTGTTTTATATATTCAGTTCACAGAAGAGGAAACTGAGGCTCAGAGAGGTGAAATATTCAAGGCAAAGCTAGGAGTCTAACCTAAGAGCATAACCTCCAGGGTCATGGCTCTTAAACTTGGCCCTGCCAGTAGGAAGTAAGTTCTGGAGGGGAGGAACTATGCTTCCTCATCTTCATATCTTCTATGGCATCCAGCACAGTGCCTGGATGCTCAAGAAACATTAGATGAGCTGAATTTGAAAGTAGGGGAGGTCTTGCATGCATTTATTCATTCAACAAATGTTTGTTGAGTGCCTGCTATAAGCCAGATACTCTTCTGGGCACGGGGGACATAGCAGTGAACAAAACTATTCTAGTCGGGGAGATAGACAATTAAATAAGTAAGTTATACAGTGTGACAGATGGTGAGAAGCACTAAGGAGGAAAATAAGGCAGAGCAGGAAGATAGGAAGTGTCAGGAAAGAGGGTTTAACATTTTAGATAGAGAATGTGACATTCACTGAGGTGATTTGAGCAAACACTTGCAGGAGGTGAAGGAATGAATGATATGGATATCTGGGGGAGGAACACTGCAGGAAGAGGCCAGAGCATGGGCACAGGTGCTAAAGTTAGAGCAGCCTTGGCTTGTATGAAGGCATCAAGGAGGCTAATATGGCTGGGAAAAAATGGGAAGAAGAGTAGCAAGATATGAGGTCCGATAGTAGGGGAGATGCAGATTGTAATGACCTTGATTTTGACTCTGAGTACCAGGTGGGCAGACCATAAAAGATTGTGGAACACAGCAGTGACATGATCTGACTTCAGTTTTAACAGACTGCTCAGGATGTGTGTAAAGAGTAGACTTTCAAGGTCAAGAGCAAAAACAGGGAGCCTAATGAGGAGACTATTGCAATAATCTGGGCAAAATATGGTGGTGCCTCAGGTCAGGGTGATAGCAGAGCAGGTAGTGAGATGTGTCTGGATTTTGGATGTATTTTGAAGGTAGAAATGATGGAGGTTGCTGATGAATTAGATGTGGGATGTGAGAAAAAGAGAAAAGTCAATGATGACTCCATAGTTTTAGGCTGAATAACTTGAAGACTGGACTTGTCATTTACTGAAATGGGAAAGACTGCTGGAAAAACAGGTTTTATAGAGGAAGATCAAGGAGCTCAGTTTAGCTTATGTTAAGTTTGAGATACCTATTTGATTTTTAAGTGGAAATGTCAAGTAAAGGGGTAAGAGGAAAATCAGAAGAGTATAGTATCCTGAAAACCAAGTGAAGGAAGTGGAGGAAGATTTGACCAATCAGGTCCAATGCTGTTTAGTAAAATGACTTGAGTTTTAGCCACATGGAGGTCCTTGGCTATTCTGACTAGTGATTTTAGTGTAGGCGTGGGGGTTACATGCTGCTTGAAGAGCTTTCAGAAAAGTGGGGAGAGGAGAAATTGGAGGCAATGAGTATAGGCAAATCTTTTGCACAGCTTACTTGCTATGAAGGACAGGAGAGAAATGAGGTGGTAGCTGGAAGGAGAAGTGGAGCCAGAAAAATGTTTTTTAATGTAGGAGAAAGAGCAGTATGTTTATTTGTTGATGAGGAAGATCTAATACATAGAGAAAGCTGATGGGAAGGAGATGGAGTGAGAGTGAGAGAGAAATACGTTGCTGAAGCAATGCCTGTTAATAGACCAAAGAGGATGGGACTGAATGCACAAGTGGAGGGGTTAGACTGAGATCAGAGCATGGAGAGCTTGCCCCTAAATACAGGAGAAAAGGTACAGCTAGGTGGGCACATAAGGTAAGGATTTGGGGGAAGATTGCTTCTGACTGTTTCTATTTTCTCAGTGATGTAGAAAACACAGTTGATAACTGGGAATTGAGGAAGGGAGGAGGAGTGAGAGATTTGAGGAGAGAAGAGAAGGTATGATGTGGCCTTCTAGGATAGTGAATGGACTTGAGGAACTTATGATTCCAGGTAGCACCAATGGCTCACTTGAAACTTGGGAGAAAATATATTGAGAAGCATGTTCTTCAAAGTGAGCTAAACTTCTAAGAGAGGAACAAATTTTGGGAAGGCTAGAACGTGGGGTTTTTAAAGGCTTGAAATGAAAATGTTCTTACCTCATGTGGGTCATATTGTTTGAGGCTCCCACCCTCATTAAATTCAGCCAAGACATCATTTATCTTCTTGGAAGAATCTGGAGAGACATAATCCATATGTGAAACATGGTGAACAGTGAATGGGAGCTGGGCCAAGTAAATTCTCCATGTCTAATCCTGACTATGATGGAGTGAGCCCTCATTCCAGAACCACATGGAGGAATGTCATCGTTATCTGCCCTTCTGCCCTCTCCTTTATTTATTTTTTAGTATATTTTCTCTCTTGCTGTATGAAGTATCTTTCTAAAACACAAATTTGATTAGATTGTGTCTCTGCTCAAAACCCTTACACAGCTCTTAACTTTCCCAGGATAAAGCCTAAACCCTTAGCTTGGTATACAAGTACTTGGTGATGTGACCTAGCCTATTCCTTATCTCTTTCCTTAACCTTTCATTCACTCCATTTTGCAGCCACATCAAACCACATTTCTAGAAATTTCTTAACATGCTCTGTACTTTTTCATGGAGTCTCTTCTCTGTATTACAAACTTCACTCAATTCTCAGTACCCAGCTCAAATGTCAACTCCTTTGAAAAGCCTTCCTTTACTAGTCAGAGTTAATCACTCCCTCCCCTGGCTCCCACATGGCTTGCACATAACTCTGTAACAGCACCTGTCATATGGTGTTATATTTATTAACTTGCCTTTCTTGCTCATCTCCTGCCTCAGTTCAACCTTGAGAGCTGTAAGCCTTTGTATACCATATCAAGGCCTGACATATAACCAGTGTTCAGAAAACCAATATATTAGATGATCGAATAAACATCTGAGCAGAAATTTTAAAACATTTAAAATTTTGTTAATTAAATGGGATGGGTGGGCATCAAGCCTGGCGGGGTTCTGTCCTTGGTGCTGAAACAGAGACAGGATTCATAAAGCATGGTAGTTTAGAAAATTCTGCTTTCCATAGGAAATACTTTAGAAACTACTGGAGAAAATTGTGGCGTTTCTTTCTTTCTTTTCTTTCTTTCTTTCTTCCTTTCTTCCTTCCTTCCTTCTTTCCTTTCTTTCTTTCTTTCTTTTTTTAGTTTATAAGGGAATTGGGAGTCAAGAGAAGGGAGTCAATAATTGTCATTATAACATCCTGAGTAGTTACCAGTACTCTAGACATCAAAGAAAACCAGGATTTCTGCACTCTCTCTGTCTCACAGTATTGTGGCTAATTAAGAGCTTCTCAAGCTCTATTATTGCCATAATTTAAACATCTGAACAAAGGGCAATGTCATTAAAAGCTGATATAGTGTTCCTTGGTGTTTGGGCTCTTTGTAGAGAGGGCTATGCTCTCTTGGGCCTACATAAAGTGGATGTGCTTGTGGGCTGGGCTGTTCTCCATGACTTTGCTGACTTGGATTCAATCAAGCACAAGTTATAATCATTTCAGGATTGAGACATATTGAAATGCCACAGGAAAACGCTGCTGTTGCCTAAAAATGGACATTTCTTTCTGAAATTCAAAACAGATGTTGGAAAACTAATAGCTCAGTGAGATCCAGGCAGCAGATGCCATCAATTTGGGCTGCTTCCAGTCAATTCAGAAAACACTATGGAGAGTAAGATGTTGCTAGGTACTGTTGATGAACTAGTTGGGGACAGGATATGAATAACTGTGGTAATAATAGCTACCCCTTATTAAAGACCTTTACTGCATATTCTCATATGCTCTCCCTTACCAGTCCATGCAGATTTGGTAATATTTTCTTCAGTTTACAGATGAGGAAACTGAAAGTCAGAAAAGTTAAATGACTTGCCTAGGAGTCAGGGTTCTGACTCAGGTCTAGTCTGGCTCAAAATTCTGTATTACTTTTCCTTAAGCACTATTCACTATTATTTCCCAAACATTTGCTAACACAAGGAAAGGTGTAATTAATGCTGTGCACAGAGTGGGGAAGAAGTAAAATAACAGGGAAGAAGTAAAACTAGGATGAGAGTGGGGTTAAGGTGGGGACTGGGGATGCCCCATGAAGGAGGCAGCATTTGAGCTGGGGTGTAAAAATGAGTAAGGTTTTGAAAGGCATACATGAAGTGGACAGGGCATTCTCAGAAGAGACAGGGTGAACAAAGATATGAAGATGGGCACCATGGGACCTTTAGGCAAGCTTAGAACCAGAGAGTAGTCTGGGGCCAGATTTGTGGGAGTACTGAATGCCGAGTTAAGGACATTGATTTCAAATGGTTGAAGACTTTTTGAGTAGTAGAGTAACATAACCAGGTCTATTTTTTAAAAGGCATTCAGGCAACAGAATGGAAGAGAGGTTAGAATTAGGTCAGATTTCAGTTAAGGTCACACATAAATTATATTCAAATTATTCTGAGTAGCTTAAATATTTAGGAAAAAACACTATATTTTAGAATCTATTTCAATGGGAGATTTTCAGCTCAGCCAGAATGGCCAAATTTTTTAAAAAATGAAAAATTTGGAGCATGGGTCTTCCTGGTGTGGCTTCTGCACAAGTAGTATAGAGCCAGCATTTTGACTGAGAACCAAGAAAGTGATTTCACTTGAATTTTGTTTTGTTCTGTTTTCCCCATCTTTTGTTCCTGCTTTATTTTTCTCCATAGCTCTTACCACCATTTAATATACTATATATTTTACTTCCTTGGCTTTATTTTTTTAATTAATTAATTATTATTATTTTTTAACATCTTTATTGGAGTATAATTGCTTTACAATGGTGTGTTAGTTTCTGATTTATAACAAAGTGAATCAGCTATACATATACATATATCCCCATATCTCCTCCTTCTTGTGTCCCTCTCACCCTCCCTATCCTACCCCTCTAGGTGGTCACAAAGCACTGAGTTGATCTCCCTCACAGGCATCTTTGCTGCCACGTTTGTGTGGGACAGGGATGTCCTCAGAACAAACAGACACATCAGGAGCTTCAGTTTACAGCAGAATGTCAGCTGTGCTGCCTGAACCAGGACCCAAAGTTTATGGACTGTCTTCTAGTTAGGAGCCCTGAGTATTTGGCACTAGTCAGACCATTAAACTTGGAAATAACTATAAATCAACATTTTAAAAAGTGAATCTGAAAACCCATAGATGAGAGTGAAATTCTAAGGTACATGATAACTTTCTATACCTCTAAGTTCCCTAATATCATCTCAAACTTCCCTAAGATAGTCTCAAACTGTAACATGCATGTGGATTGCCTGGGGATAAGGTTCTAATTCAGTAAGTCTGGATCATGGCCTGAGATTCCGCATTTCAAGGAAGAGCTTAGGTGACACCAATTATGCAGGTCCATGGACCTCACTTTTCATGAGCAGACCTTAAGCAACGTTCCTGTGTATCTGTGGCTGACTAGTAAGAATTGCCTGTCACAACACAGGAAAAAAACATGATGCTGAGCCTAGAGGAACATATTCCACAGACTGGGAAGATCATAACTGACTCTCAACCCAGGGAGGGAAAGACACAGAGAGAGGGAGAAGGGAAAGTTGGCACATGAAGGGAAAAAAACCCCTAGATTTTCCTTTTGCCAGTGAAGGCTGGGATGTATGAATAAGTTTTCTAAGTACTCAGGGAGTCAAGAACACAGTGAGATGCACAAAAGCAAGAATGGGGTTTTCCAAGGGTCCTAGAAAGATGGAGAATGATGTCAGAACAGAGCTGCCAGGCCTGCAGCACTGCTTCAGAAGGCTCACCTTTGCAGCCAGGAGGAGTCGGGCCCTGGGGTGGAATGTGGGAAGCATGTATAAGAAGTCCAGCATCATAATCACCAAAATAGTCCCCCAGTTAGCCTTCTTTTCCTGTTCCCTGCTTATCCTCAGCATGTAGTCCATTGCCTGTCATAAAATCGATGTTCAATAAAAATTTATGGAATAAATGAGAGCTAGAACAGGGATTGGGCTTGTCATGCTTGTCCCACATGTCCTATATTCCCAGGGGCATAGGGAGAAAAGGTAGACCAGTGGTTCTCAATCTTGGCTGCCTGCTGGAATCACCTGGGGAGTTTTAAACACTACTGATGCCTGGGTCTCACGCCTACAGATGATGATTAAATGGTCCAGGGATGGGGGAGTATGAGGGCAGGACATTGCAATTGTTCAAAGTCTCCCAGGTATTTCCAGTATGCAGCCAAGGCTGAGGACCACTGGGGCCCACCAAGCTAACTTCTCAGGGAAACCCGTGGAAGTGACGGCTCTGCCACAGCGTTACATATAGAATAAGACAAAAATTCTTTACATTGAAGCAGGGGGAATTTTGGCTGATAAAGAAAACCCTCTTTGGGATACTAAGTTTTTCTGATTCATCATAAATGACCTGAATGGCTGGTATGGCTTACTTGTATAAGTAAAATTTGCATTGCTAGCAAGATTTCCCACTTTTTCTCCAAATAATTTGGCCTCATCAGTCATAGGTGGAGGAATGGAGGAATAGTTACCTTCTTGCATCTAAAAATGTGGTCCCTGGACCAGCAGTGTCAGCATCACCTGGGAGCTTGTCAGAAACACAGAATCTCAGAACAAGCACAGACCTACAGATTCAGAATCTGCATTTTAACAGAATCCAGGAGATTCATGTGCACATTCAAATTTGAGAGCCATTATTTCCAAAGAAGTCTCTCCCTATCCATAGATTCTGTGGCTGATTGTGGGCAGAGTCCCAGTCATCACTAATGAAAAGAAGGCCAGTTGCACCAAAAGAGATGTGGGTGAGAAACAGCTGTGATTATCCCTTTCACGATGGAAGCAACTAGACATGACCCTTTACGGGCCCAGGAATCCATGAACATGTGATTAAATCTCACTCTACTGGCCAATATAAATAGCAAAGTTTCAACAAAGCTTACTTACAGCCTTACATTGTTCTACAAATCAGCCCTAAACATTTTCTCTGACAGGTTTGAATTTTGAGCTATAAATTATCTCCATCTTAAAGTCAAAAACTTTGCCTTGATCTGATTCTACTGAAATATATTTCTGAATAGCAGAATTTGCTGATTCATTCTCTTTAAAATGTATTTAAAATTTTTGTCCAGGTACGAAAAGTCAGCAAGAGAAAAAAGCATCAGGGCTGCCCCGCACTGAGGACCCTGCTTACCTGCTGGAATTCAACACCTGGGAACCAGCATTGGGGTTAAATGAGACCTTCCTGCCCAGGAACCATGCCTTGGGCCCTCTATCTTCTTATCTACACCTTTTCTACTATCTCAAGGGGAGAATGATTGTTGGTGGTAACTAAGATGAAAAGATTATGGAAGGAAGATGGGACTCTGGGCCAAAGAGACTTTCGACTCCTCTGTGAAGAACTGAATAGAGAACAGAAGCATAAAGGGGGAGGGGGGTCCCATCTCAGAGCCTTAGAAGGGCACTGAAGTAAACCCCAGTTTTTTCTCTATTTTTTTGTATGTCACTATTATTTTTTAAATTACCTAAAACTTAGAAATAAGAAAAAAAGTGGGCAGCACATCTTTTCAATGTCATATGGAATAAAGGCTACCCAAGGACTATCTAGGTGCATGTACTTAGTTCTACTCACTGTTTACTGATTTATTGATTAAATGTATTAAATGCACCAGATTTAGTGAAGTTACATGTTAACTTACAGATTTTTTTCCAGCAGATATGCATAGAACTGTCTGGTGGAACAGATAACCCAAAAGATTAGGGTTTGTTGTCCTGTAAGACAGTAACCAGTTTTGTATCTAACCAAGCAATCTTATCCTTACATTTGTTTACAAAATCGCCTAACTAGGAATTTATGCATTTGATCTGTATCCATCCAGGGTCCCTCCATACCTCGCTTCTCAACTTTAACATCTTACTGGCTCCTCCACTAATTAATGAGTTAAATAAAATCTTTGGCACATGTTTATTAAAAAATTTTTTGTTCTATTATAATTTAATTAACATATATATATTTATTTTTCTTTACCAATGTATGGTTGAAGGTTGAGCTCCAATGAATACTTTCTGTTTAATTTATTGAAACTTAATTGAAGCAAACTGAATTTACCTGGAATTGAAAACATTGGTTCTAATTCTTATTCTGCTACTGACTTTCTGTGTGACCTTGGGCAAGTCACTGAGCTCTTCTGAATTTAGTGTTCTCATTTGTAAAATGGATAGTAGTTGCACTTGATCATGGCTAAGATCTCTCCTAGCTTTAAAAAGTCTATAAAATCAAGCAACAACTAGGTGATGTAGGAAATGTGTGGTTTCACTTCTTAGAGAACTAAAAGTAAACATGGATGTTTTATTGGTTTTTTTCCCCCTTTTTCCCTTTATGAATAAGATGATAGTTTCTGTCCTTGATAAATCATGGAAAAAACTGGAAAAATCCCCTCCCCCCAAATAACAAGATTAGGACAATAAGCCAATTATCTCTCTGAAGCTGTTAGGGGAGGGTCAGTAGGAGGCATCCCCACATGCTCACACCCTGTGAGGTTGAAAAGAAAACCTGTCTAAACATAGAAACTAAGTATTGATAGGGCTAATGAAGGTCATTTAATCAACCAGACATCTGATGCTCTAACCTCCCCTCTAGTGTCTCAGCCAACTCTGCCCAGACAGTTCTAGGGAAAGGAAACTCAGTCACTTTGGGGTCCATTCTGTTCCATCTTGGACAGGTTTGACCATTAGGAATCATTACTAACACTAATACCATTAGTATTCCTTACTTTAAAGTCTTTCTTCTGATGCTTTCCTCCCATTAGTCCTAGGGCTACTTCTTGAAGCCATTCGAAATTAACTTCACTCCTTCTCCCCACAAGAGCACTGTAGCTATTTTAATACAGCTTAGCTCTCTCTCACCCTTCCCCGAGTCTTCCCCTTTCCAGAAAATATGCATAGTATTTTCATCCATTTTTTCATATCCAGGCTGTGAGGCCCCTCACAATGCTGCTGGCACTTCTCAAACAAGTTCTGGTTTGTCCATATCCACTGGAAACTGTGGTGCCCAGAAATAAATTCAGTTCTCTAGAAAGGTCTGATCAGGGTAGGATAGAAGGTGGATGTCGGTTTGCCTTACTAGAAACTATGAGTCTATTAATACATCCTAAGATCACAATTGATGATTTGTTTAAATAAAATAATGTACATGTACTGAAAAGAAATCTCTGTAACCACTAGAAACCATGTTTCTGAAAAGTACTGGATGATTTGGGAACACCTCGTGACATACTGCGTGCTAGCTAGTCTCCAGAGATGGCTGCTGCCAACCTTCCTTCCTGCTGTGTGAGTCACTGTCCCATGAGATGTGGAGTCCATTCCTCCACCCCATCAAATCTGGGCCAGGCCTGTGACTGCTTTGACCAATGGAATGTGGAGAGAGTTATGTTCTAGCACCTCTAAGCCCAGGTGTTAAAAAGGCCTGCTGCTGCTTTTATGCTCTTGGAGCCTTGAGCCACATGTACAAAGTCCAGGCTACCCTGCTGGCAAGAGAGGCCACACAGAGAGGCCCTGGGAGATGAGAACGCACTTGGAGGAACAGGCTCCAGAGAAGAGCGCCGAGGTACCAGTGAGTGAGTGAATAGGCCATGCTGGGTCATGTGAGGCATCCCACCTGCAGCCCCAAACACTGTGGAGCAGGAACTAGTCATCCTGCTGGGCCCTGTCCAGGGTACCCGAGCCACAGAACAATGGGAACAAAACCAAAATGGTTGGGTGTTTTTTTTTGCGGTACACAGGCCTCTCACTGTTGTGGCCTCTCCCGTTGTGGAGCACAGGCCCCGGATGCGCAGGCTCAGCAGCCATGGCTCACGGGCCCAGCCGCTCTGCAGCATGTGGGATCTTCCCGGACCGGTGCACGAACCCGTGTCCCCTGTATTGGCAGGCAGACTCTCAACCACTGCGCCACCAGGGAAGCCCCCAAAATGGTTGTTTTAACCTATCAAGTTTTGAAGTTGTTTGGACATAGCGATAGATAACTGAAACATATTGTTAGGGTGAAGAAAACAGCATGCAAAAAACATGTTTGTTTTTTAAATATATATATATGTATATATGTGTAGGTGTATGTGTAGTTTGATATTTATATTCATACACAAACATACTAGTTGTGGTTTTCACTGGGAGATAGGATCATGAGTGTCTTTAATTTTATCTTTTCGCTTTTCAAAAATTTTACACTTGTTTTTATTTTGTAACAGAAAATTCTTAAACTGTCACATTATCCTTTTGACAAGCACTTTACAATCTTAATTCACATTAACTTTATTGTTGATTATATATACATAATAAATATATATTTTATCTCTGAGAGTATTTTAACATGGCTTCTCCCCAGAGAAGTGGCAGGGTTTATGACATTTAAACAGGAAATACAAAAAGCCTCTTGTCCTGAAATTCTTGGCCTCTCCCACCCGGAACTGCACTGGAGAAAGTTCTCAATTCTCAGGCTGTATACTTCAGTTATTTCGCTACTGTAAAGCTACTGTTTTTGTGGTTATGGAAGAGTGGTTGCTATGGCAATGCAATCTGACTGAATGCCAGAATGCGTCTAAAGCTGGTAGAAGTGCCTTTTTCAGGGTTTCCTCTGAGGATTAATCATTTTCCAAGAATTGTATCTTCTTTTCCTCTCCTGTTAGAAATGGTGCCGGAGCACCTCATCCAGTCCTGGGACACGGACAAAATGAGGATGGGTCCGAGAAAGACAAAGCTATGGTTGGAAAAAAAGACCACAGAGGAGCCATTTCCTACCAAATACTCGGGTTTCTTTCCACCCCTCCCTCCTTGACTGCTTTGCCACATTTGGACCCCTCTGTCTTCACTTTCCACAGATTCTCAGGCTTTGAGGTATCTTTGCTGGCTTCCTTTCATTCCACAAGTTGTGAGGAACTTCCACAGCAATTTCCCACACATTAGCATTTGTTCACTGCCACATTCCCCATCTTAGCTCTGTGCCTCAGCTCAAACGAGACTTCATTCAAAGGACCTGCCTGCCTTCCCTGCCCTGGCAGCTTCTTCATCCAGGCCACCTTGCACATAGCCACCAGATTCATGACTCTACATTTTGCCACCTTAGTCCAAATGCCATGCCTTGACATGTGGGGCCCAAGGCCTGCGGCTACCCACATCCCTCCCATGTCCTCCTCCCCACCCTCCTGCTGCTTCTCTCCATCTAGCTCAGAAGCTCTCCTTACCACCCCATAGCTACCTTCTCCCTTTGTGCCACCTTTACCTTTGCTTCCACAGTTTGTATCCCTCCCCCCACCATCTACTACTCACATTTTAAATTTCTTTTCTCCACAGAGTTCATCCAGCTAAATCCTCTGTTATGAGTTAAGTTGTATCCCCTGCAAATTTATACACTGAAGTCCTAATTCCCCGGTACCTCAGAGTGTGACCTTATTTGGAAACAGGGTCATTTCAGAGGTAATTAATTATTGGTAAGATGAGGCCTTACTGGAGTAGGGTGGGTCCAATCCAAAATGACTGTGTCCAGACATTAAGAACAGACTTCTGGTTGCCAAGGAGAAGGGGGGTTGGGGGAGGGATGGACTGGGAGTTTGGGGTTAGTAGATACAAACTGTTATATACAGAATGATAAATAACAAGGTCCTACTGTACAGCACAGGGAACTATATTCAACATCCTGGGATAAACCATAATGGAAAAGAATGCAAAAAAGAATGTATATATGTGTATAACTGAGTCATTTTTCTGTACAGCAGAAATTAACACATTGTAAATTAACTATACTTCAATAAAAAAATAAATTAAAAAAGTAAGGACAAAAAAAGAAAAAAGAAGACTGTGTCCATATATTGATAAAAAGGGAAATTTGGACACTGAGACATGTGCACAGGGAGAGTCCCATGTGAAGGACACAGAAGACAGTCATCGTAAGCCAAGGAGAAAGGCCTGGCGCAGATCCTTCCCTCACAGCCCTCAGAAAGAACCAACCTTACCAATACTTTGACTTTGGACTTCTGGCCTCCAGAACTGTGAGAGACTTTCTGTTGTTCTAAGCCACTCATATCAGTTTCCCCCAGCTCTAAATTCCCCTCTCATTTGTGCACTCCGTTTAGCCATCTCTGCCAGAGGTGCTTCCCTGCTGTCTTAAGCCTGCTCTCTGCTTGTATCACAAGTGCATATCTGACTCCCTAACAAGATTCAGATTCCTCAGGTGAAGGCTTATCTCTCTGCTTCTTTTTCATCCCTGACAGGGTCTGGTACTTTGCTGACCTACGGAGTAGGCTGAATTCGATGGAGTTTACCCTGGAGGATGATTCCTTGCTCCCTGTCAATACACTGCAGAGTTTCTCTAAACCTATTGCGGTCAGACAGGAGGCCATGGGCTCCAGGTCACCAAGGAGAGATGGACCAGTAGCCCTACAGGGGGAGCACGTGTAGTCATGGGGTGGGCGTGCGGCCGTGGGGATGGGGGACTAAAGGGTGGGGTGGGTGTTAGGACTGTCACATCACAGAGAGCAAGAGCCAGAGCTGGCATGAGCCCGGCCCCCGACTCCCAGGCCAGTGGAGGGGCTGCCTGCCCTGTGGGAGGGGGCAGGCTGCCTACAGGGCATTCGGAGGACCAGCTGGGCATGCTCTGTAGGGCAGGTCAAATGCGCTACAGGCCTAGTGACTTACAAAAGCGCCAGCACGATCAACGTGAAGGGAGAGGGTTAGGACGATGAGGTGGGGTTGGCAGTGCAGCTGAGTGCTCTGACAGACAAAGGGCTCTGCAAACATCGGTGCCGTTGCACAACCGTGATGGGCACTGTGTGTGTGCAGAGTGCAGCGGTCAGCCCGGGCAGACTCCTGTCACCAGTCAGGATTAGGAGTGGCCTGCGGGGGGCATGGCCGTGGGCCTCGCCACCACTGTGGCTTGATGCACTGAAACTGTTCCTGGGTGCAACTAGTGAAACCAAGAGCTCCACGCAAAAGCCCAGGTTTTTCCAGAGCAAAGTTGAGAAAGAGACACCCATCAGAATTCCGTATCTTGCTGAAAGAAGGCATTGGGTCCAAACACAAGAGTATATTAAAGCAAATGACGGAGTAACATTGTAACCAAGCAGCCTGCAGCCCTTCAAAAGTTCTGCTATAAAGAGGTTTTGATGACCTGGGAAAATTCTTACAATATTACACGAGGTGAAAAATGCAGACTGAAAAGAAAAAAGGTATATTCAGGAACTCAACCACGTACAGCAATATGCACAGGATGCATCCAAAACGTTCATAGAGTTTAGCTGTGATTTTTAACCTACTTTTTATTTTCCTTCCCTGTATATTCCAAATTTCTAGGGTAAGCATGTATCATTTATAGAGTATAAAGATAATTGTGTTTTTATGTTTAAAGACACAAATTCTATTTTTATAAGGAGGTATAAGCTGATCTCATTCTCTGTGCTTTGCAATGATTATACAACTCTGCTCTCCAATAATGCTCTCCCCAACCAAGAGGAAATCCCACCCCAGATGCGTCAATCCATTTACTCACATTCTGCATATTTCTGGAGTTGGCCAAATTCTTCTGGAGTGAGGGAGACCCACCGTTCTTCACTCATCTTTCCTGGGTGTATGTGCTTGAGGCTAGGGAGAGAGTTTTGCTCACCAGGCTGTAGCCAAGGCCCAGCCTAGGGCCTGGCTCATTGCAAGTACACAATGGACAAGTCCTTCAGGAGATTTCTCGAGGACCCAAGTGTCTATGGCAGCAGCGGACACTGTTTAGCAGCTGAGAGACCTCTGCTATTCCTAAGGCAACATCCTTCTATCTGTAGTCACGGTAAATTCAGAATCCTTGCTTTTCCTGGGCAGGAGTAGAAAAGACATTGGGAATGAGAGTGTTAGAACACATAAGTCATCTTTTCTTGTAAAGAAAAAAAAATAACCCAAACATTCTTTGCTGAAAGCTCTATAGGAGGCAGTGGTTCTCAAGGTTGGGGGGAAGCCACCTGAGGGAATTCGGAAAAGGACATACAGAAGAGAGCAGCACAAGCCCAGACAGCTGTCTGGCTGGAGTGGGGGTTAGGTGATCTGTATGAAGAGGTAGCCATACTCCCAAACTCTGGAAAATTTTAAATGTATCTCATGAGAGGTGGTATTAGGGCCACCTAAGGGCATCCTCTAGTCATGAAAATGCCTCAGGCTGTAGGTGTCTCATGAGTAAGTACAGGACAGTAGCTCACGTGTCGTGATTTGAAAGGTAAGCCAGTCTCTCCTCCACTGATTTCTAAATTCCACTATTAGAGTTGCTGACCTTCCTTTTATGAGGCATTGAGTCACTCTGGAAATTCAAATACCACTCCCCTCAAGGCTGGCTAACATCCTAGTGACTGAAGCAGTTTTCTTTCCTCTCAGAACCATAAAACTATGATTAAAGGGAAGGCCTGCTGGTTCCATTGTGGAGAGCCTGAGGGAGGGAGGGAGGGAGGGAGGAGGTGGATTCAGACAAAAACTTGGCATCTTTTCCTTTGAGCCCCTCCTAGCATGGTGGCTCTATCAGTCCTACCATCAGTCATTAAATCAGTTTAATGAGTTGTGAAATTAATGGGGTGTGCTATTCTAAAAACACATAATACAATAGCATAGAATGCAACAAAATGAGGTGGAATTGAAAATAAGAGTGCATCTCCTTTCAGTTATACATACATGTATACACCTATCATAATATAAAGTGTATTTCTTATTCTAGGTTAAGGTTAAAAAAATGTTGAAAAGTCATCAACCTCATAGGACAAGGAATAAAGACCAATGTTACCAAAAAACAAGCTCAGTTTTAATAAAAGAGAATCCATCGTAGAGAGACTTGAAGGCAAGTCTGGGAGTCTGGAGCATATGAGGAATGGTGGAGGGGTGGCAGATCTGGACAGTTCTCTGCAGTGGCAAATAGACTTGGTTGGTGTGGACCTGGAGGGTTGAACTAGAGCTGAGGGAAAATGCTGGAGGGAGATCTTCTGTAAGGAGATCCTCTGTAAGGAAGACCTTCCATCAGTCAGCACTCTAACAGTAGAAGGAAATGCATGGCAAGGGAGTGAGATGCCTGCATCTTTGGGAGCATCCAAATTCTAGTTTCTCTCCTTGAAAGGTCTAATTTTCGGGGCTTCCCTGGCAGTCCAGTGGTTAAGACTTGGCGCTGCCACTGCAGGGGGTGAGGGTTCAATCTCTGGTCAGAGAAATAGGATCCCACATGCCGCAGGGAGAAAAAAAAAAGAAAAAAAAAATGTCATTCTCTTCTTAATCCACTGGCCAACTGGATTCTGCTCCTTAGCACCTGCTCTTGCCAAGGTTTCCAGTGTGAAACTTTAAAAAAGGGAAACCTCACTAAGATGGAGGCAGGAGGTCAAAACGGGAAGCTCTCACACAGTAATACTGATGTCAATTGCAGGAGGAACTGTTAATTATACACCCCAACAGAAGACTCATCAACAGGAAAGAATCATCGATTACAGCCCCAATAGGAAAAGGTGTACATTGCATGCCTAGAAGAAATCTACTACCCTAGCAATTCAACCAATGAGTAACTGTCATCACCCTGAGCTCTCACTTTTGTCCAATGGACTTTTATTCAAAACATCTCCTCCCAACTTCCTCCTTTTTTTTTATAAAATAACATTCCTCTTTGTTTTTTGGACTTGCCTATGGCATTTGCTATAGCTTGCTTGTTCTGAATTGCAACTCCTCTGCTATTCCCAAATAAACCCATTTTTGCTGTAAAATAACTGGCTGTTTTATTTTTAAGGTCAAAACCAGTAACCCAGTTGTCAAATCCAACAGGCACCTTTCAGGCCTTCTTTGCTTTATTTGCTCTCCATGCAGCCTTGGCCTTTGCAGAAAACAACCCCCTGGAAACTCTTTTATCTTTGTAAGTGTTCCTCCTCAGTCTCATTCCACTTTTTCTTTTGCCATTGTTAAATACTGGGTGTTTCCACAATCCTATCCTCAGCCCTCTCCTCACATTGCACCCTTTCCCTCAGGGATCTCATCCACTTCCACAGCTTCAATGACTCCCAGGCATGCTGCTCCAGCCCTGCACTCTCCCTTCAATCCAGAGCTGCATATCCAACTGTCTACTGTGACTCCCTTCTATGTCCCAAACTACCTTGAATCGGCACCTTTCCATGCCCCCAACCTGCCCTTCCTCTGTATTCTGGTCATGCCCAAGAAGAGACAATACTCAGGCCAGAGGCCAGAGGCCTGAGGCTGAACCTAAGCTCCTCACCCTTTCTCTCCTGTCAAACCCAGGCACCAGTCTGGGAGTGTGACTGTCCATTGTGTGTTCCCTCCTCTCCATGATGCCAGGTGGCTTGTTAACTCAGACCCTCATCTGCCTGGTGTCTGACAACAGCCTCCTGCTGGTCTGCCTGCCTTGGGTTTTGCGTTCTTCCCCTTGGTCTGCTCTAAATTGCCAACCAAATCACATATTTCCCAGTAATAAAATTCTTCAGTGGTTTCTATTGCCTATAGAATAGAAGGTAATCTTCTTTTCATGATACACAAAGCTCTTTATGATTTGGCCTCTGATGATCAATTCAGTCCAAAATCAGAACCTTTAGAAACATTTTCCACCATACAAGGGAATTCAGCATTGCAACTGGTATTAACACTGTTGCCAGACACATTTTATACTGTTCTCTATGCTTTACATATATTATCTAATTTACTCCTCATAACAACCATGTAAATTAAGCATTGCCTTCCCTATTTTTAGACAAGAAATATGAGGCAAGATGCTTAGTAAATATGGTGAGGATAAAGAAGGAACCCCCCAATGCTTTTGTTTAAAAATGCCTCTCTGATTTTATCATTCTGCACACTTTCAGAAGCTCAGAACTCTAAGAGGACCCAGAGACACACAACGCGATAGAACACCACAGAACTTGAAGTCAGAAGGCAGGGGATTTGAGTCCTGACTCTGCCTCTTATAACTATTTGACTTTAAACAATTTTTTCATTTCTTGAATCTTGGTTTCCTCATCTTAAAGATGGGAATAACTAATAAAAATATCTGAGTTAGGGCTTCCCTGGTGGCGCAGTGGTTGAGAGTCCGCCTGCTGATGCAGGGGACACGGGTTTGTGCCCCGGTCCGGGAAGATCCCACATGCCGCGGAGCGGCTGGGCCCGTGAGCCATGGCCGCTGAGCCTGCGCGTCCGGAGCCTGTGCTCCGCAACGGGAGAGGCCACGACAGTGAGAGGCCCGCGTATCGCAAAAAAAAAAAAAAAAATCTGAGTTAGTATTAGGATTGAGTGAGTTAATATATGCAAAAAACAAACAAAAAAACCCCCCAAACCCTACCTAACATAATGCCTATCACACAATGGACACTCAGTAAATAATTATTGTTATCATCCTATTACAAATACAACACTTAGCAATATGACAATCAGCTGACAGCATTTGGGTGCTTTGTGCTGTAACATAGATTTATGAACTTGATCTCATCCTGCTTCAGGTTGCTGTAATTTTGTAATTACTCATCAAACTTTAACCCACTAGTTTTAGCACCCACTGATGATTCTTTCCTGGATTAATTATTACTATGATAGTGAATTTCTAATTCCATCCTCCCTTCTATATTAGTTGGGATTCTACTGTGAGGGAGAGTTTTCCCTTCTTTATACTATACTATACTTTATACTATAAATACTACATATACTATAAATATATAAAATGTTTATATAAGTATACATAATAAATACATAAGTATAAATGTGTATTACTTTTACATATAATATATATTTACTTATATTCATGGACTCTTACTTTATTCAATGGCTTATAATCCATTACCATCGTTGTTTGTTTTGATTTTCAAATTGTCCCAGATTTGGCCAGAGCAAGCTCATTCAATATTCAAATATTGAAAATTCAATATTTCAAGATCATCTTTTTCTTCCTCAGTATTGTCCTGAAATCAGTCATTTTCCCAAAGATCCCTGATTCTTTCTAGTGGGGAATGGTTTTTGAAACCAAGGTTTGGGTACTAGGTATGCTCATTGCTACTGGGGTGTCACTACTTCTAGGCCCTGTCAGGGACAGAGCTAGGAAATATATTCACATGTACACACATATCTCATCTCTGGCTATTTATCTATCTTCCTGTCCATCCGTCCATCCATCCATCCATCCACCCACCCACCCATCCATGTTAAAAACCCCAAGTTCATACTCATACACTCTGTCGTTCCATATTGTTAAACTCCCTTCTCCAACAAACTCTGTTTCCATTATCTACAATGTGCTTATTTTCTCAACCCTAAAATATACAAAGTAGTTTCGGAAGTGCTAGCCACATCTCTCTGAAAAATAGAGTTCAAGATTTATTTATAGTTCCTTTGTCTTCATCCAACTGCATATCCTCAAAGGACTATTTTCAAAAGTTACTTAGGTTAGTTCTTTCCCACTCCCATTCATTCCTGTTTGTATTTCACTGTAGGGTTTTCCTCCTTTCCCACTGATTCTTTTTTTGTATGGTTTCAAAAGTCAGAACTATATAAAAAGGTTTCTTCAGAGAAGCCTTGCTTTCCCCCGTTCCCTTTACTCTGTTCCCATCCCCCTCCATAATTATCATCTTTTCCCCACCCCATCCTTATGTTTTCTAGTTTATTCTTCCTGCTTATTTTCACATCATTGAGCAGATATATGGATATTTTCTTATTTCCCCTTCTTTACCTACAAAAGGTAGCACATTGTAGATTGTCCTTTGCACATTGTTTTTTTCACTTAACAAAATGTCCCATGAATCACTCCATATCTGTTCATAGATATCTAGAACCAAATTTGACTCCAGCATTTACCTGCTTAAAACCCTTCAGAGGCCTCCATTGGCTTCCAGGATTAAAGGCACGTTCTTTGGCCAGTTGCAGATCCTTCATCTGGGGCACAGCTCACCTCCCCGTCCTTACTCGAATGACCTCCGGCTCCACATGTCCCACGTTACAGCCAAGTCAACCTACTGTGTACTCCTAGCAGCTAGCAAAGTATTTGGCACATGGTAGGACCTCATAAACGTTAGTTAAGGGACTGACAAACACACCATGCCTTTAATCTACCTGGAATTCCCTTCACTCCTTCCTTCCCATAACAAACCACTACTCATATGTCTGGCTGCAGATACAAAGGTCACTATAGTTTTTTTGAACTCTTTGAGCAAACCAAGCTGTTCTCCCAGCTGCATTCCAATAGAACACATACATTGTCTATATTTTCCTGTTGTAGTAGCTGACAGTCCCATGTGGGAGACAGACACCTGAACAGATAATTAACACACAGCTGGTAAGAGGAGTGGTACAGATATATACAGGGAACTATGGGTCTAGCTACTGTGTCTGTAGCAGGCACAGGGCAGGTGGAAAGATTCCTGAAGTTGAGAAGGAGTACCAAGGTAAAGAGGTATATGTTGCAATAACTAAACAAATACTCCTATTATTATCATTGCTGCTCCATTGCAGCTCAGTGCTTGACTTCATAGTGGAAGAAACTGCACCATTCTTTTTTAAAATTTTATTTTATATTAGAGTATATTGATTTACAATGTTGTGTTAGTTTCAGGTGTACAGCAAAGTGATTCATTTATACATATACATATATCCATTCTTCTTCAGATTCTTTTCCCATATAGGTTATTACAGACCATTGAGTAAAGTTCCCTGTGCTATACAGTAGGTCATTGTTATTTATTTCATATATAGTAGTGTGTATTTGTTAATCCCAAACTCATAATTTATCCCTCCCTCCATGTTTCCCCTTTGGTAACCATAAGTTTGTTTTCTAAGTCTGTGAGTCTGTTTCTGTTTTGTAAATAAGTTCATTTGTACGATTTTTTTTTAGATTCCACATGTTAAGTGATATCATATGATATTTGTCTTTATTTGTCTGACTTACTTCAGTTAGTATGATAATCTCTAAGTCCATCTATGTTGCTGCAAATGGCATTATTGCATTTTCTATGGCTGAGTAATATTCCATTGTATGTACCACATCTTCTTTATCCATTCCTCTGTTGATGGCCATCTAGGTTGCTTCCATGTCCTGGCTATTTAAATAGTACTGCAATGAAATTGGGGTGCCCGTGTCTTTTCGAATTATGGTTCTCTCCCCATATATGCCCAGGAGTGGGATTGCTGGATCATATGGTAGTTCTATTTTTAGTGAAAATGTACCATTCTTTTTGTTTGTTTGTTTTAGAATAAACATAATTCAGTGTTTTTATTCATATTTTTGAAGTTTGTCTGAAATGTATTAATAAACCTTTACATAACTTGAGGTATAGCATAAGGTTTGTTTTTTTTAAATTTACACATTCAAGATTGAATAACAAGTGTATTAATATAATTTTTTTTCCTTTTCAAATATAACTCAAAACAGCTTATATCCCAGCTTATTTCTCCATTTACTGGATGCATTTATGGAAGGCACATAACAGGTATTTTGTTTTCTATTATAGCAACTTAAATGTAGCTAAGACTTATATAAACCTACTTCGGTTATTTAAGGAAACTGGCAGATTTTCAAATAGTGCTACAAATTACTATGACACCAGATACTATGGGTACTTTGAGAAAGCCTCTTCTTAGGCCAAAGGATAATTATTTTGCATGTCTTCTTATTTGTTAACTATAGGCTGACAACATGTAGAAAACCTGAGCTTAAAAAAACTGCTTTGCAGGCTTCCCTGGCGGTGCAGTGGTTGAGAGTCCGCCTGCCGATGCAGGGGACACGGGTTTGTGCCCCGGTCCGGGAAGATCCCACATGCCGCAGAGCAGCTGGGCCCGTGAGCCATGGCCGCTGAGCCTGCACGTCCGGAGCCTGTGCTCCGCAACGGGAGAGGCCACAAGAGTGAGAGGCCCGTGTACCGCAAAAAAAAAATTGCTTTGCTGTTTGGGAGTATATACTATAATCACCCCCAGGCTATTATTTAAACCAGGGGCCTACTGCCTATAGGCCAAATCGGATCTGCCACTTGTTTTTGTAAATAGCTTAGTGAAACTGCACCATTCTTAATTTCCATCAGGAAACACTGCCTGACTCTCCAGATGGTAACTGCTGACCATGCTCCCACGTGACAGTCCCCTCTGGCTTTCCATCCTTTTTTTTTTTTTTTTTTTTTTTTTTTTGCGGTACGCGGGCCTCTCATTGTTGTGGCCTCTCCCGTTGTGGAGCACAGGCTCTGGACGCACAGGCTCAGCAGCCATGGCTCACAGGCCCAGCCGCTCCATGGCATGTGGGATCTTCCCGGACCAGGGCACAAACCCATGTCCCTGCATCAGCAGGTGGATTCTCAACCACTGCGCCACCAGGGACGCCCTGGTTTTCCATGCTTTGATAGAGATGATGGCTACTGCACAAGAGGGCTTGCTCCAGCTGACATCTCTTGGCATTTATCTTTCAGCAGCCTATCTTATCACTTCCCTCTTGGAGCCTCTTTGCAGTGCCAACAATCTTCTTATTACCACCCTGAACATCTTTGCTGACAGAAGAAAATGTAATAGGATCTTCTAAATAACATTCAGATTGGATATTGTCAGGCTTGGGTGGGAGAAGAGTGTTTTACGTCCCTACAGCTATGCCACTCTTAGCACTTGCTTCAGCTCCCCTGGCCTCAGTTTCCTTGTCTAAAAATGAGGGGGTGGGAGTCATGGTTTTGAACACATTTCCTAGCTCTGCAATTTCATATACTGGATCAAATCCTATTTGTTCTGTACAGATGCTGGCATGGAAATCACAAGTCAGAAGGAAGATGGCAAATTCAATAGGTATTGAATTGCACCCCAGGTCTCTCTATTCATTCCAATGAATCAGCAATCGCCAATTATCCAGGAACAAACACCTCTTCATCTCCTCTTTGCTCTCATAAAAACATTAATTTATGAATATAGCATCAGATTGGGGGAGCTTGTTTATATGCGTCTGATGATTTATAACAGACCGTAAGGAGTATATTTTTTAAAGGGAAGAGTCACTAAAAACTAGAAAGATACAAACCCCTCTCTCTTCCCAGACTTGTGACAAGTCACATCTTGGTAACTGTACCATCTCTGGGCTTTCGCTCTTGCTGATCCTTCTTCACCTCTGCAACTCCTGTTCAGCCTTTGGAGTTCAGTTCAAGTATCATCTACTCTAAGAAGCTCCCTTTAATTGTTTGGACGGGGCTGGACATATCTTCTCTGCTATCCAATAGCTCCTTGGGCTTTTCTCCATTGCGGCACTCACCACACTGCAGTGTACTTGCCCACTCTTTCCTGCGAGACTGAGCTCCTTCAGGGTGGAAACAGTGTTCTGCCCACTTTGTAGCTCTAGTTATTAGAGGACTTCTAAGGGTTCATTTCTTGACCACTAGAAAAGTGGTTCTCAACTTTTTTTGACTGAGACTGTTTGCGTGGGGCAAAAGTCCTGCCACACCTGTTTGCACTTCCCAATAGAAAAGAGACTGGGTGCTAACAAAGAACTGGAGAGGAACAAAAGACACTAGTTGGCGTAAAATTGATAATATTAGTTCTGCGTCACTTATAATAAAAAACATGAATTGGTGTATATATTTTGACATTAAAGTAATTACCCATAAATGTATAACTATAAACTATAATCTATAAACTTATAATAGTCACTTTATTAGGCTTAACTTACAGTATGTTAGGGGTTAACTTGCTTGAATTCATCAATGAACTGTCACTTTTGTCATAGTGTATTACATTGATGGTTCATGCCTCCTGATATTCATGTCCTTTTTATTCTCTACCCCTTGAGTCTGGGCTGTGCCTGTGACTTGCTTTAACTTGCAGTAGAAGTGATGTTGTGGCAGTGTCAGGCCTAAGCCTGAAGGCCTGACAGCTTCCACTTTTGTGCTCTTGGAAGCACTGGACTGCCATGTCAGGAGTTCAGCCACCTTGCTGGAGAGATCACAGAGGAACCATGTGGACAGAGGGAGGAGAACCAAGCAACCCAGCCGATGATGACAGCTGAAGCCCCTGTGGTGAGATCCCAGTCAAGCCATCCAGCCAGCACGCAGTCATGTAAGCCACCCTAGCTGTGATGCCGGACATGAAGCCACTTTGCATTTTACAGCTTTAGTAGACATGATGTGGAGTGGAGATAAGCTGTCCCCGCTGAGCCCTGCCCAAGTTCTGGTTGCACAGCATCATGCAGAATAATAAAATAACGGTTGAGCCACTACGCTTTAGGATAGTTAGTTATGCAGTCATAAATAGCCAAAACAACTAAAGAAGCATGTTTGGGTTCAGATTACATATGTATCTGTTTAGCAAGACAGTATGCATGATTCATGCTTGAACTGCAGCTTGCTCATGTCTTAAAAATCTAGTAACTGGAAAATTATAGGCCTAAAATACCTTTGATGCAAATATGTATCACTGCATGCTGTCGGGTTAACCAAATATCCTCCACAAACTAATGTGATAATGATGAAGTTAAATGAACTACCATTTCTAATTAAAAAGCAAGAATAGCAGTAGCTGAACACCACAACCAACTCAAAACAAGTCTGACGCTGCAATGATAACAGCATGACTTTCCCCCAGGTCACAGGATTCTCGAACCATCTGGCTGAGTGAGGAGCCAGTAGTTGCTGAACATTTAGAAGCAGCCTGACTTCACAGATAACCCAGTTAGAGCCCCTGGAGAACTTGGTAATGACCTAATTTGATTTCATGAATAGCAAATACGAGTAATCCCTAATAACTCATTTAGTAAATTTCCAGTATATAAGTCCTTACACAAACATAAAAATAAAAGCCTTGGATTTGTGTGCTACCCATAAGAATTCAGAGAAGACTTGCATTTGAGGATTCTGCATCCCATTAGTGGTCTCAGAGTGAACATGAGAAGCCCTGCTCTGGCAGAGGTGTCAAAATGTCAGGCTGAACAGAGCTGCCCAGGTGCAGGGGACTGGTAGCCAGGAGAGGCATGCAGTCTCCCAGGAGAGGCATGCAGTCTCCCGGGAGAAGCTGAGAACTGCTACTTGAGGGGCTGCCTTTGGTACAGGCAGGCAGTGTCAGACTGGGGAGTGTTTAAATCCCAGGGCCATCACAGCTCAAGTGGGCTCATTCATTCACTTATTTGTTCACCTGTTCTACAAGTCATTAAAATAGAAGCCATAACAGCAAACTTCATTTATAGACTATCACACATCTGGTGCTTTGCACACTGCACCTGTAACAGTCACCAACCCCTGAGAGGAAGGTATTTTGATGCCCATTTTACAGCTGCCAAAACAGCCCCAGAGTGATTTTCTTAAGTTCATCTATCAGTAAGTGACAGAACTGGTATTTGAACTCAAGTCTGTTTAGTTCCAAAGCCCATGGTCTTTCTTTTACCATAACACCTCTGGATGAATACCTATTGAGTACCTAAGTGCCAGGTCCTGTGCTAAGTGCTGATACCATCAATAAACCAACTATGGAGAGCCTAAATCCTCATCCTCAAACTGGAAGGTAAATTAGAAGCCAGAGGAAAAACCATGGCATGCACCTGGAAAGCCAATATTATTTGAGGGGAAAAACAGCTACATTATATTAAACATGAACAGGGCTTCCCTGGTGGCGCAGTGGTTGAGAGTCCGCCTGCCAATGCAGGGGACACGGGTTCGTGCCCCGGTCTGGGAAGATCCCACATGCCGCGGAGCGGCTGGGCCCGTGAGCCATGGCCGCTGAGCCTGCGCATACGGAGCCTGTGCTCTGCAACGGGAGGGGCCACAACAGTGAGAGGCCCGCGTATAGCAAAAAAAAAAAAAAAAAAAAAAACATGAACAGAGAATGGCATAGAATGCAAAATATTCAGGAAGTTTGAGGTAAAACATGAGACTTTGGAAAAAAATAAAGTTCTTGCCCTGGGGCCACCTTTGCTCTCAAAAATGTGGGAGAGTGTTCACTTGGCTCTGCCATTAGGGGCACGCTACAGTGGAAATGCTAAAGAAGTGGGGCTATAAACATCAGGACCAAGGTCCGATTCTGGACTCCAGAGCTGAGGGGCTGATGTATAGGGATAAGAGCATGAGAGGAGGCCTCCCTCACAAAACTAATGCCTGGGGAAAATGACTCACATCCAGGGTCAGGGAGCCTTCTTCCCGAAGCACCAAGCACAAGTCTGGCATTGGAATTAGAACAGAATTCAAATCTTGGCTCTACCACTTACTAGTAAGTGACATTAAACCAGTGTTCTTCCTCTCTAAATGGGTATAATAATAGTAGTAGTACATGTTTCACAGGGTTGTTATGGGAATTATCTGTATAATCTTTTATGAGTACCATAGCAAGCAAAATTTCCTATCAGTGGTTCTTCAAGTGTGGTCCTCACACCAGCAGTACTGGCATCACCTGGGACCATGTAAGAAAAGCAAATTCTCAGAACCCACCCCAGATCTACAGAAATTCAGGGTGGTCCAGCAATTTGTGTTTTACAGAGCCCTGGGGATTCTGATGCATGCCAGTGTTTATAAGCACTACCTTACATTAATGTAAGGGACAGAAAGAAGAGAAGCTTGGACTATCTGCAGCTATTCCTGCTGCTTAAGGGGCCCTAAAGCAGACAGATTCTGGATCTCTCAAGTCAGTTCCACTTTCCCAAGGCAGGAGAACATTATTGGGAAGCCAGAGCCCCATGACTGTCAGATGTCTGTCATCCAGCCAAGCTCCTAAAATTCTCATGATAGGATTTATATTCCCTGGGGAATTTTCCTTTCTTTACAATCTGGGTCTACGTTTCATACTCCTATCACATTTTGTGCCAAATATATAATCTTGAGAGGGCACAGAGCAGATAATAGGAGTTTCCTACCAAAAAGTGAAGGGCAAAACCCAACAAACAGAAAAGCCTGAGAGGGTGAGAAAAGGACAGCCCTATTCGTGCCACAGAGCATCCCTGTGTCAGGAATGGAATAGTCCCAGAAGAGACACCTCAAGATATGAGTATGGGGCTCAGGCAGAACTAGAAGAAGACAGCACTATAAAAATATCAGGTACTGTGGTGGCAGTGGCGTGGTGTGTGCATGTGTGCGTGTGTTAACAATAACCACAACAAAACCACACCACAGAGACAACACTCAAGTTTAGAAGTGTGTGAAACCGCATTAAGCTTGGAAAGCTCCTGTGGGCCAGGAGGAGCTTGTGGTGAGCTGGCCTGTGAGCATTCTCCACTTGATGAAGCTCTTGTGTTCTCCCTCCCCTCCCTCCTCTTCTACCCCTCCATCTCCATTCTCTAATTCTCCTTTCCTTTTCCTTCTCCCCACTTCCTGATTCCCATAACAATCTGAAGAACAGCTGCTATTTATTGAGAATCTACTGCCTTCGCCACATTAATATAATCCTCAAAATAATCTTTCAAGGAATTATCATGCCACTGTATCTAGGATCAGACTCCTTGCAGGCAGCTAAGCCATTATTCAAACCCATGTCTGCCTGATGCAAAGCCCATACTTTCCCTGGCATCTGTGCTGGCTTTCAGACCTGGGAAAATTATTAATACTATCTCTAGATTACAGACTGCCTGAGGATCAATTTTCTGGCTCATTTCAGGAACCCAGGATTTAGTTTATAGAAGACTCTGGGCAGTCATGTGCCTCTTCTTCCACCAGCTCCATAGAGCAGCAATGTCCTTTGGGGAATTACATTAACTATGATTCAGCACCATGGACAACAGCACCATGGACAACAGCACCCGGACATGGCTACACCTTATTCTGACCCCTGACAATATGTCCCTGGATGGCCCCCTCCACCTCAGAGGTGTCTAGCCCCCAATTTGAAAAACACCTTATTAATAATGGTTAACCTTTACAACATGTCAGACTGTCCTAAGCAATTTACATGACTTATCTGGTTAACTACTCCTAACAACCCTAAGAGGTAGATACAAATATGCCCATTTTAAAGATGAGGAAACTAAAGAACAGAGAGTTAAGTAACTTGTCCTAGGTCACACAGCTATGAACTGATAAATACAGGATTCAAATCCAGATAATCTGGGAGTGGTTCTTCACCATTATGCCATGTGACACAAAGATAAAAGGGACAATGAAATCATATGACAGCACTTGGCATTAGATAATCATCAAGAAAATACAAACATATTTGTAATAATTTAAAAATATTCTGATTCTGGCTCCCCTGGTGGTGCAGTGGTTGAGAGTCCGCCTGCCGATGCAGGGGACACGGGTTCGTGCCCCGGTCTGGGAAGATCCCACATGCCGCAGAGCAGCTGGGCCCGTGAGCCATGGCCGCTGAGCCTGCGCGTCCGGAGCCTGTGCTCCGCAACGGGAGAGGCCACAATAGTGCGAGGCCCGTGTACCGCAAAAAAAAAAAAAAAATTCTGATTTGAATAAAAGCACAAAATCTAAATCTTTGCTCTTGCCACACAGTATCTGGTACCATTATTTTAGGCTGGGAAATGTCATTTGTTTTTATACTCATTTAAATCATACTTCATTGGATAGAAACAATAATAAGGCATTATTGCCACCTTATCAAATTGTTAACAATTTTAAAATAGGGAACATCCTTGTTGCTAAGAAAGCAATGAAATAGAAACTCTCCTACACTGCTGGTATTGAAGTAAATTAGCCAAAATAACACTATATATCAATAGCCTCGAAATGTACATTTCTGTGTAATTTTACTTCCGTAAGTTTATCTTAAGAAAGTAACTATGGATTTTTGAGGTAGTGGTCAAGACGGTGGAGTAGGAAGACCCTGAACTCATCTCCTCCCATGGGCACACCAAAATTACAACTATTTACAGAGCAACTATTGATGAGAAAAACCGGGAAGACTAGCAGAAAACATCTTCTACAACTAACTATATGGAGAGGGAACCACAATGAGACAGGTAGGAGGGACGGAGATGCGGTATGGTCAAGACTCATACCCCTCAGTGTGTGACCCACAAACGAGAGGATAATTACAATCGCAGAGGTTCTCCCCAGGGAGCGAGTAGATTGAGCCCCACATCAGGGTCCCCAGCCTGGGGGGTCCTGCACTGAGATGAGCCCCCAGAACATTTGGCTTTGAAGGTGTCGGGGCTTACTTTTGGGAGATCCAGAGGACTATGGGAAATAGAGACTCCACTCTTAAAGGGTGCACACAAAACCTCACCTGCCCTGGAACCCAGGGCAGAAGCAGTAATTTGAAAGAAGCCTGGGTAAAACCCACTTACTGATCTTGGAGAGCCTCCTGGAGAGGCAGGAGGCAACTGGAGCTCACCCTAGGACATAGACACTGGTGGGAGCCATTCTGGAGGGCTTGTTCTACCACATGGACACTGGCGCTGGCAAGGGCCATTTTGGAATCCTCCCTCTATCTTATTAGTACCAGGACCCAGTCCCACCCACCAGCTTTTCAGTCCCAGTACTGAGATGCAACCAGCTGGGGAGAGATACAGCCCCAATCATGAGCAGGCCTGCTGCCTTAAGACCCCCCGAGCCCACAGCTGTCCCAGGACTGCCTCTCTCTGTCCACTAGAGGGCCCAGGACCTGGCCCTGAACACCAGTGGGCCAGCACTAGCCCAAGGACCCAGTTCTACCTACCAGTGGGCTGGCACTAGCCCCAGGACCTTGCCTCGCCCACCAATGGGCAGGCACCAGCCCCAGGAGCACTGCAGCCCTGCAGCCTGCCATACCAGGACACAGCCCACCCATCAACAGGCCAGCACTGGGCCCACTGGGCCCCGGCCCTGCCCACCAGTGGGCAAAGTAAGCCACCACTAGCTCTGGGACACCTTGGGTCTCTCAGCCAGCCACCTGGGAAACCGGCCCCATCCACCAGTGGGTTGACACCACATTTGGGACACCTTGGACATCACGGTCAGCCGTGTCAAGAACTGGCCCTGCCCACCAACAGGCCAACACTAGACCTGGGACCCACAATTGCCTATTTCAGAGCTCATCTCCACCCAACAGTAGGCCAGCACTAGCCCTGGGAAATCCCAGGGCTCCAAGCCAGCAGCCTCATGACCTGGCCCCACCCACCAGTGAACAGCAGCCTCTGCACAAGGCAGGGCCTGGCAAGCAGCTGGATGGGGAGCTGGCCATGCCGACCAGACCACCCATTAGTCAGCCCACCACAACGGAAGGACTCATGCAGCCCACATAGGGGGCACCCCTAGAGCATATAGTTCTGGTGACCAGAGGGGAGTAAGCTGCTAGGACACACAGGATGTCTCCTACAAAAGGCAACTCCTCCAAGGTCGGGAAAAATAACAAATACCAGATTCATAGAAATAAAAACAGCAAATTAGGCAAAATGAGGCAACAGAGGAGTACGTTCAAAACAAAGGAACAAGTTAAAACCCCAGAAGAAGAACTAAGTGAAGTGGAGAAAGGCAATCTACCCAATAGAGAGTTCCAGGTAATGAGCATAAAGATAGTCAAAGAATTTGGGGGAAGAATAGATGAACAGAGTGGGAAGTTTTTAATAAAAAGAGTTAGAAAATATAAAGAAGAACCAAACAGAGGTGAAGAACACAATAACTGAAATGAAAAATACACAGAAGGAATCAACAGATTAGATGAGACAGGTTAGTGGAAATCCCTGAAGCTGAATAGAAAGAAGAAGAAAAAGAAATGAGGACAGTTTAAGAGATTTTGGACAACATCAGATGTACTAACATTCACATTATAAGGGTCCCAGAAGGAGAAGAGAGACAGAAAGGGGCAGAGAACAT
This sequence comes from Mesoplodon mirus, assembly GCF_964341445.2. Classification (NCBI taxonomy): domain Eukaryota; kingdom Metazoa; phylum Chordata; class Mammalia; order Artiodactyla; family Ziphiidae; genus Mesoplodon; species Mesoplodon mirus. Next base: position 44,514,330 of record NC_138982.1, on the reverse strand, counting down.
AATTGAAGGCATAATAGCTGAAAACTTTCTTAACTTGGGAAGGGAAACAGACATCCAAGTCCAGGCAGCACAGAGAGTCCCAAAAAGGATCAACCCAAAGAGGACCACACTAAGACACACTGCAATTAAAATGGCAAAAATTAAAGATAAACTATTAAAAGCAACAAGGAGAAAGCAATGAGTTACATACAAAAGAACTTCCATAAGGCTATCAGTTGACTTCTTAGCAGAAACTCTGCAGGCAGAAGGGAGTGGTATGATATATTTAAAGTGGTGAAAGGTAAAAACCTAAAACCAAGAATACTCTACCCGGCAAGGCTTTCATTCAGAATTGATGGGGAGATCTAAAGTTTTACAGATAAGCAAAAGCTAAAAGAGTTCAGCACCACTAAACCAACTTTACAAGAAATGTTAAAGAGACTTCTCTAAGTGAAAAGGAAAAGGCCACAACGAGAAACATGAAGATTATGAAAAGAAAAACTCATCAGTAAAGGCAAATATACAGTAAAGGCAGTAAACCAACCATGTAAAGAGCTAGCAGAAATGTTAAAAGACAAAAGTAGTAAAGTCATCTATATCTGCAATAAGTAGTTAAGTGATACACAAAACAAAAATATGTAAAATATGTCAAAAACAGTAAACATAGAGGTAGTGAGTAAAAACATAGGTTTGTTAAAATGCATTTGACCTTAAGAGATCAGCTACACAAAATAATCATATATATATATTGCTACGTACAGTGTGGGGAATAGAGTCAATAACTATGTAATATTTTTTTTTTAGAAATTTTATTTATTTATTTATTTATTTATTTTTGGTTGTGTTGGGTCTTTGTTGCTGTGCACAGGCTTTCTCTGGTTGCAGTGAGCAGGGGCTACTCTTTGTTGCGGTGCACAGGCTTCTCATTGCGGGGCACGGGCTCTAGGTGCACGGGCCCTAGGCGCACGGGCTTCAGTAGTTGTGGCACACGGGCTCAGCAGTTGCAGCTCTTGGGCTCTAGAGTGCAGGCTCAGTAGTTGTGATGCATGGGCTTAGTTGCTCCGCAGCATGTGGGATCTTCCTGGACCAGGGCTCAAACCCACATCCCCTGCATTGGCAGGCAGATACTTAACCACTGCGCCACCAGGGAAGTCCCTGTAATATCTTTATATAGTGACATATCATAACTAGACTTACTGTGGTGATCATTTCGAAATGTATAGAAATACCAAATCACTATGTTGCATAATAGGAACTAACATAGTGTTGCAGGTCCGTTATACTTCAAAAACAAACTCACAGAAGAAGAGATCAGATTTGTGGCTACCAGAGATGGGGGTGGGGGGAGGGGGAACTGGATGAAGGTGGTCAAAAGGTAGAAATTTCCAGTTATAAGATAAGTAAGTACTAGGGCTGTAATGTACAACTTGATAAATATAATGAACACTGCTTATGTTATGTATGAAAGTTGTTAAGAGAGTAAATCCTAAGAGTTCTCATCACAAGAAAAAAAATTTTTCTATTTCTTTAATTTTGTATCTCTATGAGATGACGGGTATTCATGAAGCTTATTGTGATAATCATTTCATGATGTATGTAAGTCAACTCATTATGCTATCCACCTTAAACTTATACATTGCTGTATGTCAATTATATCTCAAACTTAAAGAAAAAACAAAATTAAAAAGTGAGGGTGTTTCTCATGAGCCATTATGGACAACTTATCAGAATTTATTACAAAGAGAGAAGTTAAAGTTGTAGAATACTGTATACAGTACAAAAAGGTGAGGAGGAATAAAATATAGATATAGATATATATCTTAAAAAAAGAAAGTAACTATGGACAAAAATAACAGCACTACCCCTGAGACTACTATCTGTACTTCTACAAGATTGCAGCTCTGAGGATAGTTTTTGCCAGTATGTTTATAATAGCAAAAAATTCCAAACAATTTAAATGTCTCACAATATGGGACTGCTAAATACATTTTGGTACATGCATCTAATTAAATACGATGGGGAAATGTCTTATACAGATTAAATGTCAACAGTCAAAAGTTAGTTAAAATATTAAACTGTAAATATTTGTAGTATGTGCTGAACTGTGCCAACCAGATCCCCTTTTGGGAAGGATTTACTTCCCCAGCTACTTGGGAGAGCTGCTAGAAGACAGCTCTCAGCTGTCAGCCCTTTTCAGGAACTGCCTTAGCTGGAAAGATCTGCCTTGCCCAAGGCCATGCCCCCTTCCTGGGCAACCCACATACAATTACTGAATGATACAAATGGGAAGGGGCATAAAGGCCTGGTCCCCTCAACCCAATGGGAAACAACTCAGCAGGGCCATCCCAGTCCAAATCCTTTGCCAAATCCTGCTCTGTCCCATGCCTTCCACAAGTAGTGATCCCAAGAGCATTCCCTTTAAAATTAATAACACTCCTGCACTGCAATCTCCATCTCAGAATCTGCTTCCCAGGGAAGTCAATCTGCAACAATATGGTAATTTAAAAAAAACCCATAGAGTCTTAAGTAACTTCTTGTTTAAGAAGAAAGTGAAAATATGGAAGAGTTCCATATCAATCTAGTAAATGTGCAGTTTGATTATAGGATGCTTGTAGCCTTAAATAAATTTCTTAGAAAACAAGGAAGATGAAAATAAATAAATCAAGCCTCCAACTCAGGAAGCTGGAAAAGGAACAAAAGAAAGCTAAATAAAGCTGAAAAGGGCAGCACTAAAGATGAAGGCTAGAGCCCACAACAAAACAAAACAACTGGACAGTAAGTAAAATCAAAAGCTCTTTTTGCTGTTGTTGACAAAAATCAATAAAATAGACAATTCTTTGGGAGAGAGAGAGAGGAGGAGGGGGAAGAGGAGGAGGAACCACCAATATTAGGAATAAAAATGGGGGCATCACTATAAACGCAAGAAGTTTTATTAAATGATAGGAGAATAAGATAATCAACTTTACAGCACTCCTTTTGAAAGCCTAGATGAAATGGGAAGACTTTTGAGGAAGCACTGGCACTGTGTAGCTCAGAGACGGGAGAGCTCAGCTCGCAATGGTGCTCACACGGCTAATGTGAAAGGGCAGAGAAAAGACTCGGGTTTACTAAGTGTACCTGACATGTTGGCACTGCAGGGAAGAACTGCTGAAATCAAAAACCTCAAAACTCCTAAATTGGGTCTAATTTAAAGGAGTTTCTTCATGCTATAAGATTATTTCTTGTATTTTCAATTTCAATAAAAATTATAGCTAATGGATTCCTTAGTTCAAAATAATTAGGAGTATGCCATTTCGTTTCCCCCAAATCTCTTCCAAACCCATGAGCTTTGTTCACTCAAGGGTGTGTATGGGTTGGGAGTGTCAGGAGACCTGTACACCAGGGCCTTTGAGGTGTAAAGCACTTCTCGACTACTCCTCTGCACCACTGGTTTCTGATGTGGAGAACAACATATCAACAGTATTCTACACCTAGAGATATAGAACTGTCAGAAAATAGAAAAGAGTATAACCCAGGAGTTCAACAAACCTGGGTCTACATTTCCTAGATTTGTGGCCTTGAGCACATTACTTATTCTTTTTTTGTTTTGTTTTGTTTTGTTTTGCGGTACGCGGGCCTCTCACTGTTGTGGCCTCTCCCGTTGCGGAGCACAGGCTACGGATGCGCAGGCTCAGCGGCCATGGCTCACAGGCCCAGCCGCTCCGCATCATGTGGGATCTTCCCGGTCCGGGGCACGAACCCGTGTCCCCTGCATCAGCAGGTGGACTCTCAACCACTGCGCCACCAGGGAAGCCCCACATTACTTATTCTTACTTCATCTCTCTGAGTCCAAGTTTCCTCAGCTGGAAAATGGGTATAGTGGTATCACCTTGCAGAACAGCATTGAACATAATGAATACAGATTTCTTAGCACAGTGCCATAGGACTCCATGGATGCCAACTGCCTTCCCTTCTTTTTTATCAGATACAAGTAAATGTGCCAAGATCCCCTGATACCTTGCATGGCCTTATATAATGGAGAAATGAGTTTATGATGAGAAAAGATATGAATTTCAGGGTGAAAAATCTTAGATCTCTCAATTTAAGGAAGAGGATGGAAGGGAACGATGATGCTTTTCAGAACCAGCTATAAAAGATGAAATGGTATAAATTTTCACTTTCACCCCTCAGAAGCAATTAATGAATAAACCAAAAAAAACTATGACATGGGAACTCTGTGGCAACATCTGCCTGCAGTGGTTAGGAGTGGCTGGGTGCATGAGCTAGATTAGGACACTGGAGGGTTTGGGAGATGAGCACAGAGTTAGTCATTTGGATGAACGAATTTAATAAATTACAGTCCAATTGGAGGGACTGGCCTCCCTGGGTGAATCACCTTGAACTAGACAAAAATAGCCAACAGAAAGCAGCCCCAACTAAACAAGAAATAGTAGAAAGAGAAAAGTAATTTGATTTGATTGACTAACTCTATTTTGATTGGAGTGTGAAATCATATATTGGATTTAGTTTGGTCAGAAAGGCATCCTGTTGCTGATGGAATCACATGCATCTACATAGTCCTCCAACCATTTATAAGGTATGACTTTTAAATATATAAATAGATCTACTCTCAAACTTATCTTCCTCCCAGCTCCACCTCAAAAACTGAATAACACAGATTTTCCTAACTTTTTCAATGTAAATGTCATTCTCCACATTCAGCGGGTTGATAATTGGTGTTATTTACTTTCAGCCTCCTTCCTCCTCCCAAAATTTCAATACCAAACCAGAAACCAACTTACCGAGTTTTGTTTTGTATTATCTATCAGCTCTGTGCCTTCATTTCATTCCTTGTGACAGCGCCTCCAATTTCTGAGACACAGCCTGCTCACTGGCCCCAGCATCTGCCTCTAGTCTCCAGAATTGTCTCACTCCATTTCAGTCTGCTCTGCATATGAATACTTTACTCTAGGAAAACCACTAGTTTCAATTATTTCCCTTCTCAAGAACTAAGAATTACTTCTTACTGATTATCACTTTGTGTCCAATTCCTTTTTCAGGCATTCAAGGTCCTTTATCATATAGTCTGACCTGATGTCCCACTAGTTTTCGGCAAGACAGTGAAAAACTTGGGAATAGGGATGATGTTGTCATCCGTTCTTTCTGCTGACAGTTGGGATTCTGAGATTAAATGGAAGCAAACAGTGTCAATACTGGATGTAGTTTTCTGGGTCATGATTCACCATATGCTGAAAGGGGGAGTTCATATCTAGTAATGAAATGCTTGCATCTCATGAGCATGGGGTGGGGGGGCATGTATTAGCCTAGAGACTGATGAGCAAATGATCAAAGAGCTGTAAGAACACCACGAATCAGTCTAAAGTGTAGAATTGCTGGTAAAACAAACAGGAGCGGGGAGGTGCCTGGTGACACGCACAAATACACACACATGCACACATTATTACAAAGAGTACTAAAAACTGTATTTAAGGACTGGCATGTCTATATGGCAACATGGCTTTGGACCAAAAATTGGTTTATGATGGATATTCATGACCCTAAAGATAGAGCACCTAAAATATCTCATGAGTGAGCAGAAAAGGGTGAGGAACAGTATGATATCATCGTGAGCATGTTCTACCAGCCTCTTGACCACAAGGAGGAAATGAAGGGTGCATTCCTAGCCCCTACTCTTCTGGCATGAAGGAAGTTGGAACAGTGAAAGGGAACTCATGCTGGCTAAATGTTTGCTGAAAGCCTCATTTGGCTAGAAGAGCATCCGACAAGTGTTTCTATTTCCCTTGTTGAAATGGAGTAAAGAAGTCTAACTGGATGAACTCCTCTGGACCTCACTCTGACCAACAGAAAGACCCTGCTTGCAGAAGGGTGAAGCCAGCATAAGAGACGTCTTAGGAGAAAGAAGCTACTCCAGCTCAGAGGTCATTATTGTCAAGGAGAAGCCAGGCTGTAATAAACAGCCAGGACCTTTAAACTTAGGCAGACACAAGAGGGAAAAGGAATGGTTCTTAAAAAAAAAAAAGTGCCTGCAGGACTAACCCACGGGTTCATAACTGAAAAGGATGTTTAGAGATAAGGAAGAGGGAAGGCACACAATCAAGCAATATACAGGAAGATGGTATAAACTTACACGAAGTACATCATGAAAAAAATAGCTCAGAATGATCTGAAAACATTAAGTGACCAAAACAAAGAAACAAACTAACTAACCCAAAACACTACTGACCAAACAATGTTTGAGGGAAGTTTGGGGAGTGGGCTGGTTAATTCTAGAGCAAGTAGAGCAAAGGATAGCTTGGTCTACTGCTTGGGACCAGGATGACCAGGATCTTTAACCACTGTTATTTGATCTTTGAAGAATTTTGGAGAACAACAACAGCAACAACAAAAAGCCAAATGACTAGAAACAAGCAAACTAATCTTCATTATCAGAACAACTGGAAGAAGATGGATTCTACAAACTATAAACAGTGTGAGCATAATATTAATCTTGGCCAAGAGTCCAATCATATTTTAATGATTTTAAAATAAAAATCACATGTAACCTCACCACCAATTATAACCACAATTAACACTGTGCCATAAATTATTTCTAGAATTTCCCTATGTATGTATGCATACACTTTTTTAAAAAAACTCTTTTAACCTCTTTCTGACTTTTCTCACTTATTTGTTTATGGTGACCATTATTTGGTGTTACTAAACATCCTTCTACATACAATATTGTTTTCCATGGCTACATAGTACTTTATTATATAAATGGACCATAATTTATTGCTTGTCCCCCATGTTGTTATTTATTATTATTCATTTCTAATGGTTAGAGACTGTGACCTTTATTATTTCTGTATTAAGGAACTTGCAGAGATTTTATTTGTAACCTAATACAGAGTTTATTTTTGTAAATGTTCTATGAGCCCTGGAAAAGAAATTTCATTCTCTGTATTTTGGGTATTATACAGCATGTATTTTAAAAATCATATTCATAATATTACATAATTCCGCTATTTATATTTTTTTGTTTCTTTACTTGATATAGGAAAGCCCTAGGGTGGCATTTTGAAATACTTTACCATAATTGTGCTTTGAATGCAACATTAATTTTGCATCTATCAACATTTATTGATGCATATATTTCCATAACAGTGTATCTTCACTGTGAATTGGACTATTCAGTTATATGAAACCACCCTAATTGTCTTAAAGCATTTGTCCTCGCTAGAGAGGGTGTGGAGAAGAGGGAACCCTCCTACACTGTTGGTGGGAATGTAAGTTGGCACAGCCACTGTGGAAAACAGTATGGAGGTTCCTCAGAAAAATAAAAATAGAATTACCATATAAGCCAGCATTCCCACTCCTGGGCATATATCCAGACAAAACTATAATTCAAAAAGATACACGCACCCCTATGTTTATAGCAGCACTATTCACAATAGCCAAGACATGGAAACAACCTAAATGTCCATCAACAGATGAATGGATAAAGAAGATGTGGTACATATATACAATGGAATACTGCACAGCCATAAAAAATAATGAAATAATGCCATTTGCAGCAACATGGATGCAACTAGAGATTATCATACTAAGTGAAGTCAGAAAAAGAAAGACAAATACCATATATCACTTATATGTGAAATCAAAAATATGAACCTATCCATGAAACAGAAACAGAATCACAGACATAGAGAATAGACTGGTGGTTGCCAAGGGGGAAGGGGGATGGGAGAGGGAAGGATTGGGAGTTTGGGGTTAGTAGATGCAAACTGGTATATACAGAATGGATAAACAACAAGGTCCTACTGTATAACAGGGAACTATATTCAATATCCTGTGATAAACCATAATGGAAAAGAATATGAAAAAGAATGTATACATATGTATAACTAAGTTACTTTGCTGTAAGGCAGTAATTAACACAACACTGTAATTCAACTATACTTCAATTAAAAATAAATAAATATCCTGAAAAACATAAAGTATTTGTCTTGAGTTGCATTTAGTCTTACATTAATATCATGACTTTTGCTTTAGTGTTTGTTGCATCTGCCTGCTATACCTTTTCTCAGCATTTTCTTTTTTTTTTAACATCTTTATTGGAGTATAATTGCTTTACAATGTTGTATTAGTTTCTGCTGTATAACAAAGTGAATCAGTTATACATATACATATATCCCCATATCCCCTCCCTCTTGCATCTCCCTCCCACCCTCCCTATCCCACCCCTCTAGGTGGTCACAAAGCACGGAACTGATCTCCCTGTGCGATGCAGCTGCTTCCCACTAGCTATTTTACATTTGGTAGTCAGCATTTTCTTTTAATCTTTGTACACTGTTCTGTTTTAGGGATGACTATGGTAAACAATATATGGTTGAATTTTAGTTTTGGACCCAATATGAAGACCTCTTAAAAATAGGTCATTTAGTTCATTTATGTTAATTGTTATCAATGAAGTATTTGATCTCATCATTTTCATGCTCCTTTTAATCTTTTTTTTTTTTTTTTTTTGTGGTACGCGGGCCTCTCACTGTTGTGGCCTCTCCCGTTGCGGAGCACAGGCTCCGGACGTGCAGGCTCAGCGGCCATGGCTCACGGGCCCAGCCGCTCCGCGGCATGTGGGATCTTCCCGGACCGGGGCACGAACCCGTGTCCCCTGCATCGGCAGGCGGACTCTCAACCACTGCGCCACCAGGGAAGCCCTCCTTTTAATCATTTTTAATGCTTCCTTGCCATCTCCTTTATTTCTTGTCCTTTGTCATATGAAGTATGTTTTCTTAGACCCCTTGGTTTGGAATATAGAATAGTGGGGAAAAGAATTATATAACTATTACTTTCTTTTTTTTTCTTTTTTTTGGCCGTGCCACACAGTGCAGCATGTGGGATCTTAGTTCCCGGACCAGGAATTGAACCCACACCTTTTGCAGTGGAAGCGCAGAATCTTAGTCACTGGACTGCCAGGGAAGTCCTGATAACTATTATTTTCAAAATTTTAAATGTCAAGAATAAAGTGAATCTCTCACAGTTGAACCAAGGAATTCAGAACATTTTATTTACATTGTCCCATCCTGTCCTATATTCTCCAGAGAAACACCAGCCTTTTCAGGATTTTAAAAATGTTATCTGGGGTTTTAAATCTAAATTTGTTGTTTCAAAATTCTGTGTAGCAATACATATCTTCTCTTTGAATATATTTTACTTTTGCACAAAATTTAAAAACTGGATTTACAATAATTATTTAGACATCTCTTTTTAAATTGGCTTCGGTACTGATTGCCTATCCTTTATAACATTACTTCCTCTGCATACTTGATTTGATTTTCTATAGATTAAACTCTGCTCATTAGTTCCACCTAATAGACTTCAATTCTGTAGTTGGGTTTCAGTTTCCTTGCCATCCTTCCATACCTCATTCATATCTTTGCATACCATATTTCATTATCACCTCAGCCTTTTCTTGTTCTCTTCTGATTTGTAAAGGCCAGGCCATGGCTTCTTGCCCTCTTAAGACGATTCCAATCTCCTAAAATGTTCTTTTAGGTCCAGCTGGAGGAGCTCATTCATTTTAATTCTGTATGATATTCTCTCACCTTGCATTTTCCTTAGTTCCTCTCTGTTAAAACATTTATTCTTTCTTAAAGAAGGAAGCATTCTACAGACTTGATGCTTGTCAAATAACAGGTCTTGGGTCTTGTTCTCCCTGAATGTTGAATTAATAGTAGCAGGTGGATGTGCACAGATCCCAGGCAACATCAAGTTCCCAGAATATATTATCCTAGAGTAACTCTAGTTTTATTTTCCTCTTATTGATAGAACAAGTTCTACTTTTTGGAATGTATCACAATTTTCTTTACAATGTCACCAAAATTTCCCAATATTGCATAAACATTTAAATAGATATATGTTCATTCTTGAATGTGAAGGAGTATATGTCCATTACATCAAGTTTCTTATACCCTTAAAATTCTTTATATATTCATTTGTTTTTGTCACTCAGCATGTTGAAGATTGATAGAAATATGTTGTCTCCCTCTGTGATTGTGTTTTTGACAAGTTTATTTTATATATTTTGATATTTTTATGTTATTCAGAATAAAAATATTCACAGATGGTATGTCTTCTAATGGATTATATCTTTTAGCCACATTTAATGCATTGCTTGATGTTTCCTGCATTAAATTCTACTGTGTCTAATACTGCTCTCCCTTCTTTCTTTGGTTTACATTTTCCTGGTATATCTATACTCTTTTTCTCCCTCCTTTCTGTCCCATTTTGTTTAAAAGAGCATATATTTAGAATCAGTTTTTGCCCAATCCATGTTTTTTCATCTTTTAATAAAAATGATTAAACCATTCGTACTTAATATAATAATATGCTTGACCTCACTTCTATCATCTTATTTTATACTTTTTCTTAATGTTTCCTTGCTATTTGCTGTATTAATTTTTAACCTTCGTGCTAACGTGCCAAATCTTCCTCCTAATTTTGAAGTTAAACATGGCACTTCTAGTTTATATTCATCTACTCTCTTTCTTATTTAAAATGTTATTTAAACTTATATTTTTCCATCTATGTCAACAATGAAACAATATTCATGTTGCCCATGACACAAAATGAGGAAGTTAGCCCTCTAAGGGTTTTTGGTTGTTTTTTTTTTTCTGGAGTAATCTGAGTTTTTAGACCCAGATTATTATCATTAAATTTCTTATTTTTTTTATTAAGAATGATTTTTGACAGTTGCATTGTTTTGTAACCATATTAACAACATTTAACATAAAACCAGTGTTTGGTTTCATTTTTCACCTCATATCTTTTATATCTCCTCCATTCTCAAACTTTAATGTTCATTAATTTTCTTGTTGATCAGAGTATTTGGAGTAAATACTTTTTTTCGGTTAAGGATTTTAGTGGTCTACTTTCTGGGTACTTTTTTTTGTCTGAAATTATCTTTTCTTTTTCTTCACAAATTACTGAATACAGAATTCTGGGTCGTAATTTTATTACCACAAAATCTGATAGCCATATATCAACTTTCTTCTGACATTTAGTGTTACAGAATATCTGGCACATGCTTATTTTTTTTAATAAAATATTTTTTTCTGACAGTATAACAATAGATTTTTTTATTCATATAAACAATTAACTTTCATCAGAATATAGCTTTAATTTTCTCTGGTAAACAATGAACTATTTTGAACTGAAATCAGGAAAATATTTTTCTATATTTTTTATTATAACTTATCTTCCATTTCCCTTTCTCCTGAAAAATTCTGTATTTTTATATTTAATGTGTTGAATTCTAGCCTCCATTTTTTCACTCATTATTTCATTTCTTTATGTATTTTCTATCAGTACTATGAGAATTTACATTCATCGTTGGTTTTCTGCATTGTTCTAATGTTCATGCTCCCACTGTATGATCTGAATTCTGCAAAATATTTTTCATTTTAAAAGAGGTCAATTTTCCTAATCTCACATTGCTCCCTTTTGATAGTTCCTGCAACATCCTCTTAAATCTCTGTATATACAACTTGGAGATTTTTTTTAAAGGTTTCTCTCTTTTTTTTTAGTGTCTATTTTATAGGAAGACATTAGTTTTGCATTCCTATATATCTTCCTTCTTTTGAACTACTAAATACTGTTTTCATAAACTTTCACCATGTGTTGATTGAAAGTGAGTCCCACGGCCCATCACCATGTGTGCTGGCCAAGACCTGTCCGAGGCGGCAGTTATGTGATTGAGATTTGTTTTCCATCACCTACTTGTCTAGCACTCCTACAGTCCCTGCCACTTAAAAAAAAAAATATATATATATATATATATTTACTTTTATAAATGGTGGTAAAACATACACAACATAAAATTAACCGTTTTAACCATTCTAAAGTTTACAGTTCAGTGGCATTAAGTATATTCACATTGTTGTGCTACCATCACCACCATCCATCCACAGAACGTTTCTCATGTTGCAAAACTGAAACTCTGTACGACTAAATGATAACACCCCATTCTTCCCTTCCCAACCCCAGCCCCTAGCAACTAACATTCTACTTTCTGTCTTGATGAATGTGACTATTCTAAATACCTCATATGAATGGAATCACAGTATTTGTCCTTTTGTGATTGGCTTATTTCACTTAGCATAATGTCTTCAAGGTTCATCCATGTTGTAGCATGTGTCAGAACTTCCTTCTCTTTTAAGGCTGAATAATATTTCATTTTATGCATATGTCACATTTTGTTTATCTGTTTATTCATCAATGGACACTTGGGTTACTTCCACCTTTTGTCTATTGTGAATGATGCTGCTGTGATTGTGGGTACGCAAGTATCTTTTCAGATACTTGCTTTCAATTCTTTTGAGTATATAACCAGAAGTGGAATTGCTGGATCATATGGTATTCTATTTTTAATTTTTTGAGGAATTGAGATACTGTTTTCCATAGTGGTTGCACCATTTTACAATCACACCAACAATGCACAAGGGTTTCAATTTCTCTATAGCCTCAGTAACATTTGTTATTTTCTGGGTTTTGTGGGGTTTTTTGATAATAGATATGCTAATGGATATGAAGTGTTATCTCATTATGACTTTGATTTGCCTTTTCTTAATGATTAGTGATACTGATCATCTTTTCATGTGCTTACTGGCCATTTGTACATCTTCTTTGGAGAAATGTTTCTTAAATCCTTTGCCCATTTTTGAATTGAATTGTTTGTTTTATTGTTGTTGAGTTTGGGGAATTCTCTATTTATTCTGAATATCAATCCCGTTTCAGATATGTGATTTGAAAATATCTTCTCCCTTTCTTTGCAGTCCCTGCCACCTTAACTTAGAAATGCCCAGTGAAATTCTGGCCTCCCACCCCACACTTCATAATCAGAATCTCTGAGGGGAAAGTCTCCAGGTACTTGGAATGTAAATGAAAATTCATTCAAGAACTGCTGGGTTGAGTGCTGCCTTGTGAGCACTTAGAAGAGAAAGCAAGGATACTTTGGAACTAACCAAGTTTCACTCAGAAGTCATAGCAGGTGATTCCTAAGTCTTTTTGACAAGTTGATTAGTTATGTAACTCAGAGGATGTGGTAGACAGAGGTTGTAAGCACAGGATATTTGACAAAGTTTCCATGAGCCTTGCAGACACGAGGGAGAAATACGTGTTGAATGCAAAGACAGGGACAGTATGCCCAAGACCACGGATGGAGTGCAGTGTCCAGTGTAGGTTCTGACATGTTAAAGTGATTTTTAGAGAAATTGTAACGGAGTCATAGGAGATTTTCCAGAGGAGATTAAGAATTAAAAACCCTGTAATTTGATAAATCACTGAGGGAATTTCTTGTTTAGCAATGGTTCTTAACTCTGCTGAACACTGGTGTCACTTGGGGCCCTTTAAAAAAAAAAACTCAGGCCCAGGCCCTAACCCCAGAACAATTAAATTAGCATCTCCTGGATTGGGACCCACAACTGGTATTTTTGCAAAGCTCCCCAGATGATTTTAATGTTTAACCAGCATTGAGAACCACTGGTCTAGAGAAAAGGACCACGTTGACAAATTTGTGAGGCTCTAATATGGAAGAGGAATACAAGAGTTTCTGTAAAAACCCCCATGCTTGACCACTCACCTGGCAGAAGTGGGCATTGGTCTAGCTGGGTCAGCAGATGGCTATTGGCACAGCTTGCCTGTCAAGCCCAGACTCTAAATGCTGTGAAAAGTCTCCTCCCTTTGTTAAAGAGGCATGAATCTCCTTGATATCGATCTTTCACATACTGGCAGTACATGTATCAAGATAAATGAAAATTGACTCTCCTATGATCTCGTTGGCTCTTGTGGTTTCACCTACCACTTAGACTCATGCCTCCCCAGTGCTGCGTCTCTAGCCACATAGCTCGTCTATCAACTACCTCTCCATCTGCCTCTCTCACGAACATTGCAAATTTAGCAGGCCCCAAACTGAACTCATCAATAACCTCACTCCTGCTCCTTGATCCTCTTGGTGGATGGAACCACTATCCTCCCAGATGCACAAGGTAGAAGCCTGGGCATTGCCCTAGGTTCCTCTGCCCTCCTCACTACCTTCATATCCACCTAATTCTCAGTTCTTTCCTGATTCTGTCCCTTCCTCCATCCGTACTACCTTGTCCAGTCCTCATAGTTCCTAACTTCCAAAAAAGGCCTCCCAATGGGCAGCCCTGCTTCCTGTCTTCTACCCTCCCAACACTGCAGCTAGAGGGGTTGCTCTAATGTTAAAATCTGATCATGTCAGTTCCCACCTAACATTTCTTGGTGGCCCCTCACTGTCTATGAGAAACGATCCACACTCTTTAACTTGGGAGACAAGACTCTCCTGTCTACATCTCTAGACTCATCTCCCATCATTTCTCAATGCACACTTTTTGCTCCAGCAACACTGGAGACAAGAGCTGTCTCTGAGCCTTGGTTTACACTGTTCCCTCTAATTAGAATGTATTACCTATACTCACTTCTTCACTTAACCTTTAGCCAGCCTTTGGATTTCAGCTGAAGCCCATCTACTCCAGAGAGTACTACCTGACTTCCTTGGTCCAACACCTTCCCAGGCTGGCGAGGTGACTCTCATCTAAAGGTAATGCTGCATGATTATCTGTTTCTGTCTCTGTTCTACCCAGTTCCACCCAGCTCCTGGAAACTCGTCCTGTGTCTAGCACAGAGAGGGTGCTCAATAACTATTTGCTGATTTAATGTTGGTCAGATGATTGAGTGAATCTCCTCAGGGAGATTCACTCCATCATCTGAGCATTTGCCTGGCATCTGAGCGTTTGCCAGGATGTGCATGATTTAGGGATTAGGAACAGTGGGGGCTTTGGGGCAGAGCGGGAACTTCCCCAGCTATAGAGACGTACAGCTACTGGCTTTCTAATTGTTGGGAAGGATCATTTTGTGATCTGCCAAAGCCTCCTAGACAGCCTGGCATGAGAAAAGGGCAGGGACTGTCTTCTACCAGTGGCTGTCCTGATGAGACCTTGGGATGGGGAGCGTGGGGGACTGGATAACAGCACCTATTTTGTGTGTCTTTCAAGGATTCTGGAAGGAACACTCTGGCCCTCGGGGGGTATTGAGAGAGCTTTCTCTAGCTCCTTCACGTTATCTGAAGGGCAGGGGCACCGAGGCAGCTGGTAAAGTGCTGTAGGCTGCTGTCCCAGAGCACAGAGGTGAAGAAACGCAGCAGGGAATGAAAACGTTTGGGTCAAAACATTTTAAGAATTTCAGCATCTAAGGGTCAAAGTGGCCTTGCTGACCTCTGGCCACTTGGTATTTTCACACCAGATCAGCCAACAGGAATGTGAAAACTTGGTTCCTGTGTAGATGACACCATCTATGCCTTAAGCAAGAAGAAAACTTTACATGCAAACTCAAACAGAAAGGAGTGATGGGCCCAAATGGTCAGCTGCTGCATGGCCCCTGGGTTTTAGCTTTCATCCCTTTTCTTGCCGTAGTAGACTCTTCTACTCTTCACAGCCTCTGCTTCGGTGAAATCACACTAGTGAAATGAGGCCCATGGCATCCAAGCTACCTGCCTCACACTCATGATTAGAATCAGGAGAGATCACAGATATGAATATACTGTTATCTTTCAAGTGGGTACATGTGTAAAGGACAGTTATTATTATTGTGATTTCACTATCAAAAAGTTTATAAACAATACATGCTGGAGAGGGTGTGGAGAAAAGGGAACCCTTCTGCACTGTTGGTGGGAATGTACATTGGTACAGCCGCTGTGGAGAACAGTATGGAGGTTCCTTAAAAAACTAAAAATAGAGCTACCATATGATCCAGGAATCCCACCACTGGGCATATATCCAGAGAAAACCATAATTCGAAAAGATACATGCACCCCAATGTTCACTGCAGCACTATTTGCAATATCCAAGACATGGAAGCAACCTAATAAATGTCCATCAACAGAGAAATGGATAAAGAAGATGTGGTATATATACAATGGAATATTATGCAGCCATAAAAATGAAATAATGCCATTTGCAGCAACATGATGGACCTAGAGATTATCATACTAAGTGAAGTAAGTCAGACAAAGGCAAATATCATATGATATCGCTTACATGCAGAATCTAAAAATTGATACAAATGAACTTATTTACAAAACAGAAACAGACTCACAGACTTAGAAAACAAACTTATGGTTACCAAAGGCGAAAGGTAGTGGGGAGGGATTAATTAGGAGTTTGGGATTGACATATACACACTACTATATATAAAACAGATAACCAGCAAAGACCTACTGTATAGCACAGGGAAATCTTCTCAATATTCTGTAATAACCTAGATGGGAGGAGAATTTGAAAAAGAATGGCTATATGTATATGTATAACTGAATATATGTACAACTTTGTTGTACACCTGAAACTAGCACAACATTGTAAATCAACTATACTCCAATATAAAATTAAAATTTTTTTAAAAGTCTTCTCTTACTTAGTCCTTTTCTTTCTGTGCCCTTGTCCTGCTATGGAGATCTTTTGGCTCCATTTCCCACTTGGAAAACAAGCTTGCTTCTCCTTTCTCCTTTTTAAATCATGATACCAGGAAAGAATCTTTAATTTTCACCGAGACATCAATGATTAAGAGGTTAATTCCAAGAGAATAAAAGAACATTTCTGCAGGAAACAAAGCATTAGGCTTCTTCAGAATCAGAGATGGAAAGAAGGAGTATGCCCTGGACAAAGCACTGGGGAAGAATGGTGAGACCTTGGCCTGTCCTGGAGGTGTGAGCCCATGCAGGGCCCTTCCCCTTTAGATGGAGGAGTCCTCATTTTGAATAGGAAGGCCTGGGACCAATTGCTTCCTTGGCTCCTTCTCTGATCTCATTTTTCAGTGATGCTAGAGACTCTTAGATCTGCCTCAAATTAATACAATCTTTTGGCCTTACTGAATATATTCCAGGGTGCAAGACATCATGCAATTGAGATCACTGAACCACTCTCCTTAATCTGTTCAGAATCATAGAATAAGAAAGCCACTACCACCATCATTACCATCACCATTATTACCACCACCACCATCATCATTACCACGAACCATGATCACCACCCGCCACCACCACCACCACCATCACCATCATCACGATCATCATTATCACCATCACCCTCATGGCAAAGACAATTTTACTTTTTTAAAATGGGAAAAATAACTTATAAAAATGTCTTAACTTGAGGTGTTGATGTTAATCCCAGGAAACACTGCAGAACAGGATGTGGAATGAGCTTTTAAGAGTGAAGTTGTGATCTTGAGAAATCAAAGTGGGTTAACTGCTAGTAGTTTATGTCAAAGTAACAAAGTTGCTTCTTTGACAACATTATTAGGCAGGGAGATCAGGGAAATACCAGTGACAAAGAGTATCTGGACTTTATCAAAATGTTTGATATGATTCCTCTGATAATCTCTTGGAAAAGATGAAGAATTATGGATTGAGTGATAGTACAAGAAGTTAAATAAATTTTCTTAAAAAGTGCTATTTACTTATTGAATTAACATTGTCCTTCAGGAGCATATAGTGGAATGTCTCAGAATGCTGTAATATTCATCATTTTTTATTGATGACTTAGTTGAAGAGGTCATGCTCATCAGGTTTGGGGACAACAGGAAGCCAGCTGGAAGGGACAGTATATATGCTGGATAGCAGAATCAAAGCCAGAAATATCTGGGCAAGCTGGCAAGACAGACTGAATTAAACAAGATAAAACTGGGAATAAATGCAAGGGTTCTGTATTTGAGTCCCAGGTAGCATCTGTACAAGCATGGAAGGGGAGGGGGGTGGCAGGCAGGGGATACAGTTCAAGAGTAAGTTTAAAAGACAGCTGGGTTTTTTCAGCCAATACTAAACTCAACAGATGTTACTTGTATAGATTGCTAGTTCAACCTGACAGGGTTTTAAGAGAAACATGAGATGTAGAAAAAAGGAAGTGATAATCTCACTGTACTTGGTGCTGATTAAGCATCCCTTGAAATGCTGTGTTTTATTCATTAAGAATAAAGAAATTAGGGAAAAATGGGGCAACAGTGATAATGATAGGACAATACTGGAGCCAGTGGCCTAAGGGGCAGGATGGTGCAGTGGGAAGGGCACTGGCCAGGGAGTCGGGAGCCAGGTTATGCCAATAATTGGTGGTGAGATCCTAACCAAGCCAGTATTTCTCTCCCGGGCTGATGATCAGCCTCCCTGTGGAGAAGCACAGGGTGGGGGTGGTTGGCTGGCCTGCTCTCCTAGGTTTTGGCTCTCTGGTCAGAACACACTATGGGTGGGTTCCTTTCTCCCGACGTCACACCCATCCAAGGACAAAACCTCTTGAGCCCCCAGGCAAAATTTTACACTCTTGAAATGCTATTAACATTGCAAATACTATCAATATTTCCCTTGGGAAGCCTTCAAGAGTACCCTTTCTCTGACTTCCTGGAAAGCCAAGATGATGACAATTCACGTTTGCATTATCACACATGATATTTACTAAGGCGGTAGAGCAAAAGCCCTGAGAAAATAGGCTTTGAACTCATCAGGGCCTGAGTTAAAACTCAGTCTCTCTACTACTAGCTTTACAACCACTTACTTAAACTTCCTGAGACTCAGTTTCCTTGTCTGTGAAATAAGATTACCACCAGGCTTGTAGTGATTTGAGTCTGAAGTAAGACAACGCATGCACAAAGTACAGCACGGTGAGGGGCACAAAGTAGGTGCCCAATAAATGGTATAGCTCATGTTACCACTACATTTACTACCACCATCCCTCCTCCTCCCCTCCGTCCTCCTCTGGCCAGGCAATGTGTTGGTTGCAGGGGATACTGGGGAAGACAAAATTCACACCTCTGCCTGCACCAAGCTTACAATCTAACCAGCACTGTCCAGCAGAGCTTTCTGCAATGATGGAAATGTTCTATATGTGCATTCTCCAATATGGCAGCCGGAAGCCATATGTGGCATTTAAATGCTAGGAACGTGACTAGTGTGACTGAGAAACTGAAATCTTAATTTTATTTAATTTTAATGAATTAAGGGAAAATGGTAATAGTCACATGTGGAAATACACTGCACAACTCTAGACAGCTTTCAGGTGCATTTCTGAGACCAACCAATCTGAGCAGAATAAAGATTCATCGAAAGAGAAACGCACATAGAGCACCTAGTCCATTACCTGGAAAATTCTCTACCACAAAATTTCCCCTTTCGTATTGCCTAATTCCGTTTCTCTTCTGTGGCCACATTTTTTTCACCTGAGGACATTTTTTTGGATAATATGTATCACTTTATTTTTTATTGCATGATCCATAGTCACTAGCCTTGAGCGGCTGGGGTGGGGAAGGGAAGTGAGGCAGGTGAACTCTGTTACATATGAAAAGGTATCAATTCCCACTGTGGTTTGGTAGTGGAATTCTAATACTTGGTGTAAACAAACACTTCTTCGAAAATGGCCAGTATGTGAAGAAGCTGTTACTGATTGGCTGGGCTGGCTGAATTTGGCTCTGATAGTGATGTACCTTCCTAGGAGTGAGGGCTGTTCTAATTATTTGTGTGGAGAAGTGGGATGTTATGCCATTTACATATTTTACACACTAATCTGATTTGTGTGCAATTGTGGGTGGTTTCTTTGCACACTTTTCAACTTCCCACATTTTCTACCTTCCACATGAACTACCTTTACACTAAAAAAGTATATTATAGTGTTGCAATACATAAGATATTTAAAAAAAAAAGAGTTTTACCACAACAAAAGTGGTAGGGGCAGCCTCCCCTCTAGGGATCAGCAGTAGAGGGGAGAACTGCTGCTTTATGGGTACTTTCCTGAGCAGAGCCTCTTGAGCACAGCTGGGACCTCTGGGAGTGCAAGGTTGGCGGGATCCTCCCCTACCTGCTGCAGGTGCTCTGCGAGATTTGAGGGGGAGCTGGAACAGATGTCCTCAGTAGTTTCTCCTACCTCTGAAAGTCTAGGTTCCAAGACGCTCTGATTGTTTATCATTTTCTCCCCATGCCTGGGTTGATCTGAACCAAACACTGACATGAGATTGTAAGGTGGCAAAGACTCATCCACTTGCTCCCTACTCCCACAAGCCTCCCAGAAAAAATGCTTGTAATAACGCCTACAGTGCTATTCACAAACGTTAAGGGTGATCCGTAAAGAAAAGACTTGGATGGGAGGTACAGCAGGGAAGTTAGCTTAGTGGCAGACGCTGTATTTGATGAGTATCATTTACCTTCGGAACGGAGGCAAGTACAGCCCTTTTTAAGAAGACTAAGTCCCTTCCCACGTTAGGACACAGCCCTGGAATGAGAGGGCCATAAAGCACAAAGGTAAATTGTGTGTGTGTGTGTGTCCAAATAGTGATGACACTTGCCCCCTATGATCTAATACCCTTCGCTGACAACGAAGGATGCCCTGTGCTCCAGTAAGTGACTCTGAGGGCTGTTTTTTAAACAAAAAATCCCAGGCACCGAAATAGCGACGTCGTCTCCCCCTTTCGAACCCGAGGGGCAGTTCCCAGCCCTGTGTCCTGACCGCTGCCCCTCCCCCTGGTCCACACCTCCCAAACCAAGGTGCGTTCCCCGAAGTCCCGAAATGAAAGAAGGACAAACAGCCCTCCCAGGCCCTCTTCCGGACAGCGAGGTCATCGTATGCTAATGAAGCCGGAGGAGACAGCCGCCCAGCGCCCGCCAGCGAGCGCGCCCGCGGGCTCGCAGCTCTCCTGCGCGCCACTGCGGCGCAGCCACAAATCACCGCGCGCTGCTGCAGACCCTCCTGCCTCGCCGCGGGGAAAGAGGGAGGATGCGGGAAGGTCTGAGTCCCGCACCTGGATCGCTCACACCTGGGAGCTGCCTCCTGGCTCCGGCCTCGTGTTTCCTGCTGCAGTGATGGAACGGATGGGGACAGCGCATCAGAATCACCTGTAGGGCATTTTCGAACTCCACAGCCCCCTCCCCAAATTCTAGCCCACTCGTCTAGAGGAAGAAAATAACTGAATGTGCAGGATGAGTGCACTGGTGGAGTTTTCGAAAGCCCCACAGGTGATACTAGATGCACGCACACACAGGAACACACATCTTGTGAGTCCGAGACTAAACAGGTCAACCCGACGTTCTCTCCCTGACCCTCCTCTCCTTCCGTAGCTACTATTTGTCAAGGTCTCCGCGTTCTCTTCAGCTTCCCTTTACGCCCCCCTAGCTCGGGGGCTTTGTGGAGTCCCCCCAAAGTCCTGGAACTCCGCGGGGCGGTCAGACGCTTTGGCGGCCAGACGTTAGAAAAAGTGTCCCCGCTCTTTGCCGCCCCTGTGCACCCTGGAGCGCGAACTGAATACCAAAGGTAAGTCTAAAAGGGGCGAAATCTGACCAGTTGCTTCAGCAAACTGCGTGGAGCCAGGACGCCTCCTGCCCGCACACCTTTGACGTTCGGAAGGTCCTCCCAGTCGAAGAGGAAGCCGGTGCGCCACCCCGGGCGGCTCCTCGTGCCCTCACCCCTGCCAGCGGGGCATCTCCTCCGGCAGGGGCTGTGTGGCAGGTGGCATCGTCGGGTGCGGGGGGGAGCGCCGAGGCCTTGTCTGCAGCTCCGTCTCCTGGCCACGGGACCGCCTCCCGCTTTGCTCCCCTTTTCCAAGTTGCTGCAACCCGCGCCCCCAGCCCGCCCCCCCCCCCCTACCGCGCCGGCCACGGTCTTACCTCAGCATGCAACACTTTGTTGCGCGGTTCTCCGGAGCGCTCCTTCCTTGGGGCTTATTCCCTTACTTGGGAGGAAAGATGAACCGAGAGACTGAAAGGGGACCGAGGCTGGCGTCTGGGCGTCTTGCGGCCCGCGCAGCCCTCCCGGGGAGGGGGTTGGAGCTCGGGCGGCCCGGTGGGGGTTAGGCAGTGCCGGGGTCTCTGCCCGCTCCGGTACCTGCGGCTCCCGAGCGGTGCGTCTCAGCTGCCCGCTACTACGGCACTGCGGCGCCCTGCCCCTCGCAGCGGGCAAGTCAGGCTGCCACGCTCAGAGCTGAGCCCTGCCTGCGGGCGCAGAGCCCGCCCCCCGCCACACAACCGCGTGCGCGCGCACACGCGCCACACCCCCGCGCGCGCGCTCGCGCACACACACGCGTGAATGCGGGTGGGTTCCGTGAGAGCCCGCGCCCCTTTGGTGGTTCGGGCACTTCTCACTTTTCACGGGCTTCGGTTTGGGAGGAAGAGTTAGAGGCTGAGTGGTTTGGAGAGGATGCAGCAGTGGTGGGCTCCGCAGGGAGAGGCCAAAGGCCCGCTGACTCAGGGGACAGGGACAACGGTTTGACAAAATACCCACATCTCAGCCAGGGCCTAGGCTGCCTCACTATCTCGACCAAGTCAAAGAAAAAACAAAAAATTAAAAGTCAACAAATTCGCTCCGTTCCCTAGGCACTGTCTCTAGCGTTCAAATCACTGCCCCTGCCCAGGGACGCATTTTGGAGGCTGGGGATTGGTGGCTGTTCAATCTGAAAAGCTTTCTCCCTCCGCAGGTATAGTGGCAACCGCCGCAGCTCACCGGAGCTGGGCTCTGATGGCTGGATCAGGTCTCAGGACTGAGGGTTAATTCCCTTTCTCCTTTGCTTTTAGGTGACCATGGGCTGTTTTCCTGAACAGCAAATAGGCCCCTTCTTACTTTTAAAACGTAGAAAAGCACAGAAAAGGGGCTGGGAGTGAGGGGTAAGTGATGAGGGCCAACATTGGCCAAGGCACCACTCTTTCCATGACGTGCAGGTCTGTATGGGGTGACAGTGGTGGCGATGACACTATCTCAGGCATGTCACACCAGCAGGGTGACTTCTGTCCATTTCACACCACATTTAGAGTCATCCGGAGTTTGGTCTCTCATCTGTAAAATACGTAGAGTTTACCAGTTTCCACAACTGAGAATTCTTTTCTGCCAGCAGGCAGTGGAGGTCCCCGGCTCAGGACTGCAGCCAAGAAAAGCTTTCGGCAGATGCAGAGGCGCCAAGGGGCCCTGGGTGTCTGGGCGTTTGGGGAAGAAGCCTCAAACATGAATGTCAAACAGCCTCGAGGACCCTGATGGTCAGTGTCCATATTGGGCCATCTGCAGGCAGGATGAAGGGACACATGAGAAATTGAGGCTCAGAGGTTTCCCAAAGGTTCCAGAGCATAGTGAAGGCAGTGCCAATACCGAGAACCTCATGTTCACGCTTCCTCCTACCATTCACCTGTCATCTATCTATCTATCATCCTGGCTTGGTTCTTAAAGTTCCCTTCAGCTAGACTGAAATAATCCTGGTGAGGGTGCTCTCAAAGTTCTTTTATCTTTTCTTGTTTTCCTTTCACTCACTCATTCATTTCTTGACTATCTGTTAAGCTTCTGCTGTGTCTTCAGGCACTTTCCCCTGACTCTAGTCCCGGGCCTTACTTGGGAAGAAAGAGGAAGCAAGAGACAGAATGGGCTTAGAACTGTCCCTGTCCCTGATAGAGGAGAAGGCTGGTCTCAAGCTTACTGTATGTATTTTCACTGTGCTAGGTTGGGTGGATGTAGAAGACAAAATTCTTGCCTTCTGAACCACATTCTCTGTGGAGGAAAACACGCTTATACCCACGTCACAGGAAAACAATTTTGTTCTGTCTAATCCTGCCTCCTTCCAAAGAAAGGGAAACTGAGAGAGAGCTTGTATTTGGCCGGGCATCATGGTAGATATGGGGATGCATGCTTGCAGGTAGGGGTTGGGCAACATGGAGTTATTCTTCCTATTTGAACAGGAAGGAAATAAGTTGGGTGGGAGGAATGGGGAAGACATGCAGAGACAGAATGCAGACACTTGGCTGGGAGTGCACTGAGGAAGAGTAACGAGAGAGAAACGTCCAGAACAGGGCTGCCAAGCAAGGATTTGGAGAACAGGAATGCTTGCAAAGATCAGTAAGCAGTTTGCTAGGGGAGAGGGGGCTCTCTATGAGGTTCCTGCTTTCTACCCTTCCTGTGAGATAAATCATTTGTAAAGGCATTTGTTCCCCAATTTGTGAGCGGATTCCTTTGGGAAACTCAGGGTGGTATTGAGTTCAGCATCTGGGTTGATGTAGGGTGAGTACAGAGAAGCCTGTGTGGGCAGAGGACTTAAAGATAGCTGGCCACTGGGTTACATGCAAATAACATGTGGGAAAAGGGTTGTGCAAGAGGTTGAAGCAATGAGGAAGGCAGGGGGCTGGAGGTAGGGAGAAGCACGGAGAAGAGCATTTATGTTGCTTGAGACTTCATGGGGGAGGTGAGGTTTGGGTTGGGATGTGAGAGGAGAGTAGGGATCTGACCCACAGATCAGCGAGACAGGACAACCTAGGCTGAGGGAAAGCGAAAGCACAGAAGGAGGACAACTCATGGTGAGTTCTGGGCCTTACAGTAGAAGAAAGGAAGTTGGGACCCTGTTGTAGAGGGTCCCTAAGTGCCCTGCCAGCAGTGTAGACTTCAGGCTATGAGTATCGAGGAACTATGGAAGATATGCGCTTGTTGTTGTTCTCGTTTGGTTTTGACAGGGAAGGGGCTGGGAAGCCTCTGAGGCCAGCTTCCCCAGGTAAGGGCTTCCCGTCAGAATGGAGAGCCGAGGAGGGTCAGGCGGCAGAGATGTCGTGTTGCTGCCTCCGTGAGGAACCAGGTGGCTCACTGCACAGGGCGCCCAGTGAGGGGCTGAAGCCCAGGCCCCACCAGCCCAGCCGTGCAGCGTGGCAGAGCCAGTGTCCCGCCTTTTCTCTAGTTTGCACAGAGGCTTGGCATGCGCTGACAGAGGCCCTGGCTGCTGAACTCTTGTCTTTGAAAAGGCTGAAGCCCCAGTGAAACGAGTGAGTATTTATTGAGCATTTGCTGTAAGTGCAAATGCAGGTAAAGTGGAAAGAGTCTGAAGCAGGAGTAGCTGTGAGCCTAAGCACACCTCTGCTCTTGGGGGACACTGGGAGATGCACTGCAGGGTACAGAGGAGGAAGCTTACTTCCTCCCCCCCAGAGCATTTGCAACCCATGGCGGCTATAAAACAAACATTCAAAACGATTAAGAAGCAATGAAAGACTATCAAATTAAGTGTCGAGTTGTATAGAGCAGATTCTCAGGGCGTGAGAAGGGAGACCTCCTCCGAACTTGAAGAGTCCAGCGGGGTTTCAGGGAGGGGGAAGTTCTGGGCTTCCCAGTGGAGCCTGCGTTGGGTCCAGGTTGGAGAGGAGAATGCGAGGAAAGGGCTGGAGGCTTCTGAGCGTGGGCTTTAGCCTCCGTGGCCACTCTAATGCTATTCCCATTGGTGACCAAGCACTCTGATGAGTCACCCTTGTTTCTGAGAGACAGGGCATTTTTGGATGTTTAACTGGCTCAACACTTTACATTCCCTGAGACTTCAATGTTGGCAGCTCACACTTGCCATGTTGCTCTGGGAACACATCATCCAAGCCAGCAGCTGATGCCTGATCTCTATTGCCAAGGCAAAGCTGGGGCTGCGTCAGGTACCTGTGTCTGGAAAGCTTTAAGTTGGACTGTCTCTGACAAGCTGGGGGGAACTGCGCATGATGCTGCACATAGCTCAGGTCACAGAGGTGGGGTCAGTGACTGGGGACCAGGCGACCTGGCTTCAGTCAAGACCCTGCTTGGGGGGATCAGTTTGCTTCATTTTTCTGGGCCTCACTTTTCTCACCTGCAAAACCAAAAACTTACACTAGATTATCTCCAAGTTGCCTTCCACCCAGGATTTCATGATTTCATAATTAGTAGGATCTTTCCATTTTATCAGATAGGTAGAAGATGGGAACGGATATTAAAGTCCTAACTTTAGCTTTCCTCTTTGCTTTGCTTGTAAAGGTTGTGCTTGAAAGAAATTGTGAGGCTGTGGATGTGGACAGAAGAAGTAGGAGGCTCGGCTCCTGGTCACAGTTTTGCCATGAGCAGGGTAGGAGAATCCAGCCCTGGGAATGTAGGCAGGGCAACCCCCTCTATGGGCCTCGGGTTTCTTATTAGTAAAATAAGGAGGTTGGAAATGGTCTCTACAACCCTTTCTGGCTCTGCTACTATGTTAAGTACTGTCAGCTGAACAGCTTTTAAGTACTGCCTCGTAACCGGGGTGGACCACCTCCACAAGGCTAGCTTGAACAATAACCACAATAACAACTGATAAACTTGGGGGGAAAGCACAAGAGAGAAGCCATGAGGTTAAGAGTAATAAACAGACCGTTTAGATGGAATTGGAAGACCTGGGTCTGTGTCTCTAAGCCTCAGTTTCCTCTTCTGTAAAATGGAACTAGCAATACCTGTACCACTGGGCAGGGTAATGATTAAAGGAAGAAGCATATGCGAAAATGCTTTGTATATTTAGAATTGCTATGCAAAAAATGTATAGTTATTAAAGATGGTCTGTTCCCCTAAGACAGTCTTTCTTAAAAAAAAAAAAAAAAAGCCCAATTATATTACTTACTCACTGGTCTGCTTCCTAGGAAGCAACAATTTGGGTCAGTAACTGTCTCCACACCCTTAAGGATAGCAATATTTTAACATGAAAACTTAATAAAGGAGCTGGCGGACTTTAGACTAACAGGCTGCAAATCTGCCCCCTGCCTAGAATTATGCAATGTTACAGTGGATTTCTCAGGAACTTTGATTGGGTTTATTTGAAAAGGAAGGAGACACCCACCCATCCAAGATCCTGCTTTGATTGTTGCCTGTCGAGAGAGGCCCGGTGGGAGGAAGGGAAGGGAAGTGTGAGGAAGTAGGGACAGAGAGAGAGAGAAAAGCCTGTTGCCTTCCTGTTGTATTTTGGGCAATGGTTGCTTAACTTCATGCTTTAATGAGCTTGTAAAGAGTCTAATTTTGGTTCACTCACATCACTCTGGATCTGTTTTCTGCTATGTCTGGTCAGGAGACACTGCTGTGGAATTCTACACTGTTGTGGAATTCTTCACTGCTGTCCCTAAAGGGGAAGCTTTTCTGGGCACCCCTGGGAAGAGCCACAGGGAGGAAAAGCTTCCAGTTCCATAAATGACCATGTGCTTCAAAGCCTGTCCAACTCACAAAACTTTTGAGAGAATCAGTCCATTTTTAAAAATACTGGTCACTTCTTTATCTGTTAACCAGTTTAGAGGGACAAAATGTCACAATATGTTAGAAATTAAGGGGGGCCCTAAGTGCTGGCCCTTCTCTCATCCATTCTCCCGACCTCCTGCCAGAATTACTTTCTGAAGGCAGACACCCCAGAGCCCTCCCCCTGCTTAAAAGCTTTCAAGGCCTCAAGATTCCTCATCTATAAAATGGACATAATACTTATTATGCATACGTTTTTACGGGGTTTAGAAGAAATTATCTATTAAAAAATTCACACAGCATAGCACAGGGAGATCGGCTCAGTGCTTTGCAATGACCTAGAGGGGTAGGATAGGGAGGATGGGAGGGGAGGCTCAAGAGGGAGGGGATATGGGGACATATGTATGCATATGGCTGATTCCCTTTGTTGTGTAACAGAAACTAACACAGTATTGTGAAGCAATTATACTCCAATAAAGATCTATTAAAAAAATTAAAGTAGCTGCAAAAAAAAGTTAGCACAGTGTCAGTCACATATTAAGTTCTCAGTGAATGGAATTATTGTTGTTACTGCTTTAGAATAACCTTGATGTTCCCTAAAATGGCATGTGAGGTCCTCTGTGAAGTGGGCCCGGCTAACTCATCCACTTACACTTCCTGTAAGCCCTTCAAGGACTCGGTCCACACGTTGACTGGCTTCATCATCCCAACACACCTTGGACCCACCCATCTCTGTATCCTACTCAGGCTCCTCCCACGGCAGGGAGAGCTGCCTTTTTCCTCTCTCTTACTCTTTCTATAGTGCTACCTCTTAAACGCACTCTGCTGAAGTTAATTATCCTCTCTCCTCTCCTCCCATTGAGATTTATTTAACACTTATCCTAGTATTTACAGCAGGCTGCCTCCTATTATGGTTCCTTGCATGTGCTTCACACCCATTGCCCTGCCCCATCCTTGGGACAGCAATTGTTCCTCACACTACATCTTAATCATCTTCCTGTCTCTCAGAGAGTATTGTGCATCGTAGGGGATCAATAATATTGGATTGAATTTAAAGAAGACCTCCTTGTTGTCCCTGAGGTTCTACCACTGAGGGAAGGTTGATTCCCACTTTCAAATCTTCTAAAGATCTACCAGTCGCTGAGCACATACTGTGTGCCAGGCACTGTGGCAGGTTCCTATGTTCACCCTCCTGAGAGCACCTTCAGCCTCACTTTACCCTGGAGACTTGATCGCTCAAGATCACCCAGGCATTAAGCAGTGGAGCTGGTAAGAGAAACCAGAACCCTTGGTGAGTACACTCCCCACTTCCTCTGAGTGAGTGTCTCCCACACTGAGCGCGCTTGAATTTTCATTCTACAGCACTTGTGAACAAATCAAACTGTATGATATAAAACTGGATTATTGCTGCCTGGCTGTATTTTTTTTTTTTTTTTTTTTTGCGGTACGCGGGCCTCTCACTGCTGCGGCCTCTCCCGCTGCGGAGCACAGGCTCCGGACCTGGCTGTATTTTTTGACGTTGTCTTCTCCAAGTAGTTTTGAGCAATATGATAATAGAAATAAATAACCATTTGTTAAATACTTATGTATCTAGCACTTTACACACACACACACACACACACACACACACATTAATTCTACAAAGGAGATGTTATTAATCCCATTCTACAGAGTTTAATTGGGGCCTGCTATTGGCAGGGAAGTACTGGGGGGGATGTGATACTCAGGGTGGAAGCTATTTTCCAACAGGTATAATGTTTTTGTTATTTTAATCACCAGCATACCAGCTGAATCTCAGCCCTTAATTTTTATTGAATGATTGATCGTTTCTTTCATCTCTCTGACATATGCTCTTAACCCTAAACCCGTACATATCTCGTGAAGTGACAGGTAGTCACTGGCCACCTTCTTCCACCACTGAAAGGAAATGGGAGGAGAAAAAGGGGCAGGGCGCTATGCCAGAGACAGTCTCAGGAGACAGACAATCTCAGCTGAGGTGATGTGCCTTCCTCTCCAGCTGGCAGTCCTCCGGGTGTGGTCTTCAAATCACCTGGGTCAGACTCTCCTGAGTGCTTGTTAAAATGCATATTCCTGGGTCCTATCTCAGACCCATTGAATCTGCCTCCCTGGGGGCAGAGGCTGGAAATTTGCATCTTTAAACAAGTCCTGAAGGTGACTCACCTGGACCCTGAAATCTGAGCACCACAGCCAGTGCTAAGCTCCTGTCAGGGATCCCTTTCAACTGCAGCTGTTCCAGATGAAACTGGCTTTTTCTCAAGTTATCAGCATCCATAATAAATAAAGAGAAACCATTTAAATTTTCATTTTATTGCTTCCCAGTGTTGCCCCTGGTCCAAAGGCTATTGTACAGTTTGGCACATTCCATATGTCTATTTTATGATGTTTAAAAGAAAAAGTTCCCTTCACAGTGTAGCTTTATTGCTTCTTCTTATTTTTCTTTGCAAATATCTTCACTTAGAGCTACATTGTCAGTTACTTTTCTTAACGTGGGTCCATGAAAAAGTGTATTCAGAATTTCAAACAACAATTTCATAAATAGACTTTCAGAACACAACATGTTCCTAAGTAAGGAACTGTCTGTATTTTACAGTTTTTGTAGTTATTTATCTCCGAGAAAAAGATTTTTACAGTTAGCCCTAGAAGGATGTGCTTTGGGGGACTCTTGAGTTTTCCCAAATCTCCTTCTCACAGAACTCGAGCTAGCTTCATGGCTTTCTTGATCCGCAAATTGTTTCTAGGTGTTCTGGGAGTTTTGCCAGCTTGGGATATATGAACTACAGGTGTAGGAAGTGGACTTCTTTTCTCATTTGTGAATTTGTTCATTTAACAGATGCTTCTTGGGCACTTCCAGTGTACCAGATGCTATGGTAGGCACTGGGGATTCAGACAGGAGTCTTGCTGTCTGTCCTTGAGAGGCTGAGTCTAGTAGGTGGAGCAAAAATTACCGATCACCCAGGGAAGGAATTGGGGTGAGAAGGGTGCTGTGGGATTAAGGTCTAAAGGGAAGAGAGGGCTTCCCTGGTGGCGCAGTGGTTGAGAGTCCGCCTGCCAATGCAGGGGACACGGGTTCGTGCCCCGGTCCGGGAAGATCCCACATGCCGCGGAGCGGCTGGGCCCGTGAGCCATGGCCACTGCGCCTGTGCATCCAGAGCCTGTGCTCCGCAACGGGAGAGGCCACAACAGTGAGAGGCCTGCGTACCGCAAAAAAAAACAACAAAAACAAAACAAAACAAAAAACATAAAGGGAAGAGAATCAAGCAGTTGGTGGAGGAAGGATGAGAGAGATCCCAAGCACCCACCGGGAGTTCTTTTTCTTTATTTATAGATATTCCATTGCTTTGAGCGATCCCCACCTCTGCTGGCCTAGGCATGCACACCAGCAGATGTTCCCTCAGTATTTGTGACTACAGCAAAAACTCCTCTCCCTGTGCTGGGGTATGGGGGCAGGGATGGAGGCAGGGGGAATAGACCAGGGCCATTTTTCAAGTGGGTGAGGGGCAGGAGATACTAATTGAGAGGTGGAAGGCAGGGAGGACCCTGCATTCTATGGCTTTGTAGGGGCTAGGAGCTCTATTTATTTTTTCAAAGAGACTCTAAACCTGTTTTCTTGCCACTTCCTCTTGTTGGTCCTGATCTTGCCTTGGTATCCGTAAGAATAAAATGCATCCCTTTTTTATAGCACATCTCTGCAGATGCTTGATGGCAGCTTCCGCATTCCTCCTCCTCTTTGCCCCAGAACATTCACTCATCATTCATTCTGGTGTCCCTCCAATACACATTTAGTGACCAAATGCTCTTTACGGGCCTACTTTTTCCAGGCACTGTGTTAGGTACTGGGGGTATGGAAATGAAGAATGGGCCTGTGTTTAATGGGAGGACTGGCGTGTGGACAAATGATGACACCATGGCCTCACAATTGATCTGGGAGAGAGAGGCACAGGGCATCCAGCTGGGGTAGGTGGCTGGAGGGGGCTGGAATGAAACTTCTCAGAGGTAGGTGATGATGCCTTATCTGTGTCTTCAAAGCTAGCCAGGGTCTTCTCTCTGTCCTCCCACATGGGACCCGTTGACACCTGCTGCCAGGGTTGGTCCCAGGGCCCTACCCAGTGGTGTGCTGGAGACAATGGTGTGCATCTCTTCCCAATTCTGTGCTCAGTGGCATCATGTTGGTAGTTTGAAATCAGCCACAGTGAGAGTATTTGTACCACTGTGATTTACAGCAAATGCTGCTGTAAATCAGGCACCCTTGCCCCACTCTCACCAGAGCTGTTTGTCAAATATTTAGTAGCAGGTACCTACCATACTACCCCATACCTGATGCATGGTAGAAACTAACACAGGGAGGAGGAAGAGCCTCAGCTTAGCTTCTGGTTCTACCATGTGAATGGTCTGCCCACCTTCCTACCCTTACCTCTCCAGCCTCCTGGGTAAACACTCCACTCAGACCCTCACAGTGACCGCTGCCCTCCATTGGGTCCCTCAACAGAAGCCCCACCAAGTCTCTAGGAGTGATGGGGTGTGCCACTGTGTTGAGAACCGGGGAGCTGGTTTCTGACGGTGGGTCTCCTAAGGGTGATGAGGCTAAGAAGGTAGAGACTGCTGCCCACACAGTTCTTCTCAGATGTTTCCCCCAGAAATATCACTGTCACTGCAGGGTAAGCTTGTGTCTTCCTCCTTGGGTCTTGAGGCAAAGCTTGAAGCACATACTGCGAGCTTTGGATTTCTTTACCGCCTCATGCTTGGTCATTAAAATTGATAGAAATTTGGATCTCAACTCCATGATCTTTTCCTGATTGTTTAGTATAGAAATAAACAGCAGAAATGTGCTCTTTATCCTTTTGCTTGGTGAATGGAGATGGAGAAAAGTTCCCAATTTGAGCTCCAAAACCCGAGTTTCTGCATAAGCATCATTGGGCTGCTTTGTTCTAGGTGACTGTCTGCTTCTTTTTTTTTTTTCTTTTGCGGTACGTGGGCTTCTCACTGTTGTGGCCTCTCCCGTTGCGGAGCACAGCCTCCGCGACGACGCGCAGACTTAGCGGCCATGGCTCACGGGCCCAGCCGCTCCGCGGCATGTGGGATCTTCCCGGATCAGGACACGAACCCGCGTCCCCTGCATCGGCAGGCGGACCCTCAACCACTGAGCTACCAGGGAAGCCCTGTCTGCTTCTTGTATGAAACTCAAAACATAAATATATTGGGAGATTTTCTTCCTCAGCCTGGGTATTGGTGTTACTTCATCTCTGCAGCATCAAAAAAAAACAAAAAAAAAAAGAAAGAAAGAAAAGGGGAAGAATAAGAACTTGGCCAGTTTTCCATCCATCCACGAAGTCAGAGTCAGCTTATTTTGTTGCATTCTGGTTGCTGGTTTTTCTGCTCTTTTCTGCTGACAATTACATTTAATAGTCATTTAAGAGATTGATTTATATCATTGAGCCCTATGCAGTTTTATATTTAATTTCTGTTCTTGTCAAGAATCTCAAAGATATCGAGAAGAAAGGAAGAGGGAGAAGGGAAATACGTGTCGTGTGCCAGCACTCTCTCGCGGGTTGTGTCATTTCATCCTCACAGCAGCCCTTCAAGGGGGAGGCAAGGACCCTGATGCTCAGGAGAGTTAGGCGAGGCACCCAAGGTCACAGAGCTGGGGTGGCAGTGGGCAGGAGGCAGGTGCGGTTCTGTCAGACACCGAGGCCCAGCCTCATTCCACCTCATTGCCTCTCCTCATAATCACCAGATGTCTTCAAACTCCAGGGAAGCTGAGGCCAAATCTCATTTTTCCACAAAAGGGGCCTCTGGAGCTCCTTGGGTGAAGGTGTCCTGCATTCAGTGTCCTCCCGGGCAGTGGCCAGAGAGGGTCCCTCAGGTCTGGGTCCCCATGGGGATGCAGGGTTGTTCCTGTGGTTGTGAAGCAGAGAGAACCAGCCCAAGGACAGCTGGAAGGAGGGCAATGGAGGCGATCACAGCGGTAACAACTACAGAAACAAATCCGTCACCTCCCCTGCACTGCTCACCTTGCTGGGCCAACTCTCACCCCGACCCCGCAAGGAAAGTATTACTATTCTACAGTACATTTCACAGGTGAAGAAACTGAGCATCAGAGAGCCTCCATGACTTAGCCAGTGTCACACAGCCATGCTTACACCTGGGGTGTGAACCAGAGACTGTGGAGCTCTAAAACCTGTGCTCTTTACATCACAGGGCCCACCTTCTGAAGGCACCTACTAGGTCCATTTTCTTTTTCTCTCCTACTGTAGACAGGTTTGGGGATTCCTTTGTATGTAGGTTGTTTGTCATCTTTTGTTCGTTTTTATTGTCCCTAATTATCATTATTCCTTATGCTTATCCCTGCCATTCTCCCCACCCTTGTGACTTTTCCCCCTAAGAGCAGCAATCCTCTGGAGTCATCTTTGACCTCTTTCCGCAGGAGCACAAACCAGTTGTTCTTCCCTCCTACTGAAGATGCTACCCTCCCCCTCCCACCCCTGGAACCAGCAGAGAAAAGGTATATTCACAGGAGCATACCTGGAGGATGAGGGCAAAGTAAGAAATGGTAGGTTTTGCTGTTCTACACAGCAAGTGAGATTTCTTGGTAGAAAACTTAGAAGTATTTCTAGACACAGCCGTGGCTGCTAGAGCCTCCAAAAGGACCTCCCAGGAAAACTTTCAGACTGGAGGGATAAACAGATTGGTCTTGGCTCATTTGGCTGTTCATCTTCCTAGAAATAGGGCCTGGGGAGGTGACCCCTTTAGACAGGGTCTAACTCTATATCCCCAACATATAGGATTTTATGGCATTAGGAACATTTGAACTATTAACTCCAATTCAGCATGTCCCAGAATCAACTTGTCTCCTTGTGTCCCATAAGTTTGCTTCTCCACTTGTGCTCCTTTCCGTAGAGATTGGCTCCCACTCTCTGCAAAGCCACCCAAGCCAGAAGCCTCAGGATCAGTTGGACTTTCCCTCTCCAGTGCCCCCTTCCCTCTTCAGCCCCTCAGCAGTGATGATTTGTTTTGCTTCCTTGCTGATTTCCACATCTGCTGCAAGAGAGCAGATTCCTCATGCGTCCCCAAATGCAGATCTGATCATATCACTGTCCTGTGATTTTCTCTTTTTACAATTCCCCCAATGCTTTCAACGTAAAATCGTAAATTCCTCTCCCCATCCAATAAGACCTACTGTGACTTGGTCCCTGCTTACCTTGTGCTGACTCATTTCTCATCTCTGCCCACTCCCGTCTACACTCCAGACAATCTGAGGCACCACATTTGGAGCTTTAAGTAGTTGCTGGTCCTTGCGACTCCTCTAAAAATACATTTTATTAAAAATACATTTTATATCTCCTTTCAGGTGAAGAATCTGAGCCTAGAATCACACAGCTAATAAGCAACAAAATCTGATTTTAAAGACAAGTCTCACTGTCACTGAAGACCAGGTCTTTCTGACAGATTTGGGAAGCCTGGCATACTTTGTGGATTTTGCCAGGCCTGCAATGAGGGAGAGAGGGGAGACTGAACCCCTTCTACTCAGAAAATCCTGACATCATCTGGCTATAACCCTGTCCTCTCTTTCTGACCCACATGATTTTGCAGATGTGAGGGGTGACTGAGCCCCAAGATTAATAATCACTTTGAAATTCACTGTGGCCAAAGAGAAGGCACACGATTCATCATGTGAACTGTGCTCAGATCCCATTGCTTGAGTTTAATCAGACTAATGAACCAGATGGCTTCCTCTCTAAAGTGATTTCTGCTGTTTCCAGTAGTGAATAACAGCACACCAGGATTTGAAAGGGAGAAAGAAGAAAATTCAGCTGGGGAGAAAGGACATCCTCCAAGTTACCCAGCTGATGGGTTGGCAGTACTGGGAGAGGTGGGGCAGGGTGGCTGGGGTATGGAGGAGAAACAGGGTGGGTGGGAACTTGGTGGTGTCCATTCTAGGCCTGTCACCTCCAGGAAAATGTTCCCAAGGAAGGGGAGGGGTTTTTAAGGTGTAGAAGATAAGTCCAGGGAACTCAGAGGCCAGTGCCTTCAGAGGAGAGCAGGTGGTAAAGGAACTTGATCCCAATAATGCATTCATTTGTCTAACACTTACTGATGCCACTGTATGCATAGCCTATTGTAAACACTGAAGATACAACAGTGAACCCAACATGGGCTCTGGTTCTAAAACTCAGGGCAATTGTCTTTAAATATTTTCAAACTACAGAATCCTTTGTTCAAAGGAAACCTTACAGATAAGCCCAACAATTAAAGAAAGGCAAAGCTCTAGGTGGCCTCTGATGAGGCTCTTGTGAACTCTAGGGATGCACAGAGTGCAGTGGATTGTGCTGTGCTGCCGAGCAGGAATGACCCAGGGACAGGGGACCCAAGAGCTATCTTCCAACATTTGATGGGGGGTCCTGGGGAAGAGGGGTCTGACCTATCCATGGTGGTCCCATGGAGTCAAGACTCTATTACGAAATAGAAAACCAACCCAAACGTCTAAATCACCAAACTGAAGAAAGAGCAGGGAAATGGATGGCCTTCATGAACAGCTGGAACCAGGGATAAGATGCTACCAAATCTTGGTCCCTCTTCTCCCTTCCCCCGCCCCTCACTCCCCTCCTCCCCATGCACTTCTAAGGGAGTCCCTACCCACAGGCCCTGCAGTGAGTGACTGTGAATGTGTGAGCCTGGCCATGTACTATGCCCTGAGGCAGCCCACACGGACACCCCTGAATGGCCCATCCTGGTCACCTGACTTAAGGGCAGCCAACCAGTCTGGAGGCTGGCCAGGGGCTATAACTTAGGTTTGCATTAGAAAGAAGAGCTGGGACAAATGAATTCTCTGTCTCTGAAAACATGAGCCAAGAGACACAGAGAAGTTGCTGGTTAGCTCTGGGGAAGAGAGAAAAATTTACTTAGATTTGGGGTCTGAGATGGCCATTGTGGACTATCCAGTCAAACGTCTCAATTTGCCCTGGGGAATCCCAGTTGGTCTCAGGTTAATTATGACTAGGGCCTCATTTCACTCTCATGAGTATTCGGATTTGGATGAAAAACTATTCAATCATTTTAATTATGGACCATAATAGGGTGTAGAGTGGGAGATGGGAAGGGATGAGAGAGAAGGTGGGGTCAGGCCTGGAAGAGCCTTGTGGGCCAGACATAAGAGTTTTGACTTCTATGGTGAAGACTATGGGGATTTTTAACATGGAAAGTACAAGATCAATGTTTGCCTTTACAAAGATCATTCTGATAAAGTTTGGACAGCTGATCAGAGACGGGCTAAAGAGCTGAAGGCAATCAACTGGGAGGCTGACTCCAGGCAAGAGACAGGGTGGTCTGAAATATACCAAGTGACTTGTAGAGATGAGAAAAGCAGATGTGTTCAAGGGCTATCCAGGAGGAACATTTGAAAGGATTTTGGAGACTGATTAGATTTGGGGGAAGAGGGAGAGAAAGGTGTTAAGGGTGAACAATGATGCATTTCTGCAGGAAAAGCCTGCTGGCAGCAAGAATGGTGAGTGCGGCTTTGAACGTGTTGGTTTTGAAGGCCATCAAAGTGGCAACTGAGTGATCAGGGTGTAATTAGGGAGATGCTGAATGAGGAGTGGTTGTTGGGGGTGAGCGGGTGCGGGTAGCTTCATTCGTGGGAGTGGAAAGATCACACAGAGAAGATGGGTAGGGTGAAGAGCAGGAGGTGGGAGGGAGGACAGGTGAGGATAACACCCAGAGCTGTCTGTGCGTCTGCGTCTCGTGCTTTGCCTTGCATTCTGCTTATTTTTCTTCTTGTCATTCCCCACCACAGACTGTACTGGGTTTGAGGCCTGGCACCTTTTAAACGTTGAATCATCTCCCACAGTGCCTTTGTGTAGCAGGTTGTTTGTATATATTTGGTATTAAATGATGGAAAAATTTTAAAGGCCTATGAGATTGACCACCAGGAGATGACTGATAACCTTAGGAGAGCATTTTCCCAAGGTGTGTTGGGGCAGTTGCCAGACTGCAATGGTACATGGAATGGCAGATGAAGGAAAAAGAAACCAGTAACTCAAGCTATAATCCGGGCTGCCTCACTTTCCACTAGTCCATCTTCTCCCTCTTCACTTTGAAGGCAGTATAGATTTTAATTATTCTTGAAAGAAGGGCTTGAGATATTTAATCATTTGGGAGCCACAGGTGCAAATGGGGGAGTCAGAATGTCTGGTATGTTTTCCCCTTAAGTCCAATGCTGCTAGAAAAATGACAGTGAAAGGAAGCGCGGTACTATGTTTGAATCCCAGCTTTGCACTTGGGAAGGGCACCATTTAGATAGCTCAGAATAATTTGGAATTTGAAATCAGATCAGATTTCAAATTGGGGCCAATATCTGGCTCTGTTATTTACTTACCTAATAGTTTTGCAAACTTTGTAAAGTTTCAACATCTCTGACTCTTGAGTTACTCTTCAGAAAAATGGGGATGATAATGAATATCTTTCAATTTGCATAGCTAATTCAATGGGTGGTAGAAACTGAAGCTCACAGAGGTTTTATATAACATTCCCGTGTCATTTGACTAGTATGTGACAGAGCTGGGATTCCAACCCAGAGCTCATCAGTTTTGACCTTTTTGTACTTTCTAGGGCACTCTGCTGCCTGACACATGACCTCAACTCTTCTTTGGACTGAAGCAAGGCATCAATAACTCGATAAATGCCTGGATCAAGAATATGCAAAGTTCCCTTCCCTACCCTCATTGTCCTTGGGACCTTAAGAAATTACCCCCGGACTCCACCATTATCGCTGAAGTTTCTCATTAAATGGGTAGAAAATTGTATGACCTACTGCATAGGCTAATTGTGAGGGTTAGACTAGTTAATGTCAGCAAAGGTACCCAACAGAGTATTCACATGGTAAGTGCAAATTAAATGGTAACTAAAGCTGATTTCAACTTTGAGATTGGTGTTAACTCTTCTAACAAGCTTTGCTGATAGTGACAGTAATTATAGTGATGGAGGCGGTTGTAGTAGGAGCAGCATTAGCTAACATTTGTAGAACACTGGGAAATCTTCAAGTGCCAGAAAATAACTCTCATTTAAATAATCTCATTTAAATTCACAACAGCTCTCTTAACAGATGTCATTATTCCTATTTTTACAGATTAAGATAGAAAGGCATAAAGAAAGAGGATAAGTCACTGGATAAGTCATCTAGCCTTATGCGATAAAACAGGTGTCAAATCCAGGGCTCGGGGCATTAGTGAAGTCTCCACCTCCAGTAGACACCAACACGTGAATCCCAAGGTTTGGTCGGAATTTATTCCCATGAAGAGTCTTATGAGCTAAAAAGGAAATAAAAAGGCACTTTCCAGGAAGCACCATGACTGCTGAAGAGGCAGACCCACCTGGCTCGCTGGCTGTGCTTCTGGGAGCTGACCCTGGGCTTTCGAGGACAGTGCTAGCAGCTGGGACAGAGGTGAGGTCATTGTCACTAAGCCGTCATCTCTCAATGGCTCCCCAGCCTGAGCTTCTGTGGGGGAGCTTCTGTGGCCTTCTGGACTGCCAGCCCCCATTGCTGAGGCCAAGGGGAAGGAGAGAGAGACCTGGGCTAAAGGCTGGCAAGAGACATAGTCAGAAGGGAGAGAAGTGGAGCCAAAAAACCTGCTGAGGGGGCCTGGCAGTGAGGCTGTCAGCCACTCATCTGTATGCTCTGGGGTGAGGCCTGCAGTGGAAGGCACCGCCTGGGCAGAGTCATTTGGACGTGGGCAGTGAATCAACCAAACCCCATGGGCACCAGTTCTGGGCTTCTGGAGACTCAGATCCCATTCCCTGCTTCCCCTTATCCTCTGCCCCAACAGTGGGATGGGCCTCTGTGTGTGTGTGTGGTGTGTTCCCACATTAAAGAGGCAGAAAAGATGGAAGGCCCAGCATCCGTCCCCAGCAGGAGCTCAAGCCCAGGACTGTGTCCTCTCACTTTCTCCCTGTAGCTGCTCTAAAGTCCTCTCCCCCAGATTGTTGGCAAAGCTGCAGAACTTCTGATTCAGTGACATTTTACAGGATCACTGTGTTCTTTCTTCAGAGCCATTTGAGATAGAACTAAGAACAGGAAGCCCACTGTATCAGAGAACTGGACCAAGGATGGTGCTCCCCAAGCAACGGAGGGCTTCAGGGAGTCCGAGCAGTGGGGGAGCAAAGGCAGGAGCCAATACCCCTTGTGTTCCAGGCTGGCATCAGGTACTGTCACACGTTGTTTTTTCTTTTAGTCCCCTCAGTAATACCAGGAAGTGGGTAAAATTGTTCCCATTACAGGGAGAGGAAGTTGAAGCTAAGAGGGAGAAAAGTGATTCACCTAAGGTCATTCAGTGAGTAGGAGGCCTACACGCTCTTTAACACCACTTCCTAATTCTCCGTGATGACTCTTCCTTTATGCCATGCAACCCCCAGGCTTTGCCGTGAACCAGAGTTCCTGGGACACATCACTGGTTTTTAAGGTAGTGCTGAATGGCGTGAACTTGGCGGGGCTTACACGTGCACGGTGGTCATTGTGCCTTGTCTCCTTCTACACACTCTAAATCTAGGCTGTATCAGAAATTCTCCTGGAAAGACAGACGATTACCAGACTGAATTGGCCGCCTCCGTGCCTATGGATATGGATGAGTATGCACACATAATCAGACAGACACACACACCTACCAAAGAATCTTGGAGCTGGCAAAGAATTGGTCGGTCATTTAATCCAAATCCCTGATTCATTAAATTTCTAGTAGATAGACTAGACAGTTTTCTGGTCTGTGCTTGGAGATTTATAGAATGTAAGAATTTTTACAAAGGGAAGAATGGTAAGAAATAGTAACTAGTGGGGTGTGACCCCAACCATGCACAGGTTTACAGGGTAAGCGCCCAGACTGCGTGGTGGTTGTGGTCAGGAGATGGTTTGGTGGCGGTAACAGCAGTGGCAGTGTGGTGGTCCCGATGGAGGAGGTAGGGATGATGATGGAGGTGGTGGCTTGCTGGTAACGATGAAGGTGGTGGTGATGGTGTTGGTGGTGGAAGAAGAGGGCAAGTGGTGCCGATGGTGGCAGAGGAGGTGGCGGTAGCCAATGATGGTGGAAGTGGTGGTGATTGTGGCTGGAGATGAAGGTGGTGGGGGAGGAGTAGAGGTGACAGGGCGGCAGGAATGGTAGTGATGGCGGTTAAAGATGGAGGCGAGGGCTTCCCTGGTGGCGCAGTGGTTGAGAGTCCGCCTGCCGATGCAGGGGACACGGGTTCGTTCCCCAGTCTGGGAGGATCCCACATGCCGCGGAGTGGCTGGGCCCGTGTGCCATGGCCGCTGAGCCTGCGCATCCGGAGCCTGTGCTCCGCAACGGGAGAGGCCACAGCAGTGAGAAGCCCACGTACCGCAAAAAAAAAAAAAAAAAAAAGATGGAGGGGAGGTGATTCCAGAGGAGGAGGCAGGGATGAAGGTGGAAGGGTGTGGTGGTGGCCTTAGAGGGAATGGTGGTTTACCCTCTAACATTTAGGCTTAAGTTGAACTTCTCAAAGTATGAGGAGCCAGTGCACACGGGGAAGGCTCCAGGCCCAGCGTTGGCAGAGGGTAAGTTCCTTCCTAGAACACCAAACACCTATCCAGATTGTCTCAGGGTAGTCCACTGCCATGAGGAGAAGCAAAAGTCCATAGCTCCCTCCCGGCCTGCCCAGCCCAGGGTGCTACTTGGCTCTGGCAGTCCCCCAGGCCAGAATCCCGCCAGATACAGCCAGTGTCCACCATTCCCAGGTCACAGGACTCTGAGACCTCGCAAATTTTTTGAAGCTTCGATGGAAATGGTTTTGATAGAAACACTCTCAGGTCCACAAACTGTAACACATTTCCTCTGATAGGTACATACCCCCCCGCCCCCCCACCCCACACTTACACTCACACAGTTTCTGCAGAAGTTCATGCTATTTGTTTTTAAAAACCAGTATACACAGAATGGAGTATGTGCTTAACATGCCACGTGCCCACCTCCGCCATCCTGATCTGGGCTGCTTACATGGTGCTGGCAGCTTTGCCGCTGACTTAGTCACTGAGACACCACTCGTGAAGAAAATCAATATGTTGTTTGCCTCTCTGAAGTGAGAGCATGCCAGATGAAGAGTCTCAAAGAGTGGCCTTGACAGCAGCTCTCCACGGTCCCCCAGTCAACACCAGGCTTGCCTTCTGTTGAGTTTCAGCAGCCTTCTTACCTGTCAGGAGTGACATATGGGATACTTGATAGACGAAACCTCTACTCTGCATGATCTATGTTAACTAGTATGACATATGGGCTTCCCTTGGCGAGTAGCTATTTTCAAGGCTGTTTTAGGGTAGGCTTGACCCATAATGACTCCTATCATTTATTATGCTCCACAGAACCCCTTCCCCACAAAAGCATGCGCAGCTCATATTCCAAGCACTCCTCCATCCATCACCCCCATGCTCCCAGCAGTACCTCCCAAATCAGAGATTCACTAAAGTGTCTGCCTTTGATATGATCCCTTACATCCTTGCATGGGTGAGTAATAGAAGAATGTAGAAGAGCATGTAAATGATCATTCCTTCTTGGTGCCTGGTTCTTGGGAGACACTTAGAAAATGAACATTCAGTGAAGGGAATGAGGGCTGGGGTTCCAGGTGTGGAATCTCTAGTTTTTTTAAGGCCACATTAACTGCAGTGCAGGGAAAAGGTCAACTGAAATCTTCGACGGCCTCCAGGAAGCAAAGGGCCCAACTTGGCACTGCCAGACCAGGAATACAGTTTCCTAGGACCACAGGCTATGAAGCCTTTGTCTGGACAGGTTTGCATAAGACAGTGGTACATGTTGGTACCTAGAAATTCTCCAGACTCACAATTTTAAGTGTTTCCTTTGTATCCCAGTTGTCTCCATGAGGACAGGGTCAGCCCATGGTAGCTACAGCCCCTTGAAACTCTGGACGGTGACTCAGAGATTAGCCATAAACAAAAAGTCACCAGTGGCATGAGGCTTTGGCACTGTGTGTACCTGGCATCAGTGTCCTTGCAACCCCACCTGGTTCTCAGTCTCTATATAAGGAGGGGCCCCTAAATTCTAGCAAATCACAGAAGCAAAGGCTAGTTTTAAGGAAATTGCCACTTTCCATTGTAAAATAAAATAATATCCAGACTCTCTGCAGCAGATTCTGTTGGTTGCTAACTGAACTTCCCAACTGAATCCTGATTCTATTCAGACATCCACCCATTACCAGCGTGGCATTCCACTGACGTCTGTTACTGGTCCAGGAGTGGGAAGGGTAAGTAATTATAGTCCATGCTTGAGGTAGCACCATACCTCTTGATATGCACAAGACGTAGTCCTGATTGCCATCAGCAGCCATCTTAAAACCACAAGGGAAACCAGTTTTGGGTAGCAGCTGACACTGAGGGCAGCTGAGTGGAATGCAGAAAGAACCTGGGTATTTGATGCCATCATTGAAATGTGGATTGAAGCATGCCCGGGGCCTACTCTACCCCAAGCCTCCTGTTATGTCTGATGATGCATCTCCCTATTATTTGATTCAACACATTCTGTTCCTTGCAGTCAAAATGATCCTAAGTGATATTCACTGCAAGGCTGAGTTGGGAGGAAGATTCTCCACATGGAGAGAGGCAGAAAAAACAACACCGCCCAACTCTCATTTCCAAAGATTCACCTTTCATGAGGACCTCAGAGGGCGCTACTCCTCTTTAATGCCGTAACTACAATCTTTCTCTTAAAAGCTCCTCTGTAGAGCAGAGGGTAGGCTGGGAGATTTAAACAATGCTTCATGCAGTGTTCAGAGATAGTAGCAGGAAAAAACACAGAGAGTAATTTGCAACTAGATAATCTGGCTCTCAAGGTACTCCTTGGTCTTTAGATTATGGCTTTGGGTTTCATTCAGTCTTTATATGCTGGGCACCATCCAGCATCCGAAAGTCATGCCTTAGAAATCCATGCTCATTGATGCCTCGTATGCAAGTAAAGGAAAGAGCCCTAGAGGAACAGGGAATCCTTTCTCCCACCTTCTCGGTTTCCTGCCTTTTCTTGTGGTGATTGACTTGGGAAAGGCCACATGTCTCAACTCTAAGAAGTCCTTCTGAAGGCCACAACAGTTACAATGAATAATGTTGTTGAATAATACATGAGAAGGAAACTCCATCCCGGTATAATGCAATGACACAAGCATTGATACAAGAGCCAGAAATAGGTCATAAGGGGAACAAGAGCATTATTTCTTTACAAGCTACGGAATGGGTCATGGGTCTCTACCAGTGTGGACCCCCAAATCAGCCAGGCCCAGGCCTCTACAGCCCATGCTGAACACCATATAAAAGAGACATCATAGTACATACCCTCCATTCCTATATTGGCAATGGAGCATGGTAGACCAGAAGACTGTGGCCCACTGCCTGGGTTTGCCCCCATTTTCGTCACTTGCTTGTTGTTGTTGTGGGAACTTAAGCAAGTCATTTAGTCCTTTGAGCCTCAGTTTCTTTGTGTGCAAGCCTATTACACAGGTTGTCATGATGATTAAGAAGATAAAGCATATAACTGTACCTGGCACATCAGTAGTTTCCTAATACATGGTAATTATTTTTAGTTATTAATAACCATTCAGCCAGTCTCCCTATTCCTCCTGTGACCTGTTTCAGCAACTCCCAACGATGTCTTAGCGGCTTACTCTTCTGTTGGGTTTCCACATGACCCTCACATTGGACACACAACTTACTCTTTCCCAAGTTACAACATTGGTGGTACTCCATCCTGCAATGTCCCGCAGACATTCTTGGAGAACAGCCTCTGGCATTTCCAGGCCCCAGGACTCTGCCTGTCCAGAGGTGACTCCCTGGGCTGCACTCCCACCCATTGTATCCAGACAGGACCAACCCCAAAGCCTTTGAAAGACTCTGGTTGTAAATAGAGGAGACTGTTCCCAGGGAAAATGAGCCCATGAAGCAGCCTCCTTGGAAGTGTTGGAGAGGTGCATGGCTGTCAGTTGAGCCTTCACCATTTCAATGATATGATGGCATTGAATGGCGAACTGCCCCAGCTTTGGTGGGAAGCAAGTCTGGGCACTGCCAGCATAATAAACAGTTTGATCTCTCTTAATAAGGCTCGTCTGCCTGTGGTGGGCCAGAGCCGACAGAATCTCCTGGGGCTCCTAGAGCCAGATGCCTTTTGACGGGTTTTGCCATCAATCTTAATAAATACAAGGAGGCAGCAACTGGCACCATAAATTCAAAACAATCCTGACCTGGGAGGCTTGTGCTCAGAAACCCTCACCATTTCAAATCAATTC
This sequence comes from Mesoplodon mirus, assembly GCF_964341445.2. Classification (NCBI taxonomy): domain Eukaryota; kingdom Metazoa; phylum Chordata; class Mammalia; order Artiodactyla; family Ziphiidae; genus Mesoplodon; species Mesoplodon mirus. The sequence goes on along the minus strand of NC_138982.1, from coordinate 44,470,039 downwards.
AGCCAATATTTACAGGGCATCTCCCATGAACCGGTCACTATACTAGGCAATGGGATTACAAAAATGAGTAAGATTGTCACTGTCCTGGAGATGCTTAGAGCTGGAGAGAGGTGAGGAGTGGGGGCAGATGAGGGCCAAGAGGGTAAAAAAGTGTTATAGGTTCTAACACAGGGACATAAATAGGGTGTAAGGGGTACACTGAAGAAAGAGGGGTCAGTTCTCCTGGGATTAGGAGGGCCAGGAAAGTCTTCACAGGGGAAGTGACCCAGATATCAGGTCAACAAATATTTATTGACTGTTAACTGGCACCAATTTCTGTCCTAGAGGATTTCACAGGCATTATCTCTTTTATGCTTCACAAAAACCCTGTGAAGTAGATATTATTATCCCTGTGATTTTCAAAGATGGGGAAATGTAAGTCCAAAGGTCACATGGCTAATGAATGATATGGAGCTTTGATAGAATTAGAGCCCTCAGTCTGACCACCCAAACAATGGATGTCCTAACTTGGGGGTCTCTTTTGCTCACGCACATAAGCTTCAGCCTAGCACTTATATAAGTAGATGCCCAAATATCTGCTCATCATTCTGGTGACAGGAAAATTCATGCAAGTGAAACCCACAAACAGAGAAGCTAAGGTGAACTCCCCTCCCTCATATCCCCACTTCCTTCCTCATTATCTCTCTCAGTTTTAGAGGCCTTAAACTTGACCAAAAAAAAAAAAAAAAAAAAAAAAAAGAATTCTTTGCCTCCAGAAGCCACTATGCTTCTCTGTTTCATCATGTTTGCCTTGAAATTGACAAAGAGCCTACTGCCGAGGACACCAGAGTAGGGTGGGTGGTAGGCTGAGAAGAGAAGGATAACAGTGGCGAGTGGGGAGGGGAGGAGGGAGGGAGAGGGGAGTAGGAGGGGGTCCTGCCAGGGCTGTGAGGACCTAGGGCTAAGGGACAGGAAGAGAGGGGTGAGTGTGGAGGCAGAGACCTAATCATATGGGGAGAAGAAGATACGGAGTGTGAAAAAGAGATGGCCCACTGATCCAGAGAGAGAAGCAGGAAGAACCATAGCAGGGCTCAAAGAGGGCAAAAAAAGGATGGTTTTTACATATTCAATCAATTCTGGCTACTCCTGCCTTGATTCTTGTGTCCCAGACCTGAAGCCTCTTTGGAAGGATACTGTGCTGGCTCCTTAAAAGTATAGACTCAAGTATTGGAAGTACTGGTTTCTGAAGGAAGAGGCTAGACCTCAGGCTCTCCGTCAGTAAAGGAGGGGAGCGAGGATTAGCCCAGGTGATCTTTCCAGCTCTGACACTCCAGGACATCAGGGCCAGCCCATTTCCCTGGCTTTGGTTGGATAGAGAGGATACTAAGAGTCTGGGGACTTGAGCCAGCTCTGTAGGACCATGTGAAGAAGTGGCAGATTTAAAACAGAATCAATAAATAAGCTGCTACTTAAGGAAGGCAATCTTAGGCCTACCCTCCTTCATGTAGTTTTCCCAAAATCCTTTTGTGGTCATACCATATTTCCCTTTTCCCATGTAGACTCAGCTTTAACTGAGCAGTTACTTACAGACTGAAGAGGTCACGAGGTGCAAGACCCTAGCACAGGGTAGTAGGCAGAATCATGTCCCTTGGATGTTAGACCCAAATCCCTGGAACCGGTGGAGGTTACCACATTTGTAAGAAGGGGTTCTGCAGGTGTGATTAAGTTAAAATTTTGAGATGAGGTGATATTCTGGGTTATCCAGGTGTGCCCTAAATGCAGTCTCATGTATCTTTCTAAGTGGGAAGCGGGGGAGATTTGACGCAGACAGAGGAGAAGACCACTTGAACGACACTGGCCTTTAAGATTGGAGCGAGTGATACAGCCACAAGCCAAGGAATGCCAGAAGCTGGAAGAGGCAAGGATTAGATTCTGCCCTAGAGTCTCCAGAGAGAGTACAGCCCTGTGACACATTGATTTCTGTCCAGTCAGACTGATTTTGGACTTCTGGCCTCCAACACTGTGAGAGAATATATTTCTGTTGTTTTTAAGGCACTAAGTTTGTGGTAATTTGTTACAGCAGCTGTAGAAAATGAATACACCCAGTCTCATCCTGTCCCCTGACTCGTGCCTACACATTCTGCACACATGCCCTGCAGTCTGAGTGTATCATGGGCTTTCTGTGTCCCTTGGAATGTTGGGGCATCTGGACTCTCTGGGCAAGCTGTAATGAGAAAGCCATGGACTTGGAGGTATGGAGAGGACCTGAATTGGAGATCCATTTCATTGATTTTTGTGGTGGGCAGAAGACTTAGCCTTTCCAAGCCTGTTTTCTCATCATAAGATGAGAGTGGTAATCCCTGACTATCTCAGTGCTGTCATGTTAGGACTACATGATATAATGGACTTAAAGGTGGTTTGTCACCTTTAAAGCTCCGTGTACCTTATTATTTTTCATTAAATCCTGCTTCCTGTGCATAATCCAGGGCAGATCCCTAGTGATATGCAAGTAAGAGTCAGGTTGGGAGAGTCTTCTGTGGCTCTTGGTAGCTCTGGCATTTCTCTGATTCTGTGAACAGGGAGCAGTGGCACAAGGTAGGAATGATCCTAGGGAGGATTTATGGATGTAAACCCTTTTCCAGTCCCGCCTAAACTGGGGTCACTGTGTACTTTGTCCATAGACTGGTCAAGACCATAAAAATCCTAGATGTGTTCATGACCTTAGCATCATCAAGGTGAAAGGACCTGGCATGAGTCTGATAATTTGCTGACAATGTGTTATTTGCTTTATGTCTCCAGTACCTAGCATGGAAGCCCCAATAAATGATTATTGGATGAATGAAGGCATGAATGGATACATGAATGAATGAATGAAAAGAAATGAGCCCTGAATATCCACAAAACCTCCATATCACAGCCTTCTTATATCCTCCAATATAGCCCCTGTTTATGGGTTTTTGTTTTTGTTTTTAACATCTTTGTTGGAGTATAATTGCTTTACAATGGTGTGTTAGTTTCTGCTTTATAACAAAGTGAATCAGCTATACTTATACATATATCCCCATATCTCCTCCCTCTTGTGTCTCCCTCCCACCTTCACTATCCCACCCCTCTAGGTGGTCACAAAGCACTGAGCTGATCTCCCTGTGCTATGTGGCTGCTTCCCACTAGCTATCTATTTTACATTTGGTAGTATATATAAGTCCATGCCACTCTCTCACTTCGTCCCGGCTTACCCTTCCCCCTCCCCGTGTCCTCAAGTCCATTCTCTATGTCTGCATCTTTATTCCTATCCTGCCCCTAGGTTCTTCATAATGTTTATGGGTTTTAACCTAAGTTCTCCTGTCTCACACTATCTCCCTGGATCTCTGTTCTGAGCTTGGTTGGAACAAATTCTTTCAAGTCTCCATTAAAGAATCACTTCCAATACCATTAAGTACTGTCCATGGTCCTCTCCTGAATTTACTGGTTACCTGTAATCACCATCCATTTGGGTTTCCACCACTGCACTGGACCCTAGGGGTACAGCAGCAGCCAGCCTTGTTGTCTGAGGACAGAACCCTCTCTGTCCCATATTCTGTTAGAACATCCAGCTGCACCTCAGGACCAGCAGCAGCAGAATTAGAGTCCCCCAACTTCCATCCCACCACATCTTAACTCTTTTACCCAGGCTGCTAAGGTCCAAGCATGGTTTCCCCAGATTCTATTAGAGACATACTTAGGAGAAGAATGAGGACCAAAAATTTCTATAGATCAAGTGGAATTTTTGAGAAGTTTGGTTTTCTTTTTTTTGTATTGCTTGTTACAGTAGTGTATGTTCATTGTATAGAGCTCAGAAAGTACATAAAAGCATAAAGTATTAGATAAAGTCATTAGATGGCATAAACAAATGGAAAGTTTTTTGTGCTCATGGATTGGAAGAATTAATATTGTTAAAATTTCCGTACTGCCCAAAGCAATCTAGAGATTCAGTGCAATCCTTATCAAAATACCAATGGCATTTTTCACAGAAATGGAACAAATAATCCTAAAATTTGTATGGAACCATGAAAGACCCTGAATAGCCAAAACAATCTGAGGGAAGAACAAAGCTGGAAGTATTACGCTCTCTGATTTCAAACTATACTACAAAGCTATAGTAATGAAAAGTGTGTGGTACTGGCACAAAAACAGACACATAGATCAGTGGAACAGAAAAGAGAGCCCCCCAAAAAGCCCATGCTTATATGGTCAGTTAATTCATGACAAAGGAGACAAGAATATACAGTGGGGAAAAGATAGTCTCTTCAATAAATGGTGTTGGGAATACTGGACAACTTTCTTATACCACATACAAAATAAACTCAAAATGGATTTAAAGACTTAAGTGTAAGACCTGAAACCATAAAACTTCTAGAAGAAAACATAGGCAATGTGCTGTTTGACATCAGTCTTAGCAATATATTTTTGGATCTGTCTCCTCAGACAAGGACAACAAAAGCAAAAATAAACAAATGGGACTACATCAAACTAAAAGGCATTTGCACAGTGAAGGAAACTATCAACAAAATTAAAAGGCAACCTACTGAATGGGAAAAAATATTTGCAAATGATATATTCGATAAGGGGTTAATATCCAAAATATATAAAGAACCCACACATTTCAATATCCAAAAAAGAAATAATTCAATTTAAAAATAGGCAGAGGCCTAAATAGACATTTTTCCAAAGAAGACACACAGATGGCCAATAGGCACATGAAAAGATGCTCGACATCGTTAATCATCAGGGAAATGCAAATCAAAACTGCAATGAGATATTATCTCACACCTGTCAGAATGGCTATTACCAAAAAGCCAAGATAAAACAAGTGTTGGTGAAGATGTAGAGAAAAGGGAACCTTTGTGCACTGTTGGTGGGAATGTAAATTGGTGCAGCCACTTTGGAAAACGGTATGGAGGTTCCTCAAAAACTTAAAAATAGAACTACCATACAATCCAGCAATTTCACTTCTGGGTACCCACCTATAGAAAATAAAAACACTAATTTGAAGAAATATATGTACACCTATGTTCATTACAGCATTATTTACAATTGTCAAGATATGAAAGCAACCAAAGTGTTTATTGATAGATGAATGGATAAAGAAGATATAGTATATATTAAATATATACAATGGAATATTACTCAGCCATAAAAAAGAATGAAATCTTGCCATTTGCAACAACATGCATGGACCTAGAGGGTATTATGGTAAGTGAAATAAGCCAGACAGAGAAAGACAAGTACTATATGAATTCACTTGTATGTGGAACCTGAAAAACAAAACAAATGAACAAATATAACAAAACAGAAACAGACTCATAGATACAGAGAACAAACAGGTGGTTGCCAGAGGGGAGGGGAGTGAGGGAGGAGTGAAACAGGTGAGCGATATTAAGAGGTACACGCTTCCAGTTACAAAATAAATGAGTCATAGGGATGAAATGTACAGCATGGGTGATATAGTCAGTAATATCATAATAAATTTGTATGGTGACAGATAGTAACTAGACTTATCATGGTGATCACTTTGTGATATATAGAAATATCAAATCACTATATTGTACACCTGAAACAAATGTAATATTGTATGTCAACTATACTTCAACAAAAAAAGAAAAAGAAAAAAGGTCATCATAATTTTACCATCTAGGATCAATCACTATTAACATTCTGGGATATTTCCTTCCAGTCATTTTTCTATAATTTTTACATAATTGAGATCATAGAGTATACACAATTTAAATTTTTCTTTCTAAATGTAACATTTAGCATAAAGCATTTATATCATAAAAATGCTCTATAAATATAATTATTATGTATTATATATGTTAGTTGCTGCATAATGTTTTTCAATCTAATATTAACAATGATTTATAGATGTAATCCTGAGTCAGCTCTCCCTTAGTGCTCTAATTCTGTCCTATATTCTTTTTTTTTTTTTTTTTTTTGCGGTATGTGGGCCTCTCACTGTTGTGGCCTCTCCCATGCGGAGCACAGGCTCCAGACACGCAGGCTCAACAGCCATGGCTCATGGGCCAAGCCGCTCCGCGGCATGTGGGATCTTCCCAGATCGGGGCACGAACCCATGTCCCCTGCATCGGCAGGTGGACTCTCAACCACTGTGCCACCAGGGAAGCCCTCTTTTTTTTTTTTTAATGGAAATGCATTTCTTTTATTTATTTATTTATTTTATTTTACTTTTGGCTGTGTTGGGTCTTCGTTTCTGTGCGAGGGCTTTCTCTAGTTGTGGCGAGCGGGGGCTACTCTTCATCGCAGCGTGCAGGCCTCTCACTATCGCGACCTCTTTTGTTGCGGATCACAGGCTCCAGATGCGCAGGCTCAGTAGTTGTAGCTCACGGGCCTAGTTGCTCCGCGGCATGTGGGATCTTCCCAGACCAGGGCTCGAACCCGTGTCCCCTGCATTAGCAGGCAGATTCTCAGCCACTGTGCCACCAGGGAAGCCCTGTCCTATATTCTTTGTTCCCTGTACAATCCATTTGCAGAATTCAGCATCACTTTGAGCTCTCTAAGAAGAATTCGTTCACTCCAAAGCAACAATGAGTAATGAAGAATGTAGACTGGTACTGAAGATTTGACAGGGTAGATAGAAGAAAGATACTGCAATGCATTATCCTGAAGCAAACAACTTTACTAAATGCATCTCTTAACCACTTCTGATTTATATTAAGCCCCTATGTGGCTGGAGCACCAGCAGGAGTTTTTTCATTTTTGTTTTTGTTTCCCAATTCTTCTTTCCTTCTTCCTATGTACTACCCCCCCCCCCCCACCATTATACATTTTTTTAACTACTAAGAGCTCCTAGCTTCACAGACTTACACTCATCCTGGCACTCAGGAAAACAAAGGGTCTTTGAACACCTGGACCCATGTACCTTCTGTAGAAAGTAATTTAATGACAATCATTTGATAATTGAATAGGCCTTAAAAATAACGAATCCATCCCCCCATCCCCACTGACCTCATTTATCATCATCGTGTATTTCTTCCAGACACATAAAATGCCTTCCCTAAGAGTAAATGACTTTCTCAATTTCATTAAACTGGTGTATAATAAAATCTCCTTAATTTGTTTTTCATGGGATCAACTCTTTCTTACTTGGGTCTAAATAAGAAAAACTTGTTTTAAGGAAAAAAATGGAAACCGTGCATACAAATATGAAACGTGTATATGTGAATTCCATAGATTCCCAGAAAATTTAATCAAGGGATGTTTTATTGGGGGAAGAAGGGAACATTGACAGTTTAAACAAAATCCATTCAGTAGAAAGAAGGCATTGGATGAGTGAGGAAGCCTAAAACCGAGGGTCAGGATGTGGTATTTTTATCTTCTGGGAAGGTTCCTGTCGCTGTCAACAGAAGACCTGTCCGCGTAAGGAGGGTCCTGCCTAGAACGCTGGATCCAGGGGTGCACAGCTCATTTCTGAAAACCACAGCCAGCTGGAGCTTGTTCAAAGGGAAATACGATAACCATTCGAAGGGCTATAAGAAAAGCCTGAAAGCAGGGACCAGTGGCTCCGTGTTAGGCATCCGGAGGAAGTAAACGGGGTGGAGGGGATTCCCACTTACAACCAGGCAAAGACAGGTCTGACTTGCAAATCCTGAGAGACTGTAAGCAACAGAAGATGCAGGAGGTCCCCGAGAAGAAAGCGCCAAGGCGGAGACGGAAGCAACAACCACAACCCCGTGAGCTGACCAAAAGCATTGCCTCCTCACAGCTTTTGTTTGTGAGCAAGAAAATAGCATGCTCTACTGGGAGTGGTGTAGCTAAAGAGCCGCCCTGAGGACCACCCCCTCTCTTGGAGCCTGGGGACTCTGCAGAACCTGGAGGTGGTTCCCTGCCCCTTGCTCTACCCATTAAGTGTCCTGTCTGTTACCCGAGCCTCCCAGAGTGAGCGTCTGGGGATGACGGTGGGCTAGGGCTGAAGGTTTAGCACAATCTTCCCCCACAAAACAACCAAAAAATCCAGGATCTCCAGGTAAATTTGAATTTCAGATAAATATTTTTTTTAGTGTAAATATGTTCTAAATATTGCACAGCAACGCTAAGGTGATGACAAAACTAATGACTGTCCAAGTTTCCCATTAATAGTAAAGAAAAGAGGAAGTTAGAGAAATAGGGAACTGAGTTATTGGAGAAGCAGTCTGTGTGTGTGTGTGTGAGAGAGAGAGAGAGAGAGAGATTAAACTGTCAGCACTGTCACTGGTCGAAGACAGATGCTTAGGGAACTCACAAGAAGATAAAAATGCTTTTTAAAAACCTAGGTTCCACTGTAAACAGAAAACAAGTCATTTATCTGGATTTTCCACCATTTCTGTTTTTTTTTTTTAAGATCCCACATTTTTTCTCCTCATAAGGACCTTTTGTACTTACACCATCAGAACTGTGATTTGAGAGCTTGCTGATGCTCTCCAGGTACCCTCTTAGTCACGAAATCACACCTATTCTTCACAGAGGCTCTGACATCTGCCTACCCCAGGTGCAGGGTGGATCTTTAAGGAGGTCCAGCTATCTTCTCCCATGTCATCGTGAACTAACTGTGAGACTACTTGGAAGTTTTTTTTCCCTAAGTTCCTTTCCACCCGCATCACGACCACATCACCATCACAACTTCCTTACTGGTTGGAATTTGGTCTAGAAAAGTTTATCTGCTACTTCCTTTACTCCCTGGGAGATAAAATAGTCAGAAAGGCAAATTATGAATGTATCAGATGCTCTGCTTTTAGCCAAATGATGTTCCACAGATCTGAATAGTACAAGTTCCCAGCTTACTATATTCTCCCTGTTTTATGACCTGTATCAGAAACGCACCCTCCATTTCCTCTCCCTGACCAGGTTCTGTCGTGTCTTTTCCCCCACTTAAGCTTGACCGCTTGCTTCTTTGCCTGGTGCTCCTCTCAGGAGCATTGTCCATTTCCAGATAGCCTAAATCTTCTTGACTTCTGTCTCTGCTTTGGCCCGTTGGTGGTGGGTATGTTCTTTATGAATGGCACCTATCCTTCAGTTGTCCTATTTCAGCCTGGAGGCCCATATTGCTGTGACCCAGAGAGCCATGCCACAGCACATGGGATGCCCCGTGGATCACCTGTTTCACTTTGCTCAAGATGCAGACGTTTTGGACATCTGCAATGAGAAATATTGTCTCAGGCATCCCAGGAAGGCACCTCGGATTCTCTTACTCATCTTGTGGTGGTGGTCTGCCCAGGGTTCCTTTCCTTCTCCTGCTTTTAGTGATAAGAACTTCCTCTTCCCTTGGAAACTGCCCTCCTGCAACTCCCTTATGTCTCTGCTGGAACCATCAGTTGCAACACCCCACCCTCTGGCCACAGGGGAAGTTTCATCAACCCCTGGATGAATCTGCCCAGGCAGTTTCATCCCATCTTTCTATCACAGAGACAAGCTCACGAGACAGCACATGTATCAATTTGGATCAGTCTTCCCCTGAGAGCACCTATGAGGTCATTAGTGGGGTGATTTAGACCTGAATGGTGGGTAACAATGATCCCCTCTCCTTCTGCTAAAATAACCCCATCCTTAAAGGCAAGTAGAGCTGAGTGGTGGAGGGAGGGACAGATCTGGTGACATCATTCAAGTCCCTTCATCCAGTTATGCCTGTGGCTACCCCACTCCTGGACTTCCATTTTTTGCTTCACCTGCTTTGCATTGGGTTTAACATTTGCAGCTAAAGAGTCCTGAACAACACACACTTGGCATCTACCGTTCTCCCTGGACTTAACTGACGTTAAGTGCCAGCACATGCATTCTGTCTCACAATTCTCAACATCAGTCCCATCAACTAGGCTGATCATCCCCATTGTAAACATAAAGGAGACTTAAAGAATGCACAGCTAGTAAAGAGCTCTGCTGGAATCTCAATGCAGATTTTGACTCCAAGTTTTAAAAAAATTTTTTACTGTGATTCACAGAAAAAAATTTTAATATGCTAAATATGCACATATTTTAAGGTGGACCATATGAAACTGTAGATATTGGACCTTTTTAACATTAAAATGGTAATTTCATATAGTTCAATCTCTATGTATGGTATAACAGAAACAAAAAGATTATGAAATAATACTTACCTCTGTTATGTATAATACATTGTAATACTTATATTCTCTTTTTTTTTAAATTGAAGTTATAGTTGATGTATGATATTGTGTTAGTTTCAGGTATACAGAAATGTGATTCAGTTATACATACAGATTCTTTTTTTTAATAGGTTATTATAAGACATTGAATATAGTTCCCTGTGCTATACAATAGGTCCGTACAGCAGTGTGTGTCTGTTAATCCCAAACTCCTATTTTATCCCTTCCTATCCTACTTTATCTTTTAAAATGCTGGTCACAACCCACTAAACTGATTTCATGACACCCTAATGAGTTGTAACTTGCAGTTTGAGAAAATATGACCTACAAGAAACCATTCTGGTAACCATGCTTCTCTGAAATGTTAATCCCACTCCCTTTAAATATCACTTTAGGGCTTCCCTGGTGGCGCAGTGGTTGAGAGTCCGCCTGCCGATGCAGGGGACACGGGTTCGTGCCCCGATCCCGGAAGATCCCACGTGCCGCGGAGCGGCTGGGCCCGCGAGCCATGGCCGTGGAGACTGTGTGTCCGGAGCCTGTGCTCCGCAACGGGAGAGGCCACAGCAGTGAGAGGCCTGCGTACAGCAAAAAAAAAAAAAAAAAAAAAAAAAAAAATCACTTTAAATCTCTTGTGTAAACTTTCGGACACAAATGTCCTTCTTCATCATCGTTTCAGCCAGAGCTCATCTGCCTGGATTCTCTTCAGAAGTATCTAGAAGGGCTGCCTGCTAAGTCACACCTGGGGTATGGGATATGGTGAGCCCACCATGAGGATCACTCCAACTAAATTCAAGAACCACAACCTAGAAATTGTCATATGAAGTGAGGTAAACCAGACAGAGAGAGACAAATATCATGTGATACCACTTATATGTGGAATCTTAAAAAAAATTACAAATGAACTGATATACAAAACAGAAACAGACCCACAGACATAGAAAACAAACTTATGGTTACCAAAGGGGATGGGGAGGAGGGATAAATTAGGAGTTTAGGATTAACATATACACACTACTATATTTAAAATAGATAACCAACAAGGACCTACTGTATAGCACAGGGAACTATACTCAATATTTTGTAATAACCTATCAGGGAAAAGAATCTGAAAAAAAGATATATATGTGTGTGTAACAATCACTTTGCTGTATACCTGAAACTAAAACAACATTGTAAATCAACTATGCTTCAATATTAATTAATTAATTAATTAAAATTTGAAAAATAATAAATTCAAGAACCACAAATGGGGTTGTAGCTACTTGCAATAATGAAAATGGTAGTTCATAATAAATATTATTGTAGCAAGCATACCACCATTAGCCCAAAATGAAATCCAAATTTCTCTAAATGTGTCTCGTTGACTTGTGGTCTGATGAGCCCACACCAGTTAATTTCGTGTGGGTCCCTGGAAGAATTAATTTTTTTTTTTTTTTTTTTTTTTTTTTTTTTTTTTGCGGTACGCGGGCCTCTCACTGTTGTGGCCTCTCCTGTTGCGGAGCACAGGCTCCGGACGCGCAGGCTCAGCGGCCATGGCTCACGGGCCTAGCCGCTCCGTGGCATGTGGGATCTTCCCGGACCAGGGCACGAACCCATGTCCCCTGCATCGGCAGGCGGACTCTCAACCACTGCGCCACCAGGGAAACCCTGGAAGAATTAATTTTTGTGAAATTAACTCGTCCAAGGCCTTTGGTTTTGTCTGAATGAGAAGGAAGGTTTGTGCTGAAAAACCTGATTCATGGAGAGAAGTGATGAAGAGGACAGATGGGCATCTGTTCCCTGCCTGGCCCAGGGGGTTGGTGTCCAAGCCCCAGGGAGAGAGGGGCTCCAGGAGCTCTTCCTATGCAGGGCTCTGTTGCACCCAAGAGACAGTATGTGACATGGGGTGGGAGTGGCAGAGGAGGTTCTCGGCCATTGGCATCATGCCCCCTGGGCCAGCTCTAGAGCAGGAGAGAGTGAGGTGCAGGAGCTGTGCCTCTGGTAACAGATTGTGTGGGGTGCCCAGTAGAGGTCCCCTGGAAGTGTGACAAGTCCTTAAGGGGAACTTTATTGGCACCAGGGCCCAGCTTGCACCACAAGGGTAGCAGCCAGTGAAGCATGGATAGTCACTGCTAATGGCACCTCAGCAGCTAGTAGGTCTGATGAAATTCAGGTTACATTAAGCAAGCACAGTCACATTACAGAACATCGTGTCTGGAGAGTACATTACACAAATTGCTTTCAAGTACATATTTCGCAAAGCTTACAGCAACTCTAGGGGGTGGGCAGGGACAGCACAGGATCCCTATTTTTCAGGAAGCAAAGGTTGTAGAGGGAAGGTGGTGGGCATGAAATACCGTAGCCAAGATAATATGGCTGGAAAACAGCAGAGTCAGGATTCAAACCCAAGTCCTCACACTGCTGGGTCCTATTCTTTCTGCTGTGCAGATGGTTCCCATGGCAACCCTATTAAACTGCCCAAACAGTGGTGCGCAGGAGGGAAAGAAAACCAGGATGGCAAGGGTGGGCGCCAGCTCCCCCAGCCCTCCCCTGTCTCTCCAGTGCCTTGTGGTCCAGAACAGTGAGTCATCCAGCAGCACTCTCCCTCCTTCCACACCCATTTGACATCCCTACTCTCCAATCCCTCTTCAAAATGGACTGCAGGGCCTCCCTGGTGGTGCAGTGGTTGGGAGTCCGCCTGCCGATGCAGGGGATGCGGGTTCGTGCCCCGGTCTGGGAGGATCCCATATGCCGCGGAGCAGCTGGGCCCATGAGCCATGGCCGCTGGGCCTGCGCGTCCGGAGCCTGTGCTCCGCAACGGGAGAGTCCGCAACGGTGAGAGGCCCGCATACCGCAAAAAGAAAAAAAAAAAAAAAATGGACTGCAAAGCCAGATTTTGTGGGCATCTCCCCACAGGGCTGGGAGCGCCGGACTCAGGAGGCTGCTGCAGACAAATCCTAGTAGCTGTCCTCACCCATCATGCCTCCTTGGAATCACCCACCCAGCAATCAACCTTAGGGTATATGGCAATGGACTTTCCCAATGAAAGTCCCTGAGAGCAGCTTCCATGTCTGCTTTTCTTTGGAGGCTGATTCCATGCACTGAGCACCTGCTTTGGGTCAGGCCTTGTGTTTGGCCTTTTATATGCATTTATTTGATTTTCACTCTGTCTGAACTAAGGGAGCGCGACCATCTCATATTACAGGTGAGGAAGTTAACGTTCCCAGTGTCATACAGGTGGTAAGAAGCAAAGCTCAGATTAGGACCAGATGTCCTGCTAGCCCCTCTGGACAGCTTTCAACCACACCATATTGTTTGGGGGCTCATTTTTCCTGCTCTGGAAGGAGAGGGCATGGATGTGTGGGAAATGAAGCAATGATAACTGCTGGATAGGGTTCCTGCAGATGGACAAACTCACCTGTTCCCAACTGGTGTGTGGCAGATACACACTGGGAAGCCTGAGCTGGCTGTTTAAATACTGACCGGTTGGTAAATTGCCACCTGAGTGACTTTGCAGCATCTCAGCCATGCTGGTCAGTTCTCCCAGGACTTTACAATTCAGCAACTAAAAGGCTATTGCCAGAGCCTCAGGGGCCTCAGGACCATGGTCACCCCAGTGCTTTGATCACTGTTCACTCTGACTGCCTGGCTGTGCCTGTGCTATACCTGTTATATATTTTGGCATCACTTCTGCCTGACCTAATGAATGACATGGAATGGAGGCTCTTGGATGCTGAGCAATGTCTGAAATGCTTAGTTGGATTCTGGCTTAAGAAACATCCTGCTTTCAGAGATAACTTTTAGGTGATGAGGTGTGTTCCAGAGTGAGGGACCATGGGTGCTGGTGAAGATTGGCTCAAGGATTCCCCACGATTCAGAAAAGATGTACCCTACTGTATAGCACAGAGAGCTATATTCAGTATCCTATGATGAACCATAATGGAAAAGAATATTTTAAAGTGTATATAATCAATATATGTATAACTGAATCACTTTGCTATATAGCAGAAATTAACACAACATTGTAAATCAACTATACTTCAATTTAAAAAAAAAGTCTAAAACAGAAAAGATGCGTACCTGCAAAAGCGGGATAGCATGAGATTCTTCAAATGAGCCCTATCATCTTATTGATTCTCATGATAAAAATCAGAATTACACTTGAATGGTTAGCTCATTACTGATGGACAAGTACCCGTTTCTGATCAGGCAGAGCTTGAGAAGAGTCCTGTGCCTGAAGCCTGCTAGCTGTTGGTTTACAGGATTGCTTCTGTAGAACTTGGAGAACTTGCCACACTTTACTGACCTTGGGGTCTCCCGTCTGCTGCCACCTCTCAACACTTCTCAGAATATAAGAAATCCTCTAATCCCTGAAGATACTGACTCCACACTCAGAACTTGTGGAAATTGGCTCCCTTCCTTCAATTTCTGCTGGAAAATAATCATAATACCTCCCATTTAATGAACAACTCTGACATGCCACACACTAGGTGGTTAACAGACTTTATCTCCTTCACTCCTCACCACAGTTGTACTATGTCCATTTTATAGTCAAGGAAACTGAGGCTTGGAGACGTTTAAAAATATTATTCATGTTAACCCAGCTGGTAAGTAGGAAAACCAGTTGTCAAACTCAACTCTGTTGGACCTCAGATCTTATGTTCCCTGCTTAATAGTCTGGGTGGTCAAGGCATCTAACTGTGCTCTAAGGCCAATACAGGGTCTGGCTGCTGCCTTCTACTGTGACCTCATCCTGTATTCCACTCGCACCCTCACTGTGCTCCAGCTCCACACGCCTTCTTTCTGTTCCTCAAATGCACCCAGATTTTTTCTGCCAATGTGCTTTTGCTCTCGTGGCCTGCTGTGCCTGGAATGTAGAAACTCTGAAACTTCTGGAAATGTAAAGATATGTAAGACACAGCGCCTGCCCTTGGGAAATCTACAGTCTGGTGATGGGAGGCTGATCCGTAGATAGATCATTATAATGCAGTCTACTAAATTCATTAATGGAGATCTCTAAGACATAACAGAAATACAGGGAAGTAAAACTGACCGTGTGTGTGTGTGTTAGAGGACAGCTGCCAGGAAAGACTTTATTGAAGAGTGATGCTTAGCCGAGTCTTAAAGAACAAGCAGGAGTGAACAAGGTGGAGTGTGTAGGAGAGGGAAGGTTGTGACACATTCCTGGCAGAGAAGACAATGGGAGGAAAAGCCCGAAGATGAGAAACAGTGATGTATATGATGTGGGTGATCTGCGGTTCTATGGAACATAAAATGGTAAGAGAGGCAGCTAGGAGGTAGGCAATAGTTGGATTGGGGACAGTCCTATGGTTAGGGAGACCAAATAATTTCCTAAAGGATACTTTGAGAGTGAGAGTGGGTGCTAGCAAGCTGGGACCTCAAGACAACAGGAATAACCTGGAACTATCCTGGGGACACCGCAATGTATAGTCACTCTCACCTAGAGTCTACACTGAGGAATTTGAACCTCAGTCTATACACAGTGGGGAGACATTGACGGTTTTAAGAGGGAGGTGGCAAAACCAGACTTAATTGTTAAGGGTTATTCAGGCACCAATGTGGAGGATGGATTGAAGGGATGCCAGGCTGAAGAGGAGGACCACTTAGGATGCTCTGGCAATAGCATAAGAGAGAGTGGGGGTGGGTTGGAGGTGATGGTGTGGCAAAGGGTAAAAAGAAGAAGGAGTTTTTTCAAGGAATGAAGGAGTACTGAGGAGGTAAGACCTTCAGGGTTTTATGATTGATGAAGAGAAGGAAGAGAAAGGAATAAACTTCCCTCCTTGGGTTCCTAATTAGGAAACTGGGTAGATGACAGTACCACCCACACTAATGTAGAACAGGCTTTGGAGTGTTGGGTTTCCCCTTGGACAGGTTGATCTGAGGTGCCCGTGGGATGTCTGAGGGAAGGAGTCCAGTAGACTATTTGTTGTGGGTCTGGAGCTGTGCAGAAAGGGCTGGAGTCTTACCTAGAGCTCATCAGAATATAGAAGGGTATCGAGAGAGTGAAACGAACTCTCACAGAGAGTATGTTCGGTAAGAAGAATGGTGGCCTCACACTATTTCCATTCTCCTCTTGGCAATTTTCTTTCAAAAACTAAACTTTATTTCACTAACAGGATATTTAATTAACACTCTAATAACTTGTGAATATTAATGAGCTTATGATTTTTTCCCTTGCAAAAACCTGCCTCAGGTTCTCCAAATTCTTAATTACGTTGTTATTTTCTACAAACTGAATTTCTGTTAGTTGTGTATGGCATGGCTCATTGCCCACGGTTTGTAGGGGTCATTGTTTCGTTCACTAGGTTGCCACTGGAGACTGGAAATGATGACAGGGCTGCAGGAATTGAGCTGCACTGGAGCTTCTATTTTTTAACTTCTAATTTATCTTTTCTTAATCTTATTTTTGAATATCTAATACATTCACATGATTTATAAATAAAATAAATATATATGAATATATAATATATACAGCAAAAAGTGTCTCACCCACCCCTATCCCTTATCCATACAATTCCCATCCATCCAGGTAACCACAGTCGTCAATTTTGTGTATGACTTTCCAGAGTTTCCTTAGCATACATGAGCAAATACAAATATATATTCTATCTCCCCCCTACTCCCTGCCATTTTTACACAAAAGGTGTTAAATGATACTTACAGTTCTGACTTTGCTGTTTACACCTAATATGTCTTGAATATTTTTCCATATCAGAACATAGAAAGGTTCATTATTCTCTTTAAACCATAATTTACTTAGCTAGTCTCCTACTGATGGACATTTGGGTTATTTCCATATACTTGCTGTTATAAACACCAATGTCATGAATAAACTTGTACATGGTTATTTTACACTTGTGTAAGTATCTTTATAAGATGTGTTTGTAGATGTGGAATTGCTGGCTTCAACATTTTATTTTGGGAGATTACTGCCAAATTGTCCTCCATAGTGATCATACCAACTTCCATTCCTATCATTAATGAATGAGAGTATCCCTCTCCCCACAGCCTTCCTGACAGAAAGTAATATCAAACTGATTATGGGGGAAAATGGAAGTGACTCAGCGTAGTTTAAATTTGCATTTCTCTTAGTTTGAGTAAAGCTAAACAAATATTTTCATTTGTTCCTTGTATGTAAACTATTCGTTGATAACTATGCTTGTTTTTCTATTGAATTTTTGGTCCTTTTACTGATTTTTAGGAGAATTAGACCTTGGTCTAGGATGACTAGGATCTTTGTCTGTGATATTAGTTGCATTTACTTTTTCTAGTTTGCCATTTTTAGTCTTTGGTGTTTTATTTACCATGCAGAGGTTTATTTTTTACTTTTTTAAGGCAGTTAATGTATCATTCTGTTCTTTTGTAGCTTCTAGGTTTTAAATCATTTTAAAGACCTTCACCACTCCAAATTCTTAAAGGATTTTTTCCCAGATTTCCCCTAGTATTTGAATGATTTCAATTTTTAAATTGAAATCCATGATCCATTTAGAATTTATTCTGGTATACACTGTATAATTTGAATCCAACTTAATAATTTCTAGAAGGCTGAGAATCAGTGGTCCCAATATCATTAACTCACTAGTTCCTACCTTCCCAACTAATTTAAATGCTACTTTATCATATTCTAAATTTCCATATGTATTTGGATCTATTTCTTGACATCCTTGCTGTTGGATTATGGGATAATTTCATAATGTTTTAATTATTGACATCTTATCATTTGTTTTAATATTTGATAGGGATATTCCTATCCTTTTCATTGCTTTTTACCTCCCGGCCATTCTTCCTGTATTTAATTTTTTTTTTCCATTTTAACTTTACAATCAGTTTGTCTATGTAAAAACAAAACAAAAAACAAACAAGCAAAAACCAACTACTGGTATTTGTACTGTGATCATCTTGAAGTTGTTGAGACCTCCTATCCCAAACTTGAAATATCTTATCATTTTTTCAAATCTTCTTTCATGACTTTCAGGAGCTTTCTTTTTAAAAATAAAGATCTCGCATATTTCTCATGAAGATTATTCCTAAATGTTTTATCTTTTTGGTTTTTTTAATATGAGAAGTTTTCCCTTTCATTACATTTTCCAACCGGTTGTTATTTTTATGTTCTGTTACTTAACAGAATTCTTTGTTTTCTGTTGGTTCTCTTGATTTTCTGGGTATAAATTCATTATTATCTCCAAGTGGTAATAATTTTTTTATCCTTTCCAATTTTTATAGCTTTAACTTCTTTCTATTTTCTCATTACTTAGTTTAGTACAATATTTTAAAAATTAGTAGTAAATGTGGATTTGTCTTCCTCCTAACTTTAGGGGAAATGTCTAATGTTTGTTGTTTTGCATGCAGCTGGCTCTTGGGCTGAAAGAGATGTATTTCATCACATTAGGGAAATATACAGTTACTCATAATTTACTGAGTGTTTTAACTCAAGAAATAGTATTGATATTATAGAAGTATCTCTAGAATATATTAAGGGGAAAAAGCAAGTTGGACAAAAGAATGTATCATATACTACTGTTTATTTGAGAAGAGGGATGTGAATGTATTAGGTAAAACCAAATGAAATTGCCAATATTGGACTATTTTTGACTTAACAAAAATAGCAATATCATATGACTCAGCCCAATATATATAATACATAATTGGTCATATTAAAAATATGGATGATAGGGCTTCCCTGGTGGCGCAGTGGTTGAGAGTCCGCCTGCCGATGCAGGGGACACGGGTTCGTGCCCCGGTCTGGGAAGATCCCACATGCCGTGGAGCGGCTGGGCCCATGAGCCATGGCTGCTGAGCCTGCGCGTCCGGAGGCTGTGCTGCGCAACAGGAGAGGCCACAACGGTGAGAGGCCCGCGTACCGCAAAAAAAAAAAAGGATGTTATAAGCCATTAAAATAATAATAACAACAGTAATAAAGGTTATCTATGGTATGAGGGAAGGGAGAATCTACATTTCTCTGAACATAGCTTGTTTTATAGATTTGACTTTGAAACTATGAAAATACTGTATACAACTATATAACAAAATAAAAATTTAAAATGCTATCCCCCAAATCAAAAGCTAAATGAAATAAATGTATTTAAGTTGGTGGCATAACCACACAGAACTAAAACACAATTATTTAATGGTACACTCCTACTGGGAGACAGGTAAAAATAAAAAGAAACTTACATACATACTACACATGCACACACACCTTAAACTGTTTTCAGTAATCATATTGTTGGTGGTAGTAATGGTTTTGTTACTTGAGATTGTTGTATGTGTGATAAAGAAAGTAATTATGTTGATATTGTTGAGAATGGGGAATTTTGACACAGAAGAAAGTACGGAGATAAGAGTGTTAATAGCGGATAAAACCCCTGTCGTCCTGAATTTGAGGTATTGCTAGAAATTCATGATGTATTTTATCACAATAAGGGTGCACGTTTCCTAGTCCACTCAAAAGGACCAGAAACAATGACCAACCAGCAGTGATGAGCATCCCTAATGCCTACTTTGTGGTCCCTAAATTGTGTTTCCCACAAAAGGAACCAGGACTCCTTAGAGAAATGACTGATTACAGGTCTGTGGAGGGAACTATATAGGATAAGCCTAGAACATCCTATCATACAGAAAAAAAAAAAAAAAGCTGTTAAAGACTACTGAGGTCGTACCAAATGGATCAGGAGCCAAAGTGAAGAAACAAACAAAAGATGAAACCAGTTTGGGCGTCGGTAAGGATACTGACTTCAATAGATTAAAATGTAGCATCATGACACCACAGGCAGACCAAGCAAATTCTAGACTGTAGAAACTCTACCAGATTCTTCCACAAATAAGTTGACAGAAAGAAGATAAGAAGAGGGTAAGGGAGAAAAAAAAATCTATAAATTAAAAGAAACTTAAGAAGTGATATCAACTAATTGCCATATATGAACTTCATTTGGATCCTAGTTCAAACAAAATGTAAAGTTACAATCAGTTGCTACCCTCATTTTAAAGGCAAAGAAGAAAATCATTTATTTACTGACAAATGTCAGTAAATGGGAGGAAGGAGTCCATGTGTAAGAGCAGCCTAGAACTAAAATCAGTCCCCAGGACTCCCATCCGAGTAGCCAACAGTTCAAACAGGGCAATGTGAGGGAGAACGGTAGCATATTCAGTAATAAAACTTTTGTCAGCCAGAGGCATTTGCTTGTGCAAACCATAATTTCTGTCACTGGTAGGGCACCCAGCCTAAGGGCTCCACTCCATCATGAGGGCCAGTAGAGTAAGCGGTAAATGGCCCCTTTAGAGCATGGTCGTCCCCAGGTTCATCAGCTCTAAAGCACTTGGCCCCTTTTAGGCCAGTCTGGGGCAAAATATCCACCTTGTGCTGTAGCATCTGAGGAAGGGAGGGATTCTTAGCCACTACTGGAAAAACTTAGCTAGAAGTCCCACCTCCCACCCAGCTAAAGAGCAGGTCCAAGGGAAGGATTGATTGGAATTAGTGCATTTCCAAAGGAAAGTGGCCCCTTGCAGATAAATGGGTTGGTTTCCCCATGACTACACTGTGGTTGACAGTGTCAGAAAAAAAAAAAAATGTGTTCCTCTGCCCCTTGCTGGTAAGACAGGTCCCTCTACCTATCTTATTTAGTCAATATATACACTACCAAATGTAAAAGAGATAGCTAGTGGGAAGCAGCCTCATAGCACAGGGAGATCAGCTTGGTGCTTTGTGACCACCTAGAGGGGTGGGATAGGGAGGGTGGGAGGGAGACGCAAGAGGGAGGGGATATGGGGATATATGTATATGTATAGCTGATTCACTTTGTTATACAGCAGAAACTAACTCAACACTGTAAAGCAATTATACTCCAATAAAGGTGTTAAAAAAAAAAACAAAAAAGCAGATAACTGCATCTCCTATGTCAAAATAAGGCCATCCCTCAAGAATTGCATGAACCTGTTTAGATGCAATTGAATACATGTGTATTTAAGTGAAGGCCTGGGTGTTATTCCCTGAAATGGTAACTGTGATTATTTCTGGGTGATGGGGTTTGGGATGCCTTTCACTCTCTTCATAATGCACGTAAATTATTTTTATACTTGGAGCATAAAGCCATTTCCATTTTGGGAAAGAAAAATAAACTATGTATCCCAAGAAATATTGTCCCCTCTGGCCAAACACTAAGCATTTCTGAGTACTCTATCTGTTGCCCCCCATACTTGATGAGGGAGATCTGATTCTCAGAAGTATCTAATTGCATCAACTCCTAATTAGAAACTGGGAACCAGGACTTCATCATTCTTGATGGCTCTTTCTAGGAGTGAGACTAGGCAATAAGAAACCAGGTACCAGGTCTCTCCATGGTCCATTTTGTTGGGACCCCGTGTTGTGTCCAGTTGCCTCCAACACCAAACCTCATTCGCTGGGACCTCCCTGACCCAGGTCTCAGCGCTCCTAAGTCTGCTGCCTGGCCCGGGTTTCAATCCCATTTTTTTATGTTTGGTCTTTTCCCCAGTTTTCATGGTGACCCATCTCAAAACCAGAGTAGCTTCTTCTACTTGAATTAAAAGTACATGTGACTTTCTGGATTTGTATCTGGGAGCCAGGATCCCGGGTGAGATGACATTTCCACATGACTTTGGTTCTTAGGTTAATACAAATTCTTAGGCTAACAAATAATGAATGATCCTTCATAACAAATGGGACCTAAATATAGATCCATTAATTAGCTAAAAGTTGTTCTGTTCTCACATGTCTGAAGCCCGGAGAGGCAGGACAGTGGTCCCAACTGCAAAGTGCTTTGCAAAATATAAAAATGCTGAGCAGCTGTGAAGGCAGGGGCCAGTGAGCAAGGAGCCAGAGCAGAGGTTAGGCTGTCGCCAATCAACCCCTCTCCATAAAAACAGTGAGAAGGACCAGGAGCCTTTGCCATATGCCAGGGGATTACTTTGTGAAAAAGCACAAGGTTGGCTGCCCACCAAGACACAAGGTTCCCAAATAGAGCCTGAGTCCTGAAGAGAGAGAAGAACCAGCTAAAAATAGCTGTGACGTCCCAATGTTGATTTTCTTCTTTCCTTCCCCTTGCCCCCGCTTCAATGAGTTCACCTAAAATAGCCTGGCAATAGATTTTTTTGCCCTTTTAGTGGAAAAAGAAAAACAGAGAGGTCAAGAACTGAAGTTAAGCTTCTAAGAATCCTGAAGTTTCTGCCCAAACACACGAGGTGTCCCCCTGGGGTGACGGCCATGTCCACTCCAGTGTGAAGGCTACATCCCTGAAGACAAGGGCTAAGGCCTGGGGATTGTCAGGGAGCAGCGCAGACTCCTCTGGCCCTGTGGGATTGTAAGGGAGCTGACCAGAGGCTGGACAGGCCTCCAGTCATTGGAGGGTGCACAGGCCTCCAGCTCAGGAGAAGGTACCACGCTCTGAGATCCAGCCCTGAGCCTGGAGTTTCAGAAAACATAAGGACAGTTTGAAGTATCTGGGAAGCAGCAGCCCAGGTCTCTGACTGAGCCACTAACTACAGCAGGTCAGAGTCAGGAAGGCCCGTGACACTAGCAGAAAAAGTCCTGGGAATTCCCTGGTAGTCCAGTGGTTAGGACTCCATGCTTTCATTGCCAAGGGCCAGGGTTCAATCCCCTGGTCAGGGACCTAGGATCCTACAAGCTGCGTGGTGTGGCCAAAAAAAAAAAAAGGTCCTGACACAGGGAAGTGGGTTTACCTGGAGATAAGGTCAGGTGAGGGAGAGGCCCCCGTGAGCAGTCAACTACTCAGAGAATTCTCTCCTCTCAGAGGGTTTTTCATTCCTCCTCCCCTGCCTCGGATGGAGGATGACCACCCTCCTTTCTTCTCTGTCCCTGGCCTCCCGCGGTCCTGACCTCTGCGGGGCAGCCTAGCTCGGATCCCTTGTAGAGTCCTCACTGAGACCCGGCCACTACCCTGGGCACTCTTTTGAAAACCAACCTTGAGTCAGAACTCAGAGCACAGAAAAAGGAGGCAGTCCTGTTCCCTGGGAACCAGAACAATCCCAACAAAGACTTGAGGCTGTATAATTATAATCCCACATGAGTATGAGAATTTTACAATTGAATAAACCCAGGCTCAAAGAAGCTGAGTTTATTGTTTGCTCAAAGCTAGAGAGTCAGCAAATTTTAGACAGAAAGGTCAAATCCAGGTCCCTGTCTCCCAGGCCACGCTCCTTCACTAATGTGCAGAAGGTTTAAGCGAGGGGCTGGCTGCAGACGGGGTGTCACTGGATGGGATTCAGTGCAGACGGTGAGAAGATAGGGGGCTGAAGTCTGCAAGTGCGAGTCTGTATCCTACTATCAGCATTCAAGTGTTGTCACTTAGGCCAGAACCTTGCCCTCTGCTGGGCTAATCAATGGACCTGACTCACCGGGCAGTCAGGACTAATTCAGATGATGTATGTTAAGCCTGGTATAGATTAAGCACTAATAATTTTAGCTACTTTATTACTATTATTTTCATAACGTCCATGATCCAGAGCCTAGTATAAGGCTGGCAGACTCAGAAGCCTGGTTTTGCCAAAATACTGAGAATGAATTCGTCTCCAAGGTTGATTATTTAAAGTCAGAAGACAGGTGTGTACTTAACAAGGAGATGTCTGCCCAATCCCATGGAGGGTTGCTCTGCGCGACTATGGCTTCTCTCCCCTCGGTGTGTTCAAAGGGTCTTGTGAGCTGAGCAGGTGCTCCTTATCAGAATCCCAAGGTTAATGACATCAGGCCGGGTCTGACTCAGCTGTCTTCACAGTATGGATAACTGCCACCTGTCACCCACATGCTCGCACACTCATCCACTCCCAGATGCTTTCTGAGCTCCTATTATGTGCTGGCACTGCTCTGACACAGGGGATATGGCAGGAAATAAGATAGGCTCATGCCCTCATGGACCTTACTTTCTAGGACTAAGCAAGGCGAGCCCTCCCCTGCCACCATCAGCGGTGCTGGGAATGGACTGGGCTGGCACTTGCTCCTCTCATGCTTGCTGATGCTGTGCCTGCAGCCCTCCTTTTGGAGACACAGATGTTTCCTTTGGGGGTGTTAATGCTGTGTTTCCCTGAGGGTGAAATGCAGGTGCTAATACATCATCTGTCCCACTGGCTGCTGGCAGCACCACCTTGCTCCAGTCCAGTCCCAGGAAGATAAAACTTGTAGCCCCGTGCTGCGGGATGCACACCTTCTACCAGCTCCCCAGCACTTCACCTGCCCACATCAGCCAGATCTGGCCCCTCCTCAGCGCTCTCATCTCTGCATCCCCTTTTTTTCTTTTCTTTTCTTTTTTTTTTTGCGGTATGTGGGCCTCTCACTGTTGTGCCCTCTCCCGTTACGGAGCACAGGCTCCGGACGCGCAGGCTCAGCGGCCATGGCGCACGGGCCTAGCCGCTCCGTGGCGTGTGCGATCTTCCCGGACCAGGGCACGAACCCGTGTCCCGTGCATCGGCAGGTGGACTCTCAACCACTGCACAACCAGGGAAGCCCTGCATCCCCTTTCTTAATACCCCTGATGCACCATTCTGGGCCTTGACTGCCCCCAGTACTCCGTCTTCTCCTCTCCCTGCAAACCCCAAGGCTGCCCAAATCTCAGCCTCCCACTCTGTACCTCCTCTGAGAGGCCTTGGCTGTCCCACAGTACCGTACCTCCTGAGCCCCATGCTTCTCCCAGTCCCCAGGTTCTTTCCACAGTTGCGTTCTTGTTGGCCTGTCTCTTCCCCACCCTGTCTTCCTCCCTGACCTTCCAGCGAGCGATGTTCCCCCACTGCTGGGGTTCTTTCTTTCTCTCCAGGCCTTACCACTCCCTGCCCTGTTCTCTCTCCTCCACCAGCTGCTGGTCCTCCCTGTTCTTGGTCTTATGACCCCTGCCCTCTCACTCTGGGGGATCATTTTCTTTCTGGGTCCAGGATCTGTCCTAGTTTTCATATTTTCCCCTTTATACAGGAGTTTCCTCTTCAATATTTTAAATTTTTAAAAAATTGTGTGGGGTATTGTCATTTTAAAGGGAAATATTACATAATAATGGATTAGATAGTAGACAGATATTTCAAGAACTGAGCAGATGAGACAGGGATGGAAGCTTGGGGAAGAGTTAATGAATACACTCAGTTGGGTACCAATTACATTTTCCAGACCCAAGTGCTGGACTATCTCTTAAGGTTGGATTTTGCTGTCACCCATCAGATCATCTGGGCTGATTTGAGAAGGACCACTTAGAGGACACTTTTATTTCAGGTTCTTGAGGAAAGCCTCACACTAGTCCCCAGGTCCCAACAACTACACCTTGCCCATCAGCATAGGCAGTGTCTCCTTAAGAGTGGGTTTTATTTCCAAAGTTAGCTTGTAAGTAAACTGAAGTTCATTTTCTCATAGAAACACTTAAGTATAAGGTAGTTAAACTCCAGACTAATATGCAGAATGCCTTATCACCCATGAAGTACCTGCCCAGAACCTGAATGGTAGTCTAAGGCCCTTGCCTCCATGAGTCTTGTCTGTGGGCCCTGACTGCCACCCCAGGTTTGTTGGCAGGGGACTGAGAACTAGGGCTCAGTGGTGGCATCAGAGAAGCATCCAAGTGTCTGGTCTATGTGTGAGCCCCTTGCCTCAAGATCATGTCTAGATTCCACGTGCAACTTGATAGAATCTGGGCACTGGAGGAGTCTCAGGAATCTATTTTATAACAAAGTCCCTGGGTAATTTTTATGTATCCTAGAATTTGAAGACCATTGCCTCAGTGGCTTGACAGTCTCCAGAGCAGCCAGGAGGTGGGTATGGGTGTGTGACCAGGCCACGGATGGCAAAGACCACTAGGCCATCAACAAGCCAAGTGTCTGTAATGTACAAATTTGATCTGCCTATAAATTCTTCTCTCTTCTCTTCTTTGCACATATATCCTGCAGGATGCCTTTTGTAAATTTTTTTCCTTTCAAAACTGCCCTTGGTATTCAATGGAACTTAACTCCGTTCACTTCTTTGAAATCCTATGTAAATCAACCATTATGAAGCATTTGAACAAAAGAAAGCCTCAAAGGAAGCTATGGTAAGTCCCCTACATATGAACGAGTTCTGTTCTGAGAACATCTTCGTTAAGTCCAACAAAGTTAGCCTAGGTACCCAACTAACACAATTGGCTATGTAGTACTGTACAGTAATAGGTTTATAATACTTTTCACACAAATAATACATAAAAAACACAAAAAGTAAAGAAAAACACTTTTAATCTCACAGTACAGTACCTTGAAAGTACAGTAGTACAGTACAACAGCTGGTATACAGGGGCTGGCATTGAGTGAACAGGCAAGAAGAGTTACTGACTGGAGTGGGGAGAGGAGGTGGGAGATGGTAGAGCTGAAGGACCATCAGCAATAGGAGACAGAGGGCAAGCTGCACTTTCACTCATGCCTGATGTTGATGGCACAGGTTCTGGTTCCTTGCTGGATTCAATTCTATCTACCCTCTTGAAAAAAATGATCCGGTGATGTCTGGGTAGTAGTTCTTTTTTTCTCATCATAGATGACATCCTGGGCTCGAAATAAAGATACTGTACTACTGTATTCTGTAAAGTACTGTACAGTAAAGTACACAAAAGCACAACCACTTGTAGAGGCTGCATGCACGTGACAGTATATGCCAGACACATGAACTAACTTATGTGATTGGACGTGCAAACGCACGTTCGCATCTCTGAAAGTTCGCAACTTGAAGGTTTGTATGTAGGGGACTTACTGTACTCTCTTGCCATTTGTTGAGTGCCTACTGGGTGCCAAAATAGAGCATAAGACTAAAGCAGCCAAGGCCATCCTTAGGGTCTTTGGACCCCAAGGAAAATAGCCTCCCCACCCCCAGCCCCTGGAGATGGCCTAGGCTGCCTCCCTCTCACTGTGTTCTTGACCTTGCCTACCCTTGGGCTGTCTGCAAAGACTGAGAGAACACCCTTCCCCTGCTCCATTATCTCCCAGAGCAAATGAGGAATTACAAATAAATTGCATTTATTCATTTGTGAATTCTGAGCACCTGGCATAGTACTCAGCAGCATTTTGCATAGTATATAGCACCTAGCAGCCATCCCCAAAATATTAGAAGATAGAAGGAGGGATACCCTGTCTCCTAGCTGCACATGCCAGGCCAGGAGGGCCCTCAGGGCAAAGAGCTGGAGCTGTGGGCAATGGGACTTATCCTGACAGCAGGCAAGATGGCTAATTTAGAGCACATCAGTGTGGCATTACATTTCTTTTGAAATGCAACTCAAAACCCACTTCCTCTAGGAGGAATGCCAAGTGGCGTCCCAGAACAGGACAAGCTGTACCTTGACAGGAGACTGGGAAACTAGAGGGTGGAAATGCCATCATTAATCCATAAGCAGCAGGGGACGCGGGCTCTGGCCTCGACCAGGCATGGCAGGAAAAATAAACAGTGCTCCCCGTGTCCCCACGCCTGTGAAGGACTAGGAGAGCAGCAGAAACCGTTCCAGTTCTTTTACAAGCCTCGGGCTGCTTTTAGCTCATTGATATTTGGGGGCCTTGCAGGGCTCATGGTTTAAGACACAAGCTAGGAAAAGCTTTATAATTCTTTTCATAGAGCAGATACTCCCTTCTCCATACATCTACTGGCCTCCAGAGGCCTAATTGCTTTTCACAGGACAGGAAGGAGAGCATTAGAGTCTGGGAGGGGAGGGGAGTAAAATGAGAAAGGGAAGTTGAGACATAGCAAGAGGCAGTGAAGCAACAGGCAGTGAAGCCCGTGCCTATGGCCAAACTGGGCCAGAAAGAGCAGTCTTTTGAATGCAAATCAGGAAATGTGACTCAAAGCCTCAGCATGGCCAGGTGGCTGTTGGTAGGTACCTGCCCAGCCTGGCAGGGAATGGTGGGAGACTGCACCTCCTGCTGTTCTTGAGAACCAGACTGATGACCATCTAGAAGCCTCCTGCTTTTTCTTCCTTTCCCTGTGCCCTGAGGTCATTTTATTTCCTATTATCACTCCTTCCTAAAAAAACAAAACAAAACAAAACAAAACAAAACAAACAAAAAACAGTAAGGGAAAAAGGAGAAGTGAAATTAAGGCGGCTTTCTTCTCATCATCTCTAATTTAAAATCTAAATGGTGGGAGAGATGAAAACCATTGCCTGAAAAGCAATCACCTGTGGATTTCACTGATGGGTTTTATTATCTCTACCCTGTTTCTGATTGGCATAGATAATCAAAAACTGGCCTTCTCCCCTCACCCCCCCACCTCACCTCTGCCTTTCTGGCAATAAGGAAAAAATATTTTCTGACTTTTCCCCTCCTTAAGCATGGGCTGCTTAGTTTAAGACACTTTGCCAAATTGCCTTTGTTCCAGTTCTAAGCAAATAAGTGAGTCATGGGAGTAACTCAATACGTGTTGAGTTGATTTGTTACCAAGGAATTGTGGGTAAATTGAATTTTTGTATTTTTGTAGGTTGAATCACATTTAGACAGTCTGGACAGTTCAACAATTATGGAATGCCTCTGGTGAATCCTCTAGAGAAACTTTTAGTTGAATCACTAGGTAGAATTGGATGCAGTCGTCCTGGCCTCCTTCTTGAAATGTTACCCAAAAACTGGTTTGCCTCTTGTGGCTGTCAAACCAAAAGACACAATCAAGCCAAAGGGTGAGAACAGGAAGGATTTATTATTACTTGCAGCAAGTAAAGAGAACAGAGGGGATCTTTCCCAAAGCAGGCTTTCCCCCCAACAACAAAATTGGGGAATTGTTAAGCCTTGGTATATGCATATTCATGAAGGGGCTTGAGCAGAAGAGAAATGAGCATAGAATTTGGGCAAAGGTTGACAGAGTCCAAGTTTTAGTTGATTGAAGTCAGGGGGGGTCGATATCATCACACCGTCTTCCACCTGGGTGGGGGCCTTAATTCCTGCAGAACTCAAAGATATTATGTATAGCCCTTGAAGAGGAACTAGGACTCTGCTTTATCACTGTACTGTTGCTTGGCTGCCTTTTCTCTGTTCCTGCATTCCTTTGTTCCCTTAAGATCATTGATTATTGAGACCTGTTCAAGGGCAAGCATTGTGGCCAGGCTTAGACCACAAATGGCTTAGGCCAAAATGGCTTCTACTGAACTACTGCTTTTTTCCCTTGGAAATACACTTGTCTCCTAGGATTCCCCATTTCAGTAGGTGTAGCATCATCAACCCGGTTGCTAAAGCCAAAAACCCAGAAATCATCCTTGATTCCTCTCTTTCCTTCATTTGCCAGTTCAATTAATTCAAAGTCTTTCTGGTTCTAATCCAGTATGTACTCAGAATCTGAACACTTCTCAACACCTCTGCTGCCCTGACTTTACACTACCCTCATCTCTCCCGGGACTATCTCAAGAGCCTCTTTCCCAGGTCCCTGCTTCCACCCTTGCCTCCCCCGCCCATCCTCCAGTGAAAAGTGTCAGTCAGATCCTGTCAGTCCTCTGCTTGAAACGCACTGAGAATAAGCTCAGGTTCCTCATATAGGCCTTCAAGAGTCTAAATCAAGAGTTGACATACTATTGCCCTTGGGCCAAATAAGCACCCCTGCCTCCTGCCTGTTTTTGTCAATAGAATTTTATTGGAACACACCCATACCCACTCATCTCTGAATTATCTATGGCTGCTTTGCCACTACAAGGGCAGAGTTGGGGGAGTTGCCACAGAGATTGTGTGGCCCATAAAGCTTAAAATAGTCACTGTGTGGCCCTTTTAAAAAAAACGTTTGTCTTCCCTGCTCTAAATGACCTGGCTCTTGCCTCCCTCTCCCATCAGGTTTCTCTTTATTTCCTGCCTTATTCACAACGTTCTAGTAACACTCGCCCACGTTCTCTTCCTTGCCCGTGCTTGGCCCTGCCGTAGTATCTTTGCACTTGTAGTTCTTGCATGGTTTGTCCTCCCGCCAGATCTTCACATGGCTTCTTCCGCAACTCTTCTGGCTCAGCTCAAATGTCACCTCTGCACAGGTCACTATTCTAGCTATAGCATCCCTACACCAGTTATCCCCTACCAGATTATCATATCCTATTTCATCTTCTTCGTGGTACCTATCACCACATCCATGCCTATGTCCATATCTGTATAGTTGGAAGTATGAAAGTATGAGTTAATCATGTCTTCCTCATCAACATGTAAGGAGCTTGAGGGCAAGGACTGACTTATTCACCTGTACGTACCCAAGACTTGGTACTGTGCCTGGCACATACCAATAAATACTTGTTGACTTATTGAGTCTTTGCAAAGCAAATTATTCTTTATGATATAAACAAGCAGGCCTTACTTTGTTATGCAAATTCAGATATTCATATATCAATTTTTCTTGAGTTTCTATATACTTGTCTGCTAGTTAAAACCTTTCCAAAATTATGTGTTATTTTTCTTGTTTTATAATTAATATTGATCACTGAGTGCTCCGTACCAGCTAAATACATTACATACATTATCCCATTTTAATTTTTATAACAATCCCTTGAGGGAGGTGTTGCTATCTCCCTTTACAGGTGAGGAAATGGGCACCCAGTTGCTAACAACTTGCACTGGATCACACAGCTAGAAATTTCCAGAGCCAGAATTTTATCCCATAGCTGTGTGACCCATGTTTTTACTGTTATGTCAAGCTGTGGGTGAGTCTTTCCCCAATGCTTTTCCTCCATTACCAGCATACCTTAATACATCAATGTATTAGCTTACACCATCCTTTCAGCTCTAGGAGAAATGTAGACATCTCTACATCCATCTCACAAAAGCATGAGATGTTCCCATTATCTTCAGATTTCCTTTCAACCAGAGAGTTGACACAGTAGACAGTTCTGAGAAACCCCAAACAGCTCCCTGCCCAGGTATTCTGCCATTAGTGACTAATTCGGGGTATGTGGAAACCATTCTGCTTTTAAGTTTCTTGTAAAAGGCAAACAGCTCCGGGCAGGGTAGCACTTTATCAGACACGCATTGACAGCTGCCTGAGTGGGGAGTCCTGGAGAGTAGGAGCCAGATAGACAGAGGAGAGAAGAAGAGAGATTTGAAGAGCCAAAGGCATCACTTGCCCATTTTGTCCAACCTCAGCAAGTTGGAACATTTAATGACGGAGAAGGATGTTCTCCCTGTGATTAAGTAAGTAAACACAGGTTATAACCTGGTTATATAACCAGCATGCACAGCATGATCTGCTTTCCCACATACATAAGAAGGTCAGAAGACCCAACATCTATTAACAAGCTTACGTCTAAGCAGTGAAGTTATGAGTGATTTTTCTTTTCCATTTTTGTTTTTATATATTTTCTTCAATGAACATGCATTACATTTTGACTAATACAAACACAATAAAGGAAAAGAAATCTCTCCCATAGGCCCCTTCCTTTCCACTCAGTCCTCCACTGGGTAAACCTATAACTGGACCATTCCCGTGGCTGCCAAAGGGGCCCCTTCCTGGAAGCCCTCTTGGCTCCAGTGAGTCCTGCACGCAGCTGCTAGCTTAAAGCATAGCTCAGATCATGTATCTGCTCAAGCTAGCCCCTACACAAGCAGTTACTCTACTGTGCTGGGCAGACGTCTCAGGTGGGAGAGGTCAGGAACCCTGAGAGGCAGGTGTGTGATGCTGGGTGTTTCCATAGTCACTGCTTAATCCAGTTCTGAGGACTAAGGAGCCCCAGGGCCTGGGTTAGTCTTGGGGTGTGGCAGCTTTATGAATTGTTCCCTTTGGCCTACAGTCACCGGAGCCAAACACATTGCCTAAGGGCTCCAGAAGTGAGCTCTGGGTCTAGCCAGGAACAACCCTCAGAGCACTTAATGAAGGGAGCATCTTCATTCAGGTGGCTCCCAAATGCCCTAAGCCTTACAGCTGCTGGGTTTCTGCATGAAACAAAGGCCTGTGCATGCAGGGGCTGGAGGAAAGCGCTTTATCCTTCCCCCACCACAGGTACACAAGCATGCCTCTAGGGAAGTTTAATGACACTCTGGGAAGACACAGAGGGGGGTGGCATTTATCTCAATTACACATCATTCCTGATTTAGCCTAGAAAACTTTCACTGGAAGACAGCCGGCTTAGTGTGCAGGCCCCTTATCAAATCAGGCTGCAGCAGTAAACATCAGCCTCCTGCAGCCAGTCCACTTCAGTGGGGTCTCTGAGATAATGAAATATCAGTAAGTGGAAAAGGGCTTGTTGTAAAGTAGGATGAGTCCATGTTTGTAAAAGAATGTGGAAAATATTTGTATACTCTGCATTTAGAAAAAGGATAGAACTTGCAACAAATGTTGAAAGTGGTGATATTTATTTGTGTATGTGTGCCCACATGTACTTTTCAGTATTTTCAAATATTTTGTATAACCAATGTGTATTACTTTTGGAAATAGATAAAAACATTTACGCTTTTAGAAATTAAAAGTAATCAAATGCACCAAACAAAAACTGCTGCGGTTGGGAAGTTCACTCTACAATTTTTTCTTCTTTTATGCATATTTAAAATTTTTATGAATTAAAAAAATCATTCATAATTCTATCACTTTGACATAAATATTATTAACTTTTTTTTTTTTTTTTTGGTGCGGTACGCGGGCCTCTCGCTGTTGTGGCCTCTCCCGTTGCGGAGCACAGGCTCCAGACACGCAGGCTCAGTGGCCACGGCTCACAGGCCCAGCCACTCCGCAGCATGAGGGATCTTCCCGGACCGGGGCACGAACCCATGTCCCCTGCGTCGGTAGGCAGGCTCTCAACCACTGCGCCACCAGGGAAGCCCTTATTAACATTTTTAATGTTGCTTATATTATTTTTCCTACCCCATACTAATGTTAAGTTCATACTATATTCAAAAATCTTATTAGACAAATATGGAATGTCTGTATCTTTGCTGTTTTTTTGTTCACAGTCAGTATCAGATAATCATTTTAACAGGTTTGTCTTTGTAAGCTAAGCATGATGTGTGGTATGAATTATTTCAGGATCTTTCCCCCCAAAATATATATGTTTTTAAAATATATATATTTCTGGTAAAGACTAGGCTACCTGGCCTTATCCAAACTATAAACAATTTCTGTATTAATTATTTAACAGATATTTGAAAAATCACGAACCTGATGAAGTCTTGCCAAAGTCTGAAGATAGCCAGCTGGGGTGTGGAAGGGCATCCAGCCAGTTCTGGTGTTCCTATGTTAATCACACCTAAATGAGCTTCTCAAAATTCAGGAACCTGGAAACAAAGGAAAAAAACAAAAATACTGTCTTGAAAGTCAAGTTTGGAGCTTCCCTGGTGGCGCAGTGGTTAAGAATCCGCCGGCCAGGGGGCTTCCCTGGTGGCGCAGTGGTTGAGAGTCCGCCTACCAATGCAGGGGACACGGGTTCGTGCCCCGGTCCGAGAAGATCCCACGTGCCGCGGAGCGGCTAGGCCCGTGAGCCGTGGCCGCTGAGCCTGCGCGTCCGGAGCCTGTGCTCTGCAACAGGAGAGGCCACAACAGTGAGAGGCCCGCGTACCACACACACACACACAAAAAGAATCTGCCTGCCAATGCAGGGGACACGGGTTCGAGCCCTGGACAGGGAAGATCCCACATGCCACAGAGCAGCTAAGCCCGTGAGCCATAACTATTGATCCTGCACTCTAGAGCCTGCGAGCCACAACTACTGAGCCTGCGTACCACAACTACTGAGCCCGCATGCCACAACTACTGAAGCCCGCGCGCCTAGAGCCCTTGCTCCATAATAAGAGAAGCCACCGCAATGAGAAGCCTGCGCACTGCAACAAAGAGTAACCTCTGCTTGCCACAACTAGAGAAAGCCCGCACGCAGCATCGAAGACCTGATGCAGCCAAAAATTAATAAATAAAATAAATTTTTTTAAAAAGTCAAGTTTACTGAGATACAATATATAGAGAGTAAAATTCACCTTTTTAGTGTACAGTTCTGTGAATTTTAACAAACACACACAATTGTGTAACTACTGCCACAGTCAAGATGCAGACCATTTACATCACCCCCAAAATACCTTTGTACCTCTTTGTAGTCTACCCCTCTCTCCATTCCCATTCCTTGTCAACCACTGATCAATTTTGTCTCTATTAAGTTTTACCTTTTCCTTAATGTCACGTATTAGTTCTATGTAGCCTTTTGAGTCTGGATGTTTTCACTGGCCAGAATCTATTTGAGATTCATCCACTGTGTTGTGTGTGTCAATGCTTTTTTTTTTTTTTTACTGCTGATTGGCACTGCATTGTGTGGATGTACCCCGGTTTTGTTATTCATTCACTGGTTGAAGAACATTTGAAAAACATTGTTTCTGGCTTTTGGCAATTATGAATAAAGCTAGTATAAACATTCCAGTACAGGTTATTTTGTGAACATAAGTTTTCTTTCTCTTCATTTTCTTTGTGTGTGTGTGTGTGATACTCAGGAGTGGCTTGCTGGATCATGTGTTTAGTATGTTTAACTTTATTTAAAAAGCTGTCTGATAGTTTTCAAATGTGGCTGTACCATTTTGCATTCCCACCATGAATATATGACAGATAGCTCAACATCTTTGCCACCATTTGTTGGTGGTGGGATTTTTAGCCATTCTAATAGGCTTATAACACCAGGCTCATGGTTATTTGAATGCATTTCATTTGTATTTCCCTCATACTTAAGGGTGTTGAGCATGCTTTCATATACTTATCTCCTATCTACATATCTTTGCAGAACAGTCTGTTAACATCTTTTGCCAATTAAAAAAAAACTGGATTGTTTGCTTTCTTACTATTGTTTGGAGAGTTCTTTATACATTCCACAATCAAGGACTTTATCAGATACATGCTTTACAAATATTTTCTCCCGTTCTGTGGCTTGTCTTTTTGTTCTCTTAATAGTATCTTTTGAAGAGCAGATGCTTTGATTTTGATAAGGTCCAATTTAACCATTGTTTTCTTTTATGAATTCTGCTTTTGGTGTTATATCTAAGAAATCTTCATCTAACCTAAGGCTACAAAGATTTTCTTTATGTTTTCTTCTAGATGTTTTATAGTTTAAGGTTTTACATTTAGGTCTATGATCCATTTTGAGTGTTTATTGTTTTCATATGTGATACCAGGCATGGACCAAGGTTCTCTTTTTTACATTTGCCTGGCTGATTGCCAAAACCACTTTTGAATGACCTGTAACATAGGCTTACTGGACAGTTAAGTACACAGATAGTTAATTACAATGTGTTTACCTATGTGTCCTTGGTAAGTCCTTTAATTAGTTACTCAAGTGATTCCCAAGTACCCTCTATAATCCAAGATACTAATCACTAACCATGCCATGAATGCCTTTAAGATGTTCATAATCTAGTATAAGAGAAACATATGTTGATAAGAACTATAATGTAATGCAGAGAAAAACAAGTTGTGCGAGCGGCTAGGCCCGTGAGCCATGGCCGCTGAGCCTGCGTGTCCGGAGCCTGTGCTATGCAACGGGAGAGGCCACAACAGTGAGAGGCCTGCGTACCACAAAAAAACAAAACAAATAAACAAAAACAACAAGTTGTGCATCATCCACCCAAGCA
Source organism: Mesoplodon mirus (assembly GCF_964341445.2). Lineage (NCBI taxonomy): Eukaryota > Metazoa > Chordata > Mammalia > Artiodactyla > Ziphiidae > Mesoplodon > Mesoplodon mirus. The sequence goes on along the minus strand of NC_138982.1, from coordinate 44,434,442 downwards.
TAAAATCTGAATCATTTTGTCATTCGTGCCAAGTGCCTACTAGAGTATTCAGGAAGAAGCTCTATGATAGGCTAAGAATGGAGATGCCCTAGTAACTGACCCATCTCTTGCGACAGCTGGCCCATGAGGGACATGGCAGAAATGCCAAGTCAGAATGTTTGAATGCTTCCTTATAACTGACAGGCACCTGAAAGTCTAAGTGGGCATACTGAAATGCTGGAGAGCTAGTGAGAACCTTGATCTTGGGGACAACTCATACTGCAGTTTTAGGGACTTCCCTGGTGGCGCAGTGGTTAAGGATCTGCCTGCCAATACAGGGGACACAGGTTCGAGCCCTGGTCCGGGAAGATCCCACATGCTGTGGAGCAACTAAGCCCATGTGCCACAACTACTGAAGCCCACATGCCTAGAGCCCGTGCTCTGCAACAAAGAGAAACCACTGCAATGAGAAGCCTGTACACCACAAGGAAGGGTAGCCCCTGCTTGCCACAACTAGAGAAAGCCTGTGCGCAGCAACGAAGACCCAATGCAGCCAAAAATAAATAAATAAATAAATCTACTAAAAAAAAAAATGCAGCTTTAATCAAGTTACTTCAGCATTCTGGGCCTCAGTTTTCACATCAATTATGTAAGAAACTTGAACCAGGTGCTCTATGTGTTCCTTTCAGGGGAAAGAAAGTGCAAAAAATTTGCAAGTTTGGTGCTACAGTACTAAACCTGAAGGTTATGGTCACGTCAGGTGAGTTGATAGGTGCTAGACTGAAAGATGTAATTATTGAACCCTGCAATATAATGTGTTCATGGCTAAGGAATAAAAGGATATTTCTCATAAATTAATATTAAGGTACACTTATACACCATATTTTTATACACCATATTTTTATAGGGGTAAAGGGCGTTCATGAATTAGACATTACTGATAACAAATTCTGTGCAAAGTTTATTACAGTATTTTCCCCATATCAGTGATAACTCAGTTTTCCCCCCATTATGTCCAGGGACATACCTAAGAGATAGGAAGTAAAAGGTATGAAAAAAAGGACATTTTTCTGAGTGATAAACTAGAAAGAGCAGGGATCCAAGTAAGGGACTGGCCTTAGTTAACATTTTTATGTCTCATGTGGAAAAGAATGAAACTATGTTAAACATCTCTGATTTGTGAGTGTCAATTCAATGGGAACAAACTCTTGTGTAATCTTATAAAGCTGGATGCTTTAGGTAAGCAAACTTATATTTACAAGGTGATGGGCAGCCTAGGGACCAGGTAAGACCAAAGACAGTGACTTTGGTAGTCTCTAAATATAATAATCTCTAGACGCTAAGAGCTTGTAGGGTCAAAAAGAGTAAAACAGGCTGGACAATGTCATTTACCCCTAATGGGATGAGGATTACCTCCGAATGGAATATGGATCAGAAACATTATCCTGTTATTATAAAACCATGGGGGGCGTCAGACCAGGAAACCTTGAGTCAAATCCTGGTTGCTGAGTGTTAAGGAAGACATAATCGAGTGGAAGGATTTACATAGCAGGTGGAAATCCATAGGAAACCAGATGAAAAAAAAGAGACTCAATCTAGAAATAAAAAGGCTTGACATGGAATATAATCAACTTTAAAAGTATTAACATTCTGAAGAGAATGCACTGATGTTTGTTTACAAAATGCCAGAATGTAAAGGAAGATGAAGCTTAAAAGCACATACACAGTAAATCCTAAAGCTATGAATCTCATTAACCCAAGAAGAGATCAAGAATAACAATTTCATGTAAGAATTAGCTAATAAGCTTTTGGGCTCAATCATCCATTGATTTAAAGGAATCAGATGCTTTCAGGATAATGTCATGGAAAAGCTGTTTGCCATCTTGATCTCAGGAAGCCACTAGCCAAACAAATTTTCTTTCACGTTCTACCAGATCATAAAAAGTAGTAACTTTTATATTGAGTTCTGAGGAGTCTCATACTGTCAGAGCAGCTAGTTTGTCAAGTCTAAAATTTATACTCGGTGGAAACGGCTTTCTGCATATTTAGTTTTCCCATGCCAATCCTCCAGTGCTGGTCCTAACAAAATGAGCAATCAGCTCCCAAGGTGATACCTTCCCCTTGCAGAGGTGGTTCTGGCTTTCTATGCAGAGAAAGGAAATCCTAAGTGTTCTATTCATTAGCTGGACATTCTGTGTTAATAACCCTCTTTACCCCACTGAAATATTTAGATAGTTAAAATGAGCACCCAAGTGAATTATTACAGTCTCTCTCAGAATCTAAAAGAATATTATTCTTCAGACAACTAACAATAACAGTAAAATTTGCAATTTCACTTTAAAAAACACTGTGAGGGAATGACAAGGCTACATGAACGACAGAAGACACTGATGCAAACAGTTTGGTGGTATAATCACTTGAAACTTACAACAAAGATAACCCATTGCATATTTAGAACACGGCAAGGTAATTGTGATTGGTGTAGTTAAGTTTTCAAAATAAGCTTTCTTTGGAGTCCTTTTGAGAAAGTCCTGGTGGTCCTGGAAGGGCCTAAGGGATTGGTGTGTGGGCAGTGTTTGCTCAGTGGTGGAAGTGGCTGCGAAGAAGGAAGTAGAACACAGTCTCAGGTGGGTCGCATCTCTGTGGCTCTGCTAAGCTGGTTTTCTGTAGTGCTACACCTAAACACATAGCTGTCCTGAGAACTGTCTCTGGATAATTTATAACTCTAAAAATGGAGTTTCTGAAAGCAAAGTGTGTTTCTCCAGTTTGTCTTCATCCCTGGCCTGTGCTAAGGGCAGGGAGCACATACAAAGCAACAGACCCAGGTCTGCCCATTATATTCTAACTCCAAGCCTCAGTTGGCTACTTATGTTCCCAGAAAAGAGAAGGAAGACAGGGAGAAGATACAGCCTGAGCTCGGCTCAAGGAGACACAAGGAGAGGGGGTATAACTTCAGGGGTCAACTGCAGAGAATAGAATGGTTGTTATCCTCTTGCAAGGGAAAACACGTAAGATTCCTTTTAATTTTCTCACAATCTGCATAAATCCAGCAAACCAACTGAGTAAATTACCTTTGTTCTCACTCGGGGGATATCTACTAAGAATTCCAAGCTTTATTCTTTGGCAGGGCTGATATTCAGCCAACACACACAGGCAAAGCTGTTCCAGCTGTTAAAAATACTGAAAATATTTGTTTACCCTTTGGAAACGAACTGTGGCCTGAGCCGTCTTGAGCACCATCAGCTACCCAATTTGTCCTGGCTCCACCACTGGGACCCACGGACCCCTGCCCACTCCAGCAACTATAGGGTGAATGTTTGGCTCTGAAGGAGCTTGCTCCAGCACTGCTGTGTCCATTCTCTACTGATTATTGAATATTTCGATTCTCCTGTCTGTTCTCAGACAATGGTCATTAAGTGACACTGGTTATCCAACCAGGAAGTTGCTGAAAAGTAGCCCAGTGCAGAATGACAAGTGAGATGGATAGAGATGGAAGAAGAGACTACCCCAAGTTTGCCTGGGGATGGTGAGTGAGGGGTTCTTAGTTCGGAGAGATCTTGGGCAGACTACATGAAGATGGATTCTCCTCAGTCCTGAGTGGTACAGCAGTCCTCATTGGCTGCCTCTAAGAGATGCTGGAAAGAAAAACAGATCACAGCTGAGAAGCAACAGGAACCCCAGAGGAGGAAAGTCCTATGTAAAATATGCAAAAGGATTAAAAATAGAAAAAGAAAATTAATCCAAACCACAAGTGTATTTTCAGACTGCCAAGGTCCTGAACTCCTGCTTCTTATGCACCTCGATGTGAATGGTGCTCTTACCAAAGTAAGAGGGAATTTAGCTCAACCGAGGGACATATAAGGGAGGTTAAGGGCAGAGTTTTAGATGGGTAGTATAAAAATGCAAAAAGAGCATATAATTCCTTTAAAGAGTAAATGCCACCAAAGGCCCCAATTTAGCACATGTATGTGTACCCTCAGAGCTGACTGCGCTTACAATATGCCCTCTGAAATATGATATAAAATTTGACCATGCGATAAGATTTCACTATTCAACATATATTGATTGTGTTTACAAATTTGGTCTCAGTTAGGACTGAAAAATGCAGGGGTAGTTTTGCCCCTGCAAAACTTTCAAGCAAATGATTTATTCATTGTGATCACTTCATCCATCCCTATCTCCAACACTGTGTACTCTCTTGTGGTCAATCTCAGACCTTCTGAGGACAAGCACTTTTTGTATAAGCAGTAATCCCTTTCACAGAGGAATGAGGAAGTTCACACTCCACTCAGGACCAGAGGAGTGAATCTCCACCTGCAGGCTTTTGGGCCCCATCATGAGGGGCGGGAGATGGCTTTTTGAGTGTTTGGCTCACTGTAATTCATTTTTCCTGGACTTGGCAAGAAGGGTCCCTGAGCCAGTGGGCACTTTTTAGGAGTGTGGTTATGACTGTTCACACAGCCAGGAGGTCTCTCTTTCTCATAGCCAAGTACCAGCACAAGAGATCTGCCTTCATCAGTCTGGGCTGCTATAACAAAAATACCATAGATAGGTGGCTTAAATGACAAACATTTACTTCTCACAGTTCTGGAGGCTGGAAGTCCAAAATCAGGGCACCTGCATGGTTAGGTTCTTGGTGATGGCCTTCTCTCTGGTGAACAGATAGCTGCCTTCTTGCTGTGTCCACACATGGTGGAGAGAGAGAGATCAAGTTCTCTGGCCTCTTCTTTTCAGGGCACTAATCTCATTATGAGGGCCCCACCGTCATGACCTCATCTAAACATAATTACCTCCCAAGGGTCCCCACTTCCAAGTACTAACATATTGAGGATTAGGCCTTCAGCACATGAAGTTTGAGGGGGACACATTCAGTTCACAGCAGGACTTGATAGAATTTGAGCAGAGGAATATCTTAGTTCCCAGGCATTGGCACCGCAAGCTAGGTCATCATGGGAGTGAGCAAAGGGGTCACCAGCAGAAGGGAAGTATGAGAGGGGGACCATCGAGGAGTATTTACCACTGACAATAGAATTGCAGGCCTGTGACGATAGTAAAAAGCAGATTAACTTTAAGTCATTTTCATGATTGATTTTACATTCTCTGCATACAACATATATCTTTATTTAATGTACTGGGATGGGCCACTCCCACAGCTAGTACCGCCACCCCACTGCCCAGCAGATCCCTGCACCAGAGAGTGCAGTTCTGTTTCAAGTTTCTGAACACCTATCACATTTGTCCTGAGAACGAAAGTCTGAGAAGTTTTCTCAGAATAAATTGATGATGGCCAAGTCAGGAACAGAGACGGGGGAGGGCGGGGAACTTGGGTCTTGATGTACTCTAAGGGCATCACTCCTAGCAGGAGGGGAGAGGAACAGGCTCCTCCACCGCCCTCCCGTTCAGTCTCTGGTGACTGCAGCATCACAGGAGGCCCAGCCTGTGTCCTCCCGTTGCCAGGGCGATTTAAAAATAGCATGTGCAGCCCGGGAAGAGGGGGGCAGGGAAAGAATGAAGATAAGCGGCCTTTTGCAGGAAAACTACAGGCAATGAATCCTGCCCAGGCTTTATCTGGAGTGGAGGGTCTCTTGTGTTTACTGTACTTCTTGCCTTAAGAACAGCCTTTCTGTCCAGGGTCTGCTGTGTGCTATTTCTGGGAAGGACCCAGCTGCCTCTGGAGAAGGCCCTGTTTGCTCCTTGGACCAGCAGCCAGGAGGACACTGGCAGGCTCTGCAGAGGAAGGAGAAACACTCCGTGCTCAGGTTCAGAATGACTCTTCTGCCTGTGCAAGGAGGGAGGGCTTTGCAAATCGGGACTTTTGAACACAGCAGGCCTATCTGTGCAGGGGCAGAGACCTGGGGCTCTGCTGGGCTCAGGGCCAGTGACACACTCATCAACTTTTCGCACCAGAAATTCCCATTTTTGGTGTCGACATAAATGGGCTGGTGTCCCATGTGGGGTAATGCTAGCCAGACCCCCCCAGGCAGACCCCACCCTAACATTAGGACATTTTCCCCATTCAATGGATTCGAGGCCAAGTGTCCCAATAAACTGATTGGCTGGTTTGGAAAAATTACTTGGTGGCTGTCCCAGGAGGCTGCTATGGTTAAAATTTTCTCATTTTCTCCTTTCTCTACTGAAGACACTCTGCTTCACTATTACCAGGCTTTGGGAGAAATCAAAAGCACTTATTTTTTCAGAAAAAGTTTCAAGATCCTTGCATTAAACTGTGTGAGAAACTTCACTGTTAAAGCTCAGAGAAGCCACCAAAATGAATTATGGTATTCCATTTCATGAAATATTGTAAAGCCATGAAAAACTCATAGAAGAATAATTAAAAACATGTAAAAATGTTTACAGTAAAGTAGAAAAACAGATTACTAAAGTGTATGTAAATCTCAATTTTAAAAATTATGATATATGTATATAAATATATCTTATAACTCATTATACATGTAATTAAGTATACATACATAATTATATGTGTATATAAAATACAATTATGATATCAGATTATTTCTGGATAGTTCAATTATAGTAATTTTTTTCTTTTGTATGCTTTTTTTTATATTTTGTATTTTCTACAAGGGACATTAAAATAAATCCTAATGTGAGTTCTAAAAATGCATGTTATCAAGGAGAAAGTTATGTGTTCTTCCCTTAGACAATTCCATACAAAGGCAGAACAGTAGGCTGGTGGCAGAAATGGTCTTTTCTTGCCTTACAAACTCTCAGAGAATGTAAAGCAAAGGCAAGGCTCCTTGGAGGCAGAGGGATAGATTAGATGACCTTCCTACATCCTATGTTCAAATCACTAGTGAATGCTAACTTGCCCAAAAACTTTCCAGAGGGAGCTATTCAGAATTCTCTCTAACGTCTGGCATTGTCATCAATCAAAATGTTCTTCCTCACATTTAACCCAAGCCCCTCTACAGTGGCCTGCAAAACATTCCTAGTGGGCTCAGGGATGAGCAAGGGCCCAGCCCAGGCACAGACGCTGCATTCCAGGGCACAGCCTCTCTAAGGTGCAACAGGAAAGAGGGCAGTCTTTGTTGCCTTCTGTTTTCTGATTACATATGGTGATTCTGAGCAGCCTGACAAAATCTCACCTTGGGCAGGGTCTTAGTGCTAAGTCTGCTCCTAGACTTCAGCTCCTTCTCTGTAAAATGAGGAGTTAAACTCAGTGAACTCTAAGGCTTCTTCTGGCTCTAGGATATGACAAGAGTTGTTTGGAGGTAAATAATTGCTTCTGAATGGTTTGGATGTGCCCACACCCCCTCTGCCCGCTGAAATCTTTGAGATAGTATGCGCTACAAGTCTAGGATCCAGGCACATGCTGGAGGCCCAAGGATTGTATCCAACCTGAAGAGATAGTTTGTTTGGCTCACAATGTTATAAGGGCACAGAATTTTTTAAAATTAATTTACTTACCAATATCAAAATAGGCACATAAAAATCTGTATTTCTGGATTCTCTTGGAAAATTGTAAAATCTGGCAGCACTGGGTCCTTATGGCAGTAACCTGCTGGATCTGGGTGGTGACTGCCCCTTTTGAAGGAGAGGTGATCTTTCCAAGCACCCACGGTCCCCATCAGTCCCTACCAACTCGGAACTCTGAGTCTGAATGGCAAATTCCATCTTCATTTTTCTTACAGTGGGTCTTCTTCATTCACTCACGCTACCTGTCTGGCCCTTGTGAGCCTCTGAGTTTGCAATTTCTGATATAACAAAAGCGCCCTAGTGGCAGAGAGCACCTTGTTATCTTCAGCAAAACTTAGTAAGAACATGTGGAGGTCCTCAGTAAATGTTTGTTGAATGCAGTTATTATATTGTTTCCCTAAAATGAAAGGTATGGTAGACAAATCATCAGCCCCTGTGTTGCGGGTTTATTCTGTTCCTTCATGAACCTCTCTCTTTCCCCATGAAGGCAAAAGAATTTGCTCCTAGAACTGAACCCCTGGCTACCACTAGCCTTCCTCTTGTGCAGCCTTATTCCTAGTGCTGATATTTCCTCGGACTGTGTCTGAGGAGGTTTATCTTAGTCCAACTTCTCACTTAGGAGAGGACTTGGCAGGTATCTCCATGGAGACAGAAAAATGATTCTGGGCTCCCCTCACAAATCACTTTTGACAGTCAGTTTAGAACACAAGAGCATATTTTTCATGTGCCAGCCATCCAAAGACAGAATCCTCATCCTGTTTATTTACACTGGGTTTGGATGAACTGCCAATAAATACAGAGATGGCAGTTTCTAAAGATATGTGGTTGGGGGTGGTGGTGGTTAGAAGTGTCTGCTCATATACTCCTTATCTCTACTCTCAGCAGGACCTGTTTATCCCCGAGTCTCTTCTCCTTTAATAGTTCTACTTCTCGGATGATTCTGTCTTTGGTCAAAGAGAAAACATTCTGTAGAGTAAGACAGGTTGTTCACAGAGTAAGTCAAGAACAATCAATTAGCAAAGTAAGTAACTTGAGGAAAATAATAAACTACACATACTTATTTAGAAATACACAGACATAGAGAACAAACTAGTGGTTACCAGTGGGGAGAGGGGAGGGGGGAAGGGCACGGTAGGGGAGGGGATTATAATTATATATAAAATAAATAAGCTACAGGGATACCTAGTACAACACAAGGAACATAGCCAATATTTTATAATAACTATAAATAGAATATAACCTTTAGAAATTGTGAATCAGTATGTTGTTGTAAACCTGGAACTTATATAATATTGTACATCAACTATACCTCAATGAAAAAAAAAAGAGATAGGATAACCATATAACTTATTATTCAAACCAGGACACTTTGGAGCGTGAGAAGGGGTGCTAACTGGACAGGACTCTGGGACTACAGGCATAAATTGGAACTGTCCCAGGAAAATTGATTTTTATGGTCATCCTGTTTAAAAATCAGACATATTCACGAAAACAGCCTCGGACAATGGTTTTCATTCGTGGCGAGGCTGGATGCTTCACAGAAAATGTATTTGAGCTACTTACAGCAAAACCTGCTGTAATAGGGAGAAAGAGGTTACAGGCTATCAGGAGAAATTTCTAAGTGGCTACAGGCAGTCCCCCACTTTTTTTGTTTTGTTTTGTGTGGTACGCGGGCCTCCCACTGTTGTGGCCTCTCCCGTTGCGGAGCACAGTCTCTGGACGCGCAGGCTCAGCGGCCATGGCTCACAGGCCCAGCCGCTCCGCGGCATGTGGGATCCTCCCGGACCGGGGCACGAACCTGTGTCCCCTGCATCGGCAGGCGGACTCAACCATTGCACCACCAGGGAAGCCCCCCCCCCCACTTTTTATTATTGTACATTTATCTGTTCATTTGAGGCTGTGTAAAAATCATCTCTCTCTTACCTCTCACCTCTACTCTCTCATTTTGGTCTTTATGTCCCTAAATGTCAAACAGGTTGAAGTAGTCAAAGTACCTATAATGCCGGTACTTAGCAGTATCTCAGGAAGGTAGCAGCAGGCTGGGGAGAAAGGGGAAGCTCTCATGGATACTGGTAGAAGTAATAATCGCTTATCACAAGAGAACCTATTATGTGCTAGACCACATTCAAAGGCAGGGGAAAATGATGCACAAGATAGATACACCATAAACCATGCTAACTGTAGCCCTGTATGGTAAGTTAATCATTATGCTAACTGCTGTAGCAAGTAAGCTGAAAGTCTCAATGACTCTTGCTCAAGTCACAGACCACTATGAGTCAAGAGGCTCTCCTGAGCAGCTGTCTATACCAGATGGTGACTCAGATTCAGGCTCCTTCCAGCATGTGGCTCTACCATCTCTGACGCCTTCTCTTCCAGCCTTGTGATCAGGAGGAAAAAGAATATGGATGATCACACTGGGCCCTTATGGCCAGGTCTGAAATTGGTATTCATCACATCCACCCAATTATAATGGCCAGACTAGTCATATAGCCCTGACCTAACTGCAAGGGAAACTGGGAAATGGAGTCTTCCTTGATGCCAGGAAGAGATTGGTGAGCATCTGGCTAGCGTCTGTCAACATTGCTGTAGTCACCCCTTTACCAACAAATTGAGGCTCAGAGAGGTTAATAACTTACAAAGGATCAAGCATCTAAGGTAGCAGCAATTGGGGTTTAACTTAGGTGTGCCTAACTCCAAAGCCCATGTTCTTTCCATTGTAGCTCAACCTATACAATCAGCTCATAAGCTTTCCCCATAATCAGCAATATAAAAGGGAGAGACATATCAAGATCATTTCCTAAGCCTAAGATCATTTCCCAAGCCTAAGATCATTTCCCAAGCCTTCGTCTGCCTACTTTCCTTGGTTTATGACAGGCTGACTTCAGTTTATATTTGGCCATTTATGTAAGCCTCATGGAGGCCAGGACACACTAACTACTGGTAGAGTCAGGCTTCTCCTCCCTGTGGAGGTGCTCTTATTTATGTAGGTCTTCTTTAATTTCTCCCAACAATATTTTGTGGTTTTCAATGTAAAGGTCTTGCACATCTTTTATCAGACATTTATTCCTAAGTGTCTCATAGATTGAGACGCTGTTGCAAGTGGTATTTTTAAATTTCAATGTCTGATTTTCATTGCTAGAATATAGAAATAAACTTGGTTTTTGTATATTAAGCTTGTATCCTGCAATACTGATAAACTCACTTGTTGTTATAGTATTGTTTTTTTTTGTAGATTCCATCATTTGTACATGGATGATCATGTCTGCAAATAAAAAGTTTTACTTTTCCCTTTTCAGTCTGGAGATCTTTATTTTTCTTTCCTGCCTGATTGCCCTGGCTAGAACCCCCAATACAATGTTCAGTAGGAGTGGGGAGAGCCAGTGTCATTGTCTTGCTCCTAGTGTTAGGGGAAAAGCATGCAATATGATTTTAGTTATAGGTTTTTTTCCCTCTATTCCTAGTTTTCTAAGAGTTTACTTTTTAAAATCAGGAATGGATGTTGCAATTATTTCTTGGCCTTTTGGCTAAGATCAAGCATAGGAATAGATGTTGGATTTTGTCAAATGGCTTTTCTGCACTTATTGAGTGGTCATATGTTGCTGTTGTTGATTTGTTAATACGGTGAGTTACATTGGCTGATTTTTTTTCAGTGTTAAACCAACCTAGCATTATCCCAGTGGATAAAAACCACTTGGTCATGATATATTATCTTTTTAATATATGATTGGTGATTTGATAACATTTAGTTTTGAAATTTTGCATCAATTTTCATGAAGGATATTGGTCTGTAGTTTTCTTTTCTTCAAATGTGTTTGTCTGATTTTGGTATCAGGAAAATGCTGGCCTCCTAGAAAGAGTTGGGATTTCCCCTTCTTCAATATGTTACCAACTAGCATCCTTGGACTCTTTAATCAATAGAAATTGATAAGAGGCCAGAGGAGGAATTCAGGCAAGGCTTAATTGGGACTCATGCTGCAGCACAAGGGAGCAAAAACAAGTAACAAGTGCCCTTGCTCTATCTGGAAGGAGCGTGGGCTGGTTCCTTAAATGGGGTATGGGTCGGGGCAGATAGACAGGTCAGGCTGGAGGGGTTGCTTAGGTGGTCTGCCCACGCCCTTGGTGGTGCTATGTGCAGGGATCACGCACAATACCCTGATTTTGCTCCCAGCACCCTAGAAGTGGCAGTTGGTTTCCAGCCTTTTTGTATCTTATTGTGAATAACTGCCCCATCTGCTCATGCATGCAGTTATTTTTAGTCCCTTATAGTTTCTTTGTATTCTGTTGCTCAAAGAGATATTTGTTCAGATGCAAGCATTGCAGCAAAGGGTCCCAGGTCCCAGGTTCTAACTTGTCTCAAATGTTGGGAAAGAATCTGTGTAGAATTGGTCTTATTTCTATTTTACATATTTAGCAGAGTGTCATCTTGAGTACTATTCTATAATCTATGAATTTTGAAACCTGAAGGGGCAGACCTCTTCTGCCCAGCCTTGTCCTGAATCTCAGCCTGCTTGGCCAGGCTTTGAGGGACGCCCTTCTGGGGTTTGGCCTTCCCTTCTTCCTGAAGACAGAATGCTGTTTCCATCCTTTGAAAGGGAAAAGGTAATGTGGAGGAGGTGAAAGATGAAAGATAGGAGTGAGAGTATGACATCTCATTATATACTTTTAAAAAATGTAAGTGAAATTCACATAACATAAAATTAACCTTTTAAGATATAATTCAGTGCCATTTATTCTATTCATAGTGTTGGGCAACCACCATTTCGATCTAGCTCCAAAGATTTTCATCTCCCCAAAGGAAAATCTCATATCTATTAAGCAGTCACTTGCTAGTCTCCCCTCCCCGTGGCCCCTGTCAACCACCAGTCTGCTTTCTGTCTCTCTGGAGTTACCTATTCTGGATATTTCCTATAAGTGGAGTCATATAGTATGTGACCTTTTGTGTCTGGCTTTTTTTACTTATCGTAATATTTTCAAGGTCCACCCACAGTGTAGTATGTACCAGTAGTTCATTCTTTTCTATGGCTGAGTAGTATTCCATCATATGTATATACCACATTATGATTAGTCATTCATCGGTTATTGAACATTTGGGTTGTTTTCACTTTTTGTCTATTATGAATAGTGCTGCTATGAACATTCATGTATAAGTATTTGTTTGAGTACTTGTTTTCTGTTATTTCAGATATATATTTAGGAGTATAGTGCTGGGTCGTATGATGATTCTGTTTAACTTTTTTCTGTTTAACTGTCTTCCCCAGCTGTTGAACCATTTTACATTCTTATCAGCAATGTATCAGGGTTTTGATTTCTTCATATCCTTACCAACACTTGTTATTTTCCATTTTCTTTATAATGCTAGCCTAGTGGGTATAAAGTGATGTCTCATTGTGATTTTGAATTGCATTTCCCTAATGACTTATGATGTTGAGTATCTTTTTATGTGCTTGTTGGCCATTTGTATATAATATTTGGAAAAATATCTAGTTAAGTCCTTTGTCCATTTTTTAATTGGGTTATTTATCTTTTTGTTATTGACTTGTAAGAGCTCTTTAGATATTCTGCCTACTAGAACTTTATGAGATATATAACTTGCGAATATTTTCTCCCATTCTATAGGTCATCTTTTCACTTTCTTTTCAGTTTTGGCAGTTCCTACTGAGAATTCCTCAAGTTCAGAAATTCTTTCCTCAGCTACGTGCCATTTTCTTTTGTTTTTTCTTAAGCTTTTTATTTATTTACTCTTTGGCCGAGTACTGCTTGCAGCTTGTGGGATCTTAGTTCCCCCACCAGGGATAGAACCCAAGCTACCAGCAGTGAAAGCGCCGAGTCTTAACCACTGGACCGCCAGGGAATTCCCCATGCTGTTTATTAATAAGCCCATCAAAGGCATTCTTCATTTCTATTACAGTGGTTTTGATCTGTAACATTTGTCTTTGGTTCTTTCTTAGAATTTCCATCTCTTTGCTTATATTGCCCATCTGTTTTTGCATGCTAATTACTTTGTCTTTTAGAACCCTTAGTCATCATAGTTGTATTAAATTCCTGGTCTGATAATTCTAGTACCCTTGCCATATTTGAGTCTGGTTTTGATGCCTGCTCTGTCTGTTCAAACTGTGTTTTTTGCCTTAGTATGCCTTGTATTTTTTTCTTGATACCTGGATACAAGGTAAAGAGTTAAAGGAACTGCTGTAAATAAGCCTTTAGTAATGTGGTGGTAAGGTGTGGGCGGAGGGAAAGCATTCTTCAGAGCAATGATTGGGTCTCAGTCTTTTAGTGAGCCTATACCAATGGATGTGAACTTAACACCTATTTCTCAGTTTCCTCCTTCCCCCTAAGGTGGGACAGGATGGCCAGAGTGGGCTGGAGTGGGGTATTTCCTTTCCTCCAGGTCAGTTAGGCTCTGATAGAATTCCAGCAGGTTACACTCTGGTCGTAGTTAGATAGTGAAATAGTTTCTCCTGAGGGCAGGGCCTGTGAAGAACAGAATGCTCTTGTATATTTCAAAATGGTTCCTTTTTTCTTACTCAAGATGAAAGTAGAGAGGATTTTTCCTCCAATATTCACTGTTGAGGACTTGGTTCAGCTCTTGGAGGTAAAATGCACAGAAGTGTGGGGACCCTCACTATGACTGGGTCCCCCTGAAGTTTTTAACTCTCAGGGTTGTCCACACTGAGCCTCCAACAATTTGTCAAGTTTTCCTTGCCCTGAACGGGTTCCCATGGAAGTTTTTGTTCATGGATTTCTGCTCTGCTAAGCTATGATTCTCTGGATTTGCCTGTCAGTCTCTCCAATTTGGGGGCTAGCAGTTTGCCCCGTGACCTCACTTCTCTTATTAGTATAAGAAGAGTTGTTCATTTTTCAGTTTGTTCAGCTTTTTACTTGTTGTTAGGATGGAGTGATCACTTCCAAGCTTCTTACATGCTAGACCAGAAACTGGAACTCTTTTCGCTTTCTTGATTATGTCTTTTGATGTACAAAAGTTTTTAATTTTGATGAAGTTCATTTTATCTATTTTTCTCTTTTTTTGCTCATGCTTTTTGTGTCATATCTAAGAATCCATTGCCAAATCCAAAGTCATGAAGATTTCCCCCTATTTTCTTCTAAGCATTTTAGCTCTTATATTTAGTTCATTGATCCATTTTGAGTTAATTTTTATATATAGCATGAGGTAGGGGATCCATCTTCATTCTCTTCCATGTGGATATCCAGTTGTCCCAGCACTGAATGCATATCTTTTAATATCAGTTTGCTTTAAAAAAAACTATAGGAATAGGTTATCTATCAAAACTTAAAAATAATATTTTAAATAGGAAAGAAATAATCCCTGTAGAAAGAGAAGCACATTGATAATCTGGTTAAGATTATGAACTCAGAAGCAGGACTGCTTGTGTCTGAATCCTGGTTTTTCCACATACAAGCTGATTGATCCTGGGCATGTTTCTTAATCATTCTGTGCCTCAGTTTCCTCACATAAAAAATTAGGATAATAATAGTACCTACTTCGTGGAATTATTATGAGAATTTGGTGAATGAAAACATATAAAGTACAGTGCCTGGCTGTTAGTAAGCCTTATATGAGTATTTTGAAAATAATTTTGAATAAATAAATTTTGAAACTCCAAATATTCCAACCAGTGTCCATTCCTTAAGCACTAAGCTTTCCAGACAAGCAGGGTCTGCGACCAGAAGAAAACATATTGAAAGTGGGTCATAGCCTACTGTGAGAGGAAAACCCCCAACCCTCCATCCCAATTCCCTGGCACAGAACTGTCATTGGCCTTGGGCAAGAGGGTTTCTACCCTGGCCTTGCGCTTTAGTGGGCCCCACATATCACAAGCACACAAACAAAATACACTTATAGAGAAACACATGGCTGTCTCTGTTACTGGCACAGCATAACCCATAACCCTAACATCCACTCCAATGACTAACATACTGAGGCATGTCTTTACTTCTTTTGCCTTATGTTCTTGAAACAAAAGTCCACAGTGTTCAAATGCTGGGAGGGTGTGTGCGTGGGTTGTGCCACTGCTACTCCTGAGATGGACATCGCTTTGAGATGTGGGAAACATTTGCACAGGTAGAAATGCTCAAATAAGAGAAAAGGCACACTGATTAGCTTGTGAAATCCTCCTCTGGAGCATCTTAAATTGTAGGTTGGCCAAAAAGTTTGTTCAGTTTTAAATAAACATAAAAGACACACTTTTCATTTTCACCAAGAACCTTACTGAATAAGGTATTCATTAACCAAAAGAACTTTTTGGCCAACTCAATAGATACAATCGAATGATCTATTTCCCGTAGTGCTAGGCATCCATTTTCTTTTTTCTTTTTGAGTTCCAATTCATAGTTGCAAAGATTCTCATAAATTAGTGCTCTATTCAAAACAATTGCACAAGACGCCTGAGGAACATTTTGCAATGTTAAACCTTTCATATCAGTATTAAATATGTGTGTGTGTATGTCTACACATAACATGTATGAAGTTTTATAATGATTCTTTACATTGACAATTAAATGGACATTGAACATTGGCATTGTAAATAGTTTTATTTTTATTTTATTTTATTTTTGTTAGTATAAACTAATAATTAATATATTTAATTAAAATTAAAAAATTAACGTTGTTTCAGGTTTATTTAAATGTTTTGTTAAATATTTAAAGTATATTTTTAAATATTTAAAACACATATCCTATTCATTATAATTTGTATTTTGTCTTTTTAAATAATTTTGAATATTTTAAGAAAAACAGCATTGAATATATATGTGGAGAGTAATTTTAGTTTTTCATCTTTTACATTTACTTTAATTATATTTTTATTAAATATACTCAATTTTGAATAATTTCAATATGATTACATTTTACGTTTTAATCTTTTAAATCAGTGCAGTCTAATTGAACTTTATGCAGTGATGTGAATGTTCTATACTTGTGCTGTTTAATATGGTAACCACTAACCTCATTTGACTACTGAGCAACTGAAATGTGACTGGTGCAACAAGGAACTTAGTTTTTAATTTTATATAATTTCAATCAGTTTAAATTTATATATATATTATTTTTTATTTTTTATTTATTTTTTATTTATTTTTTATTTTTTGCAGTACGCGGGCCTCTCACTGTTGTGGCCTCTCCCATTGAGGAGCACAGTCTCTGGACACGCAGGCTCAGCGGCCATGGCTCATGGGCCCAGCTGCTCCACAGCATGTGGGATCTTCCCGGACTAGGGCACGAACCCATGTCCCCTGCATCGGCAAGCGGACTCTCAACCACTGCGCCACCAGGGAAGCCCTCAATCAGTTTAAATTTAAATAGCCACATTTAGCTGGTGGCCAACATACTGGACTTAGATCATAGTTTCCTAGAACACAAATTACATGAGTATAACTATATAGTTAGTGGCTTTGCTAGAATAAAGACAAAAAATAAATTCTATTAAAAAATAACAATTTATGAATTACGAATGTCTTATTTATTACTCACCCAAACACCACAGGCCCACCAAAAGAAGACCCAACATATGCAGTAAGAATTACATCCAGTCATCTTTGATATGTTGTCACATTCAGTCAATGAGAAACCTTCAACCTTCCACATAGTTTTTCTTTTTAATCATTCTGAAAATATATTTGTCAAGGAAGGAGGATAGAATGTATGTCAACCATTTGTGATTTGTAAATTCTCAATGTAGGCATATGGTACGTAGGCTTCCATTTGACTTCGTGCCCTCGCTCTCACAAATGTTAGGGCGGGGCCTGTCCAGACTTGCGTTGTCCACCTGTAACTGCAGCAGCACCACACACTGGTCACTGCTCTCCAGCCCCTGGAATACCACCCCACTTGGCTTCTCCTAGTCACAGTCCCCACCTGCCTATCTCCAACTCCGCCTAAGCCCATTGTTGACTGTGAGCTGCACTTCAGATCCTGCAGCGGCCCTTCCCATCTACCTAATATTTGCCGTCAGTGACAGAGAATAACTATCGGGATGCTGTCAGGGAGCAGCCTGACTCACAAAATAGCTACAAGCCACCAGGCCTTTCAACAGCAGCCTTTTAATTTTCTCCTCTACGTCACTTGGGTAATGTGTGCACCCATATCAGAGGGTGAAAAATTGTCATGGACTCCTAGAGTTGAGTTAAATTATTTTATTATAATTTCACATAAATATACAAGTTAAAAAGTATAAACTCCTTATGCCTGTATTACTTATTCCACTATAAAGCTCAAATAAGCTGTTTGGATTAAATACAAACAAAACTGCAGAATCAATCAAAATAAAACTAACAACACTAACTTAATGTGATAATATTTTATGGCAAGTAAGTCGCCGGTGTTGAGTTTAACAGTAAAATGTTATATCTTAGTGTCAGTTTCTTTTCCTTATTGTTTCTGTATTTCAAATTTAACAATACAGAGAATGTTCTATGCAAAATCATATTAAAACAATCTTTATTTCTTAGTTTTGGAGAATCAGGACGCATATTTAGTCAAAGCTCTGCCCTAGAGCACCAGGTTTTTTAAAAAATTCAATTTATTTAAACTAAAAAAAACAAAAACAGTTTACCCATTTCTTCCATCTCCTCAACCCCACCTGTTCCCCAACCACCAGTCTGTTCTTCTGTACATATCTCTGAGCTTGGTTTTTTGGGGAGTTTTTTTTGGGTGGGGAGTGGTTGATTCCACATGTAAGAGAGATCCTATAGTATTTTTCTTTCTCTGTCTGACTTATTTCACTAAGCATAATGCCCTTGAGGTCTGTCCATGTTGCAAAAGGCAAGATTTCACTCTTATTATGGCTGAATAATATTCATATGTATACACACATATGTATGTAATTTCTTTATCTATTCATCCATCAATGGACCCTTAGGTTGTTTCTGTATCTTGGCTATTGTAAATAATAATGCAATGAATACAGGGGTGCATATATATTTTCAAATTGATGTTTCTGTTTTCTTCAGATAAATACCCAAAAGTAAAATTACTGGATCATATGGTAGTTCTATTTTAAATTTTTTGAGGAACTTCCATATTGTTTTCCATAGTGGCTGCACCAGTTTACATTTTCCCCAACAGTGCATATTGGTTTCCTTTTCTCCACATCCTCATCAACACTTGTAATTTGCTTTTTGATAATAGTGATTCTGACAGGTGTGAGGTGTTATCTCATTGTGTGTTTTTTTAAATTTTTATTGGAGTATAGTTGATTTACAATGTCGTGTTAGTTTCAGGTGTATATATACAGTTATACATATATCCACTCTTTTTTAGATTTTTTTTCCCATATAGGCCATTACAGAGTATTGAGTAGAGTTCCCTGTGCTGTATAGTAGGTCCTTATTAGTTATCTATTTTATATATAGCAGTGTGAATATGTCAATCCCAATCTCCCAATTTATCCCTCCCCCTGCCCTTACCCCCTGGTAACCATAAATTTGTTCTCTACATCTGTAACTCTATTTCTGTTTTGTAGATAAATTCATTTGTGCCCCTTTTTTAGATTTCACATATAAGTGATATCATATGATATTTGTCTTCCTGTCTGACTTACTTCACTCAGTATGACAATCTCTAAGTCCATCCATGTTGCTTGCAAATGGCATTATTTCATTCTTTTTTATGGCTAAGAAATATTCCATAGTATATATACCACATCTTCTTTATCCATTCCTCTGTCAATGGACATTTAGGTTGCTTGATGTCCTGGCTATTGTAAATAGTGCTGCAATGAACACTGAGGTGCATGTATCTTTTCGGATTATGGTTTTCTCCTGATATATGCCCAGGACTGGGATTGCCGGATCATATGGTAGCTCTATTTTTAGTTTTTTAAGGAACCTCCATACTGTTATCCATAGTGGCTGTACCAAGTTACGTTCCCACCAACAGTATAGGAGTTTCCTTTTCTCCACACCCTCGCCAGCATTTATTGTTTGTAGATTTTTTTTTGATGATGGCCATTCTGACCAGTATGAGGTGATACCTCATTGTGGTTTTGATTTGCATTTCTCTAATAATTAGTGATGTTGAGCATCTTTTCATGTACTTGTTGGTCATCTGTATGTCTTTGAGAAAATGTCTATTCAGATCTTCTGCCTGTTTCTTAATCAGATTGTTGTTGTTTGCTATTGAGTTGTGAGTTCTTTATATATTTTGGATATAAGCCCCTTATCAGATATGATTTATAATTATTTTCTCCCATTTAATAGGTTGCCTATTCATTTTGCTGAGAGTTTCCTCTTCTGTGCAAAAGCTTTTTAGTTTGATGTAGTCCCACTTGTTTATTTTTGTTTTGGTTGCTTTTGCTCTTGGTGTCAGACACAAAAAATGATCACTGAGACCTCCATCAAAGAGCTTACTGCCTATGTTTTATTCTAGGAGTTTTATGGTTTCAGGTTTTACATTCAAGTCTTTAATCCATTTTGAGTTAATTTTTGTGTATGGTGTAAGATAGTGGTCCAATTTCATTCTTTTGCACGTGGCTGTCCAATTTTCCCAGCAACATTTATTGAATAGAATGTCCTTTCCTCATTGTGTATTCTTGCTTCCTGTGTCCTAAATTAATTTACCATATATACATGGGTTTATTTCTGGGCTCTCTATTCTGTTCCATTGATCTATATGTCTGTTTTATGCCAATACCATACTGCTTAATTTACTATAGTTTTGTAGTTTGAAATCCAAGAGCATGATGCCTCCAGTTTTGTTCTTTCTTAAGATTGCTTCAGCTATTCAAGGTCTTTTGTGGTTTCATACAAGTTTTAAGGTTGTTTGTTCTGTTTCTGTGAAAAATGCAATTGGTATTTTGATATGGATTGCATTGAATCTGTATATGCTTTTGGTAGTATGGACATTTTAACAATATTAATTCTTCCAGTCCATGAGCATGAAATAACTTGCCATTTATTTCCATTTTATATCTTCTTCAATTTCTACATTAATGTCTAGTAGTTTTCAACATACAGGTCTTTCACCTCCTTAGTTAAATTTTTATTTATTTGTTTGTTTGTTTGTTTGTTTGTTTTGGCTGTGCCAGGTCTTAGTTGCGGCATGTGGGATCTTCATCGCGGCATGCAGACTCTTAGTTGCGGCATGCAAACTCTTAGTTGTGGCATGCATGCAGGATCCAGTTCCCTGACCAGGGATCCCACCTGGGCCCCCTGCATTGGGAGCGTGGAGTCTTACCCACTGGACCACAAGGGAAATCCCTCCTTGGTTAAATTTATTCCTAAGTATTTTATTCTTTTTGATGCAATGGTGAGTGGGATTATTCTATTAATATTTTCTTAGTGTAAAGAAACACAACAGATTTTTGTGTATTGATTTTGTATCCTGCAACTTAACTGAATTTGTTTATTAGTTCTAACAGTTTTTTGATGGACTTTTTAGGGTTTTCTATATATAATATCATGTTATCTGCAAATAGTGACAGTTTTACTTCTTTGAGCACCAGCTTTTGTTTGTTTTTTAATGGTTTCCCTGATTCCACCCATCCTCTATTTTATTTTATTTAGTTTTTCTTTTTTTTAACCTTTTGGCCGCACCAAGCAGTGACTGGGATCTTAGTTCCCTGACCAGGGATCAAACCCATGCACCCTGAATTGGAAGCATGGAGTCTTAACCACTGGACCGCTAGGAAAGTCCCCTGAGAATCAGTTTTAATGAGCTGCTTCTTGCTAACTCCATTAGCTATCTGGCAATATGAAGGTAAGGGCTACATTACAGCCTTGTTGGTATGTGAAATGGGCATCTAATTCCATTATATATCTGGACTTGGAAATGGAAATTTTTTTCATCAACTATTTTCAAATATCCTTAGTGCTAATAAATTGGGAGCCATGCAGTAAATTCCCTCTTTGCCATGAATGTGGTCCTGACTGCCATGGCCCAGCTTTCTGTTAGTTCAGTCTCCCTGTACTCCATGCAATCTCCAATCACACTTACATATTTGAACTACTTCAGAATGTGATGCTAACATAGCCAGACACAATGTAAATGTGGGCCCTGAAGTATGTGGTTCTTTTCCAACTGTGAGGTGGTCCTCCTAAAGATCCAAAGTGTGTTTGGATACACATGCTTTATTTTATCATAAGTATGAATAAACAAAATTTATAAATCCTCAGGAGTACCTCAGGAAACCCCAAAGTGTACTTAGATAAATGATTCTGCAAGTGTGATCTGCGGATCCCTCGGTGTCCCTATGGGGATCCACAAAGCTGAAACTATGTTCACAATACTTTCTGCTATGGGAAATATCAATAGATATAATCCACATAAACAAAAACTCTGGCCAAACAAGCATTAATGTCAAGATTAGCTGTCAGCATTAGAGCTTTAAAATCAACTCATTCCTACTATGCAGTCACTCTACATTGATCATGTGATCTTAATGCTCAGGTCCACATATTCCTCCCTGGAAACTAGTGATTGCTTTCTCTCTTGACAGTCCTGCAATGAATTCTTAATTAATTTTTCTCTTTTGTGGTCTGGAGTTTACATAGCCTCCAGGACAAATTGATACTTACTTCGTAGTCACAAGTTACACCTCATATTGTGGTGGACTGTTATATCCCATGACAATGGGAAGCATGGTGAGGAGTTATCTAAAGTAACTCTAGCTATGTTGGGAGTCTTCTAATCCTTGGGTCATCTAAGACTTCCCAGATGTGAAACACTTCTGTTTTCACAATTCCTGTGTTTGCCAGTTGGAGCCATAACAGTAACCACAGACACTTGTGTCTAGGAATTCATTTTCCACTTAAGTTCTGAATCTAATCATTCTGATCTCACTCTGCAGCTGTCTACAAGAAGACAAATCACAAGGAAATAGTACTTTCTGAATGGGGTCAGTTTCTTTATCTGCTGGGACCAGAGTCAACCCCTTTCCCAACTGAAGTTACTCTGAGCCAAAAGAAGCAGGCTGTCTGTCCTTATGTGGAAACGTCTCCATAGCCCGTGAAATGGTATTTGTCATTGCTCTAAAGCCTCATCTTTGGTGGGCATCTCACTTGAATCGTGAGACCAAAATATGAGAGTGTAATTAACCACATCTCTGCTGTAAACCAGGGACCCATTAGCCTTCTACCCCAAGATGTGGATATTCTCATTTTCCTCCACCCAGTGGCATTTTAATCCAGTTTAATCTTGTTTAATCCCTCGGCCAGGGGACTCTTGCAACTCTGCTCTTAATACTAGTTTCTGTATCAGTCAGGTTTTTATGTGATTACAAAGATTCTCTTTGGTATGAGGAATTTATATAAGGATGCGTAGGATTAATGGAGCAACAAGAAGCCATCTTCCTAGCTGCCCAGTCACTCTGGGTCCAGGTGCTATGAAGAGTGAGAAGTGCAACAAACCTAATGGGGACCCAGATCAAAAGCTCAGGGTTGTCTGGGTTACAGCCTTAGTTTGAGAGATCTGCCCTGGCATTTATACTTTCTGAAATAGAGAATTTGACTGAGCCAGGTGGCCACCATCCAAATGAAGTGCCTCTACTGGGAAGTGATTCATGCCAACCCTCCCCATAGCCTTCCTGATAGTTTAGCCTTCCTGATAGTCGGTCCATCCCTGGGCCCATCGTTTCGGATGAGGTCATCAGGATCATGCCACTCATTTCACTTGGCAAGAGCGCAGCAACAGATGCAGACGGAGCCTGTTCAAGTTCCTTTTACTGAAGGGCACCTATCAGCCAGCCATGCGTGGAGACTTCATGAATGAACCCCCTCAACCTGTTCAGTATAACCATTTTCAGGGGATATTTTTTTAAACCCTTACAGCTAAAGTCCTGGTGAGTTGAACTCTTTAAGATAATGACTCCAACTTTGAGGCAGTTTGTAGTTCAGTGAATTGATTTTTCGATTTCTCTGTCTATCACTGAGAAGTTTACTGAGAGCACACATAGGCTCCAGCTCCAACTTCCTTGACAGCTTTTGAACGTGACTTATGAAAAGCATCCCCAAAGCCATGATAACTTTTAAAGATGCCAAACAGAATGATTCCTAATTAAGTGTCTAGAAATGTGGACTGCTGTGTTCCCAAACTGTGCCCTGTAGGGAACTGCTTCTAGGAAATGTTCATAGGTACACAGCAAAATAAGGAAGAAAGAAAGAAAGAAGGAAGGAAAGAAAGAAAGGAAGGAAGGAAGGAAGGAAAGAAGGAAGAAAGAAAGAGAGAGAAAGGGAGGAAGGAAAGAAAGGAAGGGAAGGAAGGAAGGAAGGAAGGAAAGAAGGGAGGGAATGAAAAAATTTAAATTCATGGTCAAAAAACTTTGGGAAGAATTTGTTTACTACAGGGACCCCCTCTTGGAGATTCACTCTCCAATATTTAAAACCCCAAGTAGTTTCATTGTAAACAAATCTGTTTTAATTTTAGTTAACTAAGCATTTCCCAAATTTGCTCGAACACATAAAAACTTTCGATTTTGTGTTATGCTTCCCCAGATCCCAATTTTAGGATATATTGACTTATATAAACTTTAGGTCAATTGTATAATTCTGAAAAATGTGTAAGGCTGAAATGGAATAGGACGGTGTGTAAGCCTTGCCTTAAATCAGGTCCTCAGGAAGCAAACTTAGAGATAAGCCCTGGTGTGTAAGAAGGTTACAGAGTGGTGTCCCTAGGATCAACACTTGTGGGGAGTTAAGACCTAGCCCTGGACAGTGGGAGAGCTTGAACTGGGTGGTAGTCACCACAAAGGCCTCACACTATTATAGGGGATCTCTGAAGCTGGGATGGCCCCTCAGAGTTGCCCTGTCTTGAGGGAAGGGGCCGGCGTACCCCTCATCACCAGGCTGCATCCGTGGTGGGGGTGTGCTCTTGGGTTAGGTGGCTCTCTTCCACTGAGAGTAATTATGCGGGAAGGATGCAGCTGGAATCTCTGATTCCTAGAGAGGCCATCACAGCTGGGAGATTGAGTGCCTCCGTCCTAAAGAAGGCATCTGGGGAGCACTGCAGTGTCCATTACAGCCCACTGTATGCCACTTGGATCCATGTGCTTTGTACAGTAAGTTCTGGGAACAGCTCCTCCAGAATTCTGGTTGATTGTTTTTCCTGGGGAAACTTACAAGAGGAAGGAAATGGAAGAACAATGCAGCTCATATAGAGGTTGCGGGTGATAGGCATTGTTTCCTTCCTCCACTAGCATACCAGACACCCCTCATCCACAGCTGGCAACTCTGTTGGTCTAGGTGGTTTACCTGATGTGGTGACCAGAGTTTTTTTTTTTCCTTAAAGGGTCTGAGCCTTATGGCCAGGACTGCTGCACTTCTATTTATTATCAGAATTGGATGCTGAACACTTTCTTCTTGCTCCTGTTGGCTAAGAGCAGCCCTACCCCCTCCTTATAACTGAGCCAGTTACCTGCCAGGACAGTGATTCCTTGCCTTGCCTCCTGTTCTCTTGACACAAGGAGTCAAAAGTAACCCCCTGCCAGCCATAGTTAAAAATTTAATGGGAACCTTGCTGGGTCCTCTGTTGGAAGCCCTTCTCTCTGAAAAACATAACCCTTAAATCCATAAAGCTCAGAGTTATGGGGATGGGAAGCACAAATTTCACAAGTGGGTGGCTAGGAGTGATGGTGAGTGGGCGATTCCTAATTCTGCCCCTTGGTTTCTGGACCCATGCATTCTACCTACTGAGGACACAGCACCATGTTATGGCAGTTGGTTTACAGCTTTCAAATTTTTTAGTCTCAGGACTCCTTTATACTCTTAAAAATTATTGAGGACCCCCACAGAGCTTTTGTTTATGTGGGTGATATTGTATTAGAATTTAAAACTGAGAACATTTTGAAATGCTCCTTTTCATTTGAAGATAACAATGAGGAACACACAGCAGGTTAACAGAAATAACATCTTAGCATAATTATTATGAAATTACTTTTGACCTGGTGGAACTCTGAGATCCATCCTAAAATGTCAGATTGTTCCAGAATATGAAGGAGAATGATAAGGGACAAAATTTGGTAAGTGAATTTTACTTGCTTTGGCTTGTAACACTTGAATCTTAAAAGAAGTTATGGAATGTGTTAAAATGTTGGTAAAGTTTGATCCACTTTAATGGGCTTTGCCTCCTTGATTAACTGATGAATGCCTTTGCCAACAATATGAAGGGTTAGGGCTTCCCTGGTGGTGCAGTGGTTGAGAGTCCACCTGCCAATGCAGGGGACATGGGTTCGTGCCCCGGTCTGGGAAGATCCCACATGCCGTGGAGCGGCTAGGCCCGTGAGCCATGGCCGCTGAGCCTGCGCGTCCGGAGCCTGTGCGCCGCAGTGGGAGAGGCCACAACAGTGAGAGGCCTGCGTACCGCCAAAAAAAAAAAAAAAAAAAAAAAAAAAATATATATATATATATATATATATATATATATATATATATATATATGAAGGGTTATTCTTCACTTTCTGTGTAATCTACCTACATAGCAAAAATACTTTATGTTAACTTTGTTATATCCTTGATTATTTAGGAAAAAAGAATCTGTTATAAAAGAAGTTACATATACTTTATAATCATTTTACTTTCTATTTTTTCAATAAAAATTTTTTTATTGCATTTTGATTAAATAGCTAACTATCATTTTTCAGGCACCCATGATCCCATCTTAATCAAATGTCCAAATCTCCTCTAACAACTTTTTTGATTTTTGCATTCCCCAAATCAGATCCAAATATAGAAATACTGAAATAAAGAAAGAAAAAAAGAGAATGATTCAGGGTATCTTTTACACTGAAATCTATTTTGAGATTTCCCAGAGGGCCCCCCCAAAAATCACAAAGATTTGTGTTCTGTCACCTTATAAAAAGAGAGATGCTAGAAATAATTTGGGGTTTTTTGATATGTTACTATTTCGTAAAGTTTCATGGAAAAAATTGTCAAATCAGAAGAGACACACAGCCTTCCCTAGGTTAAATTTGGGTAGGTAAAACCTTATTAATATAAAGATTTCAGAAAGTATATGATTCATGGGAAGTCCCTGGATGTTTGCCAGTGTCCTCACTTTCCATAATATATTTTAACTTCAGAGGAAACATTGAGTAGACTCTGTCTAGTTTTCCTATATTTGTCAGAATCCTTGTGGTGCTTTGCCTAAAGTTAGACAGCAACAATAGTATAGTGTTATCCATCATTTCAGTTACTGTTTAAAGTGTTAACTTTGTCACGGTCTTTTTTTTTTAACATCTTTATTGCAGTATAATTGCTTTACAATGTTATGTTAGTTTCTGCTGTATAACAAAGAGAATCAGCTATACGTATACATATATCCCCATATCCCCTCCCTCTTGTGTCTCCCTCCCATGCTCCCTATCCTACCCCTCTAGGTGGTCACAAAGCACCGAGCTGATCTCCCTGTGCTATGAGGCTGCTTCCCACTAGCTATCTATTTTACATTTGTTAGCGTCACAGTCTTTAAATTTGAATCTAGTATCTTCTGTGACACTGGTTTTCAACTGGAGATGCACGTCAGACTTACCTATAGAGGGTTTTTTTTTTTTCAAAAATTTATTTATTTATTTAATTTATTTATTTTGGGCTGTGTCGGGTCTCTGTTGCTGCACATGGGCTTTCTCTAGTTGTGGTGAGCAGGGGCTACTCTTCGTTGCGGTGTGCGGGCTTCTCATTGCGGTGGCTTTTCTTGTTGTGGAGCATGGGCTCTAGGCATGTGGGCTTCAGTAGTTGTAGCACATGGGCTTTGTTGCTCCACGGCATGTGGGAACTTCCTGGACCAGGGCTTGAACCCGTGTCCCCTGCATTGGCTGGAGGATTCTTAACCACTGCGTCACCAGGGAAGCCCTACCTATAGAGTTTTATAAAAATACAACCGTCTAGGACCTATGCCAGATTTACTGATTCTCTTCATATTCCTGGTATATTCTTACAATATGCTTGGTATAATCTTGGTATATTTTGTGTATTATGTCTCAGGATTATTATGCTATATCTCAAGGCTTTTCCTCTATAAAATTATGTTCATTCATTTTTAGAAATCAAATATTCTCTGACTTCTCTGAAAATAAGCTTCATCGTTATTCTTAGAGACATATTGTCTAAAACTTGTTTCGGAATTGCTTTATCATCTTGTTATGCATGCCACAGAAGCAATCACATTTCCTTGTCAGTTACATTATTCTTATTATGAATTCTCATTAGACTTTTACATTTGAAAATTATCAGTAGTTAATTAACCACAGCCATTTTCTCTGTAATTTAATATAGTTTTTTAAAAGATTTTTTTGTTGATGTGGACCAATTTTAAAGTATTTATAGAATTTGTTATAATATTGCTTCTGTTTTATGTTTTGGTTTTTTGGCTGCGAGACATGTGGGATCTTAGCTCCCCAGCCAGGGATCAAACATGCACCCCCTGCATTGGAAGGCGAAGTCTTAACCACTGAACTTCCAGGGAAGTCCCTAAGATAGCTTTATCTTCTCTGGTGCTTGCCTGAAGGCTCTGCTATCAACTATAGACCTGAGTTTTCAACAAAGATGGACAAAAAAGATGGACAATCTCAGATTCCCATGGAAAAGGACTATATCTGGTGCTACAAACTACTGACACTTCAAAGAGTAGACTCTTGGGTACAGCCTTCTGATGCATCACTTGGACAACTTTCAGGCCATACCAGTGGATTGAGTCAAGATTTCCAGAATTCTTTTCCATTTAAAAGCATACAGGCTCATAAGGCTGCTAACTCAAGATCTAGTAGAACAGGAATTAATTACGTAGGACTGAATGAACTGATGAGAAAAATTTTATTGTGATTATTTGTTTAGAATATTGTTGATATTTCAACTTCTACTTTCCAGGTATAAAATCAAACCTTTTTTTTTTCTTTTTAAATTCTCTGTAATCCACAACAGTTTAGTAGAATCTGCTTTTATATACTGGAATATAACATTTAAAAATTATATCTGATTCTCACTTATCCCCCCTGAAATCAGAAACTCTTCTTAAGTCTACTTTTCTTGGCAATATAGTTTTTTTATATAGGTTCTGTAAAAATCTGCCTTTTTTAAAAAACCAGAATATAATTGGGAAGGTCAATCATGTAACCAAAGCTTTACCTGGAAGGTCATATTTAAGAATGGTGCTCGTTTAATGGAACTTAGGGGGCCAGTGCTTATAAAGCCTTCTCAGGAAAACTGGCCCGGCACCTGGTTCACAGGGTCTCAACCTGAGGCCAAAGGACCACTGCAAGATAGTTCACTCAAGTGTGCTGGCAGCTCCTCCCCGGCTGTTGGCCAGAGACCATACCACCCGGGGCCTTTCTATAAGCAACCAGAGTCTCCTCATGACATGGCAGCTGATTCGCCTAGTCCTAGTCATCCGAGGGAGAGAGAGAGAGGGAGAGAGAGAGAACAAGGAGGAAGTCCCAATGCTTTTTATGACCTAGTCTCAGAGTCACACTGTCACTTTTGCCTTATTCTATTTGTTAAAAGCGAGTCACTAAGTCCGGCCCACACTCAAAGGGAGGGGAATAAAGCTTCAGCTCTTGAAGGAACGAGTCTCAAAGAATTTAGGGACACATTTGAAACCCATCCTGAGGGCAAACTGAGGTTTGTTGTCTTCCAAAGCCCTGGGCTTTATCATTCTAGGCTCTCTCCTCACCCTTGGGTAACTGTACAAGTTAATGGATAAAACAGTCTTGTAAACAAGTAGCAATAAAACAAAGCAGGCTGAAATAATGTGCTATGGTAGAGGCACAAAAAATGCCAGGAAAGGACACTAAATCCAACTGGGACAATCAGGGGACCTCATGAAGGAAGTGGCCTTTGATGTGAGTCTTGAAGAATGAGAGGATGTTAATGGTCTAAGATCCGAAGCCAGAAGGAGGGAATGGCCAGTGAAGGGAGCAAGGTGAATGGTGGTACAGAGGCAGGAGGCATTACACGTTGGCTCTGGGGAGCATTGAACACCACCATGTCACTAAAAACAATCCAAATAAAATAACGAATGTTTAACTTTAAAGAAGAGAGTGGCGTGGGATTCTGCATAAATGAGAACGTGGGGGAGACAAGGCTGGTTGGGGCTAGACAATGGGAAGCCTTGTATGTCAGAGTCAGGAGACGAGAAATCAGGAAAGGTTTCCAGATGGAAGACTGGCATGGTTACATCTGTGCTTTAGAAGATCCGCCAGGTGATCGTGTGAATGCTGGGTCCGAGGGGGAAAGGCTAGAGGTGGAATGGCCACACAGCAGGCTGCTGAAGTCAACAAGCACCCTGCTTACCCCACAGTGCAGCTCAGAGATTCTCCATACTGGCTGCACATTGGAGGCACCTGGGGGGCTTCTGAGACCTGGTGCCCAGGCTTCACTCCCCAGAGGTTCTGATTTAATTACTCAGAGGTGGGTTTAGGCGCTCCAGGTGACCCTGATGTGCACCCAGGCTGAGAAGAACACCATGACGCAGAGAAAGGGGAGAGGGTGAGAAGGGAAGTCTCAGCTCCAGGCAAAATTGGACTATTTCCCCTTCTTGCTTCACTTTCTGAATTTTTCTTCTACCTCCTTGGGTCCTCATCCCTCAGTTCTTTGTGTTTTTATTTCTTTTGAGTTCCTCTTGGATGTACCCCTATTTTATCTGACTATTCTATTCCCCAAAGTGTTTTAAGTTCTCAAACTTCCTATCTTCTCCCATGACTCAGTAAACTTCCATTTCCTCAGGGCAGCCAATATCAACTAGGTATTAAGAGGAGAGCCAATTAGACTAATTCACACTAAGATGTGAATGACTGATGACCCCATAATCCACCTAAGGGTATTTGATTTTTAATTTTTTTTCTAACCTTAAGAAACAATAATTTCACACTTATAGACAAGTTACAAGAAAAAATAAAGGATTTTCTATATACTGTCTTTAGAAATACATCTGTTTTATTCTCTCTGTCTCTACACACACACACACACATTTGTTTTGTTTTTCTGAACCATTTTGGAGTAAAGTTCAAGCTTATCGCCAAATGCTTCCGTTTACATCTCCTAAGAACAGACATTCTCCTACACGGCCACAATACACTGGCCAAAATTAGCAAATTAACGTTGTTACAATCTATCCTTTAATCTACAGACTCAGCTTTACAGATTATCTCAATAATATCCTTTTTAGAAACACAACAACAGCAATAACAACAAGAATATCTTTACCCCCTTTCATTTCTGGTCCAAGAAAAAACGCATGATTATGCATTGCATTCAGTCATTATGCCTCTTAGGTCTCTTTCAACCTGGGACATTTCCCCCATCTTCCCTTGCTTTCCACAATCTTGATATTTTTGAAGAGCACAAGGCAATCATTTTGCAGGCCGTCCCTCACTTGGGGTTTGTCTGATGCTTCCTCACAATTAGATTCATTCTCCGCATCTTTGTCAGAAACACCCCTGAAGTGATGCTGTGTTCTCCGTGCAGCCACACAATGTTCTCTTGTCCCAGTAATCGTGCTGTTAACTTCTACCATTCAGTTAGGATGGGTTCTACCAGGTTTCTCTGTAAAGTTAATAAGTGTTCTGTTAGTAATTAGTAACAATTTTGTGGGAATATACTGTGAGACCATATAAATATCCTGTTCCTCAGCAAACTTTCACCCATTGGATGCAAACTGGCATCCACTGATGATCCTTGCCTCAATTCACCATTACTATGATGATTTATTCTAATTTTATCATATCTTCTATATTTATTAGTTGGCTTCTACTATAAAGGAGAGCTTTTCCTTCCCTTCCATTTATCTGTTTATTTATGGACTGGTGAATGCCTGTCTTATTCAATAGGTTATTTATTTTGATGCCCAAATTGGCTCAGATTTGACCAAAGAGAACTGCGTCAAGCTGGCTGGATTATTTGATTTTTAAATGAGGTCAACTTTCCATTCAAATATGTCTCCAAATAGTACAAGTAAGTTCTTAAGAGCAAATGAAGTGGAAAGTTTAGGCAGCATGCCAGAGGGTGATGGTGAGCAGACTAGCCTTTACTGGATCAGTGCATCCCAAACCGTTCCAGCTTCTCAGAGCTTCTTCCTTCTTCCCTTTCCTAAAATGGCATTAAATGCTGGAGCTTGGAGGGACCTTAGAGATCATCAGGTCTGTGGTTCCCAAACACTGGCTTGTGCCAAGAGCTGTGTGACTACAACTCCTGGCACGTTGGCTCAACAAAACAGGCGCTCTTCCCGCCAGAGAATCTGACTCAAAGGGCAAGGCCCAGGTGGGAGGGCATTTTGCCTGTTTGTAGAGTTCCCCACGTGACTCCTTTGCCCAGCATCACCACCCCACCTTACACACACTTCCTCCTTTTACAGGTGAGGAACCAGGGACTCAGAGAGGGATATCATCGTGCTCTCGATCACACCATTAGTGACAGCACTAGGAGGAAACTCCAGGCTTCTTGGCTGGTCAAGATCTGCTTTTCGCCTGCGTTGCTCTGCCACCTTCCCGGTCTTTGAAAGCTCTGAGGTTTACAAGCCTCATTGCAGTAAGAATGAGGAATTTACCTGCAGGATGGGCAATGTATAAGTTAGGTGTTCATAAACAGGGTGCAGTCTCTGCTTATTTACTTGATAATTGCCTGCAGTATAGTTTGTTTAATTAACTGATCCCCAGAGTTTTATCATTGTAAATAATAATAGCCACTTCATACAGTTGTTATGAATGTTAATTTTAGAGGTACTCTATAGAAAGACCTGGCATTTTTACTACCTTTTGCTAACACTTTTGCTGGAGAATGCATTAACCATTCCCCCTGCCCCAAAACATTCGCACATGTGCACACACACGAACTGCCCTGATGTCATTTAAGAAACCTCTTTCTGGGCTTCCCTGGTGGCGCAGTGGTTGAGAGTCCTCCTGCTGATTCAGGGGACACGGGTTCGGGCCCCAGTCCGGGAGGATCCCACATGCCACGGAGCAGCTGGGCCTGTGAGCCATGGCCGCTGAGCCTGTGCGTCCGGAGCCTGTGCTCCGCAACGGGAGGGGCCACAGCAGTGAGAGGCCCACGTACTGCAAAAAAAAAAAAAAGAAAGCTCTTTCTGTACTACTTCTTCCTTCTTTACTTACTGATCTCCTACTGAGAAGAGCAATATGCCCTTTCACTGAATAGAGAAAGACAATTGTAAGATAAATGGGTTCCATTGCCTTGCACACACATGTCCTCCCTGGGACCATTCTGAGCTGTGGGCCACAGGAATTTGACTATTAAACAAAATTAACCTTTAAACAACCCTGATAATCCAGGGTCTCCATCCAATAACAGCTTAATCACTGACATTACAAATCTAGAAACCATCTAATATTTCAAAGGCTTTGTGGACTACAGTGAAGGAGGGAGAACATGTTACAAACATGCTCATGAATATGGATAACTATGACATTGTGTCAGTGTGCTCAAGACCTCAGATGGTCCACAGTTTATTTTTTCATTAGGTATGCCATTTATTAAGCTTCAGCTCCCTCCCAGTACCTTCCATCTGTTCTTTTCTTTAAGGGAATCTGTAGGGCAGGCCAGTACCAGGGGGCTAGAGGCTCTGAGCACCTAGTGAGTTTCCATTTCTCCATCCTTCCACCGTCACCTACCTTGGCCTCCAAAAGAGGATGCGCTCTCCTGATGTTATAAGAGAACATGAAGTTAAGAAGTGGTTTGGAGTGGGGACATCCAGCCCCTAGAGACAAAGAGAGTGACTGTTGAGGCTGTGTTGTCCTGGATGAGATACACCTGCTTAAGTTACTCAGTGGGGATGGAGCAAAGCAGTGACCCTTCCTGTGTTTTTTGAGTAGCCTTAGCAAAGGAGCTTAGCATCACTGCTAATTAAAAACCTCTGGCCTAGTAATAACATAAGCAGTCACAGTGCTTCAGCATTTAAGGGGCTGTGGTGGTTCTAAAATAAGTCCACACATATACACACTACTATGTATAAAGTAGATAACTAATAAGGACCTGCTGTATAGCACAGGGAACTCTACTCAGTACTCTGTAATGGCCTATATGGGAAAGGAATCTAAAAAAGAGTGGGTATATGTATATGCATAACTGATTCACTTTGCTATGCATCTGAAAGGAACACAACATTGTAAATCAACTATACTCCAATAAAAATTTAAAATTAGAAAAATTAAAAATAAAATAGGAAAATAAATAAATAAAATAAGTAAGTCCACAAACTTTAAATCTCCCCCTTCAGAGCAGCCTAATTCCTCGCTTGAGTATGGCCTATATACTTTTTTTTTTTTTTTTTTTTTTTTTTTTTTTCTTTTTGCGATATGCGGGCCTCTCACTGTTGTGGCCTCTCCCGTTGTGGAGCACAGGCTCCGGATGCGCAGGCCCAGCGGCCATGGCTCACGGGCCCAGCCGCTCCGCGGCATATGGGATCCTCCCAGACCGGGGCACGAACCCGTATCCCCTGCATCGGCAGGCGGACTCTCAACCACTGCGCCACCAGGGAGGCCCGGCCTATATACTTTTAAACAGTAGAATGTAGCAGAAATGACATCCAAGGTTAGATCATAAAAGACATCGCACTTCTGTTTTGCTGTTTCTTTGGGATCATGTACTCTGCAGGAAGCCAGATGCCATGTCAGAAGGACCCTCAAGCAGCCCTGTGGAGAAGGTCACAGAGCGAGGAACTGAGCCTTCTATCCCACAGCCGTGTGAGTGAACCTTCTGGGGAGCAGATCCTCAGGTCCCAGTCCAGCCAACAGATGACTGCAACCACAGCCGACCTGGAGGATGCATCCCCATGGGAGACCCTGAATCTTCTCCTCTTCCAGGCAACTGCCCTTCAGAGCCACCTAGCTAAGCTGCCTCCAAATCCCTTAACCACAAACATGGTGAGGTAATAAAAATGTGTTGTTTAAGCTGCTAAGTTGTATGGTATTTGTTGCATAGCAATATATAACTAATACAGGGTTCTTAAATCTTTTCCATAGCAACCGTGACAACAGGTGATCTGGGCTTGGCTTGAACACTCCCACTGACAGAGAGCTTGCTTCCTCCCAGGCAGCCCGGTGCACAGCTGGCCACTCTGAACGCTACCAAACGCTGCTCTCGCTGGGCTGGTTTTGGCTTCTCTATAACTTCCATCCCTGGTTCAAGGTGTGCCCTTTGAAGCCAAGGTGAATCCTCTCCTTTTCCATGTGACTGCCCTTCAGATATGTGAAGGCAGTGATTACGCCTGCCCCTGGGTCCTCTTCCACTGGCCAAAGGAGTCAGGAGGGGAAGCAGTACATTTTGAGGGCCCTGGGAGAGGAGCCATTGTCTGGAATTAGCCCACAGCCTTTCATGCACTAACTCAAGAGGGACTGGATTCCGAGAAGCCTAAACCACCAGATAATAACTATAGCAGTAACACTAATAATAATTATCAGTACTGACATAGCACCTACTGTGTGGCAGGCTCTCTTCTATGTATGTTACGTGTGCTAAGTCATTTAATACTCATGACAGCTTATTATTATTGCTCCTTTTCACAGATGAGGAAACTATGGTGGTTATAACTTGCCCAAGTCCCACAGCTAGTAAATGGCAGAACAGGATTTATAGCCATTGTATCCTCATCACAACTCAGTACTGCCTTCCCTGCTGGGTCTAGCGCATCTCAGAGCTGCTCTGAAATCTGTATGGAAACAAAAATAATAGCTACCATTTATTAAACACCTGCTATGTGTCAGGACCTGGGCTGAGTGCATTGCATGCACAAGAAAAGTGAATGCTCACGGTCAATGATTTGTTAAACATTTATTTATCATGCACTGCCACTTTCCTCGCCCATATGGGATCATAGCAGTAATTCAGGCTTGGGTCCTGCTCTCAAGAGTTTTTCATTTCTGGATGAATAAATAACTATACTTTCAGGTGGCAGTTAAGAGTTGCTCTAGATAGATCAATGACACACAGACAGGGAGATGGGGGTATGGAAGGGACCCGAGTTGACTTCTTTTGCAGGCAGCATTTGAGCTAGTTTTTTTTTTTTTTTTTTTTTTTTTTTTTTGCGGTACGCAGGCCTCTCACTGTTGTGGCCCCTCCCGTTGCGGAGCACAGGCTCCGGACGCGCAGGCTCAGCGGCCATGGCTCACGGGCCCAGCCGCTCCGCGGCATGTGGGATCTTCCCGGACCGGGGCACGAACCCATGTCCCTGCATCGGCAGGCGGACTCTCAACCACTGCGCCACCAGGGAAGCCCTTGAGCTAGTTTTTGAAGGATGATACCATTGTGGAAAATAGAGATGGGAGAAGAACATTCTAGGAGGAGAAGCAGCACAAGAACTAAGATGAGGATAATGAGGCTATGCTCTAC
This sequence comes from Mesoplodon mirus, assembly GCF_964341445.2. NCBI lineage: Eukaryota > Metazoa > Chordata > Mammalia > Artiodactyla > Ziphiidae > Mesoplodon > Mesoplodon mirus. The sequence continues at coordinate 44,398,751 of NC_138982.1, read as the reverse complement.
CTGAAGACAAAATGAGGGATGGAAAGAGGGAGATATACTGGGGGTGTTTTTAGCCTAATCCCATGTCTACCAGGTGATTTGATAAGGACTCATGGTCTTGAGGATGCCATTCATTTGTGATTGCAGCAAATCCATTCCAGGCTGTAAAAGCTAAGGCTCTATGAGGGCTTCATCTGCAAGCAAATGAAAACTGTCAGATCCTCAGAGCCCCCAAGACGCTCGTTTATCATGGTGAGAAATGTTGATATTAATAAGCCCTTCCACCTGGTACAATCTCCTATCATCACCCCCCACTACCAGTTTCTATTTGGAGAATAAAACTGGCAGCAAACAGAGCTTCACACTTCTTGCAGACCTGTTGGATAAACACACGCAAACACTCACAGCAACCATTTCACACCCAATTAATGGGAGGTGAAGGTGTCGGACTGCATGGCAGGAGATCTGAGAGCTGCTTTTGCTTGGATTCTCTCTCCCCTGGACCTGACAGCAATGGGAAACATGTGACCCTCCCTGACTTCCTGCATGTGAAGTGCTTAAATGCACTGGGGCAAAGTCGGGACTTAAGTACCAAGGTCAGGGAAAGCCCCCTCCAAAGGATGGGGCATGCTTTTAAACCCATCCTTTTTGAGATCTGAGGGAAGAGGCAGATTTAGATTTTATGAGGCCTGAAGCTTGTGTCATGTGGAGCCCTCTTTAAGAAAAAGAATATCAAATTATGGATACAAAATGAGATTTGAAAGTCACGATTTATTTAGAATGAGAAAAGAAATCATAACAAAATTCAAAGCTTAAAAACGCTGACCAATACCATAAACATCACAAAATCCAGAAAAATGATACTTTGTTAACTGCCTGACATACGACTAATATATTTTTTCCTACCTTTTTTGCACCACATACTCTTTAGATCACTTCTTCAAATGGCACCAATTTAATAATAGATCTGCAGAGAGGAGACAAGTTAGTCTTATATCCAGCATGTTTGTTCAACATTCTTTTCTTATCGATTGTTTCAAAAAATTTCTTCCAGCTTCACAACTCATTATTGGAAATGCCATGCAAATGTTTCAGATTGCTGTCAATTTGGGGAAAACTTCCAACAAAATTTCTTTCCATATGATTGCTAGACTTCAGAGCATATCAAGTTTTCTTCAGCAGTGACTAATCTTAAACACTCGTTGAATTGAGAATTACTCATTGATTCATTAATCAGTTGGTCATCCATGTCCTCGTTACAGAGGCATATCATGAGTTATATGTTATCCTCATAGGTGTCAGTTTATCAACAAGGAATGTAAATCTTTCCCCAACGTGTTCATATGATTCACTCCTCTTCATTAACTGGATTATTAAACAGTCCAAGAATCTATTCATTATTATTCTATTGAAAAGTTATCTCTTCCACTTACTGAATTACTGCTGTAGATATGATTAAACATTTTTTAGTTATAGTTCTATCTTTGATGTCAGAATAATTTCCATTTATTTCATTGCTTTTCTTTTTTCATTGACTTTTTCCTGAAATTTCTCTCAGTTCTTGAATAAATGTATTTAAAGATGATAAATGAGGGACTTCCCTGGTGGTCCAGTGGGTAAGACTCTGCTGTCCCAATGCAGGGGACTGGGTTCCATCCCTGGTTGGGGAACTAGATCCCGCATGCATGCTGCAACTAAGAAGTCTGCATGCCACAACTAAGAGTCCGCATGCCACAGTGAAGATCCCACGTGCCGCAACTAAGACCCGGTGCAGCCAAAATAAATAAATAAATACACACAAAAAAAGATGATAAATGAATGTCACCTTCACATATGCCAACATTGGGAGTCTATTCTACTGTATTTCCTTTATTGAAATGTTCCAAAATCTTTCCAAATTGAATTAAAATGACATATTGAGCTTTATGAACTTTTAAGTAAACACCCTGCTACTTATTTGTATTTGAGTTTCTCTTCTGAGTCTTCAAAAATATATTGTAGAGTCTTAAAGGTTGTTGTATCCATGTAGTGAGACTAAAACAGATTTATAATGGCAGACCAGTCATTATGAACATAATTCCAGTGTTGTGTGCTGTAGGACACATTCACACCGAAATAAAACCTCTGGTCCTGCACATTTTGCACAGTAGAAATATTCCTGGAAGCCATTCCTACACCAGATAGCCAACAATAACTCAACTATACATGAAAGTGATAGTGATTTCAAACCACATAATTATATCCCATTAAGTGGAATAACTAAATTAAATATGTCCCCAACTCAACTTCCCCTTAGCCAAATATCCAAAATGCCCATCAGTACCACAGCATTACCTGGGATGAGGGAGAACGTGATGGAAAAGAAGTTGCAGTGCAAAAAGACAATGGTCTTCACCAATTTCAATAAAAAGTGTTTACTTTTAAGGAAGTGCTTGATTTGAAAGAATCCCAATGGCTAAATCTGGGATAACTTGGGCAACAAAATAAATAATGATAGTAATGGATTGTAACCTATAGGAAAAGCTCATATCCATGAGTTTATAGTGGTATAAATAAAATAATTGATTAAATAAAGAAATGACGGACAAGAGATAGCTCTTACTTACAGAAGACTTTCAATTAATAAAAGTAGAAGGGAATATAGAAATAGAAAATCACCATTTGACAAATACCACAGTACTAATTGTTGCAGGCAAGAAACATTAATGGATGTTAAAATCAGGGGGTGAAAGTGTGATGATAAATAGGATATTTACATAGTATCAAAGTGTCTCATCACATACTTATTAATTACTTGGGGGGAAAAATCAAACTTTACAGAGGAGAAACCTGGCAGCAGCGCCTTAACCAAGTAGTCAGTTAACGTCACCAGGGGGCAGCTTCAAGATGGCGGAAGAGTAAGACGCGGAGATCATCTTTCTCCCCACAGATACATCAGAAATACATCTACACGTGGAACTGCTCCTGTAGAACACCTACTGAATGCTGGCAGAAGACCTCAGACCTCCCAAAAGGCAAGAAACTCCCCACGTACCTGGGTAGGGCAAAAGAAAAAAGAAAAAACAGAGACAAAGAATAGGGACAGGGCCTGCACCAGTGGGAGGGAGCTGTGAAGGAGGAAAGGTTTCCACACACTAGAAGCCCCTTCGCGGGCAGAGACTGCGGGTGGCGGAGGGGGGAAGCTCCAGAGCCACGGAGGAGAGCACAGCAACAGGGGTGCGGAGGGCAAAGCGGAGAGATTCCCGCACAGAGGATCGGTGCCGACCGGCACTCACCAGCCCAAGAGGCTTGTCTGCTCACCCGCCAGGGCGGGCGGGGGCTGGGAGCTGAGGCTCGGGCTTCAGTCGGATGCAGGGAGAGGACTGGGGTTGGCGGCGTGAACACAGCCTGAAGGGGGCTAGTGCGCCACGGCTAGCCGGGAAGGAGTCCAGGAAAAGTTCTGGAACTGCCGAAGAGGCAAGAGACTTTTTCTTCCCTCTTTGTTTCCTGGTGCGCGAGGAGAGGGGATTCAGAGCATGCTTAAAGGAGCTCCAGAGATGGGCGCGAGCTGTGGCTAACAGCGCGGACCCCAGAGATGGGCATGAGATGCTAAGGCTGCTGCTGCCGCCACCAAGAAGCCTCTGTGCAAGCACAGCTCACTCTCCACACCTCCCATCCCGGGAGGCTGTGCAGCCCGCCACTGCCAGGGTCCTGGGATCCAGGGACAACTTCCCTGGGAGAACGCATGGCGTGTCTCAGGCTGGTACAACGTCTTGCTGGCCTCTGCCGCCGTAGGCTTGCCCCGCACTCCGTGCCCCTCCCTCCCGCACCCTGGCCTGAGTGAGCCAGAGCCCCCGAATCAGTGGCTCCTTTAACCCCGTCCTGTCTGAGCGAAGAAGAGACGCCCTCAGGCGACTTACACACAGAGGCGGGGCCAAATCCAAAGCTGAACCCCAGGAGCTGGGCGAACAAAGAAGAAAAAGGGAAATCTCTCCCAGCAGCCTCAGGAGAAGCAGATTAAATCTTCACAATCAACTTGATGTACCCTGCATCTGTGGAATACCTGAATACACAACGAATCATCCCAAATGGAGGAGGTCAACTTTGGGAGCAAAGATATATTATTTTTTCCCCTTTTTCTCTTTTTGTGAGTGTGTATATATATGCTTCTGTGTGTGATTTTGTCTGTATAGCTTTGCTTTCACCATTTGTCCAAGGGTTCTGCCTGTCCTTTTTTTTTTTACTTAAAAATTTTTTTTCTTAATAATTATTTTTTATTTTAATAACTTTATTTTATTTTATCCTCTTTCTTTCTCTTTCTTCCTTTCTTTCTTTCTTTATTTCTCTCTCTTTATTCTTTCGTTCTTTCTTTCTTTTTCTTTCTTCTATTTTTTCTCCTTTTATTCTGAGTCGTGTGGATGAAAGGCTCTTGGTGCTCCAGCCAGGAGTCAGTGCTGTGGCTCTGAGGTGGGAGAGCCAACTTCAGGACACTGGTCCACAAGAGACCTCCCAGCTCCACATAATATCAAATGGCAAAAATCTCCTAGAGATCTCCATCTCAACGCCAAGACCCAGCTTCTCTCAATGACCAGCAAGCTACAGTGCTGGACACCCTATGCCAAACAACTAGCAAGACAGGAACACAACCCCACCCATTAGCAGAGAGGCTGCCTAAAATCATAATAAGGCCACAGACACCCCCAAAACACACCACCAGACGTGGACCTGCCCACCAGAAAGACAAGATCCAGCCTCATCCACCAGAACACAGACACTAGTTCCCTCCACCGGGAAACCTACACAACCCACTGAACCAATCTTAGCCACTGGGGACAGACACCAAAAACAACGGGAACTACGAACCTGCAGCCTGCAAAAAGGAGACCCCCAAACACAGTAAGATAAGCAAAATGAGAAGACATAAAAACACACAGCAGATGAAGGAGCAAGGTAAAAACCCACTAGACCTAACAAATGAAGATGAAATAGGCAGTCTACCTGAAAAAGAATTCAGAATAATGATAGTAAAGAGGATCCAAAATCTTGGAAATACAATAGAGAATATACAAGAAACGTTTAACAAGGACCTAGAAGAACTAAAGAGCAAACAAAAAATGATGAACAACACAATAAATGAAATTAAAAATTCTCTAGAAGGGATCAATAGCAGAATAACTGAGGCAGAAGAACGGATAAGTGACCTGGAAGATAAAATAGTGGAAGTAACTACTGCAGAGCAGAATAAAGAAAAAAGAATGAAAAGAACTGAGGACAGTCTCAGAGACCTCTGGGACAACATTAAACGCACCAACATTTGAACTATAGGGGTCCCAGAAGAAGAAGAGAAAAAGAAAGGGACTGAGAAAATATTTGAAGAGATTATAGTTGAAAACTTCCCTAGTATGGGAAAGGAAATAGTTAACCAAGTCCAGGAAGTGCAGAGAGTCCCATACAGGATAAATCCAAGGAGAAACACGCCAAGACACATATTAATCAAACTATCAAAAATTAAATACAAAGAAAACATATTAAAAGCAGCAAGGAAAAAACAACAAATAACACACAAGGGAATCCCCATATGGTTAACAGCTGATTTTTCAGCAGAAATTCTGCAAGCCAGAGGGAGTGGCAGGAAATATTTAAACTGATGAAGCAGAAAAACCTACAACCAAGATTGCTCTACACAGCAAGGGTCTCATTCAGATTCGATGGAGAAATCAAAAGATTTACAGACAAGCAAAAGCTACGAGAATTCAGCACCACCAAACCAGCTTTACAACAAATGCTAAAGGAACTTCTCTAAGCAGGAAACACAAGAAAAGGAAAAGACCTACAATAACAAACCCAAAACAATTAAGAAAATGGGAATAGGAACATACATATCGATAATTACCTTAAATGTAAATGGATTAAATGCTCCAACCAAAAGACACAGACTCGCTGAATGGATACAAAAACAAGACCCTTATATATGCTGTCTACAAGAGACCCACTTCAGACCTAGGGACACATACAGACTGAAAGTGAACGGATGGAAAAAGATATTCCATGCAAATGGAAATCAAAAGAAAGCTGGAGTAGCAAATCTCATATCAGACAAAATAGACTTTAAAATAGACTATTACAAGAGACAAAGAAGGAGACTACATAATGATAAAGGGATTGATCCAAGAAGAAGATATAACAATTGTAAATATTTATGCACCCAACATAGGAGCACCTCAATACATAAGGCAAATACTAACAGCCATAAAAGGGGAAACCAACAGTAACACATTAATAGTAGGGGACTTTAACACCCCACTTTCACCAATGGACAGATCATCCAAAATGAAAATAAATAAGGAAACACAAGCTTTAAATGATACAATAAACAAGATGGACTTAATTGATATTTATAGAACATTCCATCCAAAAACAACAGAATACACATTCTTCTCAAGTGCTCATGGAACATTCTCCAGGATAGATCATATCTTGGGTTACAAATCAAGCCTTGGTAAATTTAAGAAAATTGAAATCATACCAAGTATCTTTTCTGACCACAACGCTATGAGACTAGATATCAATTACAGGAAAAGATCTGTAAAAAATAAAAACACATGGAGGCTAAATGATACACTACTTAATAACCAAGTGATCACTGAAGAAATCAAAGAGGAAATCAAAAAATACCTAGAAACAAATGACAATGGAGACACGATGACCCAAAACCTATGGGATGCACCAAAAGCAGTTCTAAGAGGGAAGTTTATAGCAATACAATCCTACCTTAAGAAACAGGAAACGTCTCAAATAAACAACCTAACCTTGCACCTAAAGCAATTAGAGAAAGAAGAACAAAAAAACCCCAAATTTAGCAGAAGGAAAGAAATCATAAAGATCAGATCAGAAATAAATGAAAAAGAAATGAAGGAAATGATAGCAAAGATCAATAAAACTAAAAGCTGTTTCTTTGAGAAGATAAACAAAATTGATAAACCATTAGCCAAACTTATCAAGAAAAAGAGGGAGAAGACTTAAATCAATAGAATTAGAAATGAAAAAGGAGAAGTAACAACTGACACTGCAGAAATACAAAGGATCATGAGAGATTACTACAAGCAACTCTATGCCAATAAAATGGACAACCTGGAAGAAATGGACCAATTCTTAGAAATGCACAACCTGCTGAGACTGAACCAGGAAGAAATAGAAAATATGAACAGACCAATCACAGGCACTGAAACTGAGACTGTGATTAAAAATCTTCCAACAAACAAAAGCCCAGGACCAGATGGCTTCACAGGCGAATTCTATCAAACATTTAGAGAAGAGCTAACACCTATCCTTCTCAAACTCTTCCAAAATATAGCAGAGGGAGGAACACTCACAAGCTCATTCTATGAGGCCACCATCACCCTGATACCAAAACCAGAAAAGGATGTCACAAAGAAAGAAAACTACAGGCCAATATCACTGATGAACATAGATGCAAATATCCTCAACAAAATACTAGCAAACAGAATCCATCAGCACATTAAAAGGATCATACACCATGATCAAGTGGGGTTTATTCCAGGAATGCAAGGATTCTTCAATATACGCAAATCAATCAATGTGGTACAGCATATTAACAAATTGAAGGAGAAAAACCATATGATCATCTCAATCGATGCAGAGAAAGCTTTTGACAAAATTCAACACCCATTTATGATAAAAAGCCTCCAGAAAGTAGGCATAGAGGGAACTTTCCTCAACATAATAAAGGCCATATATGACAAACCCACAGCCAACATCATCCTCAATGGTGAAAAACTGAAACCATTTCCACTAAGATCAGGAACAAGACAACGTTGCCCACTCTCACCAGTATTATTGAATATAGTTTTGGAAGTTTTAGCCACAGCAATCAGAGAAGAAAAGGAAATAAAAGGAACCCAAATCGGAAAAGAAGAAGTACAGCTGTCACTGTTTGCAGATGACATGATACTATACATAGAGACTCCTAAAGATGCTACCAGAAAACTGCTAGAGCTAATCAATGAATTTGGTAAAGTAGCAGGATACAAAATTAATGCACAGAAATCTCTTGCATTCCTATACACTAATGATGAAAAATCTGAAAGAGAAATTAAGGAAACACTCCCATTTACCATTGCAACAAAGAGAATAAAATATCTAGGAATAAACCTACCTAAGGAGACAAAAGACCTGTATGCAGAAAATTATAAGACACTGATGAAAGAAATTAAAGATGATACAAATAGATGGAGAGATGTACCATGTTCTTGGATTGGAAGAATCAACATTGTGAAAATGACTCTACTACCCAAAGCAATCTACAGATTCAATGCAATCCCTATCAAACTACCACTGGCATTTTTCACAGAACTAGAACAAAAAATTTCACAATTTGTATGGAAACACAAAAGACCCCGAATAGCCAAAGCAATCTTGAGAACGAAAAATGGAGCTGGAGGAATCAGACTCCCTGACTTCAGACTATACTACAAAGCTACAGTAATCAAGACAGTATGGTACTGGCACAAAAACAGAAAGATAGATCAATGGAACAGGAGAGAAAGCCCAGAGATAAACCCACGGACATATGGTCACCTTATCTTTGATAAAGGAGGCAGGAATGTACAGTGGAGAAAGGACAGTCTCTTCAATAAGTGGTGCTGGGAAAACTGGACAGGGACATGTAAAAGTATGAGATTAGATCACTCCCTAACACCATACACAAAAATAAGCTCAAAATGGATTAAAGACCTAAATGTAAGGCCAGACACTATCAAACTCTTAGAGGAAAACATAGGCAGAACACTCTATGACATAAATCACAGCAAGATCCTTTTTGACCCACCTCCTAGAGAAATGGAAATAAAGACAAAAATAAACACATGGGACCTAATGAAACTTAAAAGCTTTTGCACAGCAAAGGAAACCATAAACAAGACCAAAAGACAACCCGCAGAATGGGAGAAAATATTTGCAAATGAAGCATCTGACAAAGGATTAATCTCCACAATTTACAAGCAGCTCATGCAGCTCAATATTAAAAAAACAAACAACCCAATCTAAAAACAGGCATAAGGGCTTCCCTGGTGGCATAATGGTTGAGAGTCCGCCTGCCAATGCAGCGGACACAGGTTTGTGCCCTGGTCCAGGAGGATCCCACATGCTGCGGAGCGGCTGGGCCCGTGAGCCATGGCCGCTGAGCCTGCGCGTCCAGAGCCTGTGCTCCACAACGGGAGAGGCCACAACAGTGAGAGGCCCGTGTACCGCTAAATAAATAAATAAATAAATAAATAAATTAAATAAATATAAAAACAGGCAGAAGACCTAAATATACATTTCTCCAAAGAAGATACACAGATTGCGAACAAACACATGAAAGAATGCTCAACATCATTAATCATTAGAAAAATGCAAATCAAAACTACAATGAGATATCATATCACACCAGTCAGAATGGCCATCATCACAAAATCTAGAAACAATAAATGCTGGAGAGGGTGTGGAGAAAAGGGAACCCTCTTGCATTGTTGGTGGGAATGTAAATTGATACAGCCACTATGGAGAACAGTATGGAGGTTCCTTAAAAAACTAAAAATAGAGCTACCATACGACCTAGCAATCCCACTATTGGGCATATACACTGAGAAAACCATAATTCAAAAAGAGTCATGTACCAAAATGCTCATTGCAGCACTATTTACAATAGCCAGGACATGGAAGCTACCTACGTGTCCATCGACAGATGAATGGATAAAGAAGATGTGGCACATATATACAATGGAATATTACTCAGCCATAAAAAGAAACAAAATTGAGTTATTTGTAGTGAGGTGGATGGACCTAGAGGCTGTCATACAGAGTGAAATGTCAGAAAGAGAAAAAGGAATACCGTACGCTAACACATGTATATGGAATCTAAGAAAGAAAAAAAAAGGTCATGAAGAACCTAAGGGTAAGACAGGAATAAAGACAGAGACCTACTAGAGAATGGACTTGAGGATATGGGGAGGGGGAAGGGTAAGCTGTGACAAAGTGAGAGAGTGGCATGGACATATATACACTACCAAACATAAAATATATAGCTAGTGAGAAGTAGACGCATAACACAGGGAGATCAGCTCGGTGCTTTGTGACCACCTAGAGGGGTGGGATAGAGAGGGTAGGAGGGCAGGAGTTGCAAGAGGGAAGAGATATGGGAACATATGTATATGTATAACTGATTCACTTTGTTATAAAGCAGAAACTAACATACCTTTGTAAAGCAATTATACTCCAATAAAGATGTTAAAAAAAAAAAAAGTAAATGTCACCAGTCATGTGAGACATCAACATCAGGTACCACCTGATACAATGTCTGAGAAGAACAGAATATCACTATCACATCAGTGAACTCTTTAGGGGTCCAGTGGTTTTGGGCTTGCAAGGCCATCTCTTGAAAATAAGGGACAAATTATTGCATCTCACACCTCCTGCCACTAAGGTAGAAGCGAATACCTGGTAGGCCTCTTCAGGATCTGGAGGCCACTTAGTGATATTGCTCTGATCCATTTACCAGGTAGCATGGAAGGCTGTCAGCTTTGAGTCACGGCAAGTCTTGGATGCAATGCAAAAACCATATTCCTTGAGTCAAATGACTGATCAAACCCTACTGATATTAGAGTTATCTGTGATGGAAAAAAAAATCATGTGGAATTAATGGTATGCTCCAATTGGAGAATCACAATGCAGACCCCTGGGGTCCTGCAGCAAGGCCATGCCATCTGCAGAGGAGAGCTATACACCATTTGAAAAATAGCTCCTGGCATGTCACTGGCCCTGATAGAGATGGAGCATCTGACAAGTGACCATATGGCCAAAGCTGCCCATCATGATCTTGGTGGTGTCCAGCCTGCCAAAGCATCAAGTCGGTAGGCCCAATAGCCCTCTGTATATAATGGAAGTGGTACATCTGGGATTGGGCGTGAGCAAGGCAAGAAGGCAAATGTAAGCTGCACTAGCAGATGGCCCAGATCCCCATGTCATCCACCATTGTTGTACCAATGTCTCACCCTCATAAAATTTATGACCACATGGAGGATGAGTTTTGGCCAAGCTGACAGAGGAAGAAAAAGGCTGAGATTGGTTCAAGGATAGGTTGGCTTGATTTGGAGATACTTGCCAAAAATAGACTGCTGTGGCACTCAGGGCCATCCTGAAAAACAGTGTTAAGGGGAAACCCCCTCATTGGACAGAACACATGGTTATTCACTTTGTATGGAGTGGGAATTGAGGTAGGAATATACAACTCATGGCTATGGAAAATGACTAGGCTGGTTAGCCGGGAGCGCCGGAAAGGAGAAAGATTATAGGACTGGAGCCTGGGGAAGAGCATGTAGATGGACCTATGGGAGTGGGTAAGTTGAGTGAAAACCTTTGTATTGCATGTTAATGTCCACCAGAGAACATCTACTGTAGAGGAGGTGCTAAACCCTGTGAAGGAGGGGTGCTATCCTCTACAATGCAGTTAACATCCTAAATCAAAGACTATTGTTCGATTTGGTATCCCCAGTAGGTAGAAAACAGGGGTTTAGGAACCAAGGGGTCGAAGTAGGAAAGAATGATGGTAAATTGATGGTACCAATCAATGGTAGATTGATAAGTGCAGCAGCCATGAACAGAGAACGGCATACTGACCGTCAGCTCAGGGGTGATGGTTTGGGTCATCCCCTCAGATTAAACACCTTGACAAGCAAAGTCAGCAGAGACAGGAATATAAAACGAGTAATTGTGGCCTTGAACCCAACTGCAGCCTCTTGGGTTACAGATCATCCCTCTAACCTTCCTCTGGCAAGTGGCAAAGGGGACCAACCAGAATCCCAGAAGAGTTGTTCCCAGATGGATTGAACTTACTAAATAAAGCCAGTGGATTTGATCAGTGCCAGCAGTGGACTGTAGTGCATGCCCAGATCCTTCCATTTTGGGCCGAGGCTCCCATTCCCTGAGTTCCCATGAGTGTTGGCTACTGACAGTTCACATCTGAGTCCCTCTTAAGAATTGCTCTCCACTAAAGGGAGCTGTGGGGAGAACAAGTTGGGGCTCTCTTGCCTCAATTTGAAACAATTCAGAAGGACTAACCCAGCATCAGAACTCCCCATAGAATTGGCTGAGGCCTCTGTCGTAACTATGTTACAATTCAGCTCCTCCTCGAGCTCATTCCTGCTTCCTCACTCCCTTACAGGGGTTGTTCCCAGGAACAGTCATCCTACACACAAATGTCTACCACAGTCTGTTTCTCAGGAAACCTGACTCCAGACTCCAGAATTTTCTGCATGCTCTTGACATGAGTAGGAGTGCTTGCCTCTGCACCAATTGGTCCCAACTACTGTAGACGTGGGAGGATGATGTGAAGCAGAGTTCCCACTATCCCTATAGGGACATACAAGCGAACAAGAGGTCAAATTTGTGGTCTTAAGTCACTGAGGTTTGACGGTTGCTTGTTACCACCGTACAATCTAACCCATCCTAGTTGATACAGAACCAATACAATAATTCTGCCTTTAAAATTTTATAGATTTTGGTCCCAGAGGTGATTAGAGGTGGCCAAGGCCAAACCTCACTTTAGGAGGCAGTTGCAGGTCTGAGCTTATCGGTGCCAAAATAGAATCAAGCTAGAAAGAGAGAAATGGAATCAAAAAGGCTAGGTGCCATCTCACTGGACCTTTTCCTGAGTCTGGCTGAGAGTTGCAGGATGGAATGCACTTAGAGTTGCTTGCAGCAGTTGCTGGACGAGTCTGGAACACGAGGATGAATTACTAGTCAGCAGGTCATGGTTAGAGTCGATTGGCCAGCTGTCCGTGTGGTTTCAGGTCATTGCCAAGTGCTTCTGTGGATAATTCAGATGAGTCTGGACTCAAGTTGGAAGTGAGTTGATGCCTGTATCTATGAGAAAAATGAAGACTAATAATTCAGGGCTGTGTTCCATGTTTTTGTTCAGTGGGAGGCGTGGATCCAAGACAAAGGCCTTGGCACTAGACAGTACATTCACACACTATAGAACTTATTAAAGCCCTTTCCAAGGAGCTTTAGGCAATGGTTTCTGCTGATGAAACTTGACCAGGCACGAGGCTTTATGTCATGGCCATGTCTATCCAGGTGGGTGGTAGGGTTTCTTGAGCCTGTGAATGGTCCCTTGACACCCTTGTTAATGCCCTGGAATATAACACAATGTTATCTGGCTCAGGAATGTTCTGTTGGTCTAGCTGCTGAGGAAGAAACCAGAGTCTCACTCATTAATATTTCATGAGGGTAAATTCTTGGTAATTTGTGTGTTGTAGACCTAATCAACCTAAGAGCCATAGGCAGTGCATCTGGACACTTCCATCCAGTTTCTGCACAAATCTTGGCCAGCTTATTATTTTCAATCTCATTTTTACATTTCATTCCCTCTGTTGACTGCAGACAATGTGGGCTTTGACAGCATTAATTATTCTGTAGCCTTTACAACTGTAAGACCTGACCTGTTAAACATATGTCCCTATGGTTGTAGAGTGTTTCAAACCTGGGGATGAGGATATGTAAAATCTTTTGCTGATCATCACAGCATCAGCCCGGGCACACAGATATGCTTCTATCCATCTTGAAGAGATCCATAAATTACTACAACATGTCCGTATGGATAGCTTTTTCTTTATCTGGATAAATTCGCTTGAATATTAATTACAAATAACCCCCAAAGGAGAAAATAAGCTGCTTTCTTTCCTTCTTTTTTTTTCTGACAGTTGCCCTGCTTTCCCTCTTCAGTTGTGAGCCTGATAAATAGGACAGCTCTTAGTATACTGTCTGGCCAGCCTAGAACATTTTGGACATCCTGGTCAAGCCCCATGTCTCCTACCAGCCCCACTTTGTTCCCATAGTCATGTCATGGGCTTTGTAAGCAAGATAAGGAGGAAGCAATTCCTTTTGTGCCAAACAAGATATGGATGTAAAAACCCCTGTCCATCTGCAAAGGTCCTGATCTGAATCTGGGACTCATTCCAAAGTGCAGTCTAAGGAGTGCTCAGCTAAGAAGGTGGGAAAAAAGGTGCAGTCTGAGAGTAGTCAATGGCCAAGGCTGTGCTATTAGCCAAAGCAAACATCTTTTTATGTAGCACCAAGACATTAGACCTTTTAATTCCTCCAAAAGTTCCTCCATTGTCATAAACTGCCCAAAGGCACAGAAAGTCAGACTTTAAAGAATAAAGTGTACTTTATTCTTGGGCCCAAGGCCCAAGTGAGGGCAGCAGGTTTGCCCCCCAGGAGGTAAAGCAGGGCTGCAATGTCCTGTGGAGAACAGATTGCATCCCAGAGACTAATCCTGTTCTGTTCATTCTCTTTCTTAAACTGATGACTGCCTTACATTGTGCTAGGCATTGCTAAGCCCTCCTAACACAATAACCCTGTGAGATAATCTTATCTCCGTTTTGTAGATGAGAGAAATCACAGAGTTCAAGAGGCTGAATTGCTTTGGCTGAGCCTGGATTTGAACCCAGGTCCATCCGCCGCCTAAGCCCTTGCACTTCACCTTGTCTACAGCCCTTCTCTTCTATGCAAAATGGTCCCTTTTTTGCAGTACAAGCCTTAGCAGGAGACTTACTGATGAACCTGTGTGTCTAGGGAATGTAGCAATAGGAAAGAGATCTATTTTATTCATCGGTTGGTTCATTCTTTCATTCATTCCTCCACCCGTTCACTTAACAAATATTTATTGAGCTGTTACTTTGTCCCAGATACTCAGCTAGGTGCTGAAATAGAGAGGTAAACAAGACAGACGGTCCACTGAGGAAATCAGACACTAAATAAGTAAACACACAAATAAATATATAATTCCAAACTGCGATAAGTGCTTTTTTATCCAGCCCATTACCATCTGCAGCAGCAATATTGGAAAAGCAATTTCGGTTTCATGGTTTGTGAATCGGAACTGAGCGAAGGCACTGCTCAAAAGAAATATAATGCAAACCACACACGTGAGTATAAATTTCCTAGCAGCCACATTCGGGCACGTGAGAACAAACAGGTGAAACTGATTTTAATAATACTGTATGTTATTTAAGCTAAGATATCCAAAATAGCTCTTTGACAAGTATCTCACTATTAACGAGATATTTTACATTCTTTTTTTTCAGGCTTTCTTCAAAATCCAGTGTGTGTTTTAGGCTTATAGCACATCTCGATTCAAACTAGTCTCATTTCAAATGCTCAGTAGCCACGGGTTGACCATGGGGACTGTGGATACCGAGAGTGCCGCTGTTGCCTGTACGTCCAGAGTTTTCAACCTTGGCTGACATGGAACGCACCTGGAGAATCACAGAGTCTCATTTCATTGGTGCGGGGTAGTTTGGGATGCAGGAGAG
Organism: Mesoplodon mirus; assembly: GCF_964341445.2. NCBI lineage: Eukaryota > Metazoa > Chordata > Mammalia > Artiodactyla > Ziphiidae > Mesoplodon > Mesoplodon mirus. The sequence continues at coordinate 44,383,419 of NC_138982.1, read as the reverse complement.
GGCTTGCCCTGGTACCAGTGTATTTTATTTTATTTTATTTATTTATTTTTATTTTTATTTTATTTTAATTTTTTTTTATTTTTGCGGTACGCGGGCCTCTCACTGTTGTGGCCTCTCCCGTTGCAGAGCACAAGCTCCGGACGCGCAGGCTCAGCGGCCATGGCTCACGGGCCCAGCTGCTCTGCGGCATGTGGGATCTTCCCGGACCGGGGCACGAACCCGTGTCCCCTGCATCGGCAGGCAGACTCTCAACCACTGCGCCACCAGGGAAGCCCGTACCAGTGTATTTTAAAACTCCCAGGTGATTCTATTGTGTGGTGAGGGCTGAGAAGCACTGCCCTAAACAGTGCTAGTTTTGCACCCAAATTCTTCAGATTATGCAGGATGTCAGGCTGGAAGCTCCTCTACCCAATCCAGCCTGATATCTTGCCCCAGCCCCCCACCTCTCCTGCAAATCCAGCCCTGACCCCAGGCTCGGGGCCAATGACCTCAGTCCGGAAAGCTGGGTTGAGGAGCTCTAGGGCAGCTGTGGCGGCCCAGCATCCACACCTAGGCTGCCACTCCCCCTCTGCCGTTGTGGCCCTGGCTCTGATTCCACCTTCGCTGTTGGATTCTATACTGTGTCTAAGTCTCTCTTGTCCTGAGAATCTGCCTGGTGTCTCTAGCCCTGGACCTGCCTAGATTTTGTCTGTTCCCTTTCCTGTCCCCCTACTGTCCTGTCCCCTTGCCTCCTCTGTGAGTACCTATTGCAGGACTCAACCCTTTCTCCCACCTGCTGGGATGCCTACCACCTCTTATCAAGTCCTCCTGAGGATTCAAACTCACTGCTCCCCTCCCTTTCCAGGCCCCTCATCCTCGGGATCCCTGGTCCCACCGGCCTCACTGCTTTCCCCTCATCCCCTCCCACCTCCCCCCAGCGCCTGACCCACCTTCCCTCCCTTGGTGGTTAAACCTTCCCTTCCCAATCCATATCAGAGCACCTCAAGCCCAAGCTTCTTTAACATCCAGTCACAGGCTCATTAATCTTTGTGTCCAGGTACTTCAACCTGCTCAGGAAAGAAGAACCTCTGCTTATTTTTGTGCCTCTCTTCTTATTTAAAGTTTTCATTTTACTTTCTTTCTTCAGCCTCCTGCTGCTTTTCCTGCTCCAGGCCTGCCATCCCCAGAGGAGAGAATAGAAAGTCTGATAAACAGCGGAGCAAATGCCCCTACAACCCTCACAAGAGGTGTTTGCTCCTGAGCTGACTCACTACACTTGACGGCTTCAGGGAGCGCAGACAGGGCTGCAAAACCAGGGGAGAAAACTTCTCCAGGAAGTTTGATTTCAAGTTCAGTTTTCCCTTGCTGTCTCTTGTGCAGAGCTTGCACAAAGTTTTTTGTTTTTGTTTTTGTTTTTTTTCTAAGAGTCCTGAGGACAGCTTTGTTACAATCAGCCCTGCAGTCCTGTTAGGAGGGTAGCAGAACCCTTGGCTGGAAAGTTAGTAATTTCCATGCTGTTTTGCATAAGCTTACAGCTGCTGTCTCCAGGGCCAGACTTGTCAGATAAATAAAATTAAGGCTGTGAGGCTGTTACCTAAAACCTACCATAATTCTATTCCCACCAGGGATTTAGGGAAAGATGAAGACGAAGAAGAGAAGAATTTTTAAATCAGTTCATCACACATTCAGAGTCCAGGACTTTGGCAGGCGGCCCTTCTAGTGTGTGAGGGCAGGAGGGATGACTTTTCCCAACTGTGGAAAATTCCTATGGCCCCAGGACACTAGGTGAGATATCTGGGGGGGGGGGGTGGCCACTCTGGCCCTCTCCTTGGCCCTCTCCTAGAACTACTGTACCATAAATTGTCCTGGTCATTGGGCAAACATCAAGTTTATCTCTAGATCATTCAATATTGTCCATTAACCTGAAATGCTAGAGTTTAACAGCGTTAACTGGTGGAGTGAATGTTGTAGAACAGTAGCACAAGGCTTGTGGGGTCCTAGATGGATGGGTTGCTCAATGGATGGTAGGATGAATGGATAGGTGGATGGATGGATGGATGGGTGGGGGCCTGCCAGGCCAACCATGAATAGAATTTGTGTTTCTCTCTTATGTGTCGTGGGATAATATTTGGAAACACCAATCAATATACATTTTGCCCCTGATAATATATTTTTATTTCTTGGCTTTTCCACTATTAAAAAGTAAGAGATAAAAACAGTATCTTCTTCACTGGATTACTGTGAGGATTAAATGGGGGTAATTCCAGAAAGCTGTTTAGTCAGAGTATTAACTCATAGTAAGAGATCAATACCTGGCAGCTCTTGTTATTATTCCCCCCTTTTATGTTAGTGACTTGCCCAAGATCACACAGCTAGTGATGTGTAGCCCAGCTCTGCCCCATTGGGAAATAGCTGCTGGCTTAGATTTCTCCAGGACATCACTTTTCCCCCTTAGAGGAAGAACATCACCACTGAGGCTTCCCAACACCAGTGTAGACCAGTCCTCCTCCCCTCCTTCAACTGGTCACACTGTCTGTGCTGGAAGGAAAAAAGAGGTGTGTGTGTGTGTGCGTGTTGGGGGCAAGGGAAGAAAAGAGGTCTGCTATCCCATCTGGATAATTATGATATATGGGAGGACACAGGTATGATTTCTTGAAAAATCTTATAGGAATGGAAGCTCTCAGTTTTCATTGTGGAAGTCCAGCCCCCATGGCACTGATGGCCCCTCAGATAGGAGGGAAATGCAGAGCCAGGCAGGTGAGGAAGAGGAGCTAGAGGTTCAGCTCTCCCTCTGCTCCTCTGTGAGTCTTTAAATAAGCACACCTGCAGTGAGATTCTATGCAAATGAGGGGCCTCCCTGGCTCCCTTCACCCCCAGGCTGGTTCCAAAAGTCCCTGCTTGCCCTGAATGTCAAGTATGAACCCACAGGAGGAAGACCAGCACTGGAATCTGTGTGTTGAAAGCTGTGTCTCTTGGGCAAATTAATTCTCCCCTGGGAGCCTCTGAGTTGAGGGAGAAGGAAGGGCAGGGGGCGGCCTCTGAGAGGTGGTGTTATTTGAGTCGGGTAGAAAGTTGCTGGGGAAATCTGCATTTTCAGCCAGAGACACAGGGTATAGCTCCGCATTGGTGTTTAAACTTGACCTTAGGGCAGCCTCCAGGGCCCTTCTAAGTCTGAGGCCCCAAGACAAGGCAGGGCCTGAGACTGTCAGAGCTGCTCAGTGGCTGTACAGATGGGGGCAGCTTGGTGAGAGCCAGGCCCCTGCTCCGTGTGTGCCACCGTCCTGCGCGCGCAGACAGCAACGCATGGTCCTGGGCACAGAGGTGACTTGTTAAATGGGCAACCTCCAGACTGCTTGAGACTCAGATTTGTTCTTCGAAAAGTACATGGTACCAATCCCAAGAGGGCTGTTCCTGAAAGTAGAACAGCCACTGCATTTTCTCCATGAAGATTTCGCTGTAACTCATAACTTGCATTTTCCTGGTGCTAAGCAGCAACAGCGAAATCATCATCAGGAATCACAGTTAATTTGAACATTTTAAAAACTATATTTCAGAAAGGGCCTTGAATCTTTAAACACAGCATCTGAAAACACTGGTTTTCCATAAATACATAGATGAGGTAGGTAGAACATGCAGCTTGGATGAGATCCATGAATCATGGACATACGCTAAGAGTCTAGCTAAGCAGGCAATGGAGAAGACAGGTGACAGAGAACCCAAGTGCCACTTAAAGGACCCCCCTACATGAAAATTCAGCTCTGGGAAGCAGTTACATTAGTGCAGGTAAGATTTTCATTATGCGAGATTTTTCTCAGGATTCCTTTTGATAAAGAGTTTTTCTGGATCACTTACAATATAGTCTGATTTACAAAAAACCCATCTGTTCACAACACTCAATGTTTGTAAAAGCAAAATAGTTGGGTATGGCTACAAAAGAAAGGATCTACTGTTCACATGACAGCGACAGGGGCAACACCCAGTTGACCCAAAGGAGCACATTTCCTAGAATTCTCAAGAGAGTCTATTTTCTAACAGGTTGTCCCAGTAATTCAAGACTATGGCCAGTACAGATGAGGAGGTTGTGTAGCTTGGATGTAAAATGATGAGGAAGGAACAGGAACTATTTTGTCACACCAGCATCAAAGATGATGGAGGATATTGGAGATGAACCAGGACAATGAAGTCACGCTTGTGCTGCAATGGAGACGAGGCTTAAGCCTGGAGAGAGGTTACGAGTCAGGAATCAGGCAGTTAAGAACCAGGGGAATCCATGGATGCCAAAGAACAAATCAAAGCTGTGGTGCTGAGATCGGTGAAGAACTAGGGGATTCGTGGGTTCTGAGGCTTCAGCCAGGCATAGGTTCAGAAACCAGAGTTACAGGTAATGTGAAAATTGAAGGGGTCCTCAGCTCCAGCCAAGGAACCCCAGACCCTGTAGGTGCGGGATAGGTGAACTTGAACTCAGAGGTGTGAGATTACTTGTCTGGAAGGTAGAGCCCAAGGTCAGGCTGGAAACAATGACTCACATGTAATGGTTTATAGTTAGAAGAGGTGGTGCTAATAGTGTCCAAAGAAACAGGAAATTAAATCTTACTCTCTGCTGCCTCCCGTCTATCTATAGTCCCAAGCTCTCATCTTTTTGCAACTCTTGTTACCTGAGTGAGGTACATAGCCAACTTGTCAGAGATTGGTAAGACAGATAAGATGCTCTTCTCAAAGCCAGGTCTCTGCACAACATTATTGGACGGAAGGAAGTTCTCCCAGAAGGGAAATTAAATCCCGAGGACTTCAGCATTTGATTTGCCTTTTTCTTCCTGTTGCTGCAAAGCTGCATATTTGGTAAGTGATACCTCAGCTTGAAGAAGACCCAGGCTGCTTCCAACAATGAGAACCGCAAACAGCAGTGGCCTCGTCTGCCTGCCCTATGAATTTGGGGGTTGAAGACATGGGAAGCAGGAAGAGAGAGAGCTCTGCACTCTTCACCATTTTACCCAGAGTTATTCCTGAGTGCAAGTATCCTGAGTGGAATGCCTAATAGGGGGAAGATGATGAAAGATAAGGCTTTCGAGAGGCATCATGCATATTTGGGTTAATGGGGGCAGGAGCAAGAGGGAGAGAAAGGAGCAGGGAGAGGCAAAGGGCCCCAGCCAAGTTAAAGCCTTGTAGGTACTGCCTTCTCCTGTATTAGGTAGCACCCTCTGGCAAGTCCAGTTTTATCAGTGGCCAAGATAAGAACAGAGGAGGCATAGTGATCACGGAGCTATGACGAAAATCTAAAGCATTAGAGAGTGGAATTTGGGTCTAAAATCATCTCAGCAAGATGGGAAAATTTGGAATTTGACCAGATAAATGGAAAGATCTTCACTAGGGTCCAAAAAGCACCCTGACACATACAGAATGGGTGAGGCATAGCTTGACAGCAAGCACGGAGGGTGGAAATCTGGACTTTTTCAGTTGGCTGCAAAATTAGTCAGGACCAGCAGTGAGAGAAGGCTGCCAACACCTTCCCACAGGCTCCTGTTGCCTCAAGGGAAGTGCTGCTCCCGTGGTTGTGAGTTAGTAGTCTTCATCTTCTCCATGCCGGCCAGAGCACCCCAGGGGTCTGCAAGCAGTTCTTTGGAAGGACTTCCACAAAAGGAAGGTAGCAAGCATGAAAGTGGTAGGAGGATTCAAAACTATACCTCATAAGGGAAAACCGAAGGACCTGGGGGGAAGAACGCTGGGGGCAGAGTGGTCTACATAGTTTGTAGGGCCCAGTGCGAAATCAAAGTGCAGCACCATTTGTTCAAAAAGCAGGAAAAGGGGGCTATTAAAGGTACTAAAATATAAAGCTTTTTCCTTAAAATTTTTTTACTTATAAAACTTAATGAGGGTGATGGGACTTCCCTGGTGGCGCAGTCGTTAAGAATCCGCCTGCCAATGCAGGGGACACGGGTTCGAGCCCTGGTCCGGGAACATCCCACATGCCACGGAGCAACTAAGCCCGTGCGCCACAACTACTGAGCCTGTGCTCTAGAGCCCAGGCTCTGCAATAAGAGAAGCCACCGCGATGAGAAGCCCGCGCACCACACGAAGAGTAGCTCCCCGCTCTCTGCAACTAGAGAAAAGCCCGCGTGCAGCAATGAAGACCCAACACAGCCAAAAATAACTAACTAACTAACTAAATAAATAATAACATAATAAGGGTGATAAATAGTAATATATGAGTAGCAACATAAATTTACAAGTTGCAAAAGAACAGCATCTTGGTGTCATAAGTCTATAGAATACAATAAATAATAATACTTTATTGATGTGATATATTGACGGATCCTAAGATTTTTCTGCAAATTCACTTTTACTTTTAGCGATTTCATTTTCAATATAGTTAAAGGCAGTATGAGTGGCTCTTGGCAAATGCAGGACTACAAGCTGACGACTGATCTTTTTCATTCTGAGAATAATCTTTCTGCTGATGTAAGTATTACTGGGCGATTAAGAGTATTTTACAGGCTGTGGCAACATTGGGGTAAACTCCTGATGAATTATTTTGAAATGTATATTGTAGTACATCTAGCGCTGATGATTCTTGTGAAACAATTTTTCTAAAAAGATTTAACTCTTTTTTTTTTTTTTTGTGGTACGCGGGCCTCTCACCATTGTGGCCTCTCCCATTGCGGAGCACAGGCTCCGGACGCGCAGGCTCAGTGGCCATGGCTCACGGGCCCAGCCGCTCCAAGGCATGTGGGATCTTCCCGGACCGGGGCACGAACCCGTGTCCCCTGCATCGGCAGGCGGACTCTCAACCACTGCGCCACCAGGGAAGCCCTAAAAAGATTTAACTCTTAATACAAACCAGTTTCGTGTAGTCTGAGTTTCATTTTAAAGGAATTTTATATAATGACATTTTAAAGTTTCCTCTTGCATTTCCTGTAACTTGTGAAATTCATTCATGAGACTGAAAGTGGCCTCGTGATTTTATATAATTCAGAACATCTGTTTATGCATTCTATCACTGTACCATCAGTTACGAGGAAAATTAATTTTATAATTGTCTTCTTTATTTTAAATTGGTTTATCTAAAGCTTCGTATGAAAATAGTGGTTTTTCCTTGGAATGCAATAACCTCTAAATATAATTTCTACTCTAAGGCTGTGCATATTTGCCTTGCAATTTTGCATCAGTTTTCAAAACCAGAGACCGAACTCTGAAGAATGCTGTAACTCCCTGATATGCTTTCTTGCCATGTGCATGCTTTTATTTTGTAACAATTTACTGACAAAGTTTACTGTCTGAGCTTTGGCTGCTCCTATCTTGGCGTTTGGGCCTCAGAGTTATTATTTGTGCAGATGCTGCAGGGATGGGTTCCGAGGACAGACAGGCAAGCTGGCCTCCCACCAGCAGTCTTGCTGCTGCTCTCATACCGAGTCCCTCGTTTCTCCCAGGGCCTGGCTGCTGCGGCCACCACTGCTGCTTCTGCTGCTACAGGCACTGTCATCACTACCAGCTCCTGCCCCAGCTGCCCAGCCAACCTTTGGGCACACGTGCTGCCTGCTGTCCACTGTGGCAGTGGACTTGGGACCGTCCATATCCTGCTGCACCCTGGGGCGTCTCCTCTGTTCACACTCACTTGCTCCACTGTCCCATCAGACTTCATTTACAAGGCATGAGTTCTAAGATAAAATGATTAAGAATTTATGACAGCAACAGCAGAGCATGAAACCACGTGCAGAGTCCTTTGTGAGGATGAGCCCTGTGTGACTGCACAGGTGGCCCATGCTACTTGTGGGAGAGGGTTAGGCCTGTGATTGGGGGTCCCATGCTGGACTTAAGCATGTCTGGGCATGCATGACTGAGTAGTAGTGTGGGCCCTGCACACTGATTTGCTTGTTTTTTTCTTGTGTAAAATGCACAAGGAAGCTTGTGTCTCAGAAGGGAGGGGGCTGGGAGAACAAGATGGATCAGTTCCTGGACCCTGGCCTAGCCTGCGGCCAGGCACTCAACTGAGCCCTTTGCAGAGGGAAGCTGCAGGCAGAGCTGAAGGAGCCATTTTTCTCAGGGACCCTGTGAGATGTGGAGAACCGCTCTGGGCTACTCAGGGGTTCAGGTGACTGCAGGGCACAGAGCCCCTCACAGCTCCGAAGGGAAATCAGCCAGTTGCTGGACCACCAAGTTCCTCAGGAAGACCCAGCTACTCTGCCCTGGGAGCCACCAGGAGCAACTCTTCCCTGCAGACACCAATGGCAGTAGTTATGGGGTTATCCTGACCTCAACAGGCTTCCTGCTTTGTGCCGAAGGGGCTGGGCAGGAGAGGAGAGACCTGCAGGAGCCCCAGGGAGTGGAGGACGATGTGTGAGCTGGTGTGGGACATGCCTCTCGAAAGGACAAGAGCCAATATGGTTGGGCTGGAATCATTACTGGACTCTGTAACCAGAGGCTGCTGAGGCCTCGGGGTTACAGATAGAATCTTGGTTTTCAGTATTTGCAGTCCCATCAGATGGGGAGGGAGAAAAAAATAAAAAGACCAGCTCTGTAAAGAACATCAACAAAACAGAAATAGAGTCACAGATGTAGAAAACAAACTTATGGTTACCAGGGGGTAAGGGGGGGAGGATAAACTGGGATATTGGGATTGACATATACACACTACTATATATAAAATAGATAACTAATAAGAACCTAGTGTATAGTACAGGGAACTCTACTCAGTACTCTGTAATGGCCTACATGGGAAAAGAATCTAAAAAAGAGTGGGTATATGTATATGTGTAACTGATTCACTTTGTTGTACACCTGAAACTAACACAACATTGTAAATCAACTATACTCCAAAAAAAAGAAAAAAATGAACATCAATGTGTGTAAATAGTGGGGAGATACTCTTTAACCAAGTGTGAACCATCCTAACTGTCAAAGCTGGCCAGGGCAGGAGTGGGCTACCTTGAATCAGTTCCAGCCGAGACTGTGTGACTCTGGGTCCAAAACCTTATACAGAGGATGTAAGGAAGGGACAAGGTTAGGGGAGGGGAGGGAGTGCTTTTCAAAGTGCTGCTGGAGGACCACCTGCATCAGACACATCTTGGAGGGAGGGTGTTGAAATGCAGAGTCCTGATCCCCCCAGAAATTGTAATTCAGTAGGTCTGGGTGTGGCCTAGGCATCTATATCTTTAGCAAATGCCCCCCACAATCCCAATGTGCACTAGAGTTTGAGAACCACCATAGGGAAGTCTTTGCAGCTGTGAGACTTGATGGCCCTACATCCCAGCATGTTTGCCCTGCCCTTGCAACGCCACAAATAACCACAGCAGAGAGAATCTCTGAGTCTACAACCCACTCACGTCCCCTGAGCCTGAACATTAAATATTAGAAAAATGAACAGGAAAAGGAATAAATCTCCCATTAATTTCTTTAGCCTGAATTAAATCTTTTTTTTCACAAAAACTTAAAGGTTTTTAACATCTTTCTGTGCACTAAAATGTGTAAGCAGCTTTCCCCACGGTGGGTGTTCAAAACCCTCTGAAAAGGGGACCCTCCATGCCTGGGGACTGGCCTGGGTCTGAGCTACCACTGCCCACTCAGCACAGAGCTCACACTTGCCCATCAGACGGCTCCTCGGTCCGCTTTTACTCTGTCGTGTCTAGTCTGCACAGAGACCCAACATAATAGGTGGTATCATCCACAATTTGCAGATGAGCAAACTGAGGCTCAGACAGACGGCTTAAAATCCCAGAGTAAATAGTGGAGCCAGGATTCAAGGCTCCACTTGAATCTTGTGGAGGAAGGATTCAAATCCTTGAATCCCGAGCAAAATGGGTTCAATTCCGGGGCTATTCCCGGGGCTCCCTGCAGGAACGCCAGCTCCCACCCTCTGGCTTCAGCAGAGCTTTGTGAAACAGTAGTTACATCCTACCTGCTCCCTCCCCGTCTCACAGAGAGAAAGAACGAAATTGCAGATCGTCTTGTGCCTTGTCAGTAAGATGCTATTAGCTACCGGTGCAAATGTAAACTTCTGTAAGGGTCAGGCAGACTATGTAAATGAATGAATTAATCAAGGTTTAAAAAATAACAGATCCACTTAGCATATTAAGCATATAAAAACAGTTTTTATTTCACAAAGAAATACTTTCTAGTTTTTTAAGTACATGGCTCCTCTGGCTAGCTTTCATTTTTACCACTTTTAGGGAGACATGAGAATATGAGTACAGAAAAATATTTCACTATCATAAAAAAAATACCATTTACAATTGTTTGACAATAGGAGGATGATAATAAAAGGCAACCAATAGTCAACCCCAGTGTTGAGTAGGCAATAAATACTGGTAGGGATCGTGTCAAACTAAAAAGTCCTTGTCTAAAGGGTAGCATAGAATTTAAGATTCATAATTCAACATGAATCCTTTTTGTGTATCAAGAATGTGATTTCAGAAATGATGGAGGATGTATTCACCAGCCAGTAGCTGGACAGCCACTATAGCCCATTTCCCTAATATGACAAAATTACAGGTTTTATTTTATAAACTAATACAAATCATGACCCCCTCCAAGAATCAACGGGGAGGTGATCATCAGGGGAGGGAGGGCCTCCTGACACTCAGGTTGGAAAAGCCAAGCAGAGCATTAGAATCGAAAGCTAGCAAACTTTACAAGGGCATGAAACAGCTAATCACAAAATAGATTTGAAAAGGGCCACAAAGTTCATGCCATCAGATGTTAAGGACCTATCAGCTGGATGACTAACTTCCTTTCTTGCACTCCTGACAGGCAATGCTGTGGTTTTGTGGATGAGCTGATTTATTCATCAAGAGGAGCAGCTGCTTTCAGCCCCAGTTCAATACAGGCCCAATGTTACCAGAGTTCCCTATTTTTTTAAAGAGAAACTTGAGATCAGTATTTTTATATGAAACTTCTAAATTTTCAGAAGTTGGCTTGAATTAAAAATAAACGAATAAAACCCCACATGGACCAAACACAGCAGGTCTGGTGGTCACCATCAAGCCCACCACTCTGCAGCCTCCACATGGACCCCAGGGCAGTACACCAGGATGTCATTATTGGGGTCTCAACATAATCCCAGGGCTGGGAGGGGCTGTTGTTCGAGAGGTGGAGAACTAGACGATGGATTGGAGGACGGAAGAGAAAACTACTCTCTGTGAAGCTTGTGTATATGTCCCCCTGGTTAAATTATGATTCTCGAGAACAAGGACCATCTCTAATTTCTCTCTTCCACCAGCACCTGTCACAGCAAAGGCTCCTGGGATGAAATGGAATGAATGGAACAGAGGGAGGGGTCCCACTTTGCTGACAGGCCCTCTGCGGGCAGATAGGTGTGAAGCAGACCCCTTTACCGAGAGGCATTCTGAGTCTCACCACCTCCTGGAGGTTATGGGAAGGACCCAGATGCTGTTGTCTTCATGTCTGAGGTGGAAAAGAGGAAGACTTTTTGCTGAGAAGAGGGCCCAAGTGAGGCAGCTTCCTAACAGCAGGCTAAGGGCCACCTCTGAACAATCTGGGGAACATTTCCATTTTTCCAGGTTGGGCTGGAGGGACCTGGCCCATCTGCAGATCCCAGGGCAGCAGGTGGTTGGAATGAGACCTGGCCCTCCCTCGAGGTTCCACCGCCAGCAGGAGCGGCCAGAATAAATCAGGCAGATACGATCAGGTGAAGCCACGTCAGGGGCTGTGCCTGCTTTGTGACCGGAATATTTTCCCCCAGGTCTGCTGCTCCCCATCTGAGGAGGAAGAGTGAGCCCTGAGACTCCTTGTTCCTGGACTTCATTCTAGCTGGCTGTGAGACCTGAGAAGTCCCCTCGCCCCTCCAGGCTGATGTGTCCTTGTCACAGAGGTTTGGGAGACATGAGCTCTAAGATCCCTCCCAAGTTTCATGGTTTTTTGATCTTCAAGAGACAGATGCTTTTTCAAGCATCCTTGTGGAGTTCTCCTGGGGTTTTTTACCACCACCACCCCACCCCCGCCTCCTCCAGCCTCATCAAAGATCTGCACCATGTGTCTGTTCCCTCGACCTACTCCCCCCATGGTTCTCACCTGCTGCTCCAGCTGGGTCCCCACAGGGTGTGAAACCACCTATTTTGAGGTGCAAATTTTCCAAAACTTTGGCAAGAAGGAAGCAGTTGTTACATTTGTTTTTTCCTCCTTCCCCTGCACTGTGCTCAAAAAGCCTCTTTTAATTTTTTTCCCTTCCCGAACAGTTTTTCAGAGATTTTATTTAAAATTTGATTGATTAGCTTCCCACTGGAATGGTTCCCCATGCCCGGGTTTCTTCCCTCTTTTGTGTAATAAGAATCACAACATACTCCACATCTACTGTGTGCCTGGCCCCTCTCCCCTCTCCCCTCTCCCCTCTCCCTCCTCCAGCTGGTCCCTTCATCTCACTTCACTCTCACTACCTTGCAAAGCAAGTATGGGGAGTCCAACGTTGCAAATGGAAACCCTGCCAGAGACTCAGAGTGGCCGGCACACACCCAGGGTTCCTCTCACATACTAGGGTGGGACCTGGGTTAGAAGGGGGTCCACTTGTTTCTAAAGCCTGTGATGTACCCCCAAGCACCTGTGGGTGCAGCATGAAAAGACAAGTTTCATAAAGGCTGATATTTTTGTCTGCTTAGTTCAGGGCTCAGTCCCCAGCACCCCCAAAGGAATGCCTGGTATATAGCAGACACTCAATAAATATTTGCTGTAATGAGTGAATGGAAAGTGAAGGTCAAGACCAGTGGTTCTCAACCCAGGCTGAGCATTACAATTACTTGGGAGCTTTAAAAAATGTTGTTGCTTGGGACTTACACCAGGAGATTTTTTGTTTAACTGATCCTGGAGACCCAGGAATCAATATTTTTCAAAGGTTTGCCAGGTGATTCCTATGTGCACATGAAGCAGGATTTTCTATCATAGGCATGAACCAAGGAGACAAATGACCACCAGGGACCTGGCACTCTCACCTACAGCCCCAGAGCAGCTCTTCCCACTTTCTTCCCATCCTCCTCTCCTGTCATCCAAGGAAGAGTTGTGAATTGGAAGCTTTGTGGGATGTGCTTGGGGTGCACCCATTGGTGAAGGGTGGCCTTCTTTCTCTGGAATCGTCCATCCTCAGAGTTAACTGAGATCCTCTGCCCGAGATTTTTTCCTTTGTTGAGAATATCTAGTCACTGTTCCTGTGACCCTCATGCCTAGGCAGTGTAATTTCGACTGGGAAACATTTAAGAACTATATTATAAATAGAAAATAGACATCAGTTACTGCTGAGGAAGGCAAATTCTAAAAGGCATCAAATCCCTCCAATCACAAACCATAAAACACTGATTAAGAACTTGCTGTGTTCTAGACACTGTATCTTGCCCTAAGAAAAGCCCAGAGCTTGCTCTGAGGTCCTCTGTCATGTGGCCTGATATTTGAGAAATTTATCTCAGGATGCTTCAGAGAAATAGTCTGACCTTGATGTCAGAAGCCAAGTAACACCTGAAATTGCAGTAAAGCATTGCCTTTCTGTGTAGAGAAGGCCAAAGGGTGACTTTTATTCAAAGATTTTCCATGCCACATAAGAAAGCACTTTATCACCCACCGTGCTGGACTGATTCCTAATTGTCCCCTTGTCTGCATCTTGTACCCGTAATTTTACTTTTTTACTTTTATTTTTTATTGAAGTATAGTTGATTTACAATGTTGTGTTAGTTTCAGGTGAACAGCAAAGTGATTCTGTTATACTTATATATGTAGATATTCTTTTTCAGATTCTTTTGCATTACAGGTTTGTGTGTGTGTGTGTGTGTAATTTTAAAGCCTTTGAGGGCAGGGTGCATGTATGATATTGATCTTCTTCTAGCCTCCAGCCCCCACCAAAGCCTAGGCATGAGGGTCACAGGAACAGTGACTAGATATTCTTAACAAAGGAAAAAATCTCAGGCAGAGAATCTCAGTTAACTCTGAGGATGGACAATTCCAGAGAAAGAAGACTACCCTTCACCAGTGGGTGCACCCCAAGCACATCCCTGGATTTGCTCCCTGGGCTCTAGGCTTTTAGCTCTAAAATCCTATTATTTGAACACACTGAGAATTAGTTTACTATTTAAACCTGGATGGATTTATTTTAAAATGTTGTGTGTTTTCTTCTTGAGATCTTAAAAGAATGAAAAGTCTTCCCCTGTATGGAATGGTTTAAATGTGGTTTTGTCTAGAAGCAGGATGAGTTCTTAATTCTTCATTAATTTTCTTGCCTCAAATGGTTTGAATAAGCAAGTCAGTTTTTTGCACTTCTCCTTCTTGGTAGGGACCCACTCATTATTTTATTTAACCCTCACAATAACCCTGCAGGGTGTTATTATTCCCATTTTACAGACAATGAAATTAAAGATAAAAAATGTTAAGTGCCTCCTTCCTTCTTTAAATTACATTAATTTTTGACAATGTACAAAAGGTCAAAAAGGGTGGACAATAAGAATGTGCATTACTTAAAGCCCTTGTGTTATGTCAAACCAATACAACTCACAATTTGGTTGTGGTTGTTTGCTTTGTCTCTCCCAAACTTGAACCCTCTGAATGCAGCTCACAATATCTCTTATATAAGGAAGTCTCCCAGGATTCCTGTCAGTTTCCTTTTAGGTGTATTCTCATAGACTCTCATAGCCCTCACCTAGGTAACACAACTATTTATCTGGTGTCTCTGTGTCCCAGTGGATTGAAAGTTTCCCGAGAGCAGAAGCCTTGCCTGTTTTGCTCACCATTATAATCTCTAGCACTTAGACAGTGCTTTTCACATAACATGCACTCAATATTTGTTAATTAATGCAATAGGTATCCTGGTACATCTAAATTTATACTCCTAGATATAAGGTGCACCTAGAGGTGCAAAGGCCAGATCAAAAGCATGAACGATTTCACTTTCAACTGATACTGCAAATTGTCCTTTTAAAAAGATGTATTAATTTATTTCCCTACCAACAATGTATAAGAATGCCTGTTTCACCCCACCCTTGCCAAACCAGTTTGATCTTTGACAATCTAAGTGAAGATGGAATCTCCAAATATTTAGTCTATATTTTTCTTATTGTAAATAAAGTTGAGCACTTTTCAAATCATCTAAATGCCCTCTGTATTTCCTTTTATGTGAACTCTCTGTGGCCTTTGCTCATTTTTCTGTTGGATTGTAAGTCTTCTCATTGTAGTGACTCTTTTCATGTAATAAGGAAAATAGCCCTTTCTTATACATGTTAGAAATAGTTTTTGCAGCTAGTCATTTGACTTGGTTCATGGCATTTTTTTCATGGAGTTGCAAAAAATATATAGTTGACACCTCAGAACTTTAAGTTTTCTAGATATTATTTCATCATTAGAAAAAACATTCTCCACTCTAACATACAAAATTCTCATGTGCTTTCTTCTAGTACTTTTATGGCTCTTTCTCTCTTTTAAAATTAAGTCTTTGACCCATCAGAAATTTATTTTGGATTAAGATACGACATCATATCTTATTTTATTTATTCAGCAAGGTCCTTCAGAGCTGACTCTATAAGCACTGACCCAGGTTGGGGCTGAACTCCACCTCTAGGCCAGCCCCTTAGTTGAAAGCTTTTTTAGATACCCCATCCAGATGATTCCTTCCTAAATTCATTCTTTCACTTGCTCAGTCATTCATTGATTCATTTTTTCAATACCGTGCCTATTATGGGCAAGATACTTTGTTAAGTGATAGAAATTCAGAGACCAAGATGCAGTTTTCTTCCCTTGAGAACCCCAGATTAGGGAGCACATAGTAAACAGATAGCAATTTAAATGCACACAACAAGTGTGGATATAGAGGCACTGGTTTTGACAAAAGCCCAATGAGGAGCACCTAACGCAGCTGTAGAAGTGGTGGTGGGACTTCCCGTGGGGAGTGAACGATGTCTGAGCATCTTAGAGAAAGACCAGGCATTAACCAGGCAAGAAGAATCCCAGGTTGAAGGGAACACATGAGCAGAATTGCATAAGGAAAAATTACAGGGAGTTCATGGCAAGAAGCAGAGAAAGATGAGGCTGGAGAAGCAAACAGGTGCCAAGTAACAGAAGGCCTTGTATGTCATGGGAGTGACTTGGCCCTCATCCTGAGGACAATGAGAGCCAATAAAGGACTTTAAACAAGATAGTGACATAACCATGTGGAAGATGGATTTATGGGAGCCAAGACTGAAAGGAGGAGTACCTGTTGCAAGACCATTGTAATGGTCCAGGTATAAGACAATATAAGTGTAAGTAAAGACAGTGATGTTAAGAACGGAAAGTAGGAGAGATTTCAGGAATAAAGTGGCACTGAACTCTTTGTTCCTCTCATCTCCTCCTGTCTATATAATCTCTCATTGCTTCTTTGGCTCCCTTCCTTACAATGCCTTGCAGCATTTCATTTTCTCCCCCCCCCACTCCCCTCCCAATCCCCTCCACTTGTCAATATAGCAGGATATGTCTTTTAGTTACTAAAGTCTACCCACTCATAGCTCTTGGTCTAGAAAATTATTTCCCTGAGAAGTAAGTAGACAAATTGGTGTAGGTGACAAGGATCTTCCTGGGAGAAAGAAATCAAGTCCCTAATTGCTTTTGTTTTTAAGGCTCAATGTTTTCAGAACTCATGTGATGAATTTCAGTCTTCAAACGTCAATTGGCCACAGGTGTTCATTTCTCTGCCTTACCAAAATTTTGCAAAAATGTTAACAAAGGAGTAAAAATGGACACAAGAACATAGAGAACAGGAGAGCAACAGCCGACATGACATTTAAGTGAATTTTTGGAGGACGGAAAGCAGATGAAATAGTGGTCACTGACTTAAGCAGAGAGGAGCAAATTATAACTTAAGGGTCTATCATAGAAAACTCTGGCATTAGGTAGAACCACAGACTTCTGAGAGGCTAAGGATTTGGAGGCTCTGCTGAGAAAAAAGGATGAGACTGGTTGGAAACAAGAGTCATTGTGTGAAAGTCTGCATATGGTGTGTTGGGATTCCTGATCCCTTCCTCATTCCACATAGCCAGAAAACTGATATTTGCATCCATGCCTCTGAAAATTGTGGCTCAGTGTTTGAAAATCCTAAAGAAAAGCCAATCAGTTGATAGGCTTTATCCACATACCCTGGAGCTTTCTAGTAGTTTTCAGTGTCTCCCTCTTAAAGTGAATAGATAGCCAAAGATATGACATGTTGAGGAATGCTTCCAACTGAGAGAGACAAAATCTTCAGAAAACAAAAGGTGATTGAGGAAAACAGACAATACTGGGAGCATAAGAAATGATATTGCATCATAAAATAAGAACATGGTGCTATGAGAAAGGACCAATCACAGAACAGGGGAGTCTCTAGCAAAGAATAAATAAATGGAATTGATGTGATTAAGCACATGGAAAACTTAATTGATTGGAATAAGTTAGGGATGATGGAACATTTGGGGAAATAATAATGGATTGTAGAAAAACAGGTAAATGTAAAACAAAGTAATTATAAACCTCAGGAAAATCCAAGGGCCATGCAAGGGTGGAAGCATAATCTAACTCATTATTTGGCTCAACAGTGAAAAATATTTGCATAGTCAAAATAACGAAATATGAGTATCAATTTAACCAAATATTGTGATGTAACTATGTTTAGGAGGAAGGGGAGGAAAAATGGGGAGGAGTGTTTGTATATGAGAGGTAAGTAAGTCTTTACCTACAATGGTAGGAAGTTGATAGGAAATGGCTAATAAAATTGATAGATTAAGAATTAGGGAAGAATTGGAAGTCAACTACTAGCAAAAGAGTTGTGGGTAGTTGCCTCTAGAGAGCAGGATTGGAGGATAGGAGGGTTGCAAAGAATGTTTAAGGGACTGGTATTTTCACTATGGGCCTTTTAGTATCTTTTGACTTTCAAGTCATGAACATGTGTTACTTTGATTTAAAAAATTAATATTAATAAAAAGACCACTGCTAAGGACTGAGACAGACTTACTTGAAATCAATGAACAACAGCAACAACAAGACACCATAGGCTCCCTAGGGCATGTGGTAAGCACTCAAAAAGTGTCAGCAATTATTACAATAGTGAGTAGAGAAGTCAGCAGACTTTGCAAGATCATTCCCGTCCATGACTGGCCTTTGCCTACAACTTGCAGGGATTTTTTATGTGCTAACTGCAATACTTAGATTTGACTTGAGAACTGGGCACTGTAGCTCAGCTGAAGTCAAGAGAAACCCTTAACTTGGGGAAAGATAGTTTCTCTTGCAGTGGAGAAACCTGGTAGACACCACCTTAGCCAAGTAATCAAGGCTAACGTTTCCAGTGACATCAGGTGACTCTCTTCTGTAAGTGTAAAATTATTTCAAATTAAAAGTTAAAAAAACCCAACCTTATAGAGAAGAAAAAGCAAAAGCTGGGAATAGACAATTTATAGAAATAAAAAATGATCAATAAACATAGGGAAATAAGCCTAGCACCCCTAGAAATCAGAGAAATGCAATAAAGATTATGAGGTATCTCAGGAGCTCCACCAGAATGGCAAAAAAGTTGAAGAAAAGAAAAACAGCTACTACTTATGAGAATGTTCTGGAAGGACCTCCTCCCAAATGCTGTCTCTCATTATAAGTAGAACTATAATAGTAATCCTTTTGGAGATCAACTCCGCTTTATCTTTTAAAATAAAAATTCCACATGTTCTTCCGTCCAATAGTCCTTTCTCCTTGGAACCTATCTGATAGAAATAGAAGCAAGAATCCATGGGGATATAATGACCATATATTTAATGAATTTTTCCAAGTGGCCAACCAAAACCACAATTAAAATCCAAACAAAAGGAAAACAAATAAAAAAACAAGACACCAGGGACTAAACCAATGAAAGGAGGCGTTAGATCTGTACAAGAAGAGCATTTTTTCATATTTTTCCCCTGCCTCCCTGGTGTCTGGCCCAGGGCCTGGTCCACAAGGTGGTTATCGTGGGTTGCGTGGAATGAGAAGGGGGTTGATGTGGTGGAGGGCCGGGGGAGACATGCAGAAGGGGAGCAGGGAGGTCAGAGAGCAAAAGTCTGCAGTTAAAAAAATATCACCCCCAATAAAAATAGCATGCACAAAAGTCTCATTTATGTCAAATGATACATACATATATACAACATTTATGCGTATGCAAACTACTGTCAACAAATGGTTAATGGGATCATCTCAGGGTGGTGGGATTTTCAGTGATTTTTTTTTTAAGTTCTTTCTTCCACTTTACACATTGTTCAAATTATTCCAAAGAGCATACGTTAATTATATAAACCAAAACAGCAATGAAGCTGTTTTCACAGTGAGGAAAAAACAAAACAATTTGCCAAGTATCCATCATCCATGAAGCTACCTGATGATTTCTTGAAAACAAAATCGTAACCAGCCCTGCCCTGGAGCAGACACGTTGCTTTATTTTACTATGTGATGAAGGAGGTGGTGTTCCTTTTACATATTTGAATGCTCCCTCTGTCTTGCTATGAGGAGGGTTCCTTGGCATTTTGAGAATTGTTAAATGAGTATATTGTCCCCATTTCTAACCCTGGGATCATTTCTCTGATTTCGTTATAGTCTGCTCCATCAATTGTGCTATTCCCCCACTGCAAAACAGGACACTAGCCCTGAGAGGATTAAAGCCCCTGCCCAGGATCACACAATTGACAGCGCTCCAGACACAGCCCTCGGGAGCCAGAGATAAGCTGGAATGACAATTCTGAACCTTCTTAGTCTCCCAGGCCAACTTCATCCTGCTGCAGTATAAGCATCTATGCAAAGCCCCCGTCCCCTCCGCCCTTCTCTGCAGTGGAGCTGCAAGGGTGGGCTGCAGGCCCAGGACCCTCCACGGATGCTCTCTGATTACAGAACCACCATTAGTCTCCTTCCACTGGCCATGCAAATTCAACTTAGGCCAGTCAGCAAGACTTGGAGAGTGATGATGTTGGCTAATTTCAGACCCCCGTCACCGCTGCAGCCTGGCTGTGCTTTCCTTGAGGCTGTTTCATCATAAGCTGCTGAAAATGAGTTATTTAAGCCAGCAAAACTCCCACAACTGGAGGAGTGCCAGGCAGAGGCCTTGACATCAGTGTTCCGGGCCCTGGGAAGGATGATACTGAGACCAGAGCAGCAGTGACCAGTTCCTCCAGCTGCCCACAGCTGCTGCCCTCGGGCTTACTTTGCACTCAAGATAACAGGCTCTTAGAATAATAAAATCAGGGCATCTTGGGATGTAGAACCGTTGATTCTTAGATTCAGACTCTTGAGCGCAGGAACCAGGGAATCTAGAATCTCTCACTGGAAGGTACCCGGGGGGTCACCTGGTGCTGGCTCTCCTCCTAGGTGACAGGTGTTTATTCTGGGGAAGCTGAGTGCAGCAAAGGTGTGGCCACCGTACCTCATGTCTGTGGGAACGTGCCCAAGGCAGCAAACGTAAGAAGGATTGTTGTGGCTCTACCTTCTGAAATAGTACATGAGGCCAAAAAATGTCCCTCCTTCTTGGTCGCTACCTGAACTACCCTGCCCCAGAAGTCTCTGGCACTCTTATACTCTCTTGAACCACTGGAAAAGGTTTGAGGAGGAAGAGGAGGCTTTGGAAACTCTGTAATATGCCTTTAGCACTTTGTCCAAGGAGCTAGTCTTACAGACCATCCCTCAGAAAAGCAAGAGAAAACGGTAAATTCTTACCTCTCTCCACTTCAGAACTACGGACTATTTTCGTTGACATTTTTGCCCTTCCCCCCAATTTTTTTTTTTTTTTTGGCTCTTATATCTAAAAACAAACAACTAAAAACAGCCTGTTCTGTGAACAGTATAGAATCTGAGCTAATTTGGTCCTCTCCTTCCTCCCTTGCATCGCAGGCTCTGGACACAGCCCGTGAGCATTAGAAACTAGCTTGTCACCCACTCGACTCCCCAAGTCTCATTCTTAAAGGAAAATATTTATATTATGCTACAGAGAGAGTTTCCATGGCAGTGACGACTGGAACACTGTTGCCCTGGCAACCACATGAGTCCATCTTGAATGATCTGAAATCCCCTTCATAGACAAATAAGGAAAGTCTGTCAAAAGTGCTGTTCAGCTGGTTCAGGAGGGGTCCTGAAAGACAGCTTTCTCGCCCCCCAAGTTCTCCCGCTGAGGCCTTCTCCTCGGTCTCTAGCTCACCTTCTTCTGTACACTCTCTCGGGAACTTTCTCTATTTCCTGCTCTTCCAGGGCTGGTGTTGCCCTTTTCCTGATCCTCTGTGGAGACACTGCCCAGAGCTCCACAAAGGGCTAAGGACTGGCCTGCAAAGACACGCCAAAGATAACAGGAGGCAGAATCGACACACAGTTCATCCTTTTTATAGAGCTTGCTGTCTGTCCCCTGGAGACTGGGGGCACGTTCTTCTCTGTCAGCCCAAAGCAGCTCTGACGAGAGAGCTTTACAGGAAAAGACAGACCAGTCTTCCCTGAGGTCCCACTTCTGGTCATCACACACTGGCAAGTCACCTCTCTGGGTCTTGTCTGTAAAATAAGGGAGATGCATGGAGCATCCTCTGGCTCCTACATTCTAGGAATTTTTATGAATCAAGAATATACCATCCTCCATCTCCCAAAGGCACCTGAGATGCCTCTTGGCAAGACTGCTGGGGATTCAGACAGGACCTTGGGACAGGAGAAGTGCTGGAGGGGAAGCAGCCTGCCCACACTGCATGCGTCAGTGCCTTTTAAACCAGAAAACACAATGTGCACACATATGGAAGCATCATCATCGTTATCAACCTCCTTATTAGCACAGAAAGCACTAAACTATAGACCCCCATCTTCAGGGCCACTCTACCTCAAAAGCTTTTCCTACAGAAGGTGCTCCAGCAAGCTGAGTAAATAGTTAAATGAGCCTCCTGTTCTGGAGGAAACCTCTTCAGCACAATTCGTGCCTATCTCTGGGGCTTTCTTTGCTGCCTTCCTTATTGAAAAGCAGCTTGAGAAGCTAGAAATGCTGACTTGTTTTGTTTCGTTCTTCCTGCTGCTTCTAACTGATGGGGAGAAAGCTTTTTCAAGAGAGGAAGAAAGCAGTTTAAATCATCTTTATCACCATACTAGCAGGCAAGGACTCCACTCTACCAGTCTGGTATGGAGGCTAGGAGAAATGCAAGGAATCAAGGAAAAAGAAAAAAAGAAGAAAAAAAAGGAGAAGCAAACACTCCCACGAAGGAAGCTGAGATACCATTTTCACAAAGCCCTTCTTGGAAAGCAGAAAGTCCATAAAGCCAGCTTAGACTTTTTCAGACTTCAGACCTAACTGAAAGGCAGGAGATGCAGGAGTTAGGTGTGGGCTTTGGAGTCATTCAGAGCCAAGCTAAGTAAACCATGCTTCCAACTTTAATCTCTCTAAGTCTTGGCTTTTTCATCTGTAAAATGAGAGAAGCAATATCTACCTCACAGGGCCGTGTGATGGTTAGTTTTTTGTGCCAACTTGGCTAGATTCTAGGACCCATTTATCTAATCAAACACCAGCCTTGGGGTCTCTGTGAAGCTAATTCATAGGTGTAGTGAGCGTCTATAATCAGTTGACATTAAGTCAAAGAGGTTATTCTCAGTAATGTGCGTGGGCCTCATCCAATCAGCTGAAAGCCTTAACAGCAAAACCTGAGGTTTCCCGCAGAAGAAATTCTGCCTCCGAGCTGAGCACTGGCTCCTGCCTGAGGTGTCAGCCTGCTCGATGGATTTCAGACTCGATGGCAACATTATGTCCTGCCTCAGCTTTCAATCTGCTGACCTACCCTAGGACTTTGGATTTGCCAGTCCCCACAATTGCATGAGCCAGTTCCTTAAAATAAATCTCTGTGTGTGTGTGTGTGTGTGTATACACTCGTATATATACTTGTCTAATATGAATATATATTTATATAATATGAATATGCAGATACTTATAGAATATGAATATACAGACATACCTTGTTTTATGGCACTTTGCTTTATTGTACCTCACAGATACTGCATTTTTTACAAATTGAAGGTTTGTGGCAACCCCCTGTCAGGCAAGTCTATCAGTGCCATTTTTCCAACAGCATTTGTTCATTTCATAGCTCTGTGTCACGTTCCGGTAATGCTTGCGATATTTCAAAATTTTTCATTATTATTTTATTTGTTATGGTGATCTGTGGTCAGTGATCTTTCCTGTTACTACTGCAAAAAGATTACGATTTGCTGGAGGCTCAGATGATGGTTAGCATTTCTTAGCAATAAAGTGCTTTAAAATTAAGGCAGGCACATTTTTTATACATAATGCTATTACACACTTGATAGACTACAGTATAGGGTAAACAATAAAGGTAACTTTTATATGTACTGGGAAACCAAAGAAGTTCTCGTGACTCTCTTTATTGCCATATTCACTCATTGAGGTGGTTTGGAATGAAACCCCCATTATCTCCGAGATACGCGTGTATATGCATGTATATATTGTGTTTATATATGTTCTGTTTTTCTGGAGAACGCTAACAGATACAGGCTGTTTTCGGGATTGAGATAGCATACAGGTACTAGACATGTTTGCAAGGCCCACCCGATGGCAGTCCTGCTGATCGAGAGAGCGCACTTTGCCCCCCATCCCTTCACACCTGCTGGCCACAGCTGATTGCCCTAGACAGGAGTAGGCACCTGGCCTAAAGGCAACCAGTCACGGCCTTGCCTGATCTGACCCAAAAGAAAGATCCAGGCCAATTCGTTTTCTTGTCTTAGGAACTTGAATAGAAACTAAAGAAAGAATTCGCCAGCTGGTAGAGGACAAGTCAGGTCAATGGTAGAGCAATTGCAAAGGAGCATAACTGGGAGTCGTGGAATAAGACTCTCATGGGATATGACCACATAATGGTCTGCATTTTTGTGAGTCTGTTACCAATCTTTAAAATTTGGGAGATTTCACATTAAAATCCAGCCAGTCAGAAAAGAATTAAAAATTTAAAAAACATCCAGCCAGAAGCTCTGTAACACAGGGTCTGCATGGTGGCAATCCACTGGAGCTGGGGTGCCGCCCCTTTACACGGGCTATGTGTTTTCCCATCTGCCCCACCACACCCTGCTCTGCTCTGTCTGGCCAGCCTCATGCTTATGTTACCTGCCTGGCACATGTAGGTATTGCTGCTTGCAACCCCTGAATTAGAGGGCAGGTCCTTAGACAATTGCTTCTCAGGAACCAGAGTTGCTTTGAATCCAGAACCTCCAGAATTATGGAGGCAAAACCCCAGTCAGATTTCCTTGAGGCTCCCCTTAATCTTCAGCATGGAGCCTTATAATAAATCCTCTTTACTTGAACTAGTGTGAATGGGTCTCCATTCATTGTACTAGCAAAAGTCCCATGCACACAAGGGTAATAATGAAAACTCTCCCTTTCTCTGCCCAAGTCTCTCAGAGGCTGCAGTTTGCACAATGGGCTGCTCTCTAAGGAGAACTCCAGGGAACATTGGCTGGTGATGAGGAGCTACAGCCTCAGGGATCAGCTGGGCACTAGGAACTGGTTGGGTCCTCTTTTGCCAGAAGAGATACAAGGGTAAGAGCTGCGGCAGGCTGGCTCATGGGTCAACAGTTTGGTGACTATCAAATGAACTCCCATGAGGTACCTACCTGGGGTTCCCTGAGACCAGGTGTAAGCGAGGCACAGATTGGTCTTCCAGATACCTGGGGAAGCCAAAGGTGGTGCCCAGCAGGACTTTGGGAAAGCTGACCCATGCCAGCAACAAGAATGAACCTTAGCCCTAGCACAGGAGCTGGGGTGTGGAGGACCCCAGCTAGACTGTGGAAGGGGTCCCGAGGAAGCTGGGGCAGTGGGCTGTGGGACATTTGAGGGGTGCTGGCAGAGGCTATTTATCAACCAGTAAGGAAGCACGCTGACCACTGGCATGGCTGACCCTGTGACTATAAGGGCTTTAACTCACAGACTAACCATCCATTAAAGAGTCATCGCGGATACTGGGGCCTTGTCATTACTAGTTTGCTGAGAGTGCAGCACTGGCACCTTCGTGGGGCACTGCTGGCACTGCCCCGAGAGTCTTCCTGTGCTGTCTCTGCACAGCCATCTCCAGCAGCTCTGCTTTGGCAAGGGTTTAGGTCCAGAGACACATGGGCTCCAGGGGACTGCACTTTGCTATCGCTGAGTCCCAGGTGCTCTGGACGTGAGCCCCCAACCTCAGTGCGCAGTGAGGTTTTTATCCTGCCTTCTAGAGACAGATGGTGCTGCTGACAGTCATGGAGGCCTGACCCACAGCCTGGACCCAGAGTGAGAACAGGACCCCTATACTGAGATCGCGGCAACAATGTCAAGTTTTCAGTCAGTAGCGGGAGTAAGGAGCATGGTTATCCGTGAAAGGAGGAAAACAGGGTAGTCTTCTTGACATTGTCCATGATCGGATGAGTGGTAAACCACTGTACCTGAGTTGGGTCTCTCTCATTTGAAAACAGGTTTTTAAAATTCAGATTATTTTCTGAATCTAAAATAACTTTCAAGGTAGAGAATTTGGAGAAGACACAAAAGAATAAAGAAGAATGTAAATATTAATGTTGCATGGTGTAAAGGATATTGCAGCAGTGAGCTGCTGCAATACTGATCCATCTCAGGGCAGCCTCAGAGCTGGCAAGTAGTGCTGGGATATAGTTCAGTCTTAGGTGAAACCCACCGTGAGCTCTTTCCCCTGTGGAGCCAGCTGCAGACTCCTTGGACTTAGGTTAGCCTGGGAACACCCAGTAGCATCCATCATGCGCCAGGGTCTGCTCAAGCTCTGGAACAACAATAACCTCCATTCCTGAAGGCAATAATTACCTTCTCTCAGAAAACTCCAGAACTGGCTCAGCAGCCAGATAAATCCCTAAATTCCTTCCAACATTGCCTTAAGTCAAGCATAACCTTCCAGGAAGCAGCCTCTACCTACCCACAAGCAGCTGTAATTAATTCCTTCCATATTGTGGCACACAATACACCCCCAAAGCCAATGGCTCTTTTTAAATCCGAATGGCCCCAGTGCGTGTCTCCAAGTCAGCCCACTACACCCAGGTCTGTGTTGGGAAGGCCGTGGCCTCCCTCCCAGCTCACACCTCTGCCTGGTGTGTGTCCCTACACTCCCTGGTCCGGCTCCAACAGCTTGTTTTAGGTCAGCCAATTCAGCACATGTTCCTACAGGGCCCTGTGACACGTGATAAAGCAAGTTCTGAGACACTACTTTAAATAAGTTGCTCATGTAACAAATCTCCCAGGAGAACATCTTTTCTTTCCTATATGTCAGCAGCCCCTGAGTCAATCTCTAACCAAAACATACTCCCACAAGTCCTGCTTAAACCTCCAAATTAATTTCATCTGACAATAAACCTCGACTAAGCACCTACCATGTTCCAGGTCCTACATGGGTGTGGTGAAAACCAGCCGATTAAGACGTGTTTACCATCAATAAGTCACAAGACTCCAGAATGTGAGTGAGAAAGGGCCCAAGATCATCGGGTGCAACCACTCCTTATGCTGGGGAGGAAAATAAGGCCCAGTGTGAGGACATGTCTTATTTCTCCAGGGTTCCACAGTTATTGTCAGAGCCGGGCCTAGAGCCCAGTTCTTTGAACTCTTTGGCCAGGTCTTTGCCATTCCACCACGAAGCGGCAAACTTGAGGTTTCCAGGCAGGTGACATAAAGGAGAGAAGTGGGCTGAGTGGGGACCCCTCTAAAGGCAGACTCTTCTCAACCTTTCCTACCTCATCCAGCCTGCTTATCCACCAGACAGGAGCCTCCCTCCAAGATACAAACTCTGCAGGTAGGGCCAGAAGAGAGTGGATAAAGTCAAGCTAGGTCCATCCCTTAGCTCTGCTGGTTTACAACCCTAATCATTGAAGTTTTTTAACCTCACTTATGTGATCTACCCAAAGGTCTCACTTTACTATGCAAAAGAATCATCGTGGCGGGTGTTTTAAAATGTGGATTCCTGGGGTTTCCCTGGTGGCACAGTGGTTGAGAGTCCGCCTGCTGATGCAGGGGACACAGGTTCGTGCCCCGGTCTGGGAAGACCCCACATGCCGTGGAGCGGCTGGGCCCGTGGGCCATGGCCGCTGGGCCTGTGCGTCCGGAGCCTGTGCTCCGCAACGGGAGAGGCCACGTGTACTGCAAAGAAAAAAAAAATGTGGATTCCTGGACCCTCCCTGTGATGCTGAGCAAGAACTGATGACTCTGATGTGGCTGATACCCGGGTGAAACCATGGGTAATAATTAGTCAGATCTCACCTGCTTTCAGTAATCAATGTCGTTTTAACACTTGCATGCCCTCCAAGTGGCATGGAGTCTAAACAATAAGATGTTTGCCTGAGTTATTTTCCAGGAACTTGGAGTCAGCTCTGTCTAGTTCAGCTGAGCTGAGAGTCAGCTATGTGTGTCTAGTTCTAGCTGAGCTGGTTAAGACCACCAGCTGGATAGGACCACCGACCCTCCAACTGGGCATGCGTGAGTGTCCGCTTGGTGACCTTTTGACATCAAAGGTTGAAAACTCCACCCTCAGGATGTGCAGAGGCCTGTAGCTTAGTTATGCCTGCGCAGAACCTCGATTCCCACCTCTTTTTGCAATCACCTTTCCTCGTGCTCCCCACGCCTCAGTCCACCCTGATGCTTTATTCCTATAAATAAGCCTATAAATTTAAGCCTATAAATACCCCCGCCCCTTGCCTTTGGGGAGGTGGGTTTGCGACTTGTTCTCCTGTCTCATTGCTTGGCTGTCTTGTGAATAACCCCTTTCTTTGCAGCAAACCCCATCGTCTCAGCATTTGGCTTGCTATGTGTGGGCAAATTGAACCTGGGTTGGTGACACCGGCTGGGGAAAGCCACTGAGGAGGGGACAGTGGACTGGGTGGGTCTCGGGGAGGCTGGGAATCTGGAGCTGGCTGGTGAACCAGCTGTGTGACTTCACTCTCCCGAGTGTTGTCAGATGAGGAGGCCGGGTGGGATAACCCCAGTAGACCCTCCAGTTCTGACATCCTAGGGTGGGTCATGTGCTGAGTCCCTCATGCTCAGACCCCTTGGCTTGGCGGGGCAGACACATGCAGAGTGACTTGGGGGTGTCGGCCACACTGAAGTCCACCTGCACGGGGCTCCTTGGACAGTACTCTCTCCTGCAGAAGAACCTGGAGATGAGTCTCTGGCCCAGTCGAAAGATCCCAAGCCTGTTGACAATTTCCCAATGTGTGTGTCCTTCCTGAGAACAGAGCTAGGCCAAGGGGGCCTATCTGTCCAGGTGGGTCAGGTCCTCTAGACTCAGACATCTTGTTTCCTCCTCTTTCTCCCACTGATGTGTCTTTACTTCTGAAATGTTCACACACGTAGGAGGGGATGAGCCCATTGACACGATCCTCCAAGGGGAGAGGAAAGTGGGGTCCTGGGGGAGTCATCTTTGGACCAGAGAGCCCAGAGGCACCGTGGAGGCGAGAGAGGGTCAGACCCCAGTTCCAGTCCCGGCTCTGCCACTTACCAGCTGAGGGTAATCCAGATGACTCAACTTCTCTGAGCCTCATCTGAGAAAAACAAGTGGGAATAATCAAGTTTACCTGCAGGGTTGTGGTGAGAATGAAATCTGATTACACACATGGAGCGCCTGACCCTTAAAAGGGGCTCAGTAATCCTGCCCCCGCTCCGCCTGCAACCCTCTCTCTCGCCCCCAGCCTCTGCTGGGGGAAGCTGTTGCTGCTTCATCACCCCCTCCCCACCAGTTTAGGAGTCATAGGGAATAGAACAGGAGTGGGGGAAGGACACCTTCTCTCTTTAGTGTTATTGAAAAATATTCAAAAGAGACGTTTACACCAAAGCAGCAAACTCTGGGGAAACAAAGAGAAATGAACAAAGCAAATATAAATCCATAAAATGAAATGCAAATTACAGCTCCTACAAGAGCCTCTGATAAACCCGCCATGGTTCCCAGGGACAATGGAGCCCGTTGGAGCTGCAACCTGTCCCCAGCTGAAAATTGAAGCCGTGTCCCTCCCGTGGGGCCTCCTCTGCCTCCGGGCTGCTTTCTCAGCTCAGGAGGGTGGGAGGTGCCTGAGTTGGGGGCCCAGAATGCACTTGACTCCTCTGTGGCTCCAGGCCCAACACACACAACCCTCTCCCACATCCCTACTCCCCCATTCCTATGGTGGCCCCTAAAAGGACGAGGACTACAGCCCGCCCGCGCAGAGCTGCACAAAGCCTGTCACGACTCTGGGCTCAGGGGGACCGGCTCCTGAGTGGTGGGCGTAGGACAAACAGCGGGAGCAGAAGGCTGACAGCACTGCCTTTTCTGCATCTGGACCAGGCCCTGCGGCGCAGCTGCCGGCGTATGGAAGGACCGAGAACGAGGGCAGCAGGACCCCATCCTGGAAGGCAGGCATGGCTTTTGCCACCTGAACTCAGCCTGGCAGGGTTGCAGGGCTTAGAGGGCCGGCTCTGGGCAGCAGGCACCTCAGTGGCAGGGCTGGTTGAACCACGGCCCTGACGAGCTTGGGACAACTGGAGAGGAGGACACCCAACCCCCAGCTCACTAAGACTGAAGGAGGAGACCCTCAACCACCAAATGCTTCCAGGCAGAGAGGCAGGAGTAACACCACCCCAAAGGCTGCCTTTGCTGGCACAGTGAGAGTTAAGTAAGGCCTCCGGGGCCCGGGCCTGAAAACGTGGCCTGGATCTACTCGGGGATCTGGAAAACTGGCCAATGAGAGATTTAGGGAGCTGAGGATGCTTGGCAGGGAGAAAGAAGCCTGGGGCACATGGGTTTACATTAGTGGGGGTCCATCTGTGGAAGAGGAATTTGCCATAATTAGGGACACCTCAGGGTAGAACCAAAAGGTAGGAGGGGCGGAGAGAATTTTCCACCACTCTGAGCCGTTAACGATGGAGCACTGAGGCCTTTAGAGGCCTGGTCTGTTTTGAAGTTCAAAGAGAGATGCCCCAGGTGAGAGATATTGATGGGCATTATACCAGTTATGAAGCCAACAATAGGCCCAGATAGAGCCCTCTGTGATATTTTGAGCAGGCTAGTGGTGCACAAGCATGGCTGAACACGTGCGTGTGATCTTTCTGGTCAGAAT
Source organism: Mesoplodon mirus (assembly GCF_964341445.2). Classification (NCBI taxonomy): domain Eukaryota; kingdom Metazoa; phylum Chordata; class Mammalia; order Artiodactyla; family Ziphiidae; genus Mesoplodon; species Mesoplodon mirus. The sequence goes on along the minus strand of NC_138982.1, from coordinate 44,353,416 downwards.
ATACAAACGAGCATCTCCGGGAGTACAGTCCAGACCCCTGCCCTTGGACATTACCAACTCTGGACTCTCAGAGCTGCTCCTGAATCGGTCCAGCTCTCAGCTCAAAGGTGTCTGTTTGCAGACAATGCCTGGTAATCTGATGCTCTGCCTGGGCCTTCCCTGAGCCTGGGGAACAAGCTACTGGATCACAGGAGTGCAACCACGTTCCCGCCGATGGGGGCACAGGCAGACTCTGCCAGAAGGTAGGGATGGTGTGTCATCCGCCATGGAAAACTTTCCTGATGGGACCTTCTCTTTGCATCAGGCCCCAGTCCAGTGGGTCCAGCTGCTCATCCAACCCAACCCCCAGCCTGTCTGAATACCTGTTGTTTATAGTGTCCCAGCTAGGAGGCCTAATCACCTATAAACAGAGCGAATCCCACGAAGAGACAGTCCAAATGGCTACTCCTGTCCATTCCCTACATACCATTGCTTTTCCTTGTCTCTTGGCTGGAGACAGCTCTTTCTATAATCTTAAACAAGGACGTCTCGTATCATGATGTTTCAGACCAGACATAGGGAGAAAAGCAGTTTCTACCTTAGAAACACAAGTAATAGGGAGAACCAAACATTAATTGCGTTCAGAGATGTGCATTATCTAATTTACCTCTCACAACAATGCCTTCAGATGGGATACATTCCATGGGCCTTTGGATCAAGTAACTGTAGCAGGGAATGGTTCTCCAATTTGTTTTGATAAGGCAGCTCAACTTGTTTGGACTTCTTTGCTGCATCGGGAAGTTATCATCTAGATTTCCCCAGGATGGGATGAAACGTCTTCCAACCCTTCCAGGGAGGGGAGACAAGATGGCTGTGTTCTCTATGCCAACCCTCTGTGCCTTCAGACAAAGGGGATCCTGGTCTTTCCTTCTTTTATTTTGAATGACTAATGATTTGAGCTTTGGTTTTATGGATGGAGTAGATATTTGTGGGTTTTTTGTATGTTCACTTTGGCTATCCAGTATTTTTTCCTGAAAATGCCCTGGTTTCCTTTTGGGGAGTCACCTCTCCCCCATCGTGGGCAGAATGGTGCGTGGTGTATTGGTGTGTTTTGCCTCCAAATACAGAAGCCAAGGAGTTCCAGGAGATTCCCTTCATCAGATTCCTCCTCTGTTGCCTCAGTATAGCCAAGGAGGTGGGTCTGTGATCTAAGACCAACCAATCAGACTCTCGCCAGGGGCTTTGGCTATTGAGCAGAGTAACGCAAAGACGAGACACCGCAACCATCAAGTACGTCCTGTCCTGGCTCCTATCCTGCTTCCAGGCTGCCTTCAGAATTCCCATCACTTCCATGAGCTCCCTGACAACTTCCCAATACATTTTCTTTTTGGCTTAGATCATGCTTTAGGACTTGGTCAAAACCAAGGATGACTCCCTTCCCTGGCATTATTTTGTTTCTTTATAGTAAGCGATAGTATGGAAGAATCAAGTCATCAAGAGATTAAAAAGTCAAGGTACTTTCTGCTGTCCCCTTCCTTCACCCTCTGAGACGTTGCTTAGTGAATGGGCTGAGAGAAGCGCAGCTTCGATGGACACAGTCAGGTAAGTGCTGAGGGGCAGAGCAGCACAGCAGCGAAGAGGGCTGCCTGAGGGAGGCTCTCGGGAAAGTATACAAGAGTGCGGGGAGGTGGCCACCTGGTCAGGTCCCAGCTCTATCACAGACGGTTGTGTGACCATGGCAAATTCCCTAACCTCTCTGTTCTGTAAAGTGAAGGAAATAATGGTAACTACCTCCTGGGCCCATCATGAATGTTAGGAGGCAAAGTTTGTAATGGACATTGAACAGTGTCTGACACATAACATGCTAGAAATTCACTAGGAGTATTATTGCGAGGCTGTGAGACCTCACTGCTGGAATCAGTGGAACCTGGGCTGGAAGATGAGTGTCAGGGATGCTGGACGTCATCCCTGCCCTGGGTGGGAGACTGGACTAGACCACGGTACTGAGAGCAGAACATGGGCTTTGGTGACAGATGGCATGCAGCGAATGCTGTGACTTTGGACAAACCACAAAACCTCCAAGTCTCAGTCTTCATGTCTGTCAATGAGATGATCTCTCACTCCACAGTATGGTCACAAAGATTAAATAGTCACATGTATAGATTCTGTCTTATCATGTGTATATTTTGGGTGTCTTTAAAATTAGTGATAATGAAAGGTATTTAAAGAATGATCATCTATAGATGGTCCCTGACAAACAATGGGGGCAGAGTTGGTATGATTATGACTCCCTTCCCTCCCCCACAAATGCCCGGTGGCTCCTGACACCAGAGCTGGTCTTCAGCCACCTTCTGGCTGGTCTTCTTGTCCTTTTACAAAGAGTACTCTCTCTTCTCAGGCTGCTTTGTGTGACTCACTCTTCTTTGCAGTGAATGTTCTGCTGGAGGCTTCCGTTACAAATGATGAGAAGAAAACGACCACATTGGTCTAAATAGGGTTTGACAGGCAGGATTGTTTCACATTGAGGTTTACTGCTAAAGAGACAGAAGACGGGCCCCGGGGCATGCTATGGCTGGCCTGCCTCTCTCCCCCTGCCCAGCTCTTTCCCTGGCCTGTGTCCCCAATATATTCAGTTCCAAGGACCAGGCCTACTCACTCATGCATGCTCACCTGCACCTGGCTAGCTGACTGGAGAGAAATGCTATTTCTTCTCTTGGAGTTTGTCTTCCACTTAATGTGGGATGCTTTAATTGAACACCTACTCTGCGCAGGCACATGTTGGAGATCCAACATGGATTTGAAGCCATCCTCACTCCCTAGAAACTTAGAATTCATCAGGAGATGAAGGCAGATCCATGCACAGCTCTGAGCCTCTATGACGGCACAGAGCAACTGCTGTGAAGTATAAAGAAAGAGACTTTCCAACCAGAGAGGCCCTAGAAAGGCTTACTACAGTTGCCATTTGTTGAGCACCTACTATGTGTGGGTACTTCCTTTATCTCATTTAACCTACGCAATCGGTGAGGCATGGGATTATTACCACCCCCAAATAAATAACCACACTACTGATCCATATAGTACTGCCTGCCCACTGGAACAAACAACAACCCAGATTGATTTAGCACCTGCTGGGAGCTATTACTCAGTTATGCACCATTAATAAGCCCTTCAACTCTAACTAGCTGAGCACAAACACATCCTTCATGCTACCTCAAGGCAAGTTTGTTCTTGCCTCAGTCATTGTACACTATCAGAGCTGCAAGATAATGACTGAGTTCAAGTGCCTCTTCTTACAGATCCCATACTGAGGTTCAGAGAGGGGAAGTGTCTGGCCCAGGGGCTCCAAGAAAGGACCGCAGAAGAGACGCTGTTTCTCCACATTCCATACCCATCGAGGGGCAGAATGAAGATGTGCTGAGCACATCTTCTGTAGATATTTGTCCTGAGCATGTTGCATTTCATCCTCACCACACCCCTGATTAGAGAGCCTGCACCCCATTTTCAGATGAGAAATCTGATGAGCTGAGGAGCCATGGGACGTGCCCAAGGTCATATGAGGAGCACAGCCAAGGTGGGGACATTGGCTGTTTACAACATCCCACCACAGAGTAGGAGGAGCCAGGTGTTTTTTCCCCACCCCTTTTGGGCTTGCAAAGCAGGCTGAGGTTTGGCAGGGATCCAGGAGGTCTAAGCTTCAGTTTCTCCAGCACTGGACCTTCCCACAGATGGACATCCTCAGATCTGCCTGAAGTAATGACCAGCCCTGGGCAGGCACAAAATGACACACTGAGGGCTGTGCAAAGTGCATTTACATCTCTTGCTTTGTTCCTGGATGACTCATGCAGTGGCCCACACAACAGAATGAACGTCTCCTCCAGCTCTGGCAAACTGCTTTGCTTTCTTTAAACAACTCACAATCAGCTTGTAAATGGCCCTGGCTTATTCTGGGGACATGGAGCCATCCTGTGGTCACTTCCCTGGACAGGCTGGAAGCTGTGGTCAGAACCCCAGGAATGGGAGGCCTCCCTGAGGCCAACCCCGAGTCCTGCCCTCTGTTTCTGGCCAGACTTTCTGCCCCCGCCAGTAACATTTTGTCACAGCCCTGTCTCCTCCGAACTGTTGTTCTACATACGAGCAAGTGCTCTGGAAGCCCCGTGACCGCTGCCCTCACATGGCCCCTCTCCCCTGGGTGGCCAGGTTACTCACCTCTAATGTTTCAGCTCCAGGCCCCACTCTGCAAGCCCTCTCTGCCCCCGCCCACCCCCAACTCCATGTACACATCTCATAATAATAATAACCAGCCACCAGTTACAGAGTATTTGTGATGCGCCAAACACACAAATATTTTTTTCTAGGAAAAAAATATATATACACACACATTTTATATGTGTGTGTGTGTGCGCATATACAAACACATACGCACACATAGGCACATTCATTTAATCGCCACAATCCTATAAGATAAGCATTATTATTATCTCCATCGTACAGATAGGGAAACCAAGGCATAGTGATTTGCTTGCGATCGCTGTGCTAGTTAGTGGCAGAGCCAGAACCTGAGTCTCTTCCGTCAGGCTCCAAATCCCTCATCCTAACCACTGCACCTATGTTCTCCAGCACAAGTCACACCTTGTTGTACTTGCTGATTTCTCTGGGTGCATCTATTCTGCGGGCTACTTGAGGTGAGGGCTTCATCTTCTTCTTCCCCTGGGTGTCTCTGTGTTCCGCTCAGTGCCTAGACCACAGCAGGGTTCCATGCGTGCTCGCCGAAGGGGTGCATTGAGTTGACGTTCCTGGGGCAATAGCCACTTCACGTGGCTCCCACTCAGCTTCACGCCTCTTGTTTTTCCAGTTCATCCACGACGTGCCCCTGGCCCTGTTCTCTGTGCTGAGGATGGTCGGTGCTGCTTCTAGCCCTGGCCTTGCCTCTCTGTTTGGGGCTGAGTGCTTCATTCCGTGGGGGCCTAGGCGTGCAGTGGACACAGACAAGCATGCACTCCATTCCTAGTTCAATTTTTCTTTGCCTTACCAAGGCACTAGGTGTATACACATACATCCAACAGATACATTTTGGACATTTACCTTAAATCAGGGGCAGTTCTAGGTGTGGGAACATAGGGGTGAACAAGAACCAATCCTCACAACCATGGCAATTATGTTCCTAGCAGGGGAGACAGTAAGCAAATAGCAACTGAGCCTGTAAATCAGCGCCAAGTGATGGTAAGTCTGTGAGGAGGAAGGAAGCAGCAGAAGGGGAGAGAGCTGGGATGGTGAGGCAGGCTTCCCTCAGAATACGTCGGAGCAGGGACCTGATGGCCCGAGTGAGGGGGACAGGCTGAGATCTGCGGGAAGAAGGCTCCAGGCAGAGGGAAGAGCGAGTGCCACGCTCTGCGGTGGGCTCGTGCGTGGAGTGATGGAGACACAGCCGAGCACCACTGCTGCTGGAGCTGAGCGAGGGAGGCGGGAGCGGCGGCATGTCCTACAGATGCCCGCGGACCTGTGCTGAGGACTTGAGGCTTCGTCTCAGTCGATTAGGGCTGCTGTAACAAAACACCACAGACTGCGGGGCTTATAAACAACAGAAATCTATTGCATACAGTTCTGGAGGCTGGAAGTCCGGATCAGGGTGCCAGCGTGGTCGGGTGAGAGCCCTCTCCTGGGTCGCAGACTTCTCATTGTCTCCTCACGTGGCGGAAGGGGCCAGGGAACTCTGTGGGGTCTCTTTTATAAGAACGTAATCCCACCATGAGGGCTCCACCTAAGCACCTCTCAAAGGCCCCGCCTCCTAATCCGCCCCATTGGGCGTTCGGATTTCAACCTACGAATTCTGGGGCGGGGACACAAACACTCAGACCATAGGCGGGTTTCATTCCAAGCGCCTTGGAAAGTTCTGCAGTGGCTGGCACAATCCGACCCATGTTTTACCATGTGAGAGCCTGGGTTTCTGTGTGTGATGTCTCCCTCAGTTACCGAGATCAGTAATGACGTTCGGGTGTTTACACGTAGTCCTTTCTGTTACCACTGCCTTCTCTCCACAGCTTCCTCCCTACACAGCCCCCTTGTGTCTCCACGTGCCACAGCCAGAATATACAGTCTATCGAGGGACACAACTAAACAAACAATGGCAGTGCTGCTGATAAGGGCTGTGGTCGGGGGGCGGCGTCGGGGTCTCTGGGGGCCCAGAAAAGGGTCAACTCAGTCAGACCCGGCTTTCTCAGCTGGAAGGTCACATGGCTTCTGGAGGGGGCAGCTATACATGAGGCCTGAGGGATAAGCAGGAGGTGGCCAGGAAATGAGGGGTGCAGGCAGGGGAACCACACATGAGCAGAGAGGCTCCTGTAGCGATGGGCTTGCCTGCACCCCGATTCCCTCACCTGCTTCTCCTTTAGTTCCTACCCTGCCCGCCCAATGCCAGACCCGGCCAGACCGGGTCAGGGCTCGTCTGCTGCTGAATATTGCTGGAGAAATTCACCAGCACCGGTTCCAACACAAATTCACACTCTCATCCCAGCTGGAGCCTCGGCCTCTCAGCACTTCTTTCCTCAATAATTAACTGCTGCCATACTCCCAACTGCACAGACGCCAGACATTCTTTTTCTGCTTCCCTCACTTGCTGAGGCTGATCTGACCTCAGGTTATAATGTGAACTCCCCTTCCTCTCTTCTGATCTTCACCTCCTAGAATGTCTGCATTTTCAACCCTCATCTCCCTCAAGTGGTCTCAGAAAAAGATGTGCTCATTTTTCCTGGTTAAGATGAACCATTTATCTTGCCTTGCCTGGGTGGACTGTATTTCGGGGTTAACCAAATAGCCCAGGTGAATAAGAGAAAGTTCTTTTTTATAGAAGAATTTGCACTTGAAAATGTGACCAGAATGCAGAATTAGAAAAATCATCTTTTTGCAATCCTATATGGTTCAGTGGATGAACCAATCAGATTGCTATGTTAACAGGAACTGCCCCGGGAGCCATATGGATATCACCACCTGAGCCCACTGTTTGGTCTTAGTGAGATCACTAAGGATGGGAAAACAAACACATGGGCCTCCTGATGAGATGAAACAGTAGCAGATGGCACATACTGGAATGACCTGGGGAGCTTTAACAAGTACTGATGCCTGGGGTCCATCCCCACCACTCATGATATAAAAGGTCTGGGGTGCAGCCTAGGAAGAGAGCTTTTTAAATAAGTGCTCCAACACATTGTAATGAGTAGCCAAGATTGAGACCCACACCTGCCACGTGAAGCACAAAGTACAGCCATGGGTGGTGCTTGCCCCCGCAAAATTGATCTTAAGCCTTTCAAATTAATCTCTAGTTAAAGAAATTTCAAGGGATAGAGAAACAAGTGACACTGTGAGGAAACAACAAGACATACGCCAATGTCATTCATTCGGCCGACCAATTGACTCATTTCATTTTTCAAGAATGAAAAGAGGAGAAGGAGGGACTGTTTCAGATTAAAAGACATTAAAGACATATGAACCAAATGCAGCACATGGATGCCCTGGATCTTGAATTGGACAAATCATTTTTTACACAACTGGGGAAACTTGATTATGGAGTGGAGCGAATGACTATTTATTAGGTGTGTAATTACATTGTGATGATATAAGCAATATTGAAAAAACAGGTTTTTAGATGTAAAAGGGCGAAATGATAGGAGGTCTGGGATGTGTTTTAAAATATTTCAGCAATAACAAAAAAGAATCGATGAAGCAACGGTGACAAAATTTTAGGGATGATTAAATCTGGGTGAGAGTATTTGAATGTTCATGTGTTAGTCTCTCTAATTTTGTGTATGTTTGAAATTTCTATGATATGGTTTTAAAAAGGTGAACCCCTTGCTTTTCCAGTATCAGGTGATCTGACCTCCACTTACTTTTCCAGTCTTATCCTCTGTTTAGATCTTTAAATGATCAAAACTAAAACCACTTTTGGTTCTCCACACATACCTGTGCCCTGCTCATGAGATCTCTTCTGCCAAGGACACTTCCCTCCTCCCATCTTGGATCTGGATGCTGAAATCCTGTCCTTGGGAATTCCCTGGCGGTCCAGTGGTTAGGACTCTGCCCTCTGCCTCACGGGGCCCAGGTTTGATCCCTGGTCAGGGAACTAAGATCCCACAAGACGGGCGGCGTGGGAAGGAAGGGAGGAAGGAAGGGAGGGAGGCAGGGAGGAAGAAATCCTCTGTGGCAGCTGGACTCCAAAGAGCCTCCCCCATGAACCATGTTTCCTGGTCATCATGCCCTTGTGTAATCCCTGCCCACTCAGATCTGGCCTGCTCAATAGAATACAGTAGAAGTGACATTGCCTAACTCCCAAGGTTAGATCATAAAAAGCCTTGCAAGTTCCCTCTTGGTCTCGTGGAATTATGCTCTGAGGGAAGTCAGCTGCCATGTAAGAAGTTCGACTACCCTGAGTTTTCCATGCTGTGAGGAAGCCCAGCTAGCCAAGTTGGAGAAACTATGTACAGCCCAGGCTGCTCCAGCCACCCCAGGTGAGGTGCCAGACATGTCAGTGATGATGCCATTTTGGATACTGAGCCCAATAAAGCCTTTGGATGACTCCAGCCCCAGCTGCAACCTGACTGCAACCCCATGGGAGAACCCAAGTGAACACCTCCCAGGGAGCCCAGCCAACCCACAGAACAAGGAGAGAGTGTAGTCAATTATTGTTTGAAGCCACTACGTTTTGAGTGGTTTGTTACACAGTGATAGATTCTGGAACACCTTCTTTCTAAGTACAGCTCAAATACCCCTCCTCAGTGCAGAGAGTCCTGAGTCCTTGGACAGAATGAATTGTCTTCTCCTATGTGCTCCCAAAGCTCTGTGCCTAGCAGAGGCTTATCGCAGCCTGACACACAGTTTAGGTGGGAAGGGCGAGGATGTTGCCTCATCATCTGCATCAGCGGTCCCCAAACTTTTTGGCACCAGGGACTGGTTTCATGGAAGATAATTTTTCCATGGATGGGGCGGAGGGTGGGTGTTTGGTGGGGGGTGGTTCAGGCAGTAATGCCAACGATGAGGAGCTATGGCAAAAGGCAGATGAAGCTTGGCTTACTAGCCGCCGCTCACCTCCTGCTGTGCGGCCAGTTCCTAACAGGCTGCGGACCGGTAGCAGTCCACGGCCCTCGGGTTGGGGACCTCTGATCTACGTGACTCTGCCAATCACTGTTCGTGGCAGAGCAGATGGTCAGACAGTGTTTGCTGAATTGAATTGATTTCCTCTCCCTTCTCCAGTCCCTGGATGGAGACAGGCAGCCTCAAGAAGACACTGACACAGAGCATCAGGGAAACCCCAGAGCACACAGTGTCAACTAGTAACCTTGAATGTGCCAGATCAGTCTTGGCAAAGCTTCCAAACCAGAGGGAAGAAAAACTTTTTTTTTTTTTTTTTTTGTGGTACGCAGGCCTCTCACTGTTGTGGCCTCTCCCGTTGCGGAGCACAGGCTCCGAACGTGCAGGCTCAGCTGCCATGGCTCACGGGCCCAGCCGCTCCGCGGCATGTGGGATCTTCCCGGACCGGGGCACGAACCTGTGTCCCCTGCATCGGCAGGCGGACTCTCAACCACTGCGCCACCGGGGAAGCCCAAGAAAAACTTTTGAGACAATTATTAAAAACTGAGCCAAAGAGAGATGGAAGAGGTAGAGGTGACTGCCATTCCCTGCTCACTGACAATAGACAAACATTTGCGGGCCAGAGATTCCCGTGCCAAGAGCCTGGAAATTTCCCACAGGTTCTGGTCCGGAAGCCTCTAGTTCACAAGGGATGTGAGGGACACCCAGGGGCGTCCGCCACAGGCCCAGCTGAGATGGGCACCGCACACATAGTTTCCTGGACAATTCCACCCAGGTCTCTTAACTATCGTTGAGCCTCAGAATCAGAAAGCCATCGAAGCCCTCTTATGGGCAGGAAGAAATCTTCTATGTCACACCCTCCCCGCTTTCAAAACACACTCCCAGACCTCCCTCTAATCACCTTAATTCCCTGCCCATTAAACAACCCTCCCACTATTCTCAGCCACATCCTGCCAAACAATTTTTAGCATGTTTTGCGAATTGCAGCTGTCACACTCTGCAGATGACAAAAGTCTCTATTATAGGACAGAGTTCTAATTAATCTGCCCTCGTCCTCTATGTGTACCCTTGTCCTCTAATTAATCTGATCCTTGTCCAGGATCCAGGAAAGATCCTGGATTTTTCTAAGGATTCAGCCTGTTACACAAGTGGTTCTCCATCTTGGCCACACATTAGGATCCTGGAAAGCTTTGAAAAGAGTACTTCTGCCTGGGTTCCATCCCAGGAAAATGAAATCAGAATCTCTGGGCAAAGGGTCTAGGCATTAATGTTTTTAAAAATTTCCCCAAGTGATTCTAATGGGCACCAGAGATGAGAACGATTGTTCTAACAGAACACAAACATTGATTATGTCTGGGGTTCCAGGCAAACCCAGGCAGTTTCCTTCCCATTCCTATTTCTCATTTTGGCTACAAATGATCTTTTTGTAAAATATGATCTGTCCCGATAGGACAGAAGGGATACCAGACAGACATGAAGTTGTCATTGAGAAGTCATAACTAAATTTGGACCAATAACGTTTCATGGGTTCAACTCTGTCACTGAACATTAATTTACTGTTCAACTATGGGGTATTTTGGGGGGTGACAATTCTGAAGCCTGTAGCATGAGAAAATATTATGCTATTGAATGAGAAGCTGGAATTTTCTCTCCTTTATGATTGCAATTGCATAAAAATATATGTTTTAAAGGTCTGAAAATGAATGCACAAAATGATCATAATTAGGGTATTGGATGATTTTTTTTCTTTTCTTTCAAAACTTCTTTTGCATTGATCATCACACTTTTAAAATTTAAAAAAGAAGCAAAATAAAGTCTAAATACTTGGATTTATTTATGAAGAGACTGCCTTTAGCCAACGACCAGGATGAAGACAGGTTACTGTGCATGCAAGTCAGACAAGTCTCCCCCACCTCGTTCTCCCCTCTGCAAATTGCACCAGGAGAGCTTCAAGGCCTCTTGCAGCACCACACTCTGATTCCAGACTCCCACAACGCTGTTTCTATGAGACCAGTTAAGCAAATGTTAACCAATATGCTTCTCTTGGTGAGGAGTCAGGGCCAAGCGGGCTCTGAGCCGAGCTGTTTCACCTCCTCACCTTCTGAGCATGCACGCCCACGGTTCTGCCCTTGTCTCTGCCTACACGGTGCCTTGCGCTTGCCAACTTCCCTCTGTGGTCCCTGTCGCCCACTCACAACTGCAGGCCTCCTTCCGGGCCGCCTCTACACGATGAGCAGTTTGCCAGTTAATATACATCAAGCTGCCACCTTCAAACAGCTCGGAGAGCCCCATCTGTTCTCAGGAGCATTCTAGCTAGAGGGACCACCCACCACCCACTGCCAGCAGCTCAGAGGGTCCTTTTGAGTGCTGGGCAGGGGGGTCCCCTCTGAGCCCAGTGGGACTTGGCTGGGAAGAGCCAGAGGCAGGCGCATCCCGTCACCCGGCTGAACTAGGGGCTTTACGCTGCACCCAATGAGGACCTCCTTCTCACTGTTGGAGGTTTTGTGGGTCAAGGTCCATCCCGAGCCACCCTCCCGTGGAGAGATCTGAGGGCTGAGGACAACACAGCCCTGGATGCCAGCACAGGGTTCAAGGAAACAATCCAGTGTGGATCTGGGGTGCTTGTCCCTTACAAATCATCACATGATAACTGCTGCCACTCATTGGTCCCCGTGTGCTGGCTGCTCTAAACTCCTTATCGCATGGAATGTTCTCAATAACACTGAAGGTAGGTACTGTTATTATATTTTTAGATAAGGAAATTGAAGCTTAGTCAAGTTATTTTCCCCAAACACACAGCTAAGTGGTAAGACCATGTGAAGTGTTGGTTCTGAATTCAAACTGCTTGGATTTGAATTCTGGCTTTGTCACTTACTAAGTGTGTGACTTTGGGTGAATCGTAAATTTCTCTGAGCATCAGCTTGCTCTTCTATTACATGGGGTAATAACCCCCATTTATCAGGTTCAATGTGCAAGGATTAGGTGACATGATCAATGAAAAGTGCTTAGCTCATAGTCTGGGCTCAGGAGATACAAACTATCATTTTTAGCTGGATCTGAACCCAGATCCCTCTTCCAGGTGCTCAGAAATGACCTTCCGTAAGTGTTCAGTTTGTCTGATTTGTCCGATTTGTCCCTGCACACAGAGTCTGGAGAGCTGGACTCCAGGTGTCACGTTGCCCTTCAAAGCCCAGCCTTGGAGAAAGGAATAACCGAACATGTGTACTGAACGCATCTTATTTTAAAGGACCCCGATCCCACAGCCTTCTATTTCTAGATGCACCATCTTTCTTATATTATCAGAAACTTGGTTGCCCTGGGCCAAAGGGATGAGGTAGGATGGGGGGAAGTGAGTGGAACATTTAGAAGAAATAAAATGAGACCACCCATCCGGAGACACACCACAAGGGAGAGTGGGATAGTTTCAGAGCCTGTTGAAATGGGCGGTCTTACATCCCACCCCCTCTGCCCCATGCTACCCAATCCATGCTGCAGTCAAATAGAGATGGGAGGAACACTTGCAAAGCAAAAACAAAACCACTTAATATATAAATAAAATATAGTATGAACACCCAGTTGACCTTTAAGATTGGAATAATCTGGAGGGTGGAGAAGCATTTTTCCTGCCCCAACATTCAAGTATGAATGGATAGCAGCAGTGGCTGCTGGGAGTATTCTGGACTTTGTGAACTTGTGGGTTTGCTCTGCCCATACAGAAAATCATCTAGTAAGGGCTGAAGTGTGTGTGTGTGTGATGTTAGTGATTTCAGAGTCCAGGCCACAGGTAAACAAATTGAGGGATTGGTGACATCCCTGTGGAAGGGGCCTCAGAGGTGTACCCTCCCATCATGTCCTTCTGCAGGCCACTGGCTTATTGCATCCAGAGAAGAGGCAAGTTTCTTTCTTTGTCACTAAACATTGCTGTGCACACGGTTTACAGCCACCTGGGAGCTGGGACTGTGATGATGGTGAGCTCACTCCCACATGGCAGCACTGAGGGACCACTGAAGAAACTCTTCCCATTAACCTTTGACTCCAGTGCCCACGGGGCCTGGGGCTTCTGCCAGAAAAAGGCTGTGTGGGTGTAAAACTCATATTGAAAGGACTTTCTTCTTCTTTTCTGTTGCACTTCATTCTGAGCAAGACTCACTGGCTTGTGACTAGTACATGCTCTGGAGAGGAATGCAGGCCTTCTGCTCTTTTTTATCCTTCTGGTGTAAGGTCGTCCTCCTCCCTTAGCTCTCTGGGGCATTTCTTCTGCCAGGTGGCCTGTCTGGCAGGAATCCTCCCTCTTGGAAGTCAGGCATTTTCCCTTCTTGCTCCTTTGGAATAACTGGCCCTCCCTTTGCCGTGGCTGACCTCCCTCTGCTTCCTGGGAAGGCTCACGTGCCTGGCCTGGCCTCCATGAGTTTCCGGTCCCGACGTGGAACTCTAGGCTTTTCCATTAGCCTTTGTCTACCTCCCCATTCTATTCTTCCACTCAGACAGCCTTCACCCTTTCCCTCCACCTGCCACGCTCCCACATGTGGACTGAGAGGAGGGAAAGCGGGTCTGTGGGGAGGGGTGGTTGGGAGAGAGACAGACAGACAAATAAAGACAGAGAGAAGTAAAGACAAGAGACGCAGAGAGAGCGCTGCTGCCTGGGTTGCCTTTGGTTCTCCAGGTCTTGATTCCAGGATTTCCAGAATGCCGCTATAATCGTATGATGCTTTTTTTTTTTTTTAAACTGGAGTTAGCTAAATTTGCTTTCTATTTATTGTCTCCCAAAGCGTCCTAATAAATATCTTAAGCCACCCCCTCACTCCACAAAGGCTCTGCTTGTGTGTGTCCCTCTTCTCTGAAGTCTCCCCGCGGGTAGAGTAAGCTGCGCCCCCCTTCCCGAAGCATCTGTACACAACCTGCTGTACACAGCCTGTGTCGGGTAACCGTCTCAGAAGCCCTTTGCCCACTTCCTTTCCTCACGCTTTCAGGGCAGGGACTGAGTCTTTTTCCAGACCAGGGACCAGGTATCTTTCATGTATCAGGGTATCTTCAGAAGCTCAGAACAGCACCTGGTATATGGTAAGTGCTTATTAATGTTGGATGAATGAATGAATCAGTGAAAGAATGATTCGTCAGTGCAGCAAGACAAAAGTTGTATAAAGCTCTCTAAAATAGCTCTGGAAATTTCCATTCTAACTTAAGTTTTAGGCATGCCATTTGGCCCAAGAAGTATTAGACTGGCAAGGATGCTGCCCGGTAGAGTGACTGCAGAAGCCCATCAAACAGGGCTTAGGAACAGTTGCTATCTGTTTTGAGAATGTTCCCATGCCCCTTCTCCTGGTAACAGACACCATCCCCCTGGACAAAAAGGTAAGCATGTGACCCTGTCCTGGCCAATGGGTGTCCTTGCCCGACCTGTAGCACTTTTGTTCCCCCCCAAGATGCAAAGTGGCTACTTCCTGAGGACAGATGGAGACCAACATGCGCACTGAAACAGACAGGCAGCAAAAGGGAACAGACGGAAAGTTGGACATAACCTTGGACTCTTGAGCTTGTTCTTTTGTCCTCTTCCTGCTCTGGGAGCTGCCCCTGAGGCCTTACCACCTTTGAGAGCCAATAGATTCCCTTTTTTGTTTAAACCAGTTTGAGTTGGATTTTTGACACTGAGAACATAAAAAGCCCCGATTAATCCAACATTAACTCTCCTGTGGGAATCTAGACCTGGTTACCAAGGCTGTCCCCCGAAAGACTGCAATGCCAGACTTTCCTTCCTACCTGTCTGGCCAGGAGTCATTTGCGGGCTTTACCTTTCTTCTGGCCAAGGCTGATCCAAACAAAAAGGCCTCTGGGCTAGATTTAAACGTGGCCTTTATTATTAACCTCCTAGAAGCACGATTAAGTGAAAAATGCAAGGTACAGAAAAGTGTGTAAAACAGACAATGATTGATGTCCTGAAGCAGGGGTGGACATGGTATAAAAGCATAGAGTGGGGGCTTCCCTGGTGGCACAGTGGTTGAGAGTCCACCTGCTGATGCAGGGGACACGGGTTCATGCCCCGGTCCGGGAAGATCCCACACGCCATGGAGTGGCTGGGCCCGTGAGCCATGGCCGCTGAGCCTGCGCGTCCGGAGCCTGTGCTCCGCAACGGCAGAGGCCACAACAGTGAGAGGCCCGCGTACCACACACACAAAAAAAGGAATAGAGTGCAGCTACGAAGGTAATTGGAAGTACCATCTGAACGTAAGCTCTTTAAGGATAGAATTTTCGACTTCTTTTTTAGTCACTGCTCTATCCACAATACCTAGAACAGGCACTCAGTGAGGATTTCTTTTCTTTTTTTGTTTTTTTTTTTGACAAAAGCAGTTCATGTCATTTTATTCCCATTTAAACTCCACAGGAGCCAGAGACGAAGTGTCATCTTCTATTCCAAGAATGAAGTCTTCAGGTAAGGTCTCAGGTGCTATCTGAGCTAACTGGTCATCATAAGAACATAGCGTCCATAATTTCCCTAATTCATAGGTTTCTCTGGTTTCCGGAAGCATCAAATGAATCACCATGCTGCCAAAGTCCACACAGAGCCCGTCATCAGTGTCCTTCCCTTCGATGTTAACATGAGGCTCACTTTTACATTTCAGGTGTTTGTACATTTTCACAATGTAGTAGGCCATGGCACTTACGTGTCGAGTGGAAGTTCCACTACCAATTACAAAGTTATCTGTATATTTCATTTCTGGAGGAACCTCAATGACACAAATGTCTCTTGCCTCAGAAGTGAAACCAGCATATTGATGTCAAACTTGGGACCAGTATGATCTGCGGTGCCTGACTCGGGCGCCCCTCGCCGGCAGTCCCCTCTGCCCGCCCCTCCGGGCCGTAGGCCGCGTGCTCGGTCGGGGGCCAGGAAGACCCTGCCGAGCGTCCTCCCACCGGAAGCCGCCCAGCCGAAGGCGGCGCCCCGCGGCCGCCGTGGGCCACGCTCCTGGGGAAAAGGCCTCAATGAGTAGTTCTTAATTGAGTAAACAGAACAGAATGAAAAGCATATCCCTGAAGAGAGAGATGAGAATACGGCATTGGTGGTTGCCCACTGGTAGGGAGGGTGGGGAGTCAGGGTAGAGGAGGGCTGAGAGGAGACAGAACCCCATTCTGTACTGTGTGCAGCTTTTGCACACGTGCACCACCTTAAAAAGTTAAAAAAAAAAAGGGGGGGGTAAGAACAGGAAAGCAGGACACCGTGGGCCTAAAAACAAGTTGGGAAAAATGTGAAATCTGGTCGAGCATCTCTTACTGATACCATCCTCCATTACAGCGGAGGAGAAAAGCTAACTAGAGGGTTAGCAGTCCCTTCCCCTTCACACGGCAGCCCTGAGGGGCTAATCTGCTCTGGCTATAAATATGGCAGCCTTGAGGGTTTCCTTACATACGCAAATAAGGCTCCCATAAATAGCACAGCCTAGTCCTTTGAACACTGAAGCAACGGGCCTTTGTTCTGACAGCCCTTCACATCTTGTCAACCTCATGGGAAGTCATTTCTGCCTGTTCTCCACTAAGCTGGTTTCACTGACACCTTGGAAATGGTAGGCACTCTTGGATAAGGAAAGTCTCTATGTGTTTAATTCGGGCCAATTCCTGTTAAAAGCAACATTCTTCTATTTCCAGCAATATTCCCAAATGCCTGATTTCAGTGCTCCCTTCAAAAGGTGGGCAGCATACGAAACACAGAGAATTAATATTCTTTATCTTTAACAGAGAATTTAGTAGTTAATATTTTGACAGAGAAGTATAAATTTACATGAAATATCTCATTTATATCTCATAACAGCTTTATGCAGAAGATGGGATCATCCTATTTTATAGGAATTGGGGCTTAAAGAAGCAGGTGGGAAGCAAGGATTCCAACCAGGCCGGTCTCTAAAACACATGCTTTTCCTCTCCACTGCCTCCCAGCATTTGTGTTATACCTGCAATTTACAAAGCAACTCACATACACTATCCCATTTAATCCTCACAACCCTGAAATCTAAGAATTATTTTAAATTTCCATTTGCTATGGACTGAACATTTGTGTGCCCCCTGCAAATTCATATATTGATGCTTAATCCCCAGTGTGGTGGCATTCGGAGGTGGGGCCTTTAGGGCATAATTAGGTTATGAAGATTCAATATCAAAAAAACAACCCAATCAAAAAATGGGCAGAAGACCTAAACAGACATTTCTCCAAAGAAGGCATACAGATGGCCAACATGAAAAGATACTCAACATGACTAATTATTAGAGAAATGCAAATCAGAATGACAATGAGGTATCACCTCACACCGGTCAAAATGGCCATCATCAAAAAGCCTACAAATAACAGATGCTAGAGAGGGTGTGGAGAAAAGGGAACCCTCCTACACTGTTGGTGGGAATGTAAACTGGTGCAGCCACTATGGAAAATAATATGGAGGCTCCTTAAAAACTAAAAATAGAGCTACCATATGATCCAGCAATCCCACTCCTGGGTTTATATCTGGAAAAGACAGAAACTCTAATTTGAAAAGATACATGCACCCCAATGTTCACAGTAGCACTATTTACAATAGCCAAGACATGGAAGCAACTTAGATGTCCATGAACAGAATGAATAAAGAAGATGTGGTACATATATACAATGGAATATTACTCTAGCATAAAAAGGAATGAAATATTGCCATTTGCAGCAACATGGATGAACCTAGAGAATACTATACTTAGTGAAGTAAGTCGGGCAGAGAAAGACAAATATTATATGATATCACTTATATGTGGAGTCTAAAAAGTAATACAAATGAATCTATACACAAAACAGGAACAGACTGACAGACATGGAAAACAAACTTATGGTTTACCAAAGGGAAAAGAAAGGGGGAGAGATAAATTAGAAGTATGGGATTAACAGATACAAACTACTATCCATAATATAGAGAAGCAATAAGGATTTACTGTATAGCACAGGGAACTATATTCAATATCTTGTAATAACCTATAATGGAAAATAATCTGAAAATATATATATAACTGAAGAAAAGAAAAAGTTTCACATCAGTGTGTCGCCAAAGACACCAGGCTCTTTTTCCAAGAGTTATACAAAGTCTTGTTAAAACCTAGAAACATTTAATTACCTACGGCATATACAAATAACTCAGATTTCAATTGGGTCAAGGCTTAAGATATTATTAAAATTATCTGTCAGGGGACTTCCCTAGTGGTCCAGTGGGTAAGACTCTGTGCTTCCAATGCAGAGGGCCCGGGTTCAATCCCTGGTCGGGGAACTAGATCCCGCATGCCACAACTAAGAGTTTGCATGCGGGCTTCCCTGGTGGTGCAGTGGTTGAGAATCTGCCTGCCAATGCAGGGGACACAGGTTCGAGCCCTGGTCTGGGAAGATCCCACATGCCGCGGAGCAACTGGGCCCGTGAGCCACAATTACTGAGCCTGCACGTCTGGAGCCTGTGCTGCGCAACAAGAGAGGCCGCGATAGTGAGAGGCCCGCACACCGTGATGAAGAGTGGCCCCTGCTTGCCACAACTAGAGAAAGCCCTCGCACAGAAACGAAGACCCAACACAGCCATAAATAAATAAATAAATTAATTAAAAAATTCACGACATATGTCAATATTAAAAAAAAAGAGTTAGCATGCGGCAACTAAGAAGCCCACATGCCGCAACTAAAAAAAGATCCTGCATGCCGCAACGAAGATCTCGTGTGCCGCAACTAAGACCCAGTGCAGTCAAAATCAATATAAATACATAGATAAATAAATACAAAATAAAATTATCTGTAAGGATAAACCGTAAAATAAAAAATTAGGTTGTGAGGGCAGAGCCCTCAGGAACAGGAACAGAGACTTCCTTTCTGCTCTCTGCCTGTGAGGACACAAAAAGATGGCCGTCTGCATCCCAGGAAGCGGGCTCTCACCAGAAACCAAATCTGTCCATGCCTTGACCTTGGACTTCTCAGCATCCAGAACTGTGAGAAATAAATGTTTGCTGTTTAGGCTACCCAGTCTAAGGTAATTTGTTACAGTAACCCAAACTGACTAAGGCATCATTTTACAGAGGGGAAAACTGCAGCTCAGAGACGGGCACATAGGGGCAGCATGGTATAAGACAGAGAGTGCTGGTCTGGGGAGGAAGGCCTGGATACTACTCCTGGCTGTACCCTTGATGAACTTGGTGACCTTGGGCAAGGTATGCATGCTCTCTGGCCCACAGTTTCCTCTTCTGCAAGGCAGTGTAATGGACTAGATGCTCTAGCATCCCCAGCAGCTCAGATAGTCTTCGATCTTAGGAAACCTCTTGGTGTTCCTTGCAATGAGGTTAGAACTTTAGTTGTGAAGGGGGAGCCAATGAAACTGACACACACAACTGGCCCTGGTGGGATATTGGCATTTATTCCTATGCTGCAGTTCACACTTCTAAGTTTCTACAGTTGCAATGTCTTAATCATAATGACACTGTTTCTAGAATGCCATTAATATTCCCATCAGAAATGGAAATGCCAAATTGCTAATCGCATCCCGGGGGCTTTTCATCTCATGCTATCATCGCTTTAGATCATTTTAAAAATCATATTTAAGTTTATTAAAATATCAACCATTTTTCATTTAGAAACAGGAAAGTCTACACCAGTGTTTATACAACGGCAGGAAAAAAAAAAAAACTCTGTCCACTAGCAACAAGCCAGCCCACAACTCCACAGAGCTGATGAAAACATTTGAAGAACCCAGCTCTGCCTGGCTGCCTGGCTGGGGCTTCCCTTTACGAGAGGGCATTGCCAGCAACAGTGACAGGTTAGTGCTGAGTTAAAGTAGCAGCTGGAATCAGCACAGGTGGAGGCTCATGACCCCTGTCTGTGGCTCAAAACTGGAAGCTATGGTATCTTGCCTGGTAAGGAAGTGGGTGGAGCAGAAAGAGAATGGGCAGCCCGGGTTTGAATCTGCACTCTGTCGCTTGTGTCTCTGAGATACTGGGCCAGTTACTTCATCCCTCTGAGCTTTAGCTTCCTCACCTATAACTTCTCATTTAGCATTTCTGGCTGAGGACTGCTGCAGTGATGGAACAGGCTTAGTAGGTGCACAATAAACGTCCACGTAACCACAAACATCTGCCCTGGACAAGACACAGCCTTTGACCTCAAGGAGTTCACGGTCTAAAGAGGAAGAGAAACGTGGAGAGACAATGATGACTGAGGATACCGAGGACTGGGGTAGTGGCAAGGACGGAGAGTTGCAGGAGCTCGGAAGAGAGCGTGTAGCCTTATGGGAAGAGGCGATGTGGTCAGAGGAGACCCTCTCCTCCCCCCAACTTCCCCCCAGGAGACATCTGAGCTGATAGCAAAGATGAGGAGGAGACTCATGGGGAAAAAAGTAGGAGGATTACTCCTGGCAGGAAACAGCCTGCTGCCTTTGAAGAATTATCAGCGATTCACCGAGAGTGCAGGGGATTAGAGTTGGGGATTAGAGTTGGGGGTGAGGGAGTTGGGGAAGCGGAAGGAGCTGAGGCCTGTGAGCCCCTCTGTGAGCCTGGGGCCTCCCCATTCCCCCCTTCTCCACCTGCGTGTGGGCACCGCCCTCTTGGCTGCATGGCTCCGTGCACACGCTGCACAACGGCACCCCCAGGCCCGAGGCACAGGGCGCTGCCTCAGCAGGGACGTGTGTCATGGTCTGGGAAATCTGGATTTTGATCAGAACACTCCGAACCTGAGAAATGAACTAGAAGGGTTTAAATCAAGGAAGTGACACAATCACAGCTGTGGTTTAGAAAGAACACCCTGAACACAGGAAGGCTTCTGGATTGGTGAGGAGTGAGAGAAGGCTGGAGGCCTGGGGGAGGATACGCTGAGGACACGAGCACAGGCACGGGGGGCGGGGGGGCTGGCAGAAAGGGAGGCTACAAGGAATCCACAGAAGGTAAACTGGACAGGATTTTGTGACCGCGTGGAGATGGCAGGAGGTGAGGACACGACGGTGGCTGGGGCCTGTGGATCTGCAGACGTAGATGTGGGAGTCATTTATGTGGAGAGAGGGGAAGGTGAATCCGTCGGAGAGTCAAGAGGGAAGAGGGGGGCTTCCCTGGTGGCGCAGTGGTTGAGAGTCCGCCTGCCAATGCAGGGGACACGGGTTCGTGCCCCGGTCCGGGAGGATCCCACATGCCGCGGAGCGGCTGGGCCTGTGAGCCATGGCCGCTGAGCCTGCGCGTCCGGAGCCTGTGCTCCGCGATGGGAGAGCCCACAACAGTGAGAGGCCCGCGTACCGCAAAAAAAAAAAAAAAAAAAGAGGGAAGAGGACCCAGAACAAAATGTCAGGGGCCCCTGAGGTAGAGACAGGAAGAAACGTGCAGGAAGCAGGGAGGAGGCCGAGCAAACCGGGCCCTGTGGTGTTTCTTTTCCCCACTGAGTAGGAGGTGGAGGTATTTGCAGAGGCTGGGGTGTGTGGTAGGGCTTAGGGTGGCAAGGAGGAAACAGCTACTGGGAGGGGGTTGGAGAGGCAGCGGATCGGGGATGCTGGGGAGGACTGCCAAGCACGGGTTGTTTTCTCCTGGCCTAACAGCTGCCGTCAGTCAGGGGACCAGATGGAACAATGAGGTAAGATCCTCCCAGCACACAAGCTACACTCTGGGGGCAGAGCAGGTGCTTTTAGACACAGAATTTATTCGTCTGAACCACTAGAGGGCCACCGGTGCCATTTGCTTGTGGGAGTGTGGGAAGAGGCTCCCAGCCAGCCTCCCCAGCTACCAGCAGGAGCAGGCCTGGAGCAAGAGTGCAAATGGAGGCCCATACACCCCATACAGCAGCTGGCTAAACATGTAGAAACTCAGCGAAGCTATTCCCCCAACGGGCCTGCTTTCCTAGCTGGGCCTCACAACCTATTCCCAAGCACCACCCTTGCATCCCAGAGGCTAAAGGAGGTGAGCTCTTCCCTGGGTCAGCCCGGCCACCTGTGAGCCTGTGAGCCAGGATGGGGCAAAAGCTGGACCTGGGCCCAGGACTCCCAACTGGTGACTAGACCCTCGGGACTGAAACGGATGGACACAATCAAGGTCTCCCAGGGAGCTGAGGCAAGCAGATTCCCCTCCCTGTGTGTCATTTTGCCGACTCAGGATTTCCAGGCAATTCTAAGCACCTCCCCAAACTACATCACCAGAGTAGAGAGAAGGGGAAGAGCATAGTTATCTTGTGGAAACGTCTCTGGCTATATACCTACTCTGGGTGATTTGAAGTGACTGTCAACAAAGCAGTCCTTCTGGAAGCAACCCAGTTTCCTTCAACTAGTAAACGGTAAAACAAAATGTGGTACATCCATACAGTAGAACACCACTCAGTAATTAAAAGAAAAAAACTACTATATGCAACAACTTAGATGTATCTCAAAAACATTTTATGTTAAGTAAAATAAGCCAGGCACAGAAGGCTGCATACTGTATGGTTCCACCTTTATGACATTCTAGAAAAGAGGAGCTATGGGGAGAGAAGACAGATCAGTGGTTGCCAGAGCAGGAAGGGCACAGGGGATTAGCTGCAATGGGACATAAGGGAATTTGACTGGGTGATGAAAGTGTTCTATGTCTTGATTGTGTTGGTGGTTTCACAGCTGCATACATTTGTCAAAACTCATCAAACCAAATACTTTTTAAAAGGGTGAATTTAATGAAGCTAACCCCCAAATAAGTAAATTAATCTGACCCTCTTTCTCTGGTTTCCCAGGACAGAGGCTGTGGTTTTCTCCCTCTTCCTTGGTCTAAGGGGTCCATTTCAGCCCAAGTGACCCTCTCCTGTAATTCCCCTTCATTCAATTCGTTATCAAACCAGAGGAAGACAGATGGACAGAGACAGAGACAGCGGGAGGCAGAGATTTAGACAGAAAGACAGAAAACATTCTATATTTTGGAGTCTGTGATATGTAGAATCCTCCTAAGCACCGGCCCCGAGGCAGGGAAAGGGTCCTCTTTCCAGGGTGTAAGAATAGCACGAGACTGTCATGGCTGAGAGCATCTCCTTTGATAAGTCTGTGTACCTCAACTTCTACCACCCAATAGATTCTCACTTACACAAATTCTTTGATAGTAAGCGTTCTGTGAGCATTGAATTTTTGCTGAAATCTTAAATGTGAATTTTTTAAAGACTCCCATAGGTAGTCACTTTAAAGTTTATATTCTTCCTGATTTATTTGTTTTGCACATTTGAAACTTTTCATGAATTGAATTTGCTTAAAAGGGAGTATACCTGAAGGATAAGCCATCAAACCTCCGTTTTGCTTGACAGACCTGCCAGATGTGTCGTTCTTTTGTGGCAGGGCCCAACTAGAAACCAGAAAGATGGAGGGCAGAAAGGAAGAAGATGACACAAAACAACGGATAAACAGAAAGCGCTTCTATTTGTCTTTCTGATGCACACTCACAGACACTCGCACATTCCTCCCCAGCCCAGCACTCCCATGCTCACTTGGATTTCACTAACATTACATGAAATCACAGGAGCCACCTACTCTGAAAGTATGCGTTCTACGTGTGATAAAAATGAGACAAAGGACTTTTTCAAAATTGTCATATCATGGGAGAGACTTTTGGCATGATCCTGTCACACCAAAGGGCTGCTGTTGACTATGGGAGCCCAAGAAGTCTGTAAATGACCCCCACAGTCACACAGCCCTTCAGGGACTCAGTTTATTCATATGTAAAATGGGAATAACAATAACTGTCTTCTTTTTCTCACATAACCCGTGGTTAGGGGCACGTGTGGAATTGCACGTGAAAGAGCCCTGTAAACGCTGGACTAGCACCTACCTACATAGTGCCTATAGCAGCTGCTGCTGAACGGCTGTGCGACACAGCCAGCGTGGTGTGAAAAGCGACTCCCTCCCCACTGCAAGGACCCCTGGCCTTTAGAGGAGGCTCCCGGAGCTTGTCAGTGGTCGAGATACTTTTGTTTCTAGTTTATAACCAACCCGCGGGAAGCCCCCTTCGCCTCCTCCGCTCACCGGAACACAATCTAAAGATTTCTCTCGCTGTCCTGAGTGCTGAATCCTGCAGGACCCGCCAAGCCAGGGTCATCGGCTTCCCCGTGAGCTCGGCATAGCATGCGGGTGTGCTGAGAAGCGCCTAGGTCAGCACCCCAGCCGGGACCCCCTTGTCCGGCCCCAGTCAGCGCGCCGGCTAATGCGGCCTATTCAGGGAGGCGGGGCGGGAACAATGGGAACAAATCTGTGCCTACCGCGCTCCCAGGGGACAAAGTGCTGGCAGCCTTTCCCTCGGAGCTCATCAATTCCGGAACCACTCAACCAGGGTGCTGAGCCCCGGCGGCTGCTGACTCACAAAGGGCCACGTGGACGCCGGGGAAACAGGAACCCATTTCGCCCAAGTGAAAGGAAATGCGATCCTTTAGCGGAGATAAGAGAAGACCGAGGGGGCAGCACAAGGCCTGACAGAAATGAAGTGAGAGAGATCACGTTCACCTTTCTGTGCAAGTAGCTGCTCCCCTCCCCCTCCGAGGCACGAAGCTTTCTGCCCTCCTGCGGCCCCGACCCCACCTCGCTCCACCGCGCCCTCCTCCCCTCCACCTGCTCCCCAGACACCATCTCATAGCCACTCACAGACACGCAAGTCACTGGTCATTAAAGTGGGGAGGGGCTGAAGAGACCACCAGCCCACTGTTCCCAACCTTTTCAGCATCAGTGGCTCCTCTTAAGCCTCCTCCTGTAGGAATTCCATATTTGGAGAGATTTTAGAATAGCTGCCTTTATTGAGTACCTGCTCCTTTGGGTCGTTCCCTGGACAAAGAATTTCCCCCTTACTATCTCATCTAGTGCCAGCAAAACTACTGGGAAGTGGGTGTAATTATCTCTATCTTACACATGAGGAGGCTGAGACTAAGAGAGAGGTGTGTTTGCCTGAAATCCTACAGCTAGAAAGTAGCAGAGTTAGAATTGAACCAAGGTCTGTGTGGCTTCAAGTCCCCACAGGCTTCCAGCATTTGAGAAGAAATAGCTCATGTTCCCAGCAATTGCACTGCTAGGTATGTACTCAAGAGAAATGAAACTATGTGTCCACATAATAACTTGCACACCAGCGTTTATAGCAATACTGTTCAAATGTTCATCAACTGGTGAATGGATAAACAAAATGTGGAATATCCACACAATGGAATATTATTTGGCCATAAAAAGGAATGAAGCACAGGTACATGCTACAACATGGCTGAATCTTGAAAACATTTGGTTAAGTGAAAGAAGCCAGTCACAAAAGACCACATATTATATGATATCTTTTACATAAAGTGTCCAGAATAGGTAAAAACATAGATACAGAAAGTAGACTGGTGATCACTCAGGGCTGAGGGACAATAGCAGTGATCCCTAAAGGATTCAGGGCTTCTTTCTGAGGTGACAAAAATGCTCTAAAACTGACTGTGGAGATGGTTGCACATATCTGTGAATATGCTAAAAACCATTGAGCTGTACCTTTTAAACTGGTGAATTGTATGGTATGTGGATTATATCTCAATAAAGGTATTTAAAAAGAAATAACTCATGTTATGACTGACAAGGTATCCTGACTCTGTGTCATGAAGGTTGAGAAGCAGAAGCTGCATGGTACAGTGGAAAGAACCAGAACTTTGGAACCAGCGACCTTGGGCAAGTTGTTCAGCCTCTCTGAGCCCGAGTTCCTTGTCTGTAAACTGGGGTTAGTAAGCCCATCTCACCCCGTTGTTACAGTATAAGGGAAGGCCCCCAGCCCCTCCAGGTATACAGTTCCCTGATTTTGAAGTTTGAGGCTAGAGTGAAGAGGCAGAGGTGGGAGGTGCCTGCGGGCAGAGTGGTTTCCCCTGCAGAGAAGGGATCCTTCTCTCCAGATGTACCAAAGGCTAATCAGGCAAAGGGCTGAAAAGAAAGCTTGGTGATTCACTGCCCTCTGTTGCTTAAGCGACCCCAAATAAGAGAGGCTGAGAGGAAGTGAGAAAACAAGGTGTGTGTGTGTGTGAGGTCTCGGGGCGACCCTGCTGGCCCTGCGACTGGTGGGAGCCAGAAGCAGGAGGGAGGCAGATGGGAGAACTAAGGGAAACCAGCCTCCCGTGGAAGGCAGCTCTTTTTCAAGGCAGCAGGGTGGGTTGGGTGATTCTGATGTATTTCTGCCCGACTATGAAGCATCTGCCAAAAATGCTGCGATGCTTTTCTGAAAACAACTGGGGCATTAGAAAGAGGTATGAAAAAGCTAAACAAGTAAAATAACAAAAACCAGAAAACAGAGCAACTTGGTAACAGAGGTACTTAAGGTGTAGGAGATGGTACCAGCGTGTTGGCCGCAGTGGGAAGTGCAATCGATCTTCGTCATTCACAGATTCTGTATTTGTGAATTCACCCACTCACTAAAATTTATTTGTAATTCCCACATCACTGCTCATGGTGCTTTTGAGGTCATTCCTGGACAGAGCACAGCGGCAAAAAATTTGTTGCCCTGTGTGCACGTTCCCAGTTGAGGTAGAATAAACGCTCTGCCTTCTTGTTTAGCTCTCATACTGTAAACAAGAGTCCTTTTTGCAGTGTTCAGTGTTATGTTTTCTGCATTATTTTCCTTTGGTTCGTGATTTCACTGTATAAAATAACCCACAAAGGCAGTGCTAAATTGCTGTCCAGTGTTCCCAAGCACAAGAAGGCTGCGATGTGCCTTACAGAGAAAATGTGTGTTATATAGTCTTCCTTCAGGTATGAGTTAGCTATGAGTTCAAGGTTAATGAATCAACAATGTATATTAAATAAGCTGTCTCTAAACAGAAATACACATCAACAAAAGGTTATGTATTGATTAGTTGACAAGAATGTTGTGACCAGAGGCTCACAGGAACCCAGTCCTATATTTCCTTTAGGAAAAACTAGTTCAGTACTCTATTTGCTGTTCAGGGTTCACATAGGATTCTATAGTCATAGAATATAACTACTACAAATAATAGATGCTCTGTATTTTTCATATATTATCTCATTTTAATGCCCACAAAGTGTTATATTTTACAAATAAGGAAATTGACATTATATATATTAGATTATGTGACTTCTCTAACCTGTGAAATTGGCAGGATTTGAACCCATTTCTAACTCTTCAGTGGGGAAGGGAACTCTCTAGCCCTTGAGGTGAAATGCCAGTTCTTAGGGAAGTGTGATCAGGCTCATATCAGGGCTGGTAGGAGGGCACAAGGAGAGCTGGGCTTGGTCAAGAACAGTATAGATCTGAGAAAGGAGGGTGAAAGAACTAACACGACCCTCCAGATGTAGTCTGCACTGATCCGACTGTAGCCAAGACAGTGGGGAAAAGCCAATCTGCGATCAGCACAGAAGAGAGGCACCAGTGTGGTGAGGAGACTGGGAGCCAACCATGTCCAGAGAGGAGCAATGGAAGGACTAGGAATTTTTCAGCCTAGAAATGAGAGCATGGAGGCAAACAGGGAGGGATCTTCAAATATCTAAAGGGTTATCTTGGGAATGAAGAACTAGATGGAAGGCAGAACTAGGATTGAGGGCTGACAGTTAGTTACAGGGAGTGGATTTTGACTGGGTGTGAGGAACATTTTCTGATATTCAGAGCTCTCCAACAAGCCAAGATTGGAAACTGGTGGTCCACAGGCCAAATCAAGCTGCAGACATGTTTTGTTGCCTCACAAAAACCACAAAAGTGTTTTTTAAAAATTGTATGTAAATGCCCTGTGGGACATGTATCCCAGTGCCACAGCCTGCAGCACTCGCTTTTAGCCCCATGTCACTCATGTGTAACTTGCCTTACCCGTCATGTATGGGGTTGACTGATTTAGCAAATAAAATACAGGATGTACAGTTAAATTTGAATTTCAGACAAACACTTTCTTAGTATAAGTATGCCCTGCAATACTTAGGATATACTTATACTGTATTTGTATCCCAACACTGGAGACTTACTAATACTGTCCTGTATTTAATCTGGCAACCCTACCCTGGTAACTTTAAATGGGACTCCCTGACATTGCATTTTGAGGAAGTGGGCTCCACCTTTGGGAAATAACCAGAGACTTGTCTCAGAGGAATGTTCAGGATGGAAGCGGAGCTAAAATGGTCTAAGAATGCTTTTGCCCAATTTTCTTGAAACCCTCCATTTCAGAGTGACAAAACAAGAAAAGGTAGAGGAAGTTAATAATTCTAAGTAACACCCCCAGTGCTCTTCTGGGTGTGCTTGATGGGAGAACGCTGGCTTCTTGCTCTAATGGCAGAATATCATACCAGAACTGGGACTGATTGCTAGATAAGGACATAATGTGTTCCTGACCTCTAATATCAATTGCTAGTAAAATTCCTTTTAAGTGCAAGTTGACTGATGTCTCTACAGCTGGGGAGAAAGGTTGCAATCTCTTTCTGGATCAGGGCATGAACAAAAAGGCATCTAATATCTCAAAATTATAATTCAGTTTTATCTGTCAAAAGCCATCCTCTGCTTCTCTGAGCTGTGGTTAGTCATCCTGACACTTGTTTTCCTACCCTGCTGCCAGAACTGTTTTTCTGGTTGTTTTGAACAGACGGTGGCCGACTTACCATGGACTGGAACGTGGCCGCAGTTGATACGGGAGGAGAGACTGGCCCTAACTCACTGACTCAGTTTCCTGGGCAGAAAAGGAGGAACGGTATCTCTGAGCCACTTCCAGAAATTGTGCCTCTAAAAATGAGTGTCAGTAGTCCTTGGTCATCAGCTAGTCCTTCAGCCTCCAGAGAATCCAAATGTTGATGTTTGACGGGATTTGAGTAAGCATTTGGTTCAACTCGCTCGTTTTGGAGATCAGAAAAGTTAGCTTCAGGTAGGGTGACAGGGCCCAGAGTCCTTTGCAGCTCAGCGAACGGCCTCCCATTCCTCCGCCCCGGTTCATCGCGGGTCCTTCCCTTATTTTCACTCAATTTTCTCAAAGCCCCTCACTCAAAACAGACAAAATGGCAAAAGGCAGGGGAAGTTAAAAAAAATGCATAAAAATACTTGAGGGAAAGTATCTATCACACATTAGAGTGTAGACTAGAGTACACACAAAGGCCGTGTCCCCAGCCATCCTAACTTGTCCTTCTGGGGACAGCTCCTAGGAGATGGGCTTTGCTGTCTCTTTTAAAGACAGGTGAATTCAGCATATCCCCAGGTTCACTTGGATGCTCACAGAATATTCCTTGCGATACTGTTTCTTTCATCATTCTTCATTAAGATTCAATAGGTAAGATCTCAGGGGTCACTCAAAGTAAGTAAAACTCAAGAAAACTCCATGTCAACTATTGTAGAGTAGGGACAAATTGTTTAATATGTCCTTTTTTTTTTAGAGGAACTGAACTTAGGTTGAGAAGTAAGAGACCTAGGAGTCTCTGGATCTTAAACAAGGGAATTCCAGTGACTCGTGGCTCTGTTATTTTCCAGTAGTAGCCCTGTTCTTACTGGCTATTCTTGATAGGTGTTCTGTCTCCTCAAGCAGAACTTCAAGGGGACCTGTCCTTCCTACCTTTTAAATTTCTCAGGGTCTTATTCTTACATTATGCACACAGATCCCCAGCCAATATGTGTTGAATGAACGAGTTGGAACTAAAAAGGACAAGGACTTTGGAAACATAAATATCCTGGACCAAATCCAGGTTTCTCCATTTACCAGCTGGTAAACTTGGGCAAATTTTGAACTTCTCTAGACCTCAGTTCCCTCATCTATAAAAAGCAGATAGACCCCCTCTCTTATAGGGCTGTTGTGAAGAGAAAATGGGATAATGAAGGCACACGATAAATGGCAGCTGTGATTATTGTACCTGTTGAGTTAATACAGACCTTTTTTTTTACATTTAAAAAATCAGTTTTATTGAGATATAACTTACATGCAATAAAATTCACTGATTTTAAGTGTACAACTAGATGAGTTTTGACAAACATATACAGTTTTGTAAATACCACCACAATCATGATATAGATTTCCATCACCACAAAGAGTTCCCTTGTGTCCCTGTGTAGTCAGTCCCCTCTCTCCATCCTTGACCCTTGGCAAACACTGATCTACTTTCTGGCACTATAGTTTTACCATTTCTAGAATTCCATATAAATGAAATCATACAGTATGTGGTCTTATGTTTCTATCTTCTTTCACTTAGCTTAATGCTTTTGAGATTCATTTATATTGTTGTGTGTTATCAGTACTTCATTTCTTTTTACTGGTGAGTAGTAGCCCATTATGTCGCTATACCACAATTTGTTGATCCATTCACCTACTGATAGATATTTGGGACTTCCAGATTTTTGGCTATCATGAATAAAGACTGAAGTACAAGTCTTTGTGTGAATATCCATTTTTATTTCCCTTGGGTAAATACCTAGGAGTGGGATTTCTGGGTCAAATGACATATTAATTTTCTACTGCTGTGTAACTACATATCACAAATGTAATGCCTTAACACAACACCCATTTATTACCTGACAATTCTCTATGTCAGAAGTCTGGGTGGCCTCGACCAGATTCTTTGCTTAGGGTTTCACAAGGCTGAAATCAAGGTATTGGTCAGGCTGGGTGCTTATTTGGGAGATCTGGGAAAGAATGTGCTTCTTCCTCCCATTGCAGGGGGGTGGGGTGGGGCTCTTTCAGATCTTTAAGATTGCCCACATTCTTTCTCACACAGCCCTTGCATCTTCAAATCAGCAATGCATGTTGAGTCCTTTTCACACTTCCAGTCTCTCTGGTTCTTTTTCTGCTACCAGTCATAGAAAACTCTGCTTTTAAAGGACTGGTGTAATTAGATTGGACCCACCCAAACAACCTCCCTTTTGCCATGTAATGTAACTAATCACAGGAGTAACATCTGGGAGCAAAGATCATAGGACCATCTTAAAATTCTGCCTACTACATATGGTAAGTGTATGTTTAACTTTATAAGAAACCATCAGACTGTTTTCGAAAGTGGCTGCACCATTTTTCCTTCCCTTCAGGAGTGCACGAGAGTTCCAGTTGCTTCACATTCTTGCCAACACTTGGTACTGTCAGTCAGGTTTAGCTGTTGGTGAGTGTGTAGTGGTATGTCAAGGTGGCTCAACTTGCATTTTCCTAACCCTAAGTTCTTTCTTATGCTTATTAGAGCATAAAATTTTGTTTGATGAAACGTTCTGCTGCTTTAAAAAAAGATTTACATGCACTGGCTTAGATAAACTGTGTGGTTCTTACAGAATCTGTAATCTGTGAAACTTTTTTATTTCACATCTTTATTGGAGTATAAATGCTTTACAATGTTGTGTTAGTTTCTGCTGTACAACAAAGTGAATCAGCTATATGTATACATATATCCCCATATCCCCACCCTCTTAAGCCTGTCTCCCACCCTCCCTATCCCATCCCTCTAGGTCGTCACAAAGCACCAAGCTGATCTCCCTGTGCTATGCTGCTGCTTCCCACTAGCCATCCATTTTACATTTGGTAGTGTATATAAGTCAATGCTACTCTCTCACTTCACCCCAGCTTCCCTATCCCCCCTGTGCCCGCAAGTCCATTCTCTACGTCTGTGTCTTTATTCCTGCCCAGCCACTGGGTTCATCAGTGCCACTTTTTAAAATTCCATATACATGTGTTAGCATACAGTATTTGTTTTTCTGTTTATGACTTACTTCACTCTGTATGACAGATTCTAGGTCCATCCACCTCACTACAAATAACTCAATTTCGTTCCTTTTTATGGCTGAGTAATATTCCACTGTTTATATGCTCTACATCCTCTTTATCCAGTCATCTGTCGATGGACACTTAGGTTGTAAATAGTGCTGCAATGAATATTGTGGTACATGTATCTTTTTGAATTATTGTTTTCTCAGGGTATATGCCCAGCAGTGGGATTTCTGGGTCACGTGGTAGTTCTATTTTTAGTTTTTTAAGGAATCTCCATATTGTTCTCCATAGCAGCTGTATCAATTTACATTCCCACCAATCTTACAGGAGGGTTCCCCTTTCTCCACACCCTCTCCAGCATTTATTGTTTCTAGATTTTTTGACGATGGCCATTCTGACTGGTGTGAGGTGATACCTCATTGTGGTTTTGATTTGCATTTCTCTAATGATTAGTGATGTTGAGCATCTTTTCATGCATTTGTTGGCAATCTGTATGTCTTCTTTGGAGAAATGTCTATTTAGGTCTTCTGCCCATTTTTTTATTGGGTTGTTTGTTTTTTTTGATATTGAATTGCATGAGCTGCTTGTAAATTTTGGAGATTAATCCTTTGTCAGTTGCTTTGTTTGCAAATATTTTCTCCCATTCTGAGGGTTGTCTTTTGGTCTTGTTTATGGTTTCCTTTGCTGTGCAAAAGCTTTAAGTTTCATTAGGTCCCATTTGTTTATTTTTGTTTTTATTTCCCTTACTCTAAGAGGTGGGTCAAAAAGGATCTTGCTGTGATATATGTCATAGTGTTCTGCCTATGTTTTCCTCTAAGAGTTTTATAATGTCTGGCCTTACATTTAGGTCTTTAATCAATTTTGAGTTTATTTTTGTGTGTGGTGTTAGGGAGTGTTCTAATTTCATTCTTTTACATGTAGCTGTCCAGTTTTCCCATCACCACTTATTGAAGAGGCTGTCTTTTCTCCATTGTATGTTCTTGCCTCCTTTATCAAAAATAAGGTGACCATATGTGCGTGGGTTTATCTCTAGGCTTTCTATCCTGTTCCATTGATCTATATTTCTGTTTTTGTGCCAGTACCATAGTGTCTTGATTACTGTAGGTTTTTAGTATAGTCTGAAGTCAGGGAGTCTGATTCCTCTAGCTCCGTTTTTCTTTCTCAAGATTGCTTTGGCTATTCGGGGTCTTTTGTGTTTCCATACAAATTGTGAAAATTTTTGTTCTAGTTCTGTGAAAAATGCCATTGGTAGTTTGATAGGGATGGCATTGAACCTGTAGATTGCTTTGGGTAGTATACTCATTTTCACAATGCTGATTCTTCCAATCCAAGAACATGGTATATCTCTCCATCTGTTTGTATCATATTTAATTTCTTTCATCAGTGTCTTATAGTTTTCTGCATACAGGTCTTTTGTCTCCTTAGGTAGGTTTATTCCTAGGTATTTTATTCTCTTTGTTGCAATGGTAAATGGGAGTGTTTCCTTAATTTCTCTTTCAGATTTTTCATCATTAGTGTATAGGAATGCAAGAGATTTCTGTGCATTAATTTTGTATCCTGCTACTTTACCAAATTCATTGATTAGCTCTAGCAGTTTTCTGGTAGCATCTTTAGGAGTCTCTATGTATAGTATCATGTCATCTGCAAACAGTGACAGCTTTACTTCTTTTCTGATTTGTATTCCTTTTATTTATTTTTCTTCTCTGATTGCTGTGGCTAAAACTTCCAAAACTCTGTTGAATAAAAGTGGTGAGTGTGGACAACCTTGTCTTGTTCCTGATCTTAGAGGAAATGGTTTCAGTTTTTCACCATTGAGAACAATGTTGGCTGTGGGTTTTTCATATATGGCCTTTATTATATTGAAGTAAGTTTCCTCTATGCCTACTTTCTGGAGGCTTTTTTATCATAAATGGGTATTGAATTTTGTTGAAAGCTTTTTCTGCATCTATTGAGATGATCATATGTTTTTTCTCCTTCCATTTGTTAATATGGTGTATCATGTTGATTGATTTGCATATATTACAGAATCCTTGCATTGCTAGGATAAACCCCACTTGATCATGGTGTATGATCTTTTTAATATGCTGTTGGATTCTGTTTGCTAGTAGTTTGTTGAGGATTTTTGCATCTATGCTCATCAGTGATATTGGCCTGTAGTTTTCTTTCTTTGTGACATCTTTGTCTGGTTCTGGTATCAGGGTGATGGTGGTCTCATAGAATGAGTTTGGGAGTGTTCCTCCCTCTGCTATATTTTGGAAGAGTTTGAGAAGGATAGGTGTTAGCTCTTCTCTAAATGTTTGATAGAATTTGTCTGTGAAGCCATCTGGTCCTGGGCTTCTGTTTGTTGGAAGATTTTTAATCACAGTCTCAATTTCAGTGCTTGTGATTGGTCTGTTTATAGTTTCTAATTCTTCCTGGTTCAATCTGGGAAGGTTGTACTTTTCCAAGAATTTGTCCATTTCTTCCAGGTTGTCCATTTTATTGGCATAGAGTTGCTTGTAGTAGTCTCTTGGATCTTTTGTATTTCTGTGGTGTCAGTTGTAATCTCTCCTTTTTCATTTCTAATTATATTGATTTGAGTCCTCTATTGTTGCGTCTGGCTAAAGGTTTATCAATTTTGTTTATCTTCTCAAAGAACCAGGTTTTAGTTTTATTGATCTTTGCTATTGTTTTCTTTGTTTCTATTTCATTTGTTTCTGCTCTGATCTTTATGATTTCTTTCCTTCTACTAATTTTGGGTTTTCTTTGTTCTTCTTTTTCTAGTTCCTTTAGGTATAAGGTTAGATTGTTTATTTGAGATTTTTCTTGTTTCTTGAGGTGAGTTTGAATTGCTATGAACTTCCCTCTTAGAACTGCTTTTGCTGCATCACATAGGTTTTAGATCGCCATGTTTTCGTTGTCATTTGTTTCTAGGTATTTTTGATTTCGTCTTTGACTTCTTCAGTGACCTCTTGGTTATTTAGCAGTACACTGTTTAGTCTCCATGTATTTGTGTTTTTTACTGTTTTTCTTTCCTGTAATTGATTTCTAATCTCAGCTTTGTGGTTTGAAAAGATGCTTGATGTGATTTCAATTTTCTTAAATTTTCCAAGGTTTGATTTGTGACCCAAGATGTGATCTATTCTGGAGAACGTTCTGTGTGCGCTTGAGAAGAAAGTGTATTCTTCCACTTTTGGGTGGAATGTCCTAAAGATATCAATTAGGTCTATCTGGTCTATTGTGTCATTTAAAGCTTGTGTTTCCTTATTTATTTTCTGTCTGGATGATCTGTCTATTGGTGTAAATGGGGTGTTAATGTCCCCCACTATTATTGTGTTACTGTCAATTTCTCCTTTTATGGCTGTTAGCATCTGCCTTATGTATTGAGGTGCTCCTATGTTGGGTGCATAAATATTTACAATTGTTATGTTTTCTTCTTGGATTGATCCCTTGATCATTATGTAGTGTCCTTCCTCATCTCTTGTAACAGTCTTTATTTTAAAGTCTATTTTGTCTGAGAATTGCTACTCCAGCTTTCTTTTGATTTCCATTTGCATGGAATATTTTATTCCATACCCTCACTTTCATTCTGTATGTGTCCTTCGGTCTGAAGTGGGTTTCTTGTAGACAGCGTATATAAGGGTCTTGTTTTTGTATCCATTCAGCCAGTCTGTGTCTTTTGGTTGGAGCATTTAATCCATTTACATTTAAGGTAATTATCGATATGTATGTTCCTATTCCCATTTTCTTAATTGTTTTGGGTTTGTTATTGTAGGTCTTTTCCTTCTCTTGTGTTTCCTGCTTAGAGAAGTTCCTTTAGCATTTGTTGTAAAGCTGGTTTGGTGGTGCTGAATTCTCGTAGCTTTTGCTTGTCTGTAAAGCTTTTGATTTCTCCATCGAATCTGAATGAGATCCTTGCTGGGTAGAGTAATCTTGGTTGTAGGTTTTTCCCTTTCATCACTTTAAATATATCCTGCCACACCCTTCTGGCTTGCAGAGTTCCTTCTGAAGGATCAGCTGTTAACCTTATGGGGAATCCCTTGTGTGTTATTTGTTGTTTTTCCCTTGCTGCTTTTAATATGTTTTCTTTGTATTTAATTTCTGATAGTTTGATTAATATGTGTCTCAGCATGTTTCTCTTTGGGTTTATCCTGTATGGGACTCTCTGTGCTTCCTGGACTTGACTATTTCCTTTTCCATGTTAGGGAAGTTTTCGACTATAATCTCTTCAAATATTTTCTCAAAGCCTTTCTTTTTCTCTTCTTCTTCTGGGACCCCTATAATTCAAATGTTGGTGCATTTAATGTTGTCCCAGAGGTCTCTGAGACTGTCCTCAAGTCTTTTCATTCTTTTTTCTTTATTCTGCTCCCTGGCAGTTATTTCCACCATTTTATCTTCCAGCTCACTTATCTGTTCTTCTGCCTCAGTTATTCTGCCACTGATTCCTTCTAGAGTATTTAATTTCGGTTACTGTGTTGTTCATCACTGTTTGCTCTTTAGTTCTTCTAGATCCTTGTTAAATGTTTCTTGTATTTTCTCCATTCTATTTCTGAGATTTTGGATCATCTTTACTATCATTACTCTGAATTCCTATTCAGGTAGTTTGCCTATTTCATCTTCATTTAATTGGTCTTGTAGATTTTTACCTTGCTGCTTTGTCTGTAACATATTTTTTTGTCGTTTCTTTTTTTTTTTTTTTTTTTTTTTGGGAGTGGGGCTGTATTCCTGTCTTACTGGTTGTTTGGCCTGAGGCGTCCAGCACTGGAGTTTGCAGGCAGTTGGATAGAGCCAGGTCTTGGTGCCGAGGCGAGGACCTCTGGGAGACCTCACTCCTATTAATATTCCCTGGAGACTGAGGTTCTCTGTTAGTCCAGTGGTTTGGACTTGGAGCTCCCACCACAGGAGCTCGGGCCCGACCCTGCAAGCTGCATGGCGTGGCAAAAAAAAAAAAAAAAAAAGAAAGAAAATGAAAAAAAGTAGCAGTACAATAACAAAGAATAAAAAACAATATAAAATTAGAAAGATAAAAAATATATTAGGAAAAATAAAACTATAATTGAAACAACTGCAACAAGGTAGAATAAAACCACAACAGAAAAAAAAAGGGGGGGGGGCGGGGAACAAGCCCAAAGGAGCAGAACAATAACAAAGTATAAAGAATAAAATAAAATTAGAAAAATAAAAGATTTATTAGAAAAAATCAAAATATAAGTGAATCAATGGCAATGAATCAACAAGGCAAAACGGAACCCCAGTCTAAAAGAGGAAAAAAAAAACAACAACCCTTGGCTATGGGGGCAGAGTTTAGACGGGGGTGGAACTTAGGCAGGGGTAGGGTTTAGGGTGGGGAGGTGACGTTTGAGTGTGGGGCGGGGCCAAGGCTCAGGACCCCAGGCTCAGCTGGAAAAGGCCTTGGGGGCACAGCCAAGGTGGGGTGGGGCCTCCGCTCAAGACCTGCGCAGAAAGGGAGAGGCAGCACATGGAAAGAAGGGCCTCTGGAATGTGGAGTTCTGGAGTTTGGAGGTAGGGCGCTGAGTGAGCATGTGTGGGTGGGGTTTAGGCCCCACGGGTTAGAGGGGGACCGAGTGTATAGGTGGGGCCCGGGGTGGGGGTGAGGAGCAGGGCTTGGGTTCTGCACAGCAGGAGAGAGGCTCTGAGGACAGAGGATTAGGCCCAGGAGCCCAACAGGCTTCCCGGTGCCTACGTGGACAGGGAAAACGCTGGCCCAGCTCCCTTCCGTTCCTCTGTGCCCCTCCCCCACCGTCTCCCCCCGTCGCTGTTGGCCCCCTAACCGTGGGTGGGTCCTGCTGGGTGTAGGAACTCCTCCCCTACCCCAGCCGTCCCTCAGGGGTGCCGGTCCTAGAGGTCCAGCCTTACCTTTGCTCCCCTTTCCCTCCTCCCTCCCCCTCCCTCAGGACCCGCACGGCTGGAGGGGGCCTAGGTGGGCAGAGGATCAGGCCTGGGATCTCAACAGGTTCCTGGGGGCCCAAGTGGACAGGGGAACCTGGCCGCGCTCCCTTTTGATCCTCTGCCCTCCTAGTGGTCCCCCAATTTCCCCCATTGGGCGTGGGATCCTTTTCCCTCCCCTAGCCGCCCCTCAGCTGCGCCAGTCCCCTTCTGCCTCCACTACTCCTCCCCCCTCACTCTGCCCCACATCCTACCCGGTTGCTGGGGGTTCCTCCCATCCCCTTCGGTGTCCGTAGTCCCCCACCGGTGCCTGATAGGTGCCCTAGTTGTGAGGAGACGCGAATTCCGCATCCTCCTAGTGCACCATTAATACAGACCTTAAGCAACAAGAACCACCACATGGCAGTACGATTTTCTAACCTTTTAATCCAGTCCCATTTCGTCTGGCACAAAGATATAACCTGAAGGATGAGTTGCTTTGTGTAACTGCCCGCTGTGGTGGGCACTATTTTACTGGTGCCTACAAGTGTTTAAGGAGAGGCATTATAGTAAACAGTGGAATGCATGCCAATTGTTTTTATTTATGATGCTTATTTGGAGGACAAGGCCAGCCAGCATTTGGCCCCAGGAAGAAGCTTATGGCTGCATCCATATCATCACTCCACAATGCGGCGGAAAGACTGGATAGCTGGGGAAGCTGCACCCCAGTCGATGGGCTTCCGGTACTCCTTCTTGTCTAGGAGGTACTGCCTGCCACGGTAGTTGGGAAGCTCGTAGAAGATCCACGCACCCTCCAGCACCTTACAGGAGTGGACCTCTCGCATGTGAAACTGCTCCATGATGGAAGGGCAATCTTCAGTGGTTTCATACATCTGACCATTAAAATCCCCTTTCTCAAAGATCTGAATCTTATACTGGCCTCCACTAGACTAAAAAAACAAAGGGGGAAATGAACAGCAAACATTAGCGAAATCAACAGCAGGCCAGGAACTCAGAGAACAGTGAGGTTTGGGACCCATCACCTTGAAAGTGAGATGATCTGAATGCCCATCCCCACTGTGTACTGACTGAAACAGCTGACGTTCAATAAGAAAAACAATTCCTTAAAATATACAAGAGGTAGAGAAAGTACTATGGAAATAAGTCACGTAGTCTTGTGATGAACTGACCTAAGATTTTATTGAAGCCTCAGCAGCCCACAAGAAACAACTACCCATTAAGAGGTGGGAAAATCTTAAGAAAATTCTTTCACATAAAAGCAAAATGGCAGGGGAGGGGGTAAGAGACAGAAAGAGAGAGAGCACGCACATCCTCTGCAGACTCACCAGGTGAACAGCCCTGCAGGAGCTGAGGCGGTCATTGAGGCCCATCCAGTGCTGGTACTCAGAGTAGTCACCCCGGGGTAGGATGTACATGTACCCAGCAAAGTTGGGCCTTTCATACACAGCCCAGGTGCCTCCTTCCACTCTAATGGAGTTGCAGCGACTCAAGTACATGTGGAAATCTGCACAGTCGCAATCGCTGTCATAGTGGCGGCCTTGAAAGTTTTTGTCTTCAAAGAAAGTAATCTGGAGCACAGGACAAAGTGGAAAAACTGAGGGGTTAAGTGGCTGTGTTCATAGAAAAATGAAAATTATGAACATATTCCCCACTTTAGGAATTCCTTTCTCCTCCATTTTGAGGAGAAAATATCTAGTTCTACCATACCTCACAACATTTGCCTTCTGGCAGACAACTTTAGTTGTTAACAACAGGAATGAGCACTTTCTGAGGGCTTAAAATGAAGCAAAACAAAAGAATGCTCTACTGTAGGCCAGCATTTTCAGACTCAAGCTCATGGCTTCTTTCTCACTGTACTTATGTAATAAATGTTCCACTTTTCTATCTGTCCCACCGACACCTACTAGACTTCTTCCAAGGGCAAGGACTAAGCCTTATTTCAGCTATGGACCCTTATACCCTGCACTTGACAAACCCGCAACAAATGCTAGATGAAGATGAGTGAGTTCCAAATACAGAAATCCATTCTAGGTGATATGGAAGAGATATATAGAGAAGAAGAAAACACAGACCTTAGCTTTAGAGCTTATTTTAGATGGATATAGAACATACAGACATGAAAATATATCATGTGTTCTGTATTATTATTTTGTTGCCAACAAAGTAGCTGCAAAGCAACAAAATGACAAGGCAAGAATGTCCTTTGCTTCAAACTCTTACCAAGTTGCATCACAATCTTTGGGGTAAACCTCTGAAGCCTGTGATGGCACTGGGAAATATGCCTGGGAATAGCCCTGAGAAATGGGAAATACTATGCCTGGGCTCTAGAGCTGCACCTCTACAATCAGCCCTACTATTTTAGTCAAGCCACCTCTCAGGGCTCCAGCTTCCCATCTGTCGAATGAAAGGACTGGACTAGATTCGAAGCCCTGGCTGTAAAATAAAACTTTTCTGTTTGAAACAGGCAACAGAGTTCCCGGGAAGTCCCAGGGATTCATGATGCAGTTTCTGAAAACCACTAGACCAAATGGACCACAGAGTCTGTCCCTTCTTGTTCTGTAATTCCACATCCAAGATCAATGCCAGGTTATAATTTAAACTGAAATCACAGGTGTCATTGATTTGAGCAGTTAATTCCCTGGTGTTGTGCCGCCACCTTGTGGCTAATTTGCTTTATAGGTTTAGAAGGAGAAAAACCATGTCAGCCATTTCAGATGAAAGCAGCAGACAGAGCCAGTTATCTGGAGAGGATTTTTGAGGAGAGGATCTTTGAGGCAAGGATTGAAGGATAAGTGGGGGGTTTTCCAGAGGCAGAGCAAAAGGGACAGCTCGTTTAATGGAATAAAGGAGTGGAAGGACATGGCCCACTATAGGGACAAGTAGTTCATCAAGCCTGGTGCAGATTGAGCATGTGGTGAAGTGTTAGGAAATAAAGCCAGAAGTGACACAAGAGCCTTGCTAGAATCCCTCTGGTGATGATGTGGGAAATGTAATGTAATGGTTTGTACCTAGAAATAGCTGATTGCTATGGGCGGAGGTGAGAGATGCTGAGGACCAACCACAGGCAACTGCAATGTGAATGACGATGAGGACAGTCACAAGAAATGAGGATTTGGTGACTAATTAGATGCAGGGAATGAAAGCAGACACTAAAAATAGTTCGCAGCTGGGCCTCATTCTTTTCTACGCAGGTGAGCCTTTCTACATAGCAACCTACTAATAGCTTTTCCTTCCACTGTGAACTTTCTCCTTCCTGCCCTTCCCATTTCTCTCAACTATTCCCTTTCCTGTTCCCTAAAAGGCTCCTTACCCTTCCTGCCCCTAAATCACCTACTTCACCTTTCTTCCCTTCCCACAGTCATCTCAATCTCTTCCTGCTCCCTTTCCCATTTTAGCACAGCACAGATTTAGATACGTGGTACAGGTGAGAAAACAAAATCGCAGGACCACTAGTTAAATCTGGGTAACATTATCCACTGCAGAGGGTTGTTCTGAGGGTCCGATGGCACAGTGCCAATAGAGCAATTTTAATAGCTGCCTCATGATTTCCAATAAGCTTTCGCTACAACTGTTACAGATAAAGACGTTAAATGACTTGGCTAAGGTCATTAGCTAGTTACAAGTTGGTTGCAGGCAAACCAGTGGACAGCAGTGCAGACTCCTGGTTAGTAATCTGTTCATTTTATTTTACTTCATCTCCCTCTGTTGTCTTCCTACCTGCACAGCTAACTCTGTTCAAAATATACCATTTACTCTTAGCAA
This sequence comes from Mesoplodon mirus, assembly GCF_964341445.2. NCBI lineage: Eukaryota > Metazoa > Chordata > Mammalia > Artiodactyla > Ziphiidae > Mesoplodon > Mesoplodon mirus. The sequence continues at coordinate 44,312,102 of NC_138982.1, read as the reverse complement.
TGGAACAAGACCAATTCTGAATCTCACAGGCTTTTCTCAAAACCTGTGGCAAGATCTTCAAGAAACCCAAGGTAAACTCTCTAAGAATGGATAGATTCTAAACTTAATTAAATTTACCTTTGGTTTTTGGCCAACTGTTCACCAAAAGAGAGGCTCTGCAAGGGATATGCCATGGGAAATTAATATCATCTTTCTTCCTTCATTGTTTCTCACACTTACTGCCCTCTGCACACTTACCTGACTGACTTCAGTATATGAAAAGTGGAAATATATATGATTTTTTCCTTGCTGTCCACCTTTCCAGCAAACCAGCCAACCATCCCAAGGCTGAAACAAAGCACTAGCATTGCCACAGAACCATTACTGAGCTCCAGGGCCAAGCTCTTCTTTCAGTAGCAGACCTTCCAAGTTTCAGGGCCCAGAGAACGTTGCACCTTTACTCAATCTCCATTTGTAGAAGACCATGAAATCCACTTTATGGTCAGCTGAGAGGTTGGGACTCTTGGACAAAAAATTTTGTAGAGAAGGCTAAGAAATGTGCAGGAGATTTTCCTAGAAGTTATTACAAAATTACTCTGCCAAGTTAATTTTTTGAAAAATAGCCTACTAATCCAATATAGCAGAGGGGAAAATGTCTTGACTATTCCACAGGTAACAAGAACAAACTTAGTAAAATGCATGGCTTTTGCCCAGCCCATAACTCTTCTGAGTAAACTGCTAGCAAGACAATGAGAAAGGGAGAAGAAATAAAAAAGTAAAAGATAAATTACTATTACTATCTCCTTTGGCTTAGCAAGCAAAAGTTTTTACTAAGTCAACAGACCAGCTACAAGAAATAAAAGAGTGCATTACTCCTACACTGGAAATCATTGAAAGTGGGGCTGTTCTGTAACAACCTTCCCTCCAGGCACGTGGATAGCCCTCTAAGGACTTCAGATGCTTTTTAGTGGGATTTTCATGGCATATTTTTCAAAAACCTCAGAGCACTAAAGACACTGTCTCATTTTTCTCCCCAAACCTTCTGGATGCAAATACGACTATTAGTTCTATTTTCCAAACGGGAAAAAAAATCAGGCGCTCAACAGTTATGCAACAAGTTAACAGGTGCCTCCTGAAAAAATGCAATGGAAAGTGCCTGACATTGCCTATGTAGTTTTTGTGCCAAGGTGGTTAGTATGAATCTAAACATGAGAAAACAATTAGACAAGTCCAGATGTCAGGACTTTTTATAAGACACCTGGGTTTGGACTTTGAAAAATGTCAATGTCTCACAACAACAAAAACTAGGGGGATTGCTCTATATTAAAGAGGCTAAAAAAAAAGAGGCTAATGAAACTTCACACCAAATGAAATTCATGACCCTTGACTGGATCCCACATCAGGGGAAAAGCCAGCCATGAAGCACATTTTTGGGAGCAACTGGAGGAAATGTGAATATAGTCTAAATATTAGGTATTATATTCTGATAAATCTGGGGAACCTGATAATGATATGATGTTTATACAGGGAATGCCCTTGATTTTAGGATATACATGCCTAAAAACTTAAGGCAAAAGTATAATGAAGTCTGCTATTTATTTCCAAATGGTTTAGTAAAAAGAGAAAGAGAGACAGAGAGAGAAACCAGATATGGCAAAATGTAAACAATTGGAGAATATAAGTAAGGGACATACAAATATTCATTTACCATCTCTTACTTATTCTTTTAAGATTCAATGGGCTTGAACATTTACACAGGAAAACATTAGGTGGAAAAATCAGGGACCAGAGGCTTTGCTTTAGACCTACAGTCAGTGAAGAACTAGAAAGAGAATGAAGGTGTTTTCCCTCATGCCCAAAGAGAATCAATTTCCAGTCCAACAATCGTGAATCACATATTTTAGAGGCAATTTTCCTAACCTAAGTAAGCAGTTTTGGGGGGGAAAGGGATAAGAGTAGCGGCTGAATGAAGGGGATACGTAGGATTTAATTCACTTGATTGGTCCATCCGTTTTGGCCATTTAGAATATTAATGGTTGATGCTAAATTTCACAAGACAGATTTTTAATTGAATACTGAAAGTTTTCTACTCCACATAATCCTCTTATCTGCATGTCTTATTCCTGTGGAAATACAGAGATTAGTTGCTGGAAGGCAGAAATCATGACGATATTTACACATTACATACCTGTACAGTATTCAACATAGTAAGTACCACACATGAAGATAAACCCTTAATAAATTATTTGGTAATTCTGTTAGAATAGAAAATACAATAAGCATGCCTTAATCTTTTCTTCAATCAATCCCAGCCTTCTAACCACTATCATACTCACCTCCAGGTGAAGAAACAAAAGCTTTTCTCCATGTTTCTTTCAATGTATCATTAGGTGAAAAAGTGGGTAGGCTAGAAATCAGCATGACCATTTACTTACCTTGGTTCCAGCTTTAGACATTTTTGGTGCATAGATTGGTTTCCCCAGTGCTGAAATCCAGGAATAGCTACAGAGAGTTAGAGGCACAGAGACATTTATACTGGGTTGGTTTCAAATCAAACATTTGCTTAGTCAAGAGAATAGGATCCAAAAATTGAGTCAGTCATTTAGAGGCTATTGATGGTTTCTAGAAAAACAATCAGGATTATGAAATAAAGGAAAGCTTCAGTACCCTCTTTAATGCTTACCAAGCCTTGCTGCATTATAGACTTTGCTGACTCAAGACACCAAAACCCAGCCAAATTTTTCAAAATTGAAAACAAAAAAGTTCCTCTTACTTGGGCAATTTGGTTTTCTAGCAAGCAGCCACCTTGAAATCCCCCATGTCTTTTTTTCTTCAAAAGAACTTGCAGGAGATGAGTAAAAAAAACCACCCTCTAATTCTGAACAGAAGTGAAACATGTTCCAAAGCAATAAAACTGACATGACAACTAAAGGCAATGCATGATCTTGTGTTTGGAAAAAAAGTCAACACAAGTGACATTTTGGGGATAATTAGAAAATTTTAATACAGTCTATATATTAGGTACTACTATTGTGCCATTGTTAAACTTCCTGAATTTAATCATATGTACTATGACTATGTAAGAGAATGTCTGGTTTTAAGAAATACATGCTAATGTATTTAGGAGTTAAGGTCCCAGATGTCTTCAACCTACCCTTAAATTGTTGAGCAAAAATAAAATAGTAACACTATATAGAGGGTTGGTAAAGTGAAACTGGCAAAATGTTAACAATTGGTGAATCTAGACAAAAGGCATGTGGGAATTTACATTCCTGCCACTGTTATTTAAGTGTGAAATGTTTTCAAAACACACACATACACCCAAAAGTTCCAGTCCACAAGAAAGGGTGCTACAATGTGTAGCCCGAGAGACAGAAGGTTACTGTGGAAATCCTGAATTTGCAAAGGTTTAGCTAAGCCCAACTTGCCACCTGCTAGGCGGCATTTCTCTGCCATGATATCATGTTGGAACCTGTGTAAGGAACAGTTTTTGGTGCTTCATATACCTCTGATTTTAGGAATGAGATTACACCTTACTGAAACTCAAAGAAACAACAAATCAACTGTTCTCCATTTTAATTTTCCTGGTCAAATATATTCTTCTCAAAAGCCCAACTTCCTCATCTTTCCCCTTAACAAAGCCTCCAGCAAATATTTTTATAAATGGGATACCCCTAAAATATATTTTGGTCAGCCAGAAAATGACAAATGTGCCTTGATATGAAGACTGTTGAGTTACAAAGTATTAAGTTATATGCTTAGTTTTCTGAACTTTATAAACTTTAAAGAAAGTATCTAATTAATACCATTAATTTCATTAAACAATAGCAGTTTCCAAAAAGACACTTCTATTATTCCAGTGTTTCTTTATTTGGTAATGCTCTCCTTGCTTGAATTTCATCAAGCAAGTTTAAAATAAAAACTCCAATTATAATTAAAACACATTCTGAGGGATAATTTTCATTTTAGAAATAAGAGATCAAGCGCTTTTAGATATAATTACTAATTAAATGGCCAAAGAGCATATGAAACAATGTTTATCAGCAATCAGATTCATTAAACTGGTAACTGTTTATCTTAAAGAACATAGCTTTCCCATCAAATGTAAACTTTATTTTGATATAACATCACAGAATGACATTGGAAATCTTTTCTAAAATTAAAAGTAAAGCTTTATCTTTTTATTGAAAGGAGAAGATTACATTTTAGAGTTTGTTTATTGAAAATTTAAAGCAGAAAGTGAAATGAAAAATAAAGATTTTATACAGTTTCATTGTTGCATACTTTAAGGACTAAAATATCTTTGTATAAAATCTTTCCTGCTATATTTATACTCCAAAAATCATACTTTCATTCCAATTCTTTTCTAAAAGGAGTAGTAATTTCCTTTTAAATAGTTACAAAGAACTATAAAACCTATGCTCAATCACTTTAATATTAACATATATACAATGCCTTCATCAACTTTTTCATTTTAGCATCACAAAATGAGCCTTCTGATGTTCTATAAACTATATGTTTATATAATAGAAGTTTATCTAAAATTCAATGTAAACAGTAGCAAATGACATTGGAAGGAAACTTAAGGAAAGGTCTTAAATAGGAAGAAAAATACCCAAAGTCTCTTAAGCAGCAAGAGCACCTTCCCAGTTTAGTTTCAACATGTGCACCATCTTGCATTCATCCTCATGTTTCCAGGGCCCTGAATATGAAAAAAACAAAACAAAACAAAAAAACTAACTTTCTATCACCTTCGTGTAAAAATAGGAAAAAATCCTTTTCATAAAATCACATAAATCGGTCAGATGATAATTTAGAGTGATAAAATATGTGAAGTTAAAAGTTACATTCCTTTTCTCTGAGGGTCACATTAGTTCATAATAGAAGAAAAGAAATTCATACATAAAGTAGCAGGCTGTGGGGTTAGTCTAAAGTAAGATCTTATCCTCTTATAGTTCCCATTTCCTTTGTATAATCTTCAGATTTCCAATTCTTTTTTTTTTTTTTTTTTTTTTCTTTTTTTTTGCTGTATGCGGGCCTCTCACTGTTGTGGCCTCCCCCGTTGCAGAGCACAGGCTCCGGATGCGCAGGCCCAGCGGCCATGGCTCACGGGCCCAGCCGCTCCGCGGCATATGGGATCCTCCCAGACCGGGGCACGAACCCGTATCCCCTGCATCGGCAGGCGGACTCTCAACCACTGCGCCACCAGGGAGGCCCAGATTTCCAATTCTTAATCTCAGTATTTATTAACTAAATATTGTAAAATTCTTTTTTTATAAAAAGTAATACACACTTTGAAAATGTAAACAATATATAAACAATAAAGAATAAGTTTACGCAGCTTTGGAAAACAGTTCAGCGGTTCCTCAAAAAGTTAAACATATGATCTTGCAATTCTACTCCTCTGCATAGTATACTGAAGAGAAATAAAAACATCTCTACACAAAAATTTGTACACGAAAGTACATATAGCAGCATTATTCACAATAGCTAACAAGTGGAAGCAACTCAAATGTCCATCAACTGATGAACAAATAAAGTGCGGTATATCCGTACAATGGAATAGTATCCAACCATAAAAAGGAATGATGTACTGACACATGCTACAACATAGATGAACCTTGAAAACATTATGCTAAGTGAAAGAAGGCAGACACAAAGGCCACATATTGTATGATTCCATTTATATGAGATGTCCAGAACTGACAACTCAAGCGACAAACAGTAGAAGTTAGAAGTTGCCAGGGACCAGGTGGCAGAGGAGATATGGGGAGTTGGAGGAATTGGGAGTGACTGTCAATGTATACGGGCTTTATTTTTAGGGTGATGAAAATGTTCTGGATTTGTTAAATGGTGATGATTGTACAAACTTGTGAATATAATCAAAGCTGCTGAATTCTTCACTTTAAAAAAGTGAAGTTTTGGGCTTCCCTGGTGGCGCAGTGGTTGAGAGTCCGCCTGCCGATGCAGGGGACATGGGTTCGTGCCCCGGTCCGGGAAGATCCCACGTGCCGCGGAGCGGCTAGGCCCGTGAGCCATGGCCGCTGAGCCTGCGCGTCCGGAGCCTGTGCTCTGCAACGGGAGAGGCCACAACAGTGAGAGGCCCGCGTACCGCAAAAAAAAAAAAGTGAAGTTTATGGTATGTGAATATCTCAATAAAAATTAAGAGTAAGTTTTCTTCTACCCTAGACACCCAGTTTCATTCCTCAAAGACAAACACTGCTAACAATTTCTTTATATCCTTTCAGAAATTTTTAAGGCATATAACTAGCATAAAAATATGTGTGATTATCCCTTTCCTTTTTTCAAACACACGAGGCAACATTTTACGCCCCCTGCCAGCTTTCACCATCACCCCCTAGAGGTCATTCAGGATCAGCACATGCGGGTGTGCTTCATTCCTTTCAAAGATGCATTCCGTGGCATGGATGAATCAGTTCATTAGGCACCTGCCCTCTAATGGGGAGCATGTGGCTGATTTCCAGCCTACAGCTATTTCAAACAATGCTGCAATGAACATCTCTTGTATATGTATGTATGTATGTACTTATTTTTTATTGGAGTATAGTTGTTTTACAATGTTGTGTTAGTTTCTGAACATCTCTTTTAAACAGATCTTTACATACATGAATGTATCTGTAAGATAAATCTAAGTGAAATTGCAAAGTCAAAGAATGTGTGCATTTTTAATTCTGATTTTGTCAAACTATCCTCCAAAAAGGTTGCACAAATTTACACTTTCCCCAGAGGTAAGTGAAATGTCTTATCAGTGTTGTATACTATGTTTTTGATCCTTGCCAGTGTGATACATGAAAAATAGTATCTTACATTTCTTTAATTTTAAGTGAAAGTGAGCATCTTTGTGTTTGTAAGTACCTTTCTGTGAACTACCTATTTATGTCCTTTGTGTTTTTCTATTGTTAGTCTCTAAAGATACTTTAAAATAGCAAAATAAGCTAATTTCTATTTAAAAAAAAGAATACTATGTATTTGGATTAAATAACTTCCAATAAATTTGCCTGTATCCATGTTCTCTTCAATTGAATCTGTAGGTCTCCTAGAGTTTAGTATTCAAATCTTCATTTGGATTAATTCTGGTAATTTATTAATGCCCATATGTATAATTAACAAAGATTAGCTAATTTATTAATTGATTTATGTGTGGGATTATGGGAAAGAGGAAAAATGTGTCAGAAAGGGTAAGACTTAAAACCATATATGGGGAAGTACAGAACAGCTTTGGACGGTATAATGTGCCAGGCAAGAGACAAAAAAGACAAATTTGGCTATTATATTTGCCCGTAACTCTATAGGCTCCACCTGAATATTTTGCTTGGCCTTCTCACTATAAAATGTGGTATATATGGGTGTTTAAAAATCTGTATATGCTGGTGAGAGCGGTGGAAAAAATCAGCAATAGTTGGTAACATAATATTCTGTGTGTTTTTTTGGTATGCTTGTAAGATCTCCCCCAAATAATTTGTTTTAAGTGCTCTCCATTATAAATGCCTACCAGTGTTTTGATGAGGAAGTCTTATCCTGCTGCTTGTTTGGAGCCTGCTGCAGGGGGCACAAGACTGTCCAGCTGCTGCTGATGTCCTGTATTAATCAACCACTCATAAAACTTGTTTTCCACAAGTACCTGTAACTGCTTCCTTTGATCCCTAAAATTGCAAAAAGAATGTAGCAATACTAATTCATATTAATTTTACTCCAAGTGATTATAAAATACTTTAATGGGATAAATGTTAGATTATTTCTAGTTATCCATTTGTTCTCTCCGAATAACTGCTCTGTTCAGTTCTATACACTGAATCACCACCACCACCACCAAAAAAAAGATTGGTCAGATACAATTCCCTCTTTGTAAAAACTTATCAGTAATTAAATATTTTGTTCTACTGTGGTTATTCACTCAACAGATATTTACTGAGGACCAAGTGATGCTGGGTAGTGTTCTGACTGATGAGGATAAATGTGTAAAGAGAAGAGAAATGGCCTCTGTCCAGGCAGGTTTGCACTGCATGATTCTAGAGGGCACCATTCACATTGTGACCTATGTAGTCTGTGCTCCTTGTGGACTGAATATTCTAGTAGGGGAGATAGGTAATAAATAAAATAAATATGTGTATGAACTTAAGTAGTTATAAGTGCCTTGGAGAAAAAGAGAGCAGAGTAGGGAAATCAAGAGTATTTGGAATGCTAATTTAGAAAAAGGATGGACAGAAGCCTAAGATGATGCATAAGCAAAGATCTGAATGAAGTGATGGATTAAGCAAAATAAATATCTGGAGAACATTCCAGGCAGAGGAAACAAAAAGTGCAAAGGCTCTAAAGTGAGAGAATATTTAACATGTTCAGGATAAGCAAGAGAAGAGAAGCTCCTGACAGCCAGGAGCTAGCTTAGCACCACCAGCTAGGCCTAGGTGTAGCTGGGATCTGGCCTGCTGCTCTTCTGTTGAACATAAATAATCCCATAGCACACCAACAGGGGACAAGGCCACTATGCGACAATGCTAGATCAAGGCAAAAAAACCCTCATTCTATAATCATATCTCAGGTCCAGACAAACAAAACCATTTTGTGGTCCAAACCACAAAAATGACCGAGCATCACCCTTTCCTGGCTAAGGAGTGACTGCTGTTTCTTTACAATTATAGTTTTAGCCCCTTTATTCCCTCCTCTTTAATATAAAAATTATTACAATACCAAATCATAGAATTACCCTCACTTCCAGATTGCATCCAACCCACAACAAAACCTTGCTTCCTACACCCCTCCCCCAAATCACCTAACAGCCAAAATCCAATTATTAGTTCTTTTAAACACACTTTTATAGAGATGAAACTAGTTCTCTCCCTCCTTGTAATGAGTAATAAAATCCAACTTTATTCTACAGATACGTTCCTGGTGGTGTTTGGCTGGACGGCAATGACTAAGTAACACTATAGTATGGTGGGAGGGAAGTGAATGAGGAAAAGAATGGCAGAAAATGAGGCAGAGAGGGCCTGGTAGGTACTGTGAAGGTTTTATATTTTATTCCAAGTATGATGGGGACCCATTAGAGGGGAAGGAGCAGGGAAATGACATCATCTTATCACTTTAAAAGGATCGTGTTGGCAGTTGCTTTTCAAATTATTCAATAATTCTTCTGTCTTCCCATGTTCCCAAAATTAAATTGCATGCTCTTGCTGGTTTCTAGTGTTATCATGGATCTCATCACTTGAACATGCTATGATTCAGAGTCAATATTTATTAAATGCTTACCACATTCCAGATTCCACACTTGTGTATAAGCTTTTCATATGTGTAAGAAAATCTTGCCATCTAAATACTAGCAGCATCCAAACAACAGAATTGCTTTAAAAGAACGTTCTTCCAATGATCCATTTTTATATCACATCGGTGTAATGATTATATTAGGTACGACAGTAGTTTACAGAAAACAGTAAAGACACTAAGAACCCAGGTTCTGGAACCAGGCTGACTAGGTGTGAATCCTGGCTCCTGTGTGACTTTGGATAAATTACTTAAATCTCTTGGTTCCTCAGTTTCCTCATCTGTGATAGGGAACTATTAGTAAGAATAAATGAATTAATACATAGAAGGTGCTTAGAACAGTACTTGGCACATAGTAAGTGCTCAATACGTATTACCTATTATTATGGTCATCAGCACTATTCTGCTAAATTGAGAATGACTGATCTGTAGTATTAGTATCCTGGTGGCTCAATCCATGAGATACAAACCAGGTGGAATGTTTGTAACAGATAACAACAGTATTACTACAGTGGATTCCCAGGTAAAGCATGAGTTGTGACTGTTACTGATGTTTATGTTTTTGGCAGGTAGCAACTGTTTTAAAGAATCTAAATGCAACTATGTAATTATATATTATATACTTCCTTCCCTAATCCATATGCCACAAGAATGCATCCAGAAAATAGCATGGCTGGATCAAGTCTTTTTTCAACTATTTCTCTTCGAATGAAGCTAATGCTAATAGGGCAGGCCTCAGATATTGTGGGTAAACAATCTCACCCAGAAGATGTGTCTCACAAACTCATCACTAAGCAGGGTGCCTTACACTCACATTACTACACACAGTACAGCACACACCACTACAGTGTCTTACACACACATTGTTACTATAAGTTATCTTATTAAACTTCTATATCAATCTCTTCAGGTAGAAAATATACTTTATATATGATATAGCTAAGAGCTAGACAGGTCAGATGACACATTCAATGTCACACAATAAGTGGCATGATCTGTACTAATTCCTGAGTCAGAGTACTTTCCACTACAATATAGACACAGCTATCCAAAGAACAACACTAATTTTAACATCTAATAAAACCAAGAGATCTAATTAAAATAAGCATTTTTACTTACACATCAAATCACAGTTCTGGGTCATCAGAAATAGAAACATTTTTAGAATGGCTAATTTTCCAAGATAATGACAACCAGAAGAAACAACAACAAACAAAAAGACTGATACCAAGCAAATGGAATCCAATTATTAAAGTAATAGTTTTTCTAAGTCTCAAGGACCAAGACATTATCAGAATATAGGACATTTCATGTAAACATCCTAGAAAAGAACTTGATACCCTTTTCTCAAACTAGCTCCAGCTCCCAAATGGACAATGCTGTAGAAGAAGCACCCCTCCATCGTTCAGTACTGTTTCCTCTCCTGATATCTCTAACAAATAAAATTTAATTAAATACCAAAATACTTGTATAGACAATAATTACTTATTCTGAACATCCACTACTTTTAAGTTGTATATGCTATTCTGTCCAGAAGAAAACTGATCAAATGTTTCTAAACTGGGCTCCAATTTTTGGAGTATCTTTAATTTTCTTGTCTTTTTTTACAAAACCTTGCACCAAGTCCAGCCTCCTGTCAAAGTATTTCTGGTCTCCACCTCCTTCATCTCCACTCTAGTCCAGTTTCTTAGTCTAGAATATTGTAATATCACCCTGACTTCCCTCTTTCAGATCTAAGCAGAGGATCTTCATATGCGCCAATCACATTTTTTAATCTGCCATAGCATCTAATAAAGTGGTTTGCCTATTGTAGGCATTCTATAAATGTTCCTGAATAAATGAAATGGCTTTCAACCCATTGTTCAAAACCCTTTTATGGCTCCTATTACTTAATTCCACTTAAAGCTAACCTTTATTGCCTGATACTCAAGATTCTACATAATCTGGCTCAATCTACCCATCCAAGTTTAAATATCATTATCCATAACCAGAATCTTGTTTCAGCAACTGATTTCCAGGACACCTGAAGTCTGCTTCTGCTTCCACATCTGCTCCTCTAGTGCTGTTAAAAGTATGCTGCCCAACCCTCACTTCTTCTCCAAACTCTGCTCATTTCTCAAGGTCCAACACAAATTCTATTTTCTCCATAAATCTCTGACCACCCACACTGATGTTTTCTGAATCTTTATATATGGTTTATATATAGCGTGTCCCTGGCTTCTAGAGTTCAAAGATCAAAACCCTTGAAATCAAATTTTGTGGTGGACATAATAAACTATAACCATCTACTATCACAAGCATGTTATTAAAAATAAAATATTTTAGTACCCCCAAAGTAAAAAGTAATTTCAGAATAAAAGACAGTATTCTAAATTGACTAAATTTAGCATTATTTTAAAATACTGTACTTATTTTTCACATTTTACCATGGATTAGGAAAGCTCTGACAAAAACTGGCATTAGTCCATGGACCAGCATTAGGAGTCCACCCTTGCAAGTCTGCCTGTGCAGTGGTGGAGCCAGGAAACCTGTATTTTCAACAAGCTCTTTGGATGATCCTGATGCACGATGTAGTTTGAGAACCACTAGTAGAGCGCAGAGAAGTAAATTAAAAGCTAAAACCAATCTATTTATGATTGACCTTATATATGAGCTTTCATTCATATAAATCTTATATCTGCCAGTTAAACTTAAGCTACCTAAAAGAAAGGAATCTAATACTTGAGTATCCACTTGCTCCCATCTCCCAACCAAACTGTGCCTGGAATACTGACCTTAGTGAAAGACACACTATGTCTTTTTGATTTCTTTAGCACAATTATAAACATGTGCAGATTAATTTGCTTTCCCATGGAGTTTTACATAAGACAAATGACTACTTTTAGAAAATACTCACTTTGTCAAATGAGCCTCCTTCACAGTTTTCTGCCAGGTCTGTATCTTTTTTTCTCTTTGGTCCAGTGCTTTCTGATATGCAGATGGAAGACCCCCAGGTATCTCTGTTGTGTCCCCTTCCATTTCGAAGGGAATAATAAACACATAGAATTCACACGGTGCTAAGAGTCGGAAGACACTTGTGCTGCTGTTCTCTCTGCACACAATCATGGGATTATCCCAACAGTTAGGCACAGTAGCAAGGCCAGTCCTGGCCATGTGGTCCTCCAGCATTGGGTAATGGGTATGAAAGGGGGCAAAAGTTACTCTCTGGTTCCCAGAGAGAATAAGTGGTCGTGTAGGAGTCAGAATGTGAAAGATGCAACCTGTTGTAGAAGAGATGGACAGACGATGGCAAACAGCAATGACTATAACATTGTCACAGCTGTGGAGATGAAGAGCAGTCTGTACAGGGCCCAGGATGAAGGTGCTATTCCTGCACTTCTCAATTGTCACAGATCTGAAAAATGAGGTAAATTCCTCTGAATAAGAATACGATGAAAAATATCTGACTACAATATTATTCTCTGATGGCAAATAAAAGGACAAATCCTGGTCCAAAGAAAACGTCACAACATCAAAACACTATGAAGACTGCTTACCGTAAGGGAGACAGCAGATATACAAAAGTCTCATTGCAACGATGAATCTTTACATGTGCCCCCACCAGAGTATCTGAGCTCTTGGCCAATGTCTGCTTGTAAACCTGGCTCATCACCACCAGGCGGTGCATCCTAGGGGCCACGTGAGTATTACAAGCAATCTTAGCTCTTTTGGTCGTCCCTTCAACTATTTAAGAAAAATATAAATCAAAGAAAAACAATCAACCATACAAGGTTACACATGTCTACATGTATACATGTCTAAAATTAGACCCATGTGAGGTTTAAAAGAATGTTAGATTTGGGTGCTGGGTATGCTGTATTATTCTCTGTCTTTTTCTGTATATTTGCAATATTTCAAATTTTTTTGTTTAAAAAAAAAAAGGTTAAACCTACAATCCATTCAACATTGCCTATAGATCTAAGATTTTTTCATGCCTACCCTTGAACTTAAGTAATGTGCCTAAGGCCATATGGCTAGTAAGTGGCAGAGCTGGCCCAACTCAAATAGTATCTTCTCCAACCAGCCTTAATTTATCATCCCAACTCTTAAATAATCTCTTTAAATTGCCATAATACTAATTCTGAACCCCTCCTAAGTTACTTACCACATCATTCCATGAATTGTATTTGGGTTCAAGTCTTTACTTCCAGGATCATTACTAACTGAGAGCACATCTTCCTCTCGAGCATGGTGCCTTAAACACAAACTCACCCTCAAGAAATCTGTGCAGGCTGCCCTCCTAACACAGTCCCACCATTACATCATTGCCTTCTCAGACTGTACTTCCCAGAAAACCATCAGGATACCCTTGTAAAGAAAATTGGCCAAATGTGGAGAGGTCACATAGTATGCTCTTCTTCTTTTAAAACAATTCTTATTGTTTCCTTTTATTAGAAAATATATGGCTACTGTAGAAAAATTTTAAATACTAGTAGTAAAACAAGATAAAAATTATTTGTAATCCTACTATCTAACATGTTTTGGTATAATCCTAAAAGGTCAGATGTCCTTTTTCCTCCAGTGCCTACCCTAACAACGTTTAAAAACTTACTTATATTCTTTTACCAACATTGAGAATTATGTAGTATCTCCTGTATATTTGTAGGAGCCTTATATATCTGAGAATCTAAGCTCACGCTAGAGCAATAGCTTGGTTGCATATAAAATACTTGGATCACTGTAGATGTTGCTCAACCATTTTCTGGTTTTCAGAATTATAAACATTTGATATGAAACTGATTTTTTTTTTTTACACTTGCACGGAAACTATTTTTTCTTTACCTTTGAAACTCAGAGATTGTGGAAGTATATCCTAGTTTTTTCCCATTAATTTTGCTTGGCCTTAGTACAGGTACCTACTTCTCTTTAAACTTCTATCTGGGCCCCTCTTCTCTTAAAACTTATATGTGGGCCCGAAGAAGTCATACAGTACCTGAACCTATCCCTTTAGCCATCCCTGGACTATCAGGAATAGATACATTTGCAACCAAAGCGTAATTCTCTCTACTATGAATTTAAATTTCCAGTTTAGAAATAGCTAGTCTGCTTGTGTCTGTGTATCTAAAAAAGAACCTCATCTTTACACCAACTCTATGAGGTTGTAACTATGGAATGGCCAATTTCTGGTAGGGTGCGTAGAAAATAGGAAAGCTTCAAGCAAGTGAGCATATGAGAGTGAGAGGGGAAAAAGAGTCAGAAAAGAGAAGAGCAAAGAAAAGGACCGACTGAAGTTGGAGTTTCTACTAACCGCAACCAAAACAACCTGGACTAATGAATTAACTCTCTCAGACTGTTGCAGCCTTGAGAAAAAGTCATATACAAAAGAGACGTTCCCTTTTTCTGTTTTATAGTAGCAATATTTTTTAGGTCTTCCACAAAAGACATGTGATCATTAATACACCAGAAAACACTAGGTTCCTTAACCTGTCATTCAATTTAATATAGATAAAAATATTAATAAATACCTTGGTGAGCCCAAGCCAATTTCTTCCCAGACTTGAGGCAAGCAGATATACCAAATGGATTCCCAGTTAAACAGGCTCTCAACCAGGCTTCCAGCTTGTAGAAAGAAAAGGCCTTAGAGGTCTTTGAGAAGCCACTTTCTGCATGTAGTGGTTGCCACAGTGCAAGTTCATAAAGTGGATATATCTTCCTGGCTCCACTCACTGTACCTTCAATAAGAAAGCTGAGTGCTGCAACAGCTTCTCGAGAGACTAGACTACTATGGATCGAATGAAATGATGCAGTGAGTTGTTCTGGATCTACAAGCAGTTCAAGGAGATCTGACAGATGATCACAGACAAAAGCTTGGTGACTGTAATCATTCCAGTTCTAAAAAATATCAAAAGAAAGCACTTTTAACAGAACAATGAGATTGAAACTCATTGTTTCAACAGAACAGTAAGACCTGAGACTTTTATATTCTAATTATTTTGTATTTATACTTGCCTCATCCTCCCAAAAGCATTTAAAGTGGCTATATAAACCTTATAAAGATTTTCTGTGCACGTAATAGGTATAAACAGATTCTCTCTCTACCTTAGAAAATTCAAAAGTAATACTAGTAGCTAACCCTCAGTGTGTGCCAAGCACTGTTATACAAACTTTAACATATTTATAACTAGCAACAGTCTTAGTATAGATGCTATTACCATGCCCATTCTACAGATGAAGAAATGGAGATACAAAAAGGTTCAGAAACTTGCCCAAGGTCACACAGCTAGTATTAAATATTCTAAAAGTTTCAGATCAAACATAAAAATAACCGCCTCAGGGCTTCCCTGGTGGCGCAGTGGTTGAGAGTCCGCCTGCTGATGCAGGGGACACGGGTTCGTGCCCTGGTCCGGGAAGATCCCACATGCCGCGGAGCGGCTGGGCCCGTGAGCCATGGCTGCTAAGCCTGCGCGTCCGGAGCCTGTGCTCCGCAACGGGAGAGGCCACAGCAGTGAGAGGCCCGCATACCGCAAAACAAACAAACAAACAAACAAAAAAACCGCCTCAGACATTCATTTCATGAAGCAGTAGGTTTCTTTTTAATTTACCTTCTCAAATTACCGAAAGAATTTCAAAATCTAATGATACAAGGCAACTGATCTTACAGTAACCAGATTTAAGAGAAGTTATAACCTTGGGGGCTTCCCTGGTGGCGCAGTGGTTAAGAATACGCCTGCCAACGCAGGGGACACGGGTTCGAGTCCTGGTCTGGGAAGACCCCACATGCTGCGGAGCAACTAAGCCAGTGCACAACTACTGAGCCTGCACTCTAGAGCCCGTGAGCCACAACTACTGAGCCTGCATGCTGCAACTACTGAAGCCCGTGTGCCTAGAGCCTGTGCTCCACTACAAGAGAAGCCACCACAATGAGAAGCCTGTGCATAGCAATGAAAAGTAGCCCCGCTCGCCGCAACTAGAGAAAGCCCGCGCGCAGTGACGAGACCCAACGCAGCCAAAAATAAATATAAATAAAATAAATAAGTTAAAAAAAGAAAAGAGAAGTTATAGCCTTGGGAATAAGCTTTGAGTTGGCAGACGTACCAATAATTTGGCTTATTCATTTGACAGATATGTGATATGAGCAGTGTTAAGTGATGAATTATGCAAACTAAATAAGACATAGTTCCTGTCCTCAAGGAATTCAGCAACTATGTAGTGAAATGACAATATAAACAAATAACTATAACACAGTGGGATGAGACCTATAGCAGAGATCTGTAAGATGTTCTATGAGCATGAGAAGAACAAAGAACTCCATTTGGGGAAAACAAATCTTAGTGGAGCGCTGTTTGAATAGGTTCTTGATTGACGCTGGTAGTTATGCAAACAGAGCAGGGAAAAAAGCATTCTAGGCCTAGGGAACAGCAACTAAAGGCCCATAGGACTAAAATCACCTGCTGTGTTCAGAGAAATGGAAGTTCTGGGTGGGGTGTAGGGAGCATGCTGGGAAGTGGCAGGTAAAGGTAAAATGGTAGGTAGGGACCAGTCATGAAAGGCTCTGTATGAAATACTAAGATATCTGGACTTTATTTTGTGTGCCAGAGACAAAATAAACTATTTTTGTAAATAGCTATAGCATTTTTCTCTTTAATAAACTCTCATTTGGATGCCAAAGAACATTTCAAAGCAGAGCTGTCCACAGCCTCACCTGCTCTTCCTCCCTCTTGCTGCATCTCCCTCCCGCACGGTAAGTAGGCCTAAGAAGGCTCCAAACAGTGCAAGATGAAAACAACAATGACAATGAGAATTCACTGATGGAGTTCTGACAGGAGATGGATACAACGGATCTGTATTTTAGAAAGTCCAGTGTACTAGGTGGGCTATAGATTAAAAGCAGGATGACCAAGTAGGATCTAATTATAAAAATCAAAGCAAAAAAAAATGACATTAGGGCCTATATAGAGGAAGAAAAAGGATAAATTTTATTTTGGCTGCACCTCGAGGCTTGCAGGATCTTAGTTCCCTGACCAGGCATCGAACCCAGGCCCCCAGCAGTGAGAGCACTGAGTCCTAACCACTGGACTGCCAGGGAATTCCCAAAAAAAGGACAAAATTTTAAAGAGTTATTTTGAAGGCAGAATCAGTAAGACTTGACAACTAACTAGGTATGGATGGTGATGGATAAAGCATGGGTGGCTGGTGGTAACTTTCACTGGAATGGGGAGTACAAGATAATTCAAGTGAAGGGAGATTCTACTGTAGGGACATACAGTCATCTCCCAAACTGAAGTACAGGGAGACCTCATCAGAACTGGAACTGGAAAGCCATCTTGAACCTGGTTCTCTCTCAGGTCTCTCTGCATGTTTGTTCCATTCTCTTCTTTTTCTCAGAGTTGCTAATCCCTCATAACTCCAGGTCACTCACAGATGTGGTAGCTACTCTGGTCCCAATGCCACATGAGCTACCAGCAAATACCTATCATCAACTGGGTAATTTCTTCAATCCCTGGGGTACTGATTGGGCCAGATCATCATTTCAAATCAGACCAATTTCAAATACATACCTAGGAATGGGTTATTCTAGCCACGTGTCCATCCCTGGTCCAATCAGTTGCTGGGAGAGGTCATGCTATAGCACAAACTAAAGTCACCATATACTGGTGCTTACGATGCAACAAGTCTCATGCTATATATTACTGAATTCTCACAGCCATTCAGAAATAGGAATTATCATCTCCATTTAGAGAAAAGAAGCCAAGCTAGAGAAGTTAACTGAGTTGCCTACAATCATGCGAAATCAAATTCATTAACATTTGCAAAAATGGGAATGCTAGTAAGAGTAGACTGAACGATTTGCCTGAAAATTATCTAAGTGATTTTTGTGTCGTTGACGGAACTGAAATCACTTCTCTATCTTGATTAAGATTGCACACATTGATTTCGTTTTATAATTAGGAAAAGAAAGAAAAAACAAAACAAAACAAATCAAGCCAACAAACCTCTGGCTTATATAAGTAATTCAAAGTAATTTTTAATGAAGGCAAACTGTCTCCCTCACAAATTGTCCCTTTCAGAGAAAGAGATCATAATTTAAACAGTACCTTATTATGACAACTGGATTTTTCAGTCAGGTCAGGAGACTGAGATCTGTGTCTGGGACTAGGCCACTCTTCTCCAATCAAAGATGTCCTCAGGGAGACCTTGTTTAACTGTTGTATATATAAGAAGAGCAGAAACTGTAGGGTGTCCACTGAAAGCTGTCCAAGAAGAAAATAAATGATGAACCCATGTCTTAAAACAACATCAACCACTATTAGATATAGTAACTAATAGATATAGTAAAAGAAATTCACAACAGTGTGCTGATCCTAAGAAGACAAATGTGGAAACGTTGCTAGCATTGGATATGTATGTCTCTGATACCCAGATGTAGGAGTTTCTAAAACTAATTAAACTGGAGTCACTTACTTTCTCAGAAAGCTATGTAGCATCTATGGCCATAGTCATTCTCTCCCAAAACTGATGAAGTGGAAAGGATGAAGTACATGTTTTTTTAAAGTATATTATTTCAGAAGTTTAAAATTACAGTTAAAAAAAAAAAACTTAGTAATCTGAATAAACAAACAGATGAAAGAAAGGAAGAAGGAAATTTAATCAAGACACAGAGGTTGGGCCTCCCTGGTGGCGCAGTGGTTGAGAGTCCGCCTGCCGATGCAGGGGATACGGGTTCGTGCCCCGGTCTGGGAGGATCCCATATGCCGCGGAGCGGCTGGGCCCGTGAGCCATGGCCGCTGGGCCTGCGCATCCGGAGCCTGTGCTCCGCAACGGGAGAGGCCACAACAGTGAGAGGCCCGCATACCGCAAAAAGAAAAAAACAAAAACAAACAAAAAAAAAAGACACAGAGGTTAGTTTAACCTGATCACTTATCAAGAAAGTTCAGGATATCAGTGCAACACCTGAAATTGTACGCAATTTTTTGGTGTATATGCATTTTGTGGGGAGTAGGCCTCAGGTTCTCATCAAATTCTTAAAAGGGTGTTTGACTTAAAAAAAAATACTACGGGTCTGACAGATGTTAAGTCATTTCTTATTTGAAGAGGGGTGTGGTTTGAAGCTCAGGATTTGAAGCTCATGATTATCTTCATATACCCATTCCCATACACACACAAGAGAGGCAAAAAAGTGAAGTAATACATATGGGACTACAGCTATATTCACCCTGATTCCCAACATAGCTAAAAATCAGTATGCCTAGGGAACTTAAAAATATGGATTCTCAGGATCACCTAAACCTACCAATTCAATCAGCTGTCAATGTGGAACCTCATGAATCTATATATTTTAAAAAATTTTTACTTTCTTTTTTTTTTTTTTTTTTTTTTTGGCGGTACGCGGGTGTCTCACCATTGTGGCCTCTCCCGTTGCGGAGCACAGGCTCCGGACGCGCAGGCCTAGCGGCCATGGCCCACAGGCCCAGCCGCTCCGCGGCATACGGGATCCCCCGGACCGGGGCACAAACCCACGTCCCCTGCATCGGCAGGTGGACTCCCAACCACTGTGCCACCAGGGAAGCCCTACTTTCTTATTTAAACTTTTTGAGGTAACTGCAGTTTCACATGCAGCTGCAAGAACAGAGAGATCGCATGTACTTTTTATCCAGTTTCTCATCTTGCAAAACTATCATACAACAGCACAGCCAGGGTACTGACACTGATGCAGTCAGGGTACAGAACACTTCCATCCACGCAAGGTTCCTTCATGTTGCCCTTTTATATATAGCCTCTTATTCACGTGGCATCCAACACAGGGCCTCTGGTTGGATGAGTGTCTAGGCTGCTGTCATCTAAGCAATGGCTGAGGGATCTAGGCATCTTCTGTCTTTTGGAGCCACTATTATACTGGCGGCTCCACTTCCCACCCTACCTCACCCCTTCTTTAGCCCCTAACCACTTATCTGTTCTCTATCTCCGTAATTTTGTCATTTCAAGAATGTTACATAAATGGAATCATACAGTATGTCACCTCTTGGGATTGACTTTTTTCACTCAATGTAATTCCCTGATTTTATACATACTCCCATTTAACAATTATTTGCTATATTATCATTATTCCTTCATATACCTGCCTCTCCATGAGACCGTAAGATCTTTCTCTTTTTCATTTTTATATTCCTAGTAACTAACATAGAAACTAGTACATAGTAAGCACTCAAAAAAATTGGAGCTTCTTGAAGGTTTTATTCATCTCTGTATCCACAGCACCCACTACTGTACCTAGCACATAGTAGGCACTCAATAAATGTTTAATTAATGAAAACTATAATGTCCTTCTCCTCCTGGTTGCTTGCCAAACTTTTTTTCAATCTCCAAAACCTTGTTTAGATATTACACCATGTGGTAGAGACTGGCTAGATGCTAACTAAATGCCTTTCCTTCCTGAGCACACAATTAGATGGCATTTCCCAGCCTCCTTTGAAGTTGCATATGGCATAACTGGATTAGTCAATGGAATGTGGGTGGGTTTACATATATTGCTTTTAAGCCTCCTGAAAACTATCCCAAAGAAATGGAAGTGAAGGACTCAGGCCCTAGTGGGAATGGCTGTGGCAAACTGTATTTTACTTGCAATTGTTCACTTCCTCATCCTCCAAGAGGCTTACACGGCCCTTCCCATGGCCATGGGATTTCCCTGCCTCCTGTGAGGTAGTTTACTTCCCATCTTATTAATTTCAGGCATGGACATGTGACAAAGCTTTTGGCCAATGGAACAAAAGTAGTTGTAGTTTATGTCACACCTGAGCAAAAGTTTTAAGAGGCATCAAGACTTTTCTCCTGCTCTGTTGCTCTTCCCTTCTATCCCAAGAATAGACATGACCTACATAGAAGCTGTTTATTCAGCCTGAGTCTCCAAATGGGCAGACACATAGAGCCACAGCCTGGAAAAGAGCCATAGCTAAGGTGCAGCCTAAATGTAAAATAAGCAAGAAATAAACCTTAGTTACTGTAAGCCACTGAAATTTCATTTTTGTTTGTTTTTAACCTAGTATAATAGTGGCTCCAAAAGACAGAAGATGCCTAGATCCCTCAGTCATTGCTTAGATGACAGGAGCCTAGAGACTCATCCAACCAGATGCCCTGTGTTGGATTGCCACGTGAATAAGAAATAAACTGTTACTGCACCAAGCCACTAAAATGCTGGGATCACCTGTTACTGTAATAGCCTATCCTGATTAATATACTTTCTCTGTGAAGTCTTTCCTTATCACCAGAATTAATCATTCTCTTCTCTATTCTATTTCTGTACTTTATGCATACTTTTATTGTACATTCCATACTATTAAATAGCACTTTTTAAACTAAAGTATAGTCAATTTACAATATTGTGTTAGCTTCAGGTGTACAGCAAAGTGATTTGGTTATACATATATACATATGTAATATATTTATATATTTTTTTATTCTTTTCCATTATAGTGTATTACAAGATATTGAGTATAGTTCCCTGTGCTATACAGCAGATCCTCGTTGTTTATCTATTTTATATATGGTAGTTTGCATCTGTTAACCCCATACTCCTAAATTATCACTCCCCCTCTTCCCCTTTGGTAACCACAAGTTTGTTTTCTATGTCTGTGAGTCTGTTTCGGTTTTGTAAATAAGTTCATTTGTACTATTTTTTAGATCCACATATAAGTGATATCATATAATATTTGTCTTTCTCTGTCTTACTTCACTTAGTATGATCATCTCTAGGTCCTTCCATGTTGCTACAAATGGCATTATTTCATTCTTTTTTATGGCTGAGTAATATTCCATTATATATATACATATATATCATATATATATATATCAAAATATATCACATCTTCTTTATCCATTCATCTGTTAATGGACACTTAGGTTGCTTCCATGTCTTGGCTATTGTAAACATGCTGCTGTGAACACTGGGGTGCATGCATCTTTTCAAATTAGAGTTTTCTTTGGATATATGCCCAGGAGTAGGATCGCAGGATCATATGGTAGCTTTATTTTTAGTTTTTTAAGGAACCTCCATACTGTTTTCCATATTGGCTGCACCAATTTACATTCCCACCAGCAGTGTAGGAGGGTAACCTCTTCTCTACACCCTCTCCGGTATTTATTATTTGTAGACTTTTTGATGATAGCCATTCTGAACAGAGTGAGGTAATACCTCAATGTGGGTTTCTTTTTTATTGGAGCATAGTTGATTTACACTGTTGTGTTAGTTTCTGCCGTACAACAGAGTGAATCAGTTATACATATACATATATCCACTCTTTTTTAGATTCTTTTCCCATATAGGTCATTACAGAGTACTGAGTAGAGTTCAGTGTGGTTTTGATTTGCACTTCTCTAATAATTAGCGATGCTGAGCATCTTTTCATGTGCCTGTTAGCCATCTGTATGTCTTCTCTGGAGAAATGTCTATTAAATAGCACTTTTTTACACACCAGCTTCCCCTACTAGTCTATGAGCTCCATGCGGTCAGAGCCGCTGTTCTAATCATCTTTGAATCTCAGCATATAGCAGACGCTCACTTAAAAAGAGTCAGGTGCTTGGACCGTAACATGTCAGCAGTTCATAAGCACTCATGTACCTCAATAGTTTTAATGTCAATGAAAATATTTCTCTCTTCCAATTACAGGGTTTCTATAACATTACTGCTTCAAAAATAAGTGAATAAGGATTGCTAAGTAAGGACTAACTCACTAAATATTGCCAAACTGGAACTGCTAAAACTTAAATGGTGCTTTGGCATCACATGGTCATTAAAACCTTAAACTGCACACTCTACAGCTAGTACAAAAATTTTCAATAGTTTATTT
This sequence comes from Mesoplodon mirus, assembly GCF_964341445.2. Taxonomy (NCBI): domain Eukaryota; kingdom Metazoa; phylum Chordata; class Mammalia; order Artiodactyla; family Ziphiidae; genus Mesoplodon; species Mesoplodon mirus. The sequence continues at coordinate 44,289,024 of NC_138982.1, read as the reverse complement.
CCCAAAGTAATTAAACACACATAAATGTACACATAAATCCATACCTGATTTCTTTGCTTTTCGACTTCATCCTCAGACGTGCAGCTGGACAGAATCTCAGACCATTCCAGGCGCTCCTTCGGTGTCTTCACTGCAAGACTATCAAATATTTCAAAGTAAAGCCATGCCAGATCCTTAGCCAACTGCAGCTTTCCACACGCAATGTGCCTCCATGTAGACCAGGACAGGCGTGGGTAACCTCCCTCTGTGGCCCGGGTTCGCACATAGGTGGATATCTTCCTGAGATGGTGAAGACTGAACTTGGATGGAGGGGGGACCTGCAAGGCGCCCACTATAAAGGGTTCTGCTTTCACCCAGAGTTGAACTTCGGACTGATCCATATTATCTCTAAGGACATCTGTGTGAAAAGGCTTCTTTGCATACCTAGGAAACAAAGTTTCTTCACAAACTAATTTGAAATAAAACTCATTTACACAGTTTCTTGTAAGGTGACCCCTCCCTTAACTGTTTTTAAATGTACTATGTCAATTTAAAAAGTGGATCTAGTTCATCAAACAAAAGCAGAATAGATTTTTGGTCAGATCTCATTATCATCTATTTGAGCAAGAAAAATATTGTGATAAAACTATCTCACTTGATTTGTTCAAAGTGGTTGTTCAAGGAAGAGTGTGTAAATGCATGAAGTATGAGATAGATGCCTGCTCAGGACAAAGAAAAGACGAAATGGGAAAGAGCCATCCTATCACCAGAAATCTTGCTCTATCCTGAGGGGAAACACTAGTCAAAATAAGGGGAATAAGATTTCAAAGTCCAATCACTTACACACAGAGGATGACTGACTACAGATGTGGATGTGTTAGCTGACCATATGAGCTCAATAGGAAGCACTAACACAGGGTGGCAGACTAGAATGCTCAGGTAAATGTCGGCTGCAAAAATAGATCGAGGAAAGTCAAAGCATCTTTAGTCTCTATAACAGTGAACCTGTTCTGGCATATTCTACTGTCCTTAGTTCAGATGCAGTATTTTGAGATTTTGTTTGTTCATTGTTTGTTATAACAACAATACATGATTTTTAGGAAATATTTGTTAAATATCTAAAAATAGAACGGGAGGAAATCATCCACAGTCCCACCACCAAAGGGAAACTAGTTAATACTTTACTGTACGTCCTTCCTGTCTTTTTTTTCTACACAGGTTAGATATTAGTTTTTGAATTGTCATAGTTGTGATAATACTATATATTCTGTATTAGCTTATAATACAATTCTGTCTTATTTTAAAAGCTTAATATAGCACTCTAGATAAATGTACCCCAGTTTATTCAACTGTTCTATTTTCAGACATTTCGTAGGTTTAAAATTTTTCACAAAAACAAGATAGGCAAAATATTGATCATTGTTGAAGCTGGATGATGAATACCTGGGGGTTCACTTACCTATTCTACTTTTGTGTATGTTAAAATTTTCCACTAAAAAATGTTTACGTGTTTTCACTTTTATAAATAATGCTATAATTACCATCTTTCTGCATATTTTCTGCATTATGATTAATTCCCAGAGAAAATTTTCAGATGTGCATTTGTGAAATGAAGTAACTGAGATTTCTGAAGCTCCTGACATATATTACCATTGTTTTCCAAAATGATTATATCAAATTGTTCAATTTGATTATATCAAAATGTTTTATTGCTATTATTACGTTTTGCATTTTACTTTAAGAAAATGGTGCTTCTTTTGGGAATTCTCTGTTCAAAAAGTAATTGACATCAATTGAGTGCTTACTATGTGCCAGGTAGCATTCTAAGTATTTCATGTTCTTCATCTTTCATCCGCACGACCACCTGGAGATACATATGATTATCCCCATTTTCAGATGAGAAAACTGAGGCTTAGAAAAGTTAAGGGACTTACTCAAAGTCACACACTTGAGTTGGCAGAGCCCTGGATTAGAATTCAAGTCTGTCTGACTTGAGAACTGTGTTACTTACAAATGTATTTTAGGAACCCAGTTTTGGGAGAATCTGGAAAATAGGAGTGAATCCAGAAGAGAATTACCAGAATGACTGGCCTTAAATGGAAGGCCACCTAAGGACCAGGTGTAAAATCATGGAAGCATAAACCCAAAAGAAGGGTGTGAGAGGGTAGATGGCAGCTGTGTTCCAAATTGGGAATGGCTTAACGTCCCTCTGAGTAACACCAGACGATGAAAGTTCTGTGGGGAAGATCTTAGTCCGCTCCAAAATGAAAATAGGCTTCTCTGTGAGGTACTGACACCTGTCCCTGAAGTTAGCAATCAAAAGCCAGAACCTGGGGATGAACCCTCTATTCTAACCACGAAACTAGAGAGGGCTAAATTCGTAAACATAAACTGGGGCTCCTTCCCTCTTCAAAAGCTCCCCTGGGATGCGCTGGGATCCGGCTTATTCAGGCAGGGAGATCGGCGCGAGGCCCAGGCGGTCCTACCGAGGCTTCGCCGCCACCTCGTCCGCTCTCTGGGGTAGGACGCGGTCTAGGATGGGGCTCTGAGTGGGCCGCCCGAGCGCGCCCCGATCGCACTTCGGGAACCAAGAAGCCCCAGCTGACAGGGTCCGTAGAGGACCCAAGACCTGGCGAGCGCGAAGGCGGCCTCCCCAGCCCAAGCCCGAGGCGTGATGGTTTCCTCCCTCCTTCCCTGGCACCGGCCCGCGCGCGGTTACCTGCAAAGACGGGAGCCAACCGACCGCATCTCCCAGCGCGCAGCCGCGCCTCGCCCGCCAGACCTGCCCGCGCCCGCCGCCCACCCACTGCGCAAGCGCAAGGCCTCGCACCACAGAGACCTGGAGGACAACGTTGCTAGAGCGGCCCGGTACTTCTTCCGCGATTTGGGAAACAGTTGGCTGAGGCCGAGAGTTCTTGATGCTGGAACGTGGAGCCAGACCCGCTCGCTTTGTGGTGTCGCGCTGTTCTACTCAGGGTATTAGGAAGTTTTCCATTGCTCCACAGAGCTGTGGTCAGCCACTAGCTGCTGGTAAGGTCAGCACGCTTTGATCAGTAACAATAATGATAATGACAGTTTACATTTATAGAATGCTTATTGTGGGCTGGGCACCGATTAAAGCACCTTTACGTATCTTATCTCAGTCTTCCTAAGAGCCCTCTAAGTTAAGTACGTTTGTTTTACTGATGAGGGCTTAGAGAGGTGAAAGTAACACAGAGACCGAGCTAAGACAAAAACCCAGGATGTCTGAAGCGAGAGCCACCAGGGTTAGCTCCTTAACTTTAGCTTTTCCTCCATGTTACCGCCTTCAGGAAGCTTTTTTTGATTTCACCCAGCATAGGAACATAACTCCTTCCTCTAAAACTCCATTTTATGATTTTTGGTCATTTCCTGCTTTTTTTTAAAATTTAATTTTATTTTTTATACAGCAGGTTCTTATTAGTCATCAGTTTTATACACATCAGTGTATACATGTCAATCCAATCTCCCAATTCATCACACCACCACCCCACCCCCCCGCGGCTTTCCCCCCTTGGTGTCCATACGTTTGTTCTCTACATCTGTGTCTCAGTTTCTGCCCTGCAAACTGGTTCACCTGTACCATTTTTCTAGATTCCACATATATGCGTTAATATACGGTATTTGTTTTTCTCTTTCTGATTTCACTCTATGACAGTCCCTAGATCCATCCACGTCTCAACAAATGACCCAATTTCGTTCCTTTTTATGGCTGAGTAATATTCCATTGTATATATGTATCACATCTTCTTTATCCATTTGTCTGTCGATGGGCATTTAGGTTGCTTCCATGACCTGGCTATTGTAAATAGTGCTGCAATGAACATTGGGGTGCATGTGTCTTTTTGAATTATGGTTTTCTCTGGGTATATGCCCAGTAATGGGATTGCTGGATCATATGGTAGTTCTATTTTTAGTTTTTTAAGGAACCTCCATACTGTTCTCCATAGTGGCTGTATCAATTTACATTCCCACCAACAGTGCAAGAGGGTTCCCTTTTCTCCACACCCTCTCCAGCATTTGTTGTTTGTACATTTTCTGATGATGGCCATTCTGTCTGGTGTGAGGTGATACCTCATTGTAGTTTTGATTTGCATTTCTCTAATAATTAGTGCTGTTGAACAGCTTTTCATGTGCTTCTTAGCCATCTGTATGTCTTCTTTGGAGAGATGTCTATTTAGGTCTTCTGCCCATTTTTGGATTGGGTTGTTTGTTTTTTTAATATTGAGCTGCATGAGCTGTTTATATATTTTGGAGATTAATCCTTCGTCCGTTGATTCATTTTCAAATGTTTTCTCCCATTCTGAGGGTTATCTTTTCGTCTTGTTTATGGTTTCCTTTGCTGTGCAAAAGCTTTTAAGTTTCATTAGGTTCCATTTGTTTATTTTTGTTTTTATATCCATTACTCTAGGAGGTGGATCAAAAAAGATCTTGCTGTGATTTATGTCAGAGTGTTCTTCCTATGTTTTCCTCTAAGAGTTTTATAGTGTCTGGTCTTACATTTAGGTCTCTAAACCATTTTGAGTTTATTTTTGTGTATGGTGTTAGGGAGTCTAATTTCATTCTTTTACATGTAGCTGTCCAGTTTTCCCAGCACCACTTATTGAAGAGACTGTCTTTTCTCCATTGTATATCCTTGCCTCCTTTATCATAGATTAGTTGACCATAGGTGCATGGGTTTATCTCTGGGCTTTCTATCTTGTTCCATTGATCTATGTTTCTGTTTTTGTGCCAGTACCACACTGTCTTGATTACTTTAGCTTTGTAGTATAGTCTGAAGTCAGGGAGTCTGATTCCTCCAGCTCTGTTTCTTTCACTCAAGACTGCTTTGGCTGTTCAGGGTCTTTTGTGTCTCCATACACATTTTAAGATTTTTTGTTCTAGTTATGTAAAAAATGCCATTGGTAGTTTGATAGGGATTGCATTGAATCTGTAGATTGCTTTGGGTAGTATAGTCATTTTCACAATATTGAGTCTTACAATCCAAGAACATGGTATATCTCTCCATCTGTTGGTATCAACTTTAATTTCTTTCATCAGTGTCTTATAGTTTTCTGCATACAGGTCTTTTGTCTCCCTAGGTAGGTTTATTCCTAGGTATTTTATTCTTTTTCTTGCAATGGTAAATGGGAGTGTTTCCTTAATTTCTCTTTCAGATTTTTCATCATTAGTGTATAGGAATGCAAGAGATTTCTGTGCATTAATGTTGTATCCTGCAACTTTGCCAAATTCATTGATTAGCTCTAGTAGTTTTCTGGTGGCATCTTTAGGATTCTCTATGTATAGTGTCATGTCATCTGCAAACAGTGGCAGTTTTACTTCTTTTCCAATTTGTATTCCTTTTATTTCTTTTTCTTCTCTGATTGCCGTGGCTAGGACTTCCAAAACAATGTTGGATAATAGTGGTGAGAGTGGACATCCTTGTCTTGTCCCTGATCTTAGAGGAAAGTTCATTTCCTGCTTTCTTAGTTCGTTTATGGTCTCTCTAGGTGTGGGAGATACAAAGGTAAATAAGACCATAAAATGCAATTTAGTTCCTCTTTTATGAGGCCTCTCTCCCCTAGTAGGCATCTTCCTGAAAGCAGTAACCTGGTCTACCTCTTACCTCTGCACTGTGTCTGGCACAGTGCTAGGCACTAGGATTACAGCAGTGAACAAAACACATAAGGTTCTTGCTTTCTTGGAGTGTATATTTTAATAGGGAGAATAGATAATACATTAGGAAAATAAAATAGAATAATTTCAGATGTTAGTAAGTGCTATAAAATTTGGGGAAAGGGGTGAGTGCCAAATCTGAGCTGAGGCCTGAAGAATAAGAAGCCAGCACACGAAGATCACAGTCGAAGCGACTTTGTCTCTGTCACAAGCTCTGTCCTAGGTTGCTGTTCTAGACAGCTGTGAACAAAACAGTACAGATTCATGCTTTCATGAAAGTGGCATTCCAATGTGTGTGAGTGTGGGGGGCAGGGATGGAAATAATAAAATAGCACACTGTAAGAATAGAGACTCAGTAGGGGCCAATTTTGATTGGTTGGTCAGGGAAGTCTGCTATGAGGTGGTGAATTTAAGCTGTTATCTGAGTTTAAAAAGGAGTCACCCATGTTAGGATCTGAGGAAAGAGCGTTTCAGGCAGAGAACAGCTAGAACAAATGCCCTAGGCAGGAATGAGCTTGGGGTATTCAAAAAAGAAAAGAAACCACTTTTATTGGAACGTGGTAAGGAGTATACTAGGTGAGGGTACAGATCATATAAGATTTTTGTTCTTTTTCCCCAGCTTTATTGAGAAATAATGTTTCTATAAGCTAGTATAAAGACTTGGGATCTTATTGCAAGTGTAATGAAAAGCCATTCGAGGCTTTTAAGCAGACAAATTATATGATCTGACATGTTTGTAAAAAATCATGGCGGGGGAAGGGACGGGGTGAAAAAAAGATACTAAGATATTACGAGTGGAGGCAGGGAGGCCAGTTAGGAAGCCCTTGCCAGGTGGGAGATAACGTGACTTAGCCCAGAGAGGTAGTGGAGATGTAGAATAGTGGACAGATTCAAGATATGGTTTAAAGGTAAAGATTTGGATAGGGGATACAGGAGAGAATCAAGGAAGGCACCTAAAGTTTTGTAGTGAACAACTAGGTGGTGCAATTACTGAAATGAGCAAAAATGGGGGGGGGGAGGATCCTTTCTCTTCTTAACTGTAATATTTATTATTCTTTGCGTGCTTACTATGTGCCAGACGCTGTGCTAGACGGTTTACAGATTTTCTCCTACTAAAATTTCACAACACTACCAGTAAATGCTTTGTCTCAGGTTTGTAGATAAAGCAAATTAGTGTCAGGCTGGGAGCGGGGAGGGAACCTGTTCTCACCGCTAGGAAGTGGTGGAAGCTGAATCCGAACCTAAGTCTGCTTCCAGGGCCACTCCTCATCAGGCCTCTTCTTTGCGAAACCGAGACAATTTTCTCCTGGGTTTGTTAGAATATAAAATATGATCTAAGCTATGCATCAGCCGTACCGTCCGCGTGGAGTTCTTGTCCCCGCCCATTTCGCCCGCGTTCTTCCTCCCCGGCGTACAGCGCCTAGCCCTTGGTGAATGAAATTCCGAGCCTCGTAACCAAGATAAAACCTCCCTCCCGCAATTGGTCAGTGCTGGAGGAGGAGCCCCGTGATTGGTGGAGAGTCCAAGGAGGCGGGCGAAGGGAAACTTTTTGTACCGCGATGCCGGCTCTTGGAACCCTTTCCCCACCACCAATCTTTACGTAATTTTCTGCGACTCGCAGGTGCCGGGGCTGAGCGGATTCCTGCGGAGGCACGATTCTCTGACGTTTCCCCTTCTAATTGGTCGGAAGCTGCGGCTGTAGTTCCGAAGCCTAACTGGCCGGCCTCACCGCCTCGGAGGTGAAGTGTACTGCGCTGATTGGCTGTGAGGCGCCGGCCGCGTGTGATGTCCCGAGCAGCGATTGGCTCTGGCCCGCTGGGTGCTTCTCTCGCCGGGACTCGGGACTCCCGGGAAGTGGACTGGTAGAGGAGGGGGCAAGCTAGCTGTCGCTCCCGACTAAGTCGGAGACTCCGGCGTGAGGCGGCCTCTCAGGGCCGGGGGGGCTGGCGAGCCGACGCGGCGGCGGCGGCGGAGGCTGTGAAGAGTGCGGGGGTCAGGGGCCCGCACAGAGAGACTATGGCCCCACAGAACCTGGGCACCTTCTGCCTGTTGCTGCTGTACCTCATCGGGGCCGTGATCGCTGGGTGAGGAACTGGCATCCGCGGGCACGGGGCCCTTAAGTCAGTCTTGGCTGGGGAGGAGGCTTGAGGGAGGAGGGGGCATTGTCACACTGCGGGAGTGGAGAGGGGCGTTGCTGTGGTGAGGCGGTGGAGCGGAGGAATGGATAGCGTGGGCCAGGCTTGTGGGGGTGGAGAGGAGAGCAGTGGGTGATACGGGTGAGAGGGGCTTAGACCCAGAAGCCCTAGAGCTAGATTTGCCTAGAGAAGTGAGGGTTGGATGCAGTGCCAAAAGCAACGTGGTGGGAGGGGGCTGCTGAGCTGGAGAAGAGGACGATGCAATGTTGAGCCTGCAACAAGCCATTGGGCTGACATTAAGTGGGTGGGTTATGATGCCAGGCCAAGTGAGGAAATGGGGAGGACAGGTTAGGGAGGCCATGCTGGGACTGAAGGAAGTTGCATTGAGGGAGCAAGGCAGACCCTTGGGAGAGCCCTTGTACTTCTCAGCTTCTTGAGATACTGAGCCTGAGTTGTCATCATGCCTCACTGTCTCTCCATGGAGCATTCTTAGGAAGCTGAATGGTATTATGAGCGGGGAAAAAACATTTCCACTACTACACCAATAGGTGGTAGACTGGGATTCTAGCCCACCCCACTTACGGATTATGTGACCTTGAAGGAACATTTCAATTCTCATCTGTGACATGAGGATGATAATGTGCCACCTGTTTGAAGGAAGTAGGACCACCTGAACTCTTGAGATTCTCCGGCCTTTAATAAGATCCAACATCGTATAGGCCTGCTGACCACAGGGTATGATATGCCAGGCTCATATTTTAGAATGTGGGGAATAGTAAAGTCTTAGCTTTTGACAAATGTATAGGTTGCTCTGAATGTAGAAAGCACTACCTAGCAGAGCTTTAAACTTTAAATACTTGTTATTCTCTTAAAAGTTTTTTCCCTGTGCATATATGCTTCAACTTTGTTGGGTTTTTTTTTTCTTGTGAAACATATTAAATTTCTAAAATAAAAATTAACTTCTCCTAGGTAATGCTTTATTGGGTTTTTTAACATGTTTTTGTTAGTACTTTTTGCACTTAAAGCAATGGGTACCTTAAGTTGTTTAAACAAGATTTCAGGATAAATACTGTTAGTACTGTAGCTATAAACTTCAGTTTTTCATAAAGGATTCTCTTGGGGACCGTCATGTTGATGCTGAGTTATGCCAGCCATCTTTTCCCTGTATTTTTCTCAGCTGTTACTTAACCATTTTTATATTAAGTATAGCCTAAGCCTCACTTTTTATATAGCTAGCTCTTTTGTCATTAACATTAGTGAAACCTTTGATTTATTTAGTTCTTGTCTCAAGAGATGTCAAGTTTTTGCAGATTTTTGGGATGTGGTGATAAAGCACCTAAATAATCCTCATGGAACCCCTTGTCAGTGATAATTTTTAAAATTTATACATTAAATGGTTCTCCTGAAGTGTGACTAAGAGCTTATGAAATACATTTTTTAAAGTTCTGTCATATATTACGTGGATCTTGATACCCCAATGCATTTTTCCCCACTGCATTTTAAAATTGCCATCATTACTACATCATCTTCCTGTGAACGACTTTCCCATCCCTTTGGTTGAGAGAATGCATTTTCAGAATAATTTCTGCTGGCTCAAGTGACTCTGGCAAAAGGAATAGACTTTTGTGAGCATGCTTATTTATTCATTTCATTCAACGAATATTTATTGGTGTCTTCTATGGGCTGGCTTTGGTCCCTGCCCTGAAACTTTGTTAGTCTTATTCTGTCTTCACAGTGGCCCTTCCTGCAAAGATTCCCTTTACAATTAATTTGGTTCCAACATAGCTCCTGGCAAGGAGGTCAGTGGATCTCCACTTTATCTTCTAGCTCATGCCACGTACATATTTGCAGCTACTGAGACTTATAGACGCCTGCATATGGGTTCCAGCAGCTGTCTCTAATTAAGACTTAACCTAGACAAACTAGTATAACTAGTATAACTAGTAATGACTGCAAAATTGAAATTTTCTCTCTCAGCAAAAAACTCCACAACTCATACATTCAAATGGGTGTTATTCTCTCTTCAAGCTTTTTATTTGGGCTTTGACTTAACCTCTGTGTTAACCTCTGAAGTTAACTTCAGTCACTTCATCTTTAACATTCCAAGAGTGCTACTGTGAGAACATTTCTGTGACATAATCTTTTTGAACAAAGAAATTCATCCGTTGAGACTGACCTTTGGAAGCAGTCAAAAGTCATTTGAAGTCAGTAATAGGGGAGAAAAAAGAGAGTCAATTTGATTATACAGTTCTTGGTTGAAAATGATGTGTGACCATAAAATAAGAAAATGACTTTCTTGAGTAAGGGTAGTTCTAAGAGAAGAATGCCAGAGATATTTTGAATAATTCTAGTATTGTTCAAAAAGTACATAGCCTCTCATTGTGATTACTTCAATATGAGACTCATTACAAATTCTGGTGTGTTCTCTTTTTAGTCATTCTTTTTTGTGTGTCACGTGGGTACCTTCATTTTCCTACCTCTTTGCTCAGACACAAACCTAAATGTAAAGGAAAAAATTTCACTTTTAAAAATGTAGTCTATTAACTCTTTAATGAAGTATCTTCTCCCTCTCCCCCACCCTCAGGCGAGATTTCTATAAGATCTTAGGGGTGCCTCGCAGTGCCTCTATAAAGGATATTAAAAAGGCCTACAGGAAACTAGCCCTGCAGCTTCATCCTGACCGGAATCCTGATGATCCTCGAGCGCAGGAGAAATTCCAGGATCTGGGTGCTGCTTATGAGGTGAGTCAGGAAAAGGATGAAGTATGAATAAAACCTATAGATTCAGAAAAAAACCATGTAACGCTGAGTAACACTCCCATTTTTCAGGTCACTTTTTTAAAAAAAATTGACAATAGATAAAAGTAGCACTTGATGCTATATTGTACATTAATGTTAGTACGTGCTACTTCTTGCCCTTTTCATTTCAGTATTTGTCTTATTGTGGAGAGTAATGTTGAAAAAGACAAATGAAAGAAAATAGGATTGGTAGGTTAATACGTAGATTGATGATCAATCACTCCGTTTGAGAGTTGCAGCCAGAAACAGAAATAAAATCTAAATGAGGATTGCAAATCCACATGTGCCCATGTGGATCAGGCAGATAACATGCAGGGCAGGTATAAGATACAACAGGAGAGTGGATATTCTACCTCCATGTTAGGGATCAGTAGCGATTGAAGAGGACTGTGACAGGCTGAAGACTTCTTGCCCCATTTCAAGGGAACAGCTGTTATTCAACACCAGCCGGTTTTTGCCGTGTACAGATGCAAACACTGTGTTTGCACACTGTGGCCAGATCATTTAATTTTTCAAGAGGAGTGGAAATGCTGATTTTTTGGTAAATTCTCCTGGTTGTAAAATGTTGGTAACTAATTCAATTTAAAATTTTCTTTTACATGCAGATCAAAGAAAACACAGCTATAGTTTGAATTTGCAACCTGTAATCTAGAGGTCAAAATACTTTCATGTGTATCATCTCATTTAATCTTCATTAGGACACCATGAAATATAGGAGAGCTGGGCATTTTCTTATTACCATTTAAAAAAAATTTTTAACAACACAGAGGAATATTTACTGAATGCTTAATAATCTTTTTACTATTTGAAAAACCATTATACACAGAACCTTTCAACACTATGGTGAAAAAATTTTACAAATAAGTCACTGATAATCTTTCATATGTATTAATTTAGGAGTTAGCTGTATTGTGTGTGTTGCAATTCACCTTTCCCCTAGAAATAGAATACTATTATTCTGTGGTTGTACTTTTTCTTTTCAGCTTTATTGAGATATAATTGACAAATATAATTGTAAGATATTTAAAGTATATATTGTGATTACTTGGTACACATATACATTGTGAAAGGATTTCACCCATCTAGTTAATCCATCACCTCATATATTTATTGTTTTGGTGAGAACATTTAAGCTCTGCTTTCTTAGCAAATTTCAGTTATACAATACAGTGTTATCAATTCTAGTCACCATTTATTCACATTTTCTAAAAGGGCACAGAAAAAAATAATTTGACTCCAAAAGTCAGAGAGCTACAACTTCTGAATTCAAATTAAATCCCTATATAGTGAGAAGACTGAAAACAAATCTGAAAAATATTTTAGTGGAAAAAACCCAGAAGGAAGGGATCCCAAGGCCTCCTAGGTTAAAGAAGTGAATGAACCCAAACAGTGACTTACATACCCAGGTGAAACCTAGAACTAATGGGGTTTCCCTTTCTTCTCTCAACACCTATAGGACCAAAATTCCTAACCGCAGGCCCACAAATAAACTTGAGAGGGTTGGTGGACCCTCTTAAATTACTGTATGTAACATTTCTTTCTTGTTGATAATATGGATTCCATATTTCGCACTGTGTTTCCCATGAGTATTCCCATTGCTTGCTAGGAACCCAATAATCAAAAATATTTTCTGGGGAAACTGTTGCTAAGAATTTACCATGCTCTTTAAAGACTCTACCATGTTCTTTAGCCATGACCTAGGCAAGACTATACATAGATCATTCATGAAATTGCAGTTTAACTCTTAAGAGCCTTTCTGGTCACTAGTTCAAATTTTCTTTTTTCTTTGTATCATTCACTTGATTGCCTGCCTTTGGTCCTTAGATAAATTAGTGTTCACAAATCAGAATCCCAGTAAAGTTGAAGAGTCTTTTGTGAATACAAATCTGTCTTCTCTACTGAGCTGGGATTACTACTGGCATTTTAATTAATTGAGACTCTGGTTGGTTGGCCAGTCAACTAAGAAACTCCTTTTTTTCTTTTAATAATAAAAGTTTCCAAGACTATGGAATAAAGTTGCATTCCTTAGACAGAAGAAAAGTGAGGAGTAAGTGAATGGTAATAGATAACTTTAGGAGTAATTTGGGGGTAGTTATTACAGAAGCCTCCTATGTCCAAAAAGAAGCTGACTTAAAAAATAGTCTTTGTTTTGGGGTTTTGAAATAGTGTTTCTTATGGACCCAAATGTGGGGTTCATTTCTTTGCCAAGACAGGAACAGAGAAGTAGACTTGAAAGTGAAAATATTGGAAATCCAGATCACATAATAATGAGTTTTGTTTTGTTTTGTTTTTTAAAGTTAACTCTGCCCATTTCTACTTCCCCAAAGTGGCTATTTTTTTAGGATATTTACCAAACAATTTTTTTCTCACCTGGTCTATCACAGTGGCTTTAGTTGAGTACTCTGGTCACTTCTAGACTAACCCATTTGTCTTTGCTTTTAAGAATGCTCACTCTCTTGTACACTGAATTTCTTTTTATCCTTCTAAATGTATCTTAAATGTTAGTAGATTTTTGCTGTGGCACCTTACACGTCATTCAGGCCCTGAGCCAAAAGTGTGTCCTATTTACATACGCCAATCAGATCTTCCCTTTCTTTTGCTGAGTCAACAAGCCCCATCTACTTCCAACCTCACGTTTCCTGAGCCAACACAAGTATGGGTTTCTATAACTTTCTCCTTCAGTCTGCTATCTAAATAGACATTTAAGAATATCAAATAACATAAAGTTATTCAATTTTCAAAGTTATATGTGTGCATATATTTCAGAATGCTCTAAGTAAATGGGAAGCTGTTTTTTGGAGGGCAAAATTTGAGAACATTGAAGCTTATTTTGTTTTACATTCTTTAGTTCTATATATGGAATGGTCTCAATGAGAAAGCGTATACCTATGACTGAGTATGTAGTTTTCTAAAACCATTAAAACTTCAGAGAGTCTTTTCAAGTTGTGAAATTTAGCTTGAGCATCCTTCATAGAGCAGTGTCCCTTTTCACTCTTTGCAGTTCAAACTCAGGAGGTTATGAGCTGTGTGTGGCAGACAGCATTCTTCCCAAATGGATTTCTACATGTATCAAAAGAATGAAAAGGGAATATGAAAATATTGCAGTGTAGAGCTTTCTGGAGACCTGTCATTGGAGTCCCTTGACTTGCCAGTCTCTTAATGTGTGTGTGGTAGTGGGGTGTAGGGGTTATGGTATAGACGTGTAGGGCTGAGCAAACTTGACGGCTGTCCTAATTTACTGCTTCTGTGACTAATGACAGTCTCTCATAGTCATGTCCTAGTTTATAGTTTAGAGAGAGAATATAACATAGTGGTTAACAGCCTAAACACTGGAGTCAAACTACATGGGAAGTAAACCTGAGGAATTCATCTCACCTCTTTCCTGTTACTGCCCTCACATTCATAGCCATGTCGCTAATCTCCAGCATGATATTTATATGGCTAGGTGAGTTTTGATAAATTTAAATTAAAAACATGAATTGAGCATTGTGCAAAGTTACAAAATGAACACTGATCAAAGAATTTAGTCTGATAAAGAAAATAACTTTATAAACATGCCTTAATACCATACATAATGAAAACTGAATTCCACTAAAATTTTACACACAGTATCAGAGTTTAAAAAAACAAAAACAAAAACATACATGTGAATTCACCTTACCTGAATATTACCAACTCATAATCTTTTCTTCCACTGGCTTTTGCCCCCAGGTTCTGTCAGATAGTGAGAAACGGAAACAATATGACACTTATGGTGAAGAAGGATTAAAAGATGGGCATCAGAGCTCCCATGGAGACATTTTTTCACAGTAAGTAATTTATGTATCTGCAGGGTATTAGTGTCTGAGAATGGATCACTTAGTGATTATTAAAGAATTATCCTTGCTCCCTTGTTCAGAAGCTTTCAATGAAGAGTACAACTCAACTGATCCTTGACCAAGAGGTCATTCATCATCCTTTCTGTGGGAATATACTCCTCTATTTTCACAAAGCTCCAGAAAAGACAGGTGGCACTAAAAGGGATGTCCATCTAGCCAACCATATCAATTAAATCAACCCTGACTGTGTTGTGGGGGATATATGTTGGAAACCAGTTCATTTTATCTCCTTGCTGTCTTAGAATCTGCAAACCACTTAATGAGCAAAGTGATTCTTATAAGCGGAGAGAGAAATTCCTACTCTCATACCCAAAGCTGACTCTTCATCCTATCCACAAGAGAGGGATGATTATGATAATCAGCATTGTTGGAAGGAGTTGGGTTAGAGGCTCTTCATCCCTTGCTGGGCCCAGCTTTCTGGGAGTGCTAAGAGGCTGGAATAATAAACATCTTTCCTTCCCGCTCTTTGAGCCCCTCTTTGTTGAGCATTTGAACTTTCATATGTCCTGATGATGCATAAATAGATCTTGATCCGGGGTTTCAAGTCAAGTTATAAATAAAAAGATGTTTGAATATGCATTTCTATGGGGAGAGGATGCATTGCTTTCTTCAGATTCTCTTCAGATTCTTCAGATTCTCAAGAGAATTTTCTTCAGATTCTCAGATTTCTTCAGATTGGTGAACCCTTCCCCAAAAGAAGTAAGAATCACTGTTGCTACAACAGCTTCCCTCATTTAGTGTTTGGGGGTGACAGTAGATTTTCAGGACTCACAACGATGTGTGCGTAATGTTATTAGGAAATCTTTCTCTTCCCCAGGAGTGATTGGGCTGCTTTAGCCTACCAGGGAAGTGTCCTGTTTGAACCCCTTAGCAGTAAGAAGTGATACCCAGGGATGCCAGAAAGAAAAAAGGCTCTGCCCTTGCTCTTTCCCCACCAAAATCTCCTTCTCTGCTTTTATTTAAAATTCAGGGAATCCATTCACCAAGATTGGGTTTTGGTTTTGTTTTTTGGAGGGGTTGGGGTTGTTGTATATTTGTCATCACTATGCTAACATCTGAGGCTCTTAATAACCAAAACTTAACATCAAGATTAGAACTCCTATACAATTGAAGGTCACTGTTTATAGTAATCTCAAAGTGACGCTTCTGTTACTTAACACAAATTAATTTTGGTCTTATGAGACCAGAACTTCCTTTCCTGTAAGATCCAGAGTTTTACTAAGGCTGATGCTTTTTTAGTTTAATTATGTATCCAAGATTTTTGTACAAAGCAGTAGCTTGTTTCAGCAAAGTTAGTTTCTAAAAAAGCATGTAAAGGTGAACACTACAAACGTCCAAAATTACCATTAGGTTTGGCAATACATGGATTTATATAGACTATACCCTTTCTCAATGTCTCCATTATATCCTGATATTTGTCAGTATTGAGAGAGATTATTTTTTCATTGATTAAGAATTCATTGGCATACTGTATGCACTGTACTGTGTGTTTGGACAGTATTAAAAAGTAAATTTTTTTGTAGTAGGGGCAATATAGTTGACATTATATAAATTAAAAATTGTGTATGATGTATGACTCCAATGTATTAAAATGGCTTTCAGTTTTGCTTACTGGTGGGACACAATATTTTATCAATGTGAAGAAAACTAAAATTATAAGAGGTGAACTCTGATTTCTTTTCGTGATGATTTTACACTTACCAACAGCTTCTTTGGAGATTTTGGTTTCATGTTTGGAGGAACCCCTCGTCAGCAAGACAGAAATATTCCAAGAGGAAGTGATATTATTGTAGATCTAGAAGTCACTTTGGAAGAAGTATATGCAGGAAATTTTGTAGAAGTAAGTCCAAACTATACAGCTATTCATATTGACTCCCAGAATGTGTTCTTATGACTAAAAACAAGAGGTTTCTATGTACCTTCTCTGTCTTTTAGGGGGTGGGGAGGTGTATAGAATTGAATTAATCATAATCCTTGGTTCATGATATGCTGTTATTATTTCATGAACTCATCACTCAGCCCAAGAACTAAATAAAACAATACCAGGAGTTATATCTACCTACATGCTACTTCCCTATTCCGTTCACTTGCCTCCTTTCCCAGGTAACTGTCTAATATCCTGAGTTTTGTCTTTATTGTTCCCTTGCCACTCGTGTTTGTTTGTTTTATTACATATATAGGAATACCTGAATAATATATTGTTTACTTTCACTGTTTTTGACTTTGTAAAAATGATATCGTACTATACATTATCTTCTGAGACTGGCCTTTTTTACTCACTCTTAATATTGTCGGGATTCATCCATGTTGTTGCTTATAGCTATAATTCTGCTGAATAGAATTTCATTGTGACCACGTTACGTCAATAGGCATGTAGGTTACCTCCAGTTTTTTTCAATTCCAAGCTGTGCTTTTAGGAAGTCTTGTACATATATCCAGGTAAAAAGATTAATTTCCCATGTTCCCTTGCAGACCTGTTGTCTGTCATCATTGCTAATACATAATGTGCATCACTCTTTGCAGTTAGCATGCTCCTAAACAAATTCCCTTTTAATCTAATTATTGTAAAGGATGTATATGACCTTGCTATTTAAATGCCCCCATGGTAAGTTCTTTTTAAGAAAAAATTACCTTGAGAGAGCATAGTGGTTAAAAGCACAGTTTGGAGCTAGACTGCCTGGTTTAGAATCCTGGCTCTACCGTACATTGGTTATATGACCTTGGTCGTATTACTGAGCCTTTCTGTGCTTTCATTCTTTCCTCTGTAAAATGGAGATAATAGCAGCATCTACCTCATAAAGCTGCTATGAGGATTAAATGAGTTCATAAATATATGTGATTAGGGCCTTGCTTGGCACATACTAAGTGCTATAAAGTGTTGGCTCTAATTATTGTTATTGTTATTTATTCCGTTGACCTGGGCTTTCATATGTTCATAGACTTTGAGGGATTTTTCTCCAAGCATTCATGTCATCTCACTGCATGAGCATGTGCCCTATGATTAGTAGGTTTGACTAAACAGGCAAAATCAAGAGTACATTTCTTCAAATATTTTAGTTTCTAGTGATTTAGAGGGATCAGAATGTTTAATTGCAATCAGCTACAAGGAGATGATCGTTGTGTCTTTTCTTATGGGTTAGAGTATCTGAATCGAGACAGCACTGGAAAACACTGCCAGATTGAGTTGCCTGAAACAAGGAAGTGTTTTCATGAGGTTAATCATAGCTAATCCTGGGGTGGGAGCCACATACCAGCTTTTGAAGGCTGTGGTTGTTCTTCAGGGCTTATGCTTTACACAGCTCAGATTTCTCAAGAGATAGTAATTCTGTGCACTACTTTAACTCAGTAGTATTTTGTCATGGCTTAGAAAAGGTGATTCCATACATACTATCTTTCAGTTCTTTCTTACCCTCCTCTCTCTTCTCCAACTTCAAAATTTGAGTCAGTTAAAGATCCATTTGCTCCACTCCTATGTGGGAGCTGACTTATAACTTCTCCAAGACTTCTCTCAGCTGTGGGTCTCCCTGAGGGATGGCTTGGGAGAGAAGGGGAAGTGCCAACCCCAGCAGGTGCACAGAGCCCCAATCTGGTGAGGAAACCAAAGGCCGTGGGACACAAGAGAGAAGCTGATCCTGTGTGTGTACTTGCTAGGTGGTTAGAAACAAACCTGTGGCAAGGCAGGCCCCTGGCAAACGGAAGTGCAACTGCAGGCAGGAGATGCGGACTACCCAGCTGGGCCCCGGGCGCTTCCAGATGACCCAGGAGGTGGTCTGCGACGAGTGCCCAAATGTCAAGTGAGTGCAAGCACCTTCTTTGCTCTGCCAAGGGACACTTTAATCATCTCCTTTGTCTAATAAAATGCCAGTGGTCCATACCTAGATTTTTTTTCCCTCCCTCTCCCCCATCCTTCTCTCTCTCCCTCATGTTATACCAGAGGATAGAGCAAAGAAATGTACAGTTTAATTTTTTCCGAAAGTGTCTATTCAGAATATCTCCTTTTATGTTTATGAACTAATAAGCAGGGCCCTTTATTTCTGAATATACTTAACAAAAATGTTGATATTTTTCCGTTTTCCTACTTGGAATGTTTCCTTTTTCCTACTTGGAATATTTAGAGCAGTCTTATGTGTACAGCTAACATTTCAGATTAGAGAAGTACTATTTGCTGATTTATGTTATAAATACAACTATTTAATTGAACCTTCAATTGTATATATTAAAACTAGCTCAGTTATTTGTGGGATCAGTGAAAAAAATCAAATAGGATAAACTCTCCTGTTAGATTTTCTGATAAACATGATGCTGTCCTTTCAGGTGCGCATTTATGTAAGTGCGAGTAGTTTTCTCTGTTACTGATCACTCACTTCAAGGGAATCAGTCTACTGCAGGCTTTTTTGGAGTCAGCAGACGCATGGTTATGTGATATATAGTAGCTTTGCCCTGGCTTTTGGCAGGTGGAAGGTGTAAATGGATATCAGGTGGTTTTGTCATTTAGGGATACAGGATAGTCTTCCAAGAAAAAGGTCTGATTGAGTAGATAAACCTTTATTATCTGTATCTGGGGTTTGGTTTATATTTTCTTTCTTCTTTTTTTTTTTTTCTTTTAAATGCTCTTTGTCTCAGACTAGTGAATGAAGAACGAACACTGGAGGTCGAAATTGAACCTGGGGTGAGAGATGGCATGGAGTACCCCTTTATTGGAGAAGGTGAAATATTGATATTGATGTTTTATTATTGTAACTTTATGCTCCCGCCTGCTTATGAACACCTCCCACCCCCAACCTCACCCCATACATACCTCGTGGCCACCTAGTAAATGCATATATCATTTCCAACACACTTCAGTCAGTTATAGGACACAGAAAGCCTTTTTATGACCATCCTTAAGCATCCTGGTTGGTCCACTTAAGTAGTAGCATTACTGTTTATCCTTTGACTATCATGGCCAAAAGTTACTGTCAGGTAGCCTAAGTTAGGTCAAAGTTTAAATATTCAGAACTTAATGGATTAATTTTAACTCAGCAACAAAAGAAGATATGTAACTCTAGTTGGCATTAATAAGATGCTCTCAGACCTCACTTAGGGGTTAAATTTAAATCTCTAGAAGAAAAATAGCTTTAAAACATCAGATTCAGGAGACCAGTGAATCATTCTTTGTTTAGGAAATAAGTCACGTTATTTATTGCTGTGTCTGAGTGCCAGGTGATCCTCACTAATAACCTGAGACTTGATATAACCAGGTAGACACGCTGCTCTCACAGATAGGCTTGACAGTCAAAGCCTAAGGTAGTGGCTTTAGAAAATTCTCTCAGCTGCTAAATAGATGTGCAGTGTTCGACCTGCATGGCTTACAGTGTGTTGTAATCTCTTCTCTTCTGACAAGGTGAGCCTCATGTGGATGGAGAGCCAGGAGACTTACGGTTCCGAATCCAAGTTGTCAAGTAAGTAACCTCAGTTTAGAGGCCTTCTCTTTAGCCCTCGCTTTTCAGAGGAGCAGGTTAGAGAAATATGGGTAGCCACCAGGGCACTTCCAGACTTTTTCCTCTGTTTCATGCCCTTAATACCCTAAATGTGTAACTCTACAGCCATACTGAAAATTCGGGGTTGGAGCCTAGGATTGAGTCCATTTATTTATTTACTCAGGACTTCCAAGTCCAAAAGATGTTGGGAGGAAAGCATCGGTATTAAGAGTAAGGAGCTGTGAAAGAGGGGCCAACAAGGAGACCAGAGATTTTAACTGAGGAAATACGGCCCCACACAAGAATGGGAGACTTTTCCATAGAAAGGAGCTTCTCTGACATAATCTGCAGCTGCTGGGCAGATTCTCTGGTTGGCTTCTCTTCAACATGCAGTTCTACTTACATAAGAATTTTACCTGGGACTCAGGTTTTCTTGTTTATCACTTGTCTCTTTTTTTTTTTTTTTGCGGTACGCGGGCCTCTCACTGTTGTGGCCTCTCCTGTTGCGGAGCACAGGCTCCGGACGCACAGGCTCAGCGGCCATGGCTCACGGGCCCAGCCGCTCCGCGGCATGTGGGATCTTCCCAGACCGGGGCACGAACCCGTGTCCCCTGCATCGGCAGGCGGACTCTGAACCACTGCTCCACCAGGGAAGCCCATATCACTTGTCTCCTGTTACCACTTTGGAAACCAGTGATACCTCTGCTTCTAAGGATTCATTGAAACGAGGTTCCCACCCAAATATGGAGAAATGGGCCCCCAGTGCCAAGGACTTTTTTACCTCATAGCACTCTTTAATCTCGGTGATCTTTCCCCAACCTTCCTCACCTACCTTGTCTTTCCCATCACTTCCCGGAGAAACTAGCACATGTGCTGTTCCCTGAATAAACCTGGTACCTTCTCAAGTCCTTATCATTGCCAGAATTCCCTCTTGCCCTATCCCCACCCTCCCCTGCACCCACCTTATTTGCAGCTTCAGAGCTGATCGGGCCTTACAAGCCCAGCTCTAGAAGCCCCCCAGGACCCGTCCCTGATGCCCTTCTCCCCCAGTCCCACAGCCAGAAGTTGTCCTTCTCTCTTTTCCATAATCTAGTTACTTGTATTTTAATTACATGCTTTGACTTCAGCTGATTGTAAGCTCCTTAAGATTAGAGTTTAATAAATCTTAGGCTACTTTACAGTCTTGATTAATACTATACACGAAGGAGTGTCTAATAAATGCCTATTTCTTGAAAGAGTGGCATTCATCCTTTTCCATGATTTTTCTAAAAACTTCTTGAACTCTTCCCAAAGGAAGACTTTGGAAGTTAATGATCTTTACCTTGTTCTGTTCTAGGCACCCAATATTTGAAAGGCGAGGAGATGACTTATACACAAACGTGACAATCTCCCTCGTGGAGTCTCTGGTGGGCTTCGATATGGATATTGCTCACTTGGATGGTCACAAGGTAAGCAAACCAGTTCTCCCACTTCCTGTCCTTTTAAAGCCTTCACATGGCTGCTGTTGAGGTTACTTCAGCCACTTCAGTCATTTGGAGCCACGGGGACTAAGTGCTCAGGCTTTGTTCTGTCATCTTTCCTCACTCTGCTGCTGAACGTGTAGCAGTAACAACGCCACAGACCCCTCAGCTACTCAGAGGTGATTGCACAGCCTTTGGCAGTCTCGTCTTTACAGTCTCCGTTGGCAAAAGCCTTACTTCTTTACGTGTTTCGTTTTTCTTTTTCTTTTTGAAAACCTTCTCTTTCTTTGGCTCGCACTGTCCTGATGATGTTTCCCCCGCCCCTTCATCCTGCTGCTCTGAGCCATGACATGGGCTCTGGGCACCAGTACTCACTGGAGGCTGTGTGTTGTGCTTCGAGAGTACCAGTCCCGCTCCAGTCCATCCCCTTTGCTTTCCAGGTACATATTTCCCGGGATAAGATCACCAGACCGGGAGCCAAGCTATGGAAGAAAGGGGAAGGGCTCCCCAACTTTGACAACAACAACATCAAGGGCTCTTTGATAATCACTTTCGATGTGGATTTTCCAAAAGAACAGTTATCAGAGGAAGCAAGAGAAGGTGAGGGTATAATGTTTACTGTTCAAGGAAAGGTGAGGTCTACATTAGAAGGATTAGAGGCTTAGGGGTGGTCTGCAATGACTGATTGAGAAGAGGGCCCAGTCAGTGGGTCCTAAGTAAAAAGGAAAGGGTGAGAGAGATCAAAACTGGAAAGAGGACAAAGAAGAAGGAATGGAAGACAGCCAAAGAGCTTTCTGTCCATTTCAATTGCCTCTTATCGGATTTTGTGGGTTGTATGTGTGGTATATGTGCCTGAGACACAAAGACAAGGGGTTACCTTGGACGTGCATGTATGGGTATCCACATGCGATAAAGTTAGACATTGCTAGTTACTTGTTTAATTCAGATCCATGGTTGTCATAAGGCCTTTTGTGAGCCTCCCCATGAAACATGCTCTTCAAACTCTGGGGAAGTCACTTTTTTGTTAACGGAGTCATTTGTTCATTCTTTCCTCAGGTATCAAACAGCTGCTGAAACAAGGATCAGTGCAGAAGGTATACAATGGACTGCAAGGATATTAAGAGTGAATAAAATTGGACTTTGTTTTAAAATAAGTGAATCGGCGATATTTATTATCTGCAGGGGGTTTTTTTGTGTGTGTTTTTGTTTTCATTTTCAATATGCAAGTTTGGTTTAATTTTTTTTTCTTCTAATGATCGTCATGAAATGAATAAGAGGGCTTAAGAATTTGTCCATTCATGTTGAGAAAAGAATGACCAGCAAAAGGTTTAATAATACCTCTCCCTTTGGGGATTTATGTCTGGTGCTGCCGCCTGAGTTTCAGGAATTAAAGCTGCAAGAGGACTCCAGGAGCAAAAGACACAATATAAAGGGTTGGAGTTAATTGTTAGCTATTTCATTCGAAATGCCAACTGGAGAAGTCTGTTTTTAAATACAATTTTGTTGTTAATTTTTTCTTGACTCCTGTTTCTTGTTGGTGTAGTTACCCTCTTGTCTCTTCCATCTCCATTTTGGTCATTTTTCCTTGATCAGCCTCATTTCCCTCCTTGGGGCCTGTGAGCTAGTTGGGTTTTCCTCCCATCAAGCAAGATGAATATACAAACCTGTGGAAGAGTGATGAAGATCCAGTCCCCGTACCCAATTAAACACACATGGCACTTTCTAGAAAGGAGCCTGAAGAAAATTAGAGATTGGAGTAGGTGAAACAAGATCACACCACCACCTAATTGTCCTTGAGAAAGTATATTCCCTCTCATTTAATTTGGGAATAATCAAATCTGACATGGAAACTTTACTGTTTAGAAAGCACTTTTCATGTATCCAATCTCAGTTGACCTCATGTTTGAAAAGTCTTCGGCTTGTGTTAGGAACTAGGATTATTGTCGGCCCTAGGAAATGAATTTGAAGCAGTAGAGTTGCAAGTTGCATTTGCTTCTCCCAGTGGCACCTAATTCAGGTGGTATGTGACATCAATATATTTGACTTTGTAACCTCCTTCCCTTTTCTACATTATACAGTCAAATTACACTCTTTGTGTTACTTCAGCTAGTGAATGTTTCAGTGTTGTTGAACAGCTGCTGTTGCAGAGTGTGTGTGGAGCTGCCTTCTAGCCATCAGTGTGGTTCCAGCAACATTCCCACCTTTGGCTATGCAGCAGCCCGTGCTGCTATTGCCTTTTCATTTATTTTGCGCTGTTTTATAAAAATTAGGGGAAAGGCGGTGGGGAGGAAATTTCATCCATTTAGAACAGTTAAGAACAAGCACACCGGGACTTCCCTCCCTGGTGACACAGTGGTTAAGAATCCTCCTGCCAATGCAGGGTACATGGGTTCGAGCCCTGGTCTGGGAAGATCCCACATGCCATGGAGCAACTAAGCCCATGCACCACAACTACTGAGCCTGTGGTCTAGAGCACACGAGCCACAACTACTGAGCCCGCGTGCCACAACTACTGAAGCCTGCACGCCTAAAGCCCGTGCTTTGCAGCAAGAGAAGCCACTGCAACGAGAAGCCCACGCATTGCAACGTAGAGTAGCCCCCACTCGCCGCAACTAGAGAAAAGCCCGTGCGCAGCAATGAAGACCCAATGCAGCCAAAAATAAAAAAAAAAAAGAACAAGCACACCTTTTAACCTCAATCAGACACTTTTTAAAAAATTTATTTATTTGTTTTTATTTTTGGCTGCGTTGGGTCTTCGTTGCTGTGCGCGGGCTCTTTCTCTAGTTGTGGCGAGCGGGGGCTACTCTTTGCTGCAGTGTGCGGGCTTCTCATTGTGGTGGCCTCTTGTGGAGCGCGGGCTCTAGGCACGTGGGCTTCAGTAGTTGTGGTGCATAGGCTCAGTAGTTGTGGCTCGTGGGCTCTAGAGCGCAGGCTCAGTAGTTGTGGCGCATGGGCTTAGTTGCTCCGCGGCATGTGGGATCTTCCTGGACCAGGGCTTGAACCCGTGTCCCCTGCGTTGGCAGGCAGATTCTTAACCACTGCACCACCAGGGAAGCTCCCAGACACTATTTGGACTTGAGTGATCCAACTGTGTGTTCACTTGTGAAGAAAAAGAACAAAATTCAGAGGCTTATTTGAAATGCTGAAAATCTAAGAAATCAAACGCACCATATAAATACACATGTGTGTTACATGAACTTTTGTACATTTAATATTCATTATGTACTGAGTTGCTCTAGTTAAAAATTTCTTAGGAATAATTATCATCATTTCTCTTCTATATCTTAGCCCAGGAGAGCTCTTGATCATTTTTTGCACTTGCTGATTTTTTCCAAGATTTTTGCAAAAGTCGGTCACATACCAAACTAGAGTTATTATTCTTAGCTAGAAAGACCCCAGATATAATGCTTTTCTATAAATAAGAATGTTCATGGGGCTTTGTCACTACTGTTTATCCATGATGGCCATGAATGAATGAGTTAAAAAAGAATATTCTTTTACCATTGACTCTTTGTGAGCTTCAGTTTACTTAAGTGCTTTCTCTGAAGCGCATTATAATGTGGAAAGACTTGTATCAAAGTTCCATAGATTTTCTTGTAATAAAGCATAGTAACAGGGTGGTGTGGTGGAGATGACAGGAAGATCGTAAAACCAGGCTTTAAAGCCCAAGCTTTTTGCACTAAGGTACAACTGCCTTCCCAGAAGTTAATGCTGCCCAAAAATGGAGTGGTGGTCCCCGAGGCAATAAGCTCCCTACCAGAAATGGGCTTGGGAGGTTGTAGTGGTCAGTATATGTTCCCTTCAAGCCAAAGATTTCTATGTGTTACAGAGTTTTCAAGTTAAGAACTGAAAACTTGCTCTCTTACTCATTTAGTAACAAGTATTTATTGAGTCCTTACTATGTGCCGGTTTCTGTTCAAGTGCTTTATATGGATGAGGTTGTTTGTATGGAAGAGGGAGTATTATCCTCAATCTGCAGATGAGGAAATGAGTTACATCTCACAGCTTACTAGTGTGGGTCTGGCATTTGAAGCCAAGCAATCTACTTCAGAGAATGTGCTCTTAACTACCATGAATTCATGATTTCTACTTAGAGAAAATAAATGGTGTGGAAGAAGTATTCTAGGCAGTTATGGTGAGAGAACAAATAATAGTGCTCACCCCTGCAAGGAAAAATGTCACTCCAATGAGATATGTAATGAAGCAGAAAGGGTGGTTGGCCTGGGATGGGATTCAATTCTGTGACACTGGGCAAGCCAGTTAACCTCCCCGAACCTCAGTTTTCTCACCTGCAAAATGGAAATAATGAAGGGTGATATATTTTAATTTGAGCTTTTGTGATTTCTAACATATTTTGGCTACACATTTATTCATGTTTAATTCCTGGTCCTCAGCTGCATTCACTATTGGTTATGTTGCCAGATTCCTGAACCCTAGATGGGTGTTAGTGCTCAGAAATCACTGTTTTTGGAAAAGGGAACAGGATATGGAAACAAAACCAACTGGAAAAGTTGCATTGTTGTTCTTAGAAATGGAAGGAAGATTTTACTCTATTCCTTGACAAAAGATAAGCTGCAATTAGCTCCAGTAAAAACGTCTACCTTGAACGAAGAGACATATCCAAGGACTCCAGGAGATAAGCAGAGAGGAAAAAATGGTTTGATGAGTGTTCATTTTTTAAAAAATTCTAGACTTTTAGTCACTGACATGGTACCAGTACTCTTGATCAAGGGTTGACTACAGGTCACAGGCAGTGGGTGCCGGTACAGCTTCCACAGTGATTTATGTGTCAAAGAGCCCAGACCCTTTCTCTTTCCACTAAATGAAATCAGTACTTTAGGTATGGTACCTCTATTGATGCAGCGAGCCTGAGAATGACATGAGTAGAGGGCAGTGCGGTCACAGAGCTGAGTGTCAGTGAGAACCCTCTAAAGCTGCTCTGACCAATATGGGAACCATATGTGCCTTAGCACTTGAAATGCGGCTGGTACAAATTGAGAGGTGCTATAAGTATAAAGTACACGCTAGATTTTGAATACAGTACAAAATAAAGAATGTAAACTCAATTTTATATATTGATTACATGTTGAAATGATAGTATTCTGGGTATATTTGGTGAAATATATTATTAGAATGATAAATACATTATAAAATTCACCTGAGGTGGTTTTGGTTTTTTACTTTTTAAAATGTGCATACTAGAAAATTTTAAATTACATGTGTAGCTCATATTATCATTTTATTGATAGTGCTGCTGCCGGGTTACTTCTCAACACGAGAGAAGTTGACTAGTACTTTGGGATGAAGGACCTCCTTTTCCTCCCTATTCAATTACCTCTCATTCAATTCAGTCCAATGGTCCAGACTGTCAAGATGTTTTGGGATCCCCACTCAATCATCCAATATTCTGTCTGTGCCTCTCAGCTTGATGTTATCTGTCCGCTGTATTGGCTGAGACATCAAGATTTTTATCCAAACAGTGAAGACAAGTGCTGACCAAAGAACTGAAGGACAGCTCTTGGATTTTGCCACTGAAAGCCTCTCTCCGTGTTGCCATTCATCAAAACATTGGCATATAGGTCATATCAACCTCCATGAAAATAACTAATTTTGCATGTAGCCATATTTCTTATCATGTCCACAACGATATGCTGAGAAGCCTTGTTGAAATCCATTTATACAACAGCCTGTTAGGAAATGAGGTGTATCTGACGTGACTTCTTCTTAGCAAGCCCATATTGGGTCCTAGAGATCAGCACATTCTCATGTACATGCTTACAAATGATGCCTAAGTTGACTGTCATCTTCTTAGCTTTTGGAAGAACTACCCGTCTCCAGTCTTTCAGCCTCTTACCCCTCCACAGTGTCTCAAAGTCACAGCCATGTTTAACAACCTCCTCTATATTCCTCTCAGTACTCTGGGATTTTGTCTAGTCTAGAAGACATGATTTCCTTTGAAGTGTTAATAAGTGTTTCTTGTAATCAGCTCTTCCCTCTTGGTCTTCCATTTCCTCTTACTGATGTTCATTCTACCCTTTATGTTTCAAACGTCATTCTTTCTGACAGAATATAGATGCAAAATTGGAGGTTTTATATACCATAATTATTTTTTAAGGGCTTTAATATTTATTGAGTCTTTCCAATGTATTAAACTTAGCTTTTGTAACAGAGATAATTCTCTTTTTTTAATCTTTTTTTTAACGTCTTTATTGGAGTATAATTGCTTTACAATGTTGTGTTAGTTTCTGCTCTATAACAAAGTGAATCAACTATATGTATACATATATCCCCATATCTCCTCCCTCTTGCGTCTCCCTCCCACCCTCCGTATCCCACCCTTCTAGGTGGTCACAAAGCACGGAGCTGATCTCCCTGTGCTCTGTGGCTGCTTCCCACTAGCTATCTGCTTTACATTTCGTAGTGTATATATGTCAATGCTACTCTCTCACTTTGTCCCAGCTTACCCTTCCCCCTCCCCATGTCCTCAAGTCCATTCTCTACGTCTGCGTCTTTATTCCTGTCCTGCTCCTAGGTTCTTCAGAACAATTTTTTTTTTTTAGATTCCATATATATGTGTAAGCATACGTTATTTGTTTTTTTCTTTCTGACTTACTTCACTCTGTATACCATAGTTATTTAAATGTATATACTCTAGAATCAAACCCCTTAGAATCAAATTCCAGTTCTACCACTTACAAGCTGTGCCTCAATTTCTCCATCTGCAAAATGGTAATATAATAGTACCTCTTTCACAGGGTCATTGAATAATTGGACAGTCACAACTGGAATTGCTGGCTTGGGGACATATAGGCAAAAAGGAGCAAATTAGTATCTCTATTTTGCTTAACTAAGGTTTGTAAAGTTTTTTTTTTTCTAGTTCTTCCCCTCTGCAATGCATGATATTTGTACTGCAGTACTATAGTAGTGTTGTGCTAGCTTTAAAATCAGCCCTGAGACTCCAGAGTTTTTTTTTTAAGTTATTTTCTGGTTATTACCACTAAAAATCAAGTTATTCATTAAAACAACAAGAATGATAATTTTCAATGCAAACTCAAATAAGTGATGCACCTCGACTGTGTCTGCCCTCTTCACTTAGCCCCACTTAATCCTAAAGTAGAGAAGGTAGCTTCCACATGGGCTGGATTTTGATTTAGAGATAATTCTGCCAAAAAATAAGAATAAATAAAAGATGGCTCCTGAGATCTAATATCAGTTGTGGAAACCATTGTGAGGAGCCAGACTAGATGATTAAGAACAGGTCAGGTAATTAAAGCCTCTGCCTCTTCTAACAGGTCACTAACCTAGGACAGCAGAAAATTGATAGACAAGGTTTTCAGCAAGGCATTTGGTGATTCAGATCTTTATATCTTTGGGGGCAAAATAAAGGCATATAGTTGGATTCGTAACTCAATAATTATGTTTGAACATGCTGTTGATTAATGAATCAATGTCAGACTGGAAGGGAGGTGGTCTCTGCTGTCACAAAACAGAGCTATGTTCTCAGTCCTGATCTATTCATTACTTTTATTAGTGGTGAGCATTCAGGAAGAGAGTTTAAAATGCCAAGCACCTAGTGTATGTGTAAGTAACAGTTTTCACAGCTCTTATATGCTTGTGGGTCCAGAAAGTCCAAGGAGAGAAGCAGGACACCTTAAAGCTGACCAGACAAGCTTTGACTCCTGCACAATGCTTATGGTGGGGGAAGCAACTTAACCTGGAAGGAGAGGGTTGGATATACCAGCTTCATCCACAGCACTGATGGCAAAGCATGACTTGGCAGCAACACTGTCAAGGTGTCACTTGAATTGATGTCTCCCAAAACAATTACAAGAGGACTTGCACTGAATTTTGAGGGGAAGTAACCGTAACAAACTAAAGAGTCAGTTGAATAAAAGTTTTATACTATCAGGGCCATTATAAGAAGCTATAAGTCTTCAAATTGTAAGAGTTAAATGTCTCCATGTTTTGAGGTTTGGTAAAGGAATTTTGACACTGGTGGGGGCAGGGAACTTCCCCTAATTCTGCTCAGCAACTGCTACAAAAGGGAAACCAGGTGAGCAGCCTTATGATGCCCTAAGAGTGATGTCCCAGTTACTATTACCATGTATCAAATTACCCCAAAACTTAGTGGCTTAAAACAGCAACATTTATTTTTCTTGCAAATCTGCAGTATGGTCTGGGCTTGATGAAGCCAGCTCCTTTGTGCCATGTGGTGTCCACCGGGACAGCTCAAAACCTGGGGACTGGAATCTTTTGAATGCTCTCTACCCACATGTCTGGCAGTTGATCCTGAGAGGACTCAAGCAGCTGGAGACTGGAACCATGAGGCTCCTTGAGAATCTCTATCCCCATGTGGTCACTGTGGCATGGCAGCTTTAGCATAGCTGGACTCCCTACATGTTGGCTCAGGGCTCCCAAGATATGTGTTCCAAAAGACTGAAAAAAGGAAAAGCTTCATTTCTTTTTATGACCTAGCCTCATAAGTCGTGCAGCATCCTTTCCATCACATTCTATTCATGGAGGCAGCCACAAACGCTCACCCATATTCCAGGGGAGAGGAAGTAGACTCAACCTTTTGATGAAAGAATCTTCAAGGTTTTGAAAGAGTATGTAGACCTGCAACTATTGCTGTGGCCCTTTTTGGAAAATGCAGTTTGCCCCAGGTGATCACATGAGGTGAACATAAGAGCAGCAGCCATGACCAAGAGACAATGTCAGAACAGCATGAAAGAGGTCAGGGAAACTCAAGAAGAATGAAGGGACTATCTGCAAATCCGTGAGCACCACCCTGTCCCCCTGCCATCCAGGAAGGGAAGGATTCTGGGAGCAGAAGTTTTGGAGATAGGACCTGACCATTCTGGTCAAGGGGTTTATTCCCCTCCCTGCTGGGGGAGCCTGGAAAATGTGGATTACACATCAGTGACCTTCCATGAGAACATGAGGGATGCTGATCAAAGCCATGGACACTCAAAACCGAGAGGGTTGTCAAGAGTTGTCAAGATCTGGTTCCTGACTACAGTTGCCGAAACCTCTCAGAACCCAGTTCTGGGAAAAGAGGACTACTAATTGTTTTTTAAACCAAATAGCACAAGAAAAGTCTCTTAAAGTCAGTTGCATCTTCTAGTATTCCTCAGGAGTCAACATAATATGATCACTGAATTCATTTCCACCAACTGCCAGGCACTGTGCAAGGTGCTGAGGATATGTAAGGTGCTCAGATGTGATTCTTAGCATTGGGGGCCTCACATTCTAGTGCAGGGGGCTCCAACACTTACCCCTCCCCAAATAATTCATGCTCAATGCAGAAAATTTGGGAAACCACACACACAAAGATGTGACATTTGAATATACTGAACCTGAAAATCTGGGGAAGAACTCAAAACACAGCGAATCCAAGAATGTACATGCATGAAGAGAATTTGAACAAGGAAGGAGATGCAAACTAAAAACTGTCACAAAATACCACACTATGAGTTGTTTTGTTTTATTTTTTAATTTCTTTGATGGACTTTGAAGCACAAACCTTAGGGTGTATCTGAAGTTTCCGGCCCAGACCTTATCAGTGTGGCTCACTTTCAAGGGGAACTGGTTGAGCTGAGAAGTATCCATGGCTACTAGCTATGGGCATGTTGTCCCTGGAATTTTGGTGATAGTGTATGAATCCCAGAATGATCCTGGAATTTCAGATTATCTGGTCAAACTCTGGGCAATTCTTGGGTCCACTTAGTGCACAGATATTTTATCTTTTACTTAACTCTTGCTGTAGAAACTGAGAGCCCCATCAGTGATATAGATGTAGGTTAAAGAAGGATATCCTGACTGATATCTTCCACAATTTCCCAGAAAGCAGTCTGTGAAATTGCAGTGTTATCAGTTTGCTCAACTGTGATCATGATTAGCCCCAGGTCTACAGTTCTGAATCCAAGTGCAGATCTGCTGATTATCAGCAATGTGACCTCGGAGAAATATCTTAACCTCTCTGAGCGTCAGTCCCCTTACCTACCCCATATTCTGAAGACTATACAACATGATGTATTTAAAAGTACTTAGCAAAGTACTGGTGTGTAGCAAACACTCTTTAAATATTAGTTATTGCTATGGACTGAAGGTTTGTGGCCCTTAGTTCCCCACCCACCTACCCCCCACCAAATTCATAGGTTGAAGCCATAGTGTGATGGTATTCAGAAGTAGAGTCTTTAGGAGGTAATAAGGTCATGAGGGTGGAACCCTCATAAATGGGATTAGTGCCTTATAAAGATAGATGTGAGAGAGATGATCTCTCCACCATGTGAGGATACAATAAGAAGACAGCCATCTGCAAACAAGGAAGCCTGCTCTCACCAGACACTGAATCTGCCAGCAGCTTAATCATGGACTTCTCAACCTCTAGAACTGTGAAAATAAATGTCTGTTGTTTGAGACAGACAATTTATAGTAATTTGTTATAGCAGCCTGAACTAAGACAGTTATTATTACTATTATGCAATAAATGTGATTAAACTGTTTTTGAAGAAATTTGCATTTCTGGTAAAACATCACATTTTTGAAATCTTAGGTTATCTTTCCCCAATGTCAAACAGTGTAAAACATTCATTGACCTGCTCATGTGTGGATTTCTGACCCTGTGGTACTCCCCACTTTGAAAAAAACCAGAAATGTTCCTGCTGAAGAATTTCTGCAGGGAGCTGATGGAAAATGACGCTACATTCTCGGTCGACTCCAGGTCCAGAAATACAGGAACTGCTAGGAGGAGGGATGCATACAATAAAAAATTAATAAAAGAAACCTCAAATAGAGTTGGGAGACCAGAAGTGGGGAGCTCTCAGGCTCTGGGAGGATAACAGAGCTCAACAGAAAAAAAGACTCCTCTTTCCTAGCAAGGACTCAGCCAATGGAAAACCACGGGCTTTTTATTTACTACACTCCTCCCAACTTCCTGTTCCTCTCTGTAAAAGAGTTCTCCTTCCCTTGCTGTTTGGGGACTAGCCTGTAGCTCACCGTGGTTGTGGACACTGAAATGCAGTTCTTTGTTGGTCGCAAATAAACCCATCTTTGCTGGAGAATATTTAGCAGTCTATTTGTTTCAGATCAACATTTTGGTGGCCCGAACAGGGACCAGAGAAGACTCCGGATGGTTCTGGTGCTGCTGAACAAATAGGTGTGGTATCCACAATTGAGCCCAGAGTGGCTTACTGCTTTTCTCATGGACCCTAGAGTTTGAAGGTACATATTTCTCCTGGATCCAAGCTCACACCCCCTTGTGTTTGAAACTCCCCTTTATTCAGGATCTATTTAAAGGTTTCATCTTTCTGGTTAAAGCCTTATTCTCTATGTGAGTACTTGTTTGGCACTTTGGTCTGATCTTAAAATCAGACTGTTTCAACCGAAGCTGGCTGAAAATGCCTTCGGCCCAGTTCCTTTGCGAAGGGGCTGCCTTTGGTCTGTTTCCTCCAAGACCAAGCTATCTCCTTAAGACTGGCTGGGATTGGCTTGCAAGCTGTTTAAATTGTGCCATTTGTGCTGTAAGCTGTTTGGAAATTGTTCCTTACTCTAGAGGGAAAAGCCTCTGAGAAGTGAGACCCCAGTTATCTAAGTATTTTGAGGGTGCCCCCTATAGGAACTCTGGTCAGTTTTATGTTAGAAAACCAAGGTTCTTCATCAAGTGCATTTCTAACTAAATGGACCCACCTGACCAAAGGCAATTTAGAATATCAGTGGCCATTATGGGCAAATTTTGAAATCTACAAACTTAATTTCCTTGCAACCAAATTGGACTGCAATAGCTCACTTTCCAGAACTGAGCGGAATGCTTATTTCAACTGGCATTTGGAGGCTTCCCAACATTATTAGGCATCTCAAATTGCCTCTCTGCAAAATAAGACTTTAAGATTAACTGAGGCAAGCAAACAATTAAAGAAAGCAAATGGCTCACAAATCCCCAGACTCTTCTTCTTTGGCTTCTTTGTCTCAGGCTCTGCCTCTGGCACTGTCTTCTTCCTGCACTTCTACAATGCCTATGTCTATACCCTCAAATCGCTCACACTAATTCTCCCACCAAACTTTCCCTTTTCTCTGAAACTCTCCCCACTCCCTTTTCCTCTGCACTTGTCAGAACCTGTCTCTTTAAAGTTAAGCCTTCTGAGGATCCAGCGGCTAAACTCTTAATTTCTTATACTCTCTGGGCTAAAGTTGAACTGTGAGCCATGGTCAAAGTTTTTCCAAAAATAACTGAAGATCCTCACAGATTTGCTGAGGAATTTAATTCAAACTTATGAAACTAGTTTCTCTGACTGTATCAGCTAGTTCATATGCTCGGTGGTGAAGGCCAGGCCCAGCACTGGATGAAAACTACTAATTGGGAAAGTCCTGAAAGGTCTCTAGAATTACAGCTGGGAGACCAGCCTACTAACTTATCATATGATCAGACTCAGGCAATTGCTAAACAATTTCATCAAGCATGCTATGGCTTTTCCAAAGCCTGTTGATGGGAACAAAATTCAGTCTTGCACACAAAACTGATGAACCTGTGCATGAATATTACAGTAGGCTTCAGATTCTGGTCTTCCTTCAGATGTAGATTCTGCCCGGGTAGCCTTTAATTCTATGTTTATTAATGGGCTGAACCAGGACCTTTCCCTTCTAGTAAAAAGGACCAGGATAGAAGGGAAACTATGTCCACTCCAGATTTAGTGAATGTTGCAAATTAGCTCTCTCGTACTCTAGATGAGTCACCTCCAAGGAGGACAGCCAAAATCTTAATCTTCTCACATGTAAGGGTATATCCATTCGGGGCACATAGAATCCCAGACAGGTTACAAAGTTTCAAAGACTGGTTAATAGGTAAGAAAGCAAGAATAGATGAGAACCAAGGGTTGGTGTTAGGAAGGGTCTATGGATCAGCAGTAGAGTTTATCTGGCAAATTGGCAGGGCTGTTGGCTTGCCTTGTTTATACATATTTCATGTAGTGCCTCTCTTTTGACATAAAGGGGTTGATTTGAAAGTAACATTTTTACAGACAACAT
This sequence comes from Mesoplodon mirus, assembly GCF_964341445.2. Lineage (NCBI taxonomy): Eukaryota > Metazoa > Chordata > Mammalia > Artiodactyla > Ziphiidae > Mesoplodon > Mesoplodon mirus. The sequence continues at coordinate 44,254,619 of NC_138982.1, read as the reverse complement.
CTAAGTAAGCGGTGGGGGCTGGGAAGGTGAATACAGTTGTGGCATTGTCTGTAGAATTGGTAGGTCAATAGTTACAAATATGGACCATTATAGAAGGAGTCAAGAAAAAGCAAGGGATGGGGTGATACCCTCATGGGAGAAGATTTGGACTCAGTAAGCTATTCCAAAAGCATGTCTATCACAGTATATGGTATAATTTGGTGCATTGAAAAAATTAGTAATAGGGATGATAATTGGATCAATATTCCTGGAAAAGACCACCCCAGGAGGGGAATGGCATATCCAGCAATTGGATAAATTTCCTGTGGATGCAAGGGACCAAGAGAGTCTTATGATAGCATTATTCTGCCAGGGAGGTAGACTGGTTATAGAGAGAACATAGCTAGGGAGAGTGAAAATCAGGGCAAGATCCCAAGGCCATGCCCAGATGATTTCAGTTCAGTCTTCCATCCAGACTTTGTTTTGATAGATCCATTCAGAAACATGAGGATGGCATAAAAACATCTCAGATACAATCCAGGCAAGGAAGAGCATAGGGAGGTGGGAACCATCAAGGATATGGTCTTCTTAAAATGTTATAATTCCAACAGTATACAGAAGAACTATTATTATGCAAATACCTATAAGCAAGAAAGCAATGCCTAGAATTTCAACTTTACCAAGAAAGCCCATTGTCTAATAAAAACTAGCCTGGTCCCAAATCTTGGGATAACCGTCCACTACATATGTTGTCTGCTCCACATCCATGTTGGCCATCAGTCATGAGGTTTTTTTTGGATAACTTTAATTTGAGGACTTTTGTAGGCTGGGAGGTCCAGACAAGTGCAGGGGTCTTCTTTAAAGGAGAAAGAAACATGAATCCATGGATCAATGCCTTTGAGTTTAGCTGCATAAAGATTAGTTAACAATACCTGATAGTGTCCCTTCCAGTGAGGTCAAAGGGCATCCTTAAGGAGCATACACAGTCATTAGGCTGAAGGTTATGTTGATGTAGATCTTCATCTCCTGAGAATGTACTGTGAAAAGATTGTTCCACAAGTTAGCTTTTAAGGCCTTGGCGAGTTCTTTACAGTGAGTCAAGAGACCCTTTAATAAGGGCAGCATCACACATGCTTTCATCAAGCCTCATGGGTCTACCAGTGATGATCTTGAAGGGAGATAACCTGCTCTTTCCACGAGTGGACGTTAGGTTGAGTAAGACTATAGGCAATGCCTTGGGCCAGGGCAGCTGGAGCAACTCAACAAATTTGGCTAGTTGGATTTTTTTATCCCATCAATGTGTTCCACCAGCCGTGATGATTGGGGGTGATAAGTGCAATTGAAGTGTTATAAAATGGGCCAAATTTTACAGATTGGATTATTTAACCAGTAAAATGGGAACCTCAGTTGCTATGAAGCACAAAGGGTATGCCCCAAGTAGGAATAATTTTTTTCCAATAAAACTTTACTTTCTGCCATGGCTGTGGCTCTGAGACAAAGGAAGGTTTCCACCCAACAAGAGAACATACAGGGCTTCCCTGGTGGCGCAGTGGTTGAGAGTCCGCCTGCCGATGCAGGGGACACGGGTTCGTGCCCCGGTCCGGGAAGATCCCACGTGCCGTGGAGCGGCTGGGCCCGTGAGCCATGGCTGTGGAGCCTGCGCGTCTGGAGCCTGTGCTCCGCAACGGGAGAGGCCACAATAGTGAGAGGTCCGCATACCGAAAACCAAAACAAAAACAAAAGCAGAGATATTCCAATATTACAAAAGCCTAATTGCTTCTATTAAAAATAACCATGTGTTGGTAAAGCAATCTTTTCGCAGTGTGCCCCTGGGGGACAAAGACCTTAAGCATCACACATTGCAACCTGGAGATTTTGTCTATTGGAAAAGACGTCTCCAGGAGAACTCTCTTCAATCTCATGGAAAGGCCCCTATCAAGTACTGCTAACCAGCTCTTGTGCCACCATCTCCAAGAAATAAACTCTTGGATTCATGTGACACAACTAAAGAAAGTGCCAAACCCTTACTGAACCTGCCCATCATCTGGTGACCTGAAAGTAAAGATTTCCCAGAACTGAAGCAGATGACAGCTGGTGAGACAGCTTTTCCAAGATATCCAGACAAGGCCTGTTGGAAGTTTGTCACCAAATTTTTTTTTTTTTTTTTTTTTTTGTGGTACGCAGGCCTCTCACTGTTGTGGCCTCTCCCACTGTAGAGCACAGGCTCTGGACATGCAGGCCCAGCGGCCATGGCTCATGGGCCCAGCTGCTCCGCGGCATGTGGGACCTTCCCGGACCGGGGCACGAACCCGTGTCCCCTGCATTGGCAGGCGGACTCCCAACCACTGCGCCACCAGGGAAGCCCTGTCACCAAATCTTTGATGATAACATAACACTTCAGATGATCTCCAATGTCTAGGATCTTGATAAAATATGGACTTTAGATAAAAAGGGCCCGAGAGCCTCCCTCCTCCCTCTCCCTGTTACTCAAATGTGACCTTAATAGGTTTCTAGTCTGTGCACTTTCCATCCACAAGACACTACACCCAGGAAACGTTCTTCCTGACATTGAGGGACAAAAAAGCCATTGAAACTAGAAAATCTGATTCTTGCTCAGCAATGCTTTCAGAGAAAGATCTTGATCAAAAGGGGAAAATGTAAAAAAATAATAAACAGAAACCTCAATTAAATAGAGTTGGGAGATGAGAAGGGGGAGCTCTCACATCCTGAGATGATAGCAGAGGCCAACAGAAAGAGGAAAGACTCCTCTTCTTTCCTGGCAAGGACTCAGCCAATGAAAAGCCATGGACTGTTTGTTTACTCCAGCCCTCCCAGCTTCCTTTTACTCTCTATAAGTGTATCCTCCTTCCCTTGCTAGGTGGGGACTTGTATGTGGCTCATCTTAATTGCAGACTTCAAATTGCAATTCTCTGCTGACCCCAAATAAACCCATCTTTGCTGGAGAAATATATGGCAGTCATTTGTTTCAGGTCAACGTACTAAACATTAAAAGGGGGAAAGGCAAACCAAACTCAGAGCCTTCTATGAAATAAACACAGGTGTCTCCAGAGCTGGCTTGTGATGTGCCATCTGGCAGGGTGTTAATACAGCAGAAAGCCTCAGATTTCTTGGGCCTGTGCTGCTGGAGCTCTGAAAGTCAAGACTCACAGTACTTGGTGTGACCTGCACCAGCACTAGGGTGACCAACTCATCCCTGTTAGTTTCTGGTTTTAGCACTGGAAGTTTCATATTCCAGAAACCACTTAGTCTCAGTCAAGCCAGGATTGTTGGTCACCCTAAGGTCCAACATTGAAGGGGCAGTTTGCATGGAAGTTGCGTGTCATTCGTAACTGCCAGGGGCAAATGCAGAGCTATGGCTGAAGGGACTGGAGGGACAGAGCCAGGCTGAGTCCTGAAATGTTCCATGAAGGAGGAACCTATGAGAAATGTGCATGGAAACCTAGAGGAGCAGGGCCAAGGCACGACCGTTACTGGCCGAGTGTGTACAGTGACAGACCAGACCCTGGTGGGTCCTTCCTGGACTGGTTCACGGATTGGCATACATTGAAAACAACGTTCCACTTTGGACATTTATATAGGGGGACAGGGAGGAAATGATTTTTTTTGGTAAAAGTTGTATATGCACCTCGTCCTGTATATTGAAGCTGTAGAAATTATTACATGTACTGACAATATGGTTAAAATGTAAACAATTAAAATTGTCTTTCCTTTCACAGTTTTCCATTTATTTTAATGAGTAACTTTATCCACTCATGCTTCCTAAGAATGTATTCTACTTACATTGTTCTGGACTTAAAGTCCCCTAAAAATAACTTTTAAATTATTTTTCTGACTGTATATTGGCAAAATTATTTCACTTTGTTTTATTGTCTTTTTATTTCTGCTTGCCTTTTTTTTGTTTTTTGTGCGGTTATTTGTTTTGTGGGTCTTGAGTCAAGCATTTTCGTAAGACACATATTAAGGGTTTTCATTTTATACAGTAAAATGCATTGGTTGTTTCTGTGACTGGTGGTATTATTCCATTTCAGAATTCCAGCCTGCCCTGACTACTGATAGCAGGCGATGGCCAGCTGGCTCATCTCAGAGTCCGCGTCACAGCCTGAGCTTGCCGGCACGGACGGCAAAAACCCTCCGGAGGGAAAGCCCAGACCCACAAGGAACATTTTTAGAAGGTTTCTTTATTTCCACGAGAGGGCGCTGTCTACCGTGGAGGGGATGAGGTGATGTACATGCTGCAAACTAAGGAGTCAGGTGTGGAAACTAACTGACAGTTGCCAGGTTTCCAGTTTGTTCTAGAGTCATTTTAGCTCCCCCTACCGATTGGCCATGAATGCCGGCCCCTCCCCCTCTAACTCAGGCGAGGGGACTCCGTGTCCTCTCTTCAGCCAGGGAAAAGCCCAGGGTCTCTGGTGCAGAGAGGGAGTGGGCAGAGTTATATCAAGCGGGGAGAGAGAGCTCAACTGTGGAAGACTTTACAGGCTTAATCTGGTATAAAAACAATTAGGGGGCTTCCCTGGTGGCGCAGTGGTTGGGAGTCCGCCTGCTGATGTAGGGGACATGGGTTCGTGCCCCGGTCCGGGAAGATCCCACATGCCGCGGAGCGGCTGGGCCCGTGAGCCATGGCTGCTGAGCCTGCGCGTCCGGAGCCTGTGTTCCGCAAGGGGAGAGGCCACAACAGTGAGAGGCCCGTGTACCGCAAACAACAACAACAACAAGAAAAAAACCAATTAGGAATTATTGCAGACTTTTTCAAAGGGAAACGTAAGAGGAAAACAATATACTCTATTGATTTATTACACATTTATTAAGCAGCCTCAATGTACGTGAACTTTGGAGGCCCTGGGGAACCAGTGATGCCCAGAGGCCAGCTCCTGCACGGGGGAGCCACCAGCGCAGTTCGGGGTGCAGGCTTGTTCCTCCCCCCTCAACCCCGCCCCGCAACTGGCCCTATGCTCAGACTCCTTATCAGCGCAGAACTCCGGGGGGGCTTTCTGATCTACTGGGATGGGTAGGGAGGTGCACACCAGGAGACAACTTGGGCCATCCCTGGTCCAGCGTTTGCTGAAGATGGTTCTGGTTCATGGAAAGACCATTCCTAATGACATGCTGGGTCCAGTTGTTGAGCCCTCTCCTCCCCTCGTGGAGCACGGCCCCCATCATCTTCTCCCTCCTCCTTCACACACCTTCCTCTTTGAAAATCTTATCACGTGCCTCTCCTGTGTACGCCACAGAACAACAGCGCTAGACCCTGCCACTGCCTTTTGCGCACAAAAAGCAGGGGGAGCAAAAGAGCTGCAGCAAAGCAGCCCCCGTGATGTCAGGGACACCAGGTGAAGTTGTAGCTGCTGCAAAGTCGCCACATGTGCTCTAAAAAGATGACTTTTCCCTGGTGTGTAAATTTATCTCAATGGAAAGTGTTAGAACAGTTTGAAATTTAAATCAGACTTATTTAAATAGGTATCAAATTTCTAAATTCCTTTACTGAGGAAACCATTAAGCAATTGAGATAGCTGCAAAAAATCAAGGTTGTACGAGAGAGAGAGAGAGAGAGAGAGAGAGAGAGAGAGAGAGAGAGAGAGAGAGAGAGCGCAGTGATCTCCCTGAGGGTTATGGTTGTTCTCCCGACCGTGGTGGGAAAACTGGGCTCAGCGTGTTCGTGACACCATCAGAGTGGCAGAGCGGAGGCAGAACTGAGGCTTGTAGGCGTTGGTGGGTTAGATTTCTACTCAGCGGTGGGGCTCAGGGTATCCTGTCTGGGGTTGAGTCAGAGCAGCTGACATGTCATAAATTGGCACTCCTATAGCTTTTTTTTTTTTTTTTTTTTTTTTTTGCGGTACGCGGGCCTCTCACTGTTGTGGCCTCTCCCGTTGCAGAGCACGGGCTCCGGAGGCGCAGGCTCCACGGCCATGGCTCACGGGCCCAGCCGTTCCGCGGCATGTGGGATCTTCCCGGACCGGGGCACGAACCCGTGTCCCCTGCATTGGCAGGCAGACTCTCAACCACTGCGCCACCAGGGAAGCCCCCTATAGCATTTTATGTTAATCTGAGGAAACATCAATCATTCATAAAAAGGAAAGGCAGTGCTGATGGAAATTAGGGCATAAGCCCCACCTCCATCCACTCCACTCTATGCCCTCCCACCCCCCTGCCTCAGGTTCTCTGGTCAATAACTTTTCCTTGGACTTATCTTTGAGCTCATGGACAGAGGACATATGAATAACAAACTGAATTTGGACTTATATTACATCAGAAAGTAAATCAACCTTGAACTGTTAGTTTTGGATTTTTCACAAAGAGATAATGCTGTCACCCCCTCTCCCTCTATAATCTGGTCTCTGTTGGATTAAACTTTCCTGGGTAACCATTTCCTATTCCTTCTTAAACACAATGCTTCCAAATTTCTTTTGGAAGAATTTAATTTAAATGTTCACTTCTCAAGATATACTGTATATTAGCTACTTACAGTGAGTGGACATTGTTTTCTAACAGCAATCAAATGCCATGGGGACTATGAGAGCACCATTCTCTGCTGCAGGGCACACTGCCTGCCCCTGGACTCTGCTGCCTGCCCCCGTCACCGCTGATCCTTGTCCTGGGCACCACTCCAACTGCTAGACACTGCCCTCTCCTGCCCCAGCTGAGGCCATGGAGCACCCAGGGCCATGCCAATGTCTGTGCAGACTGTGGGAGAAGGTCCCTTTGTTCTTCTGTGTTATAGGCTGTCAACAGGCATCAACACATAAATGCTGGAACTTCCTGAGGTCCTCTGGGGACAGCCCCTCTTCAGTTCTTTCTCATAATAGAATTCAGATAATGAGTTCAAAGCAGGGCCAGGCCAGGAGACAAATCTGAGTGACAGACACTATTTTGTTATTTGCTTTGACCATGGAGGAGGCCTCAGTACCAGGCAGGCCTGTCAGTGCTGGCTCTGTTCCATGGAGGTGGGTTCTGCCCCAGAAGGTTCCCCAGCCCTCCTGCAAATGGTGCCCTGGTGATCTGTCCTACCAGTCCCCAGACACACAGCAACACAGCCTAGGAGGAGGCTTAGGCTCTGGGACTACATAAAACCTACTAGCTACCTACGGAACTCCGTCTTACTTACTTTAGGAGTGGGAGCTCCAACTTGTTAGAAGCCATGGCACATTTACCTTGGAAAAGAAAACTCAAGCCATGTTGATTGAGTGGCAAAGTTTAACATTTATGCAAATCAAATGGAAAGACCACAAAATGTATATTGGTGTGCCATTCATGATGCATGCTGTTCACAGAAATAAAACTTTAAATGCTAATTTTAGGGTAGTGAGGTTGGGGATAGAGACTGTGAGATGTTTAAAAGAAAAATGCCTTTTCCTTTTATGTTGTCTCCTCTGTATGGCCAGGGTATGGCTATAGCTGAAGGTTGGCACTTATAAAAGTGCCAACACTGGCACTGTTTTCTGGACCACTCCAGGCTTCTGTTTGGGGAAACCCACCATGATGGGGTGAAATGAGGGTCATGGCAGTGTGGGGTAGTGGTCAGAGGACAGGATGTGGGCCCTGGTCAGAATTCCACCTTTACCATGTGCGTGCTGTGCAAATTCCCACCCAGAACTTGTGTTCTAAAGACCGAGAGAGAGCAAATTAGACAATGGGGATTCCGGATTGAATCTTTTCTTGGTCTGCATTTGATCTATTATTTGACCTACTGAAGTATTTTTCATTTTTATTTCAATAACCATACTTCTCAATGAAAACTTTCTATCTGACTCTTTGTTATATCTGCCTCTCCTGCCCCCTGCCTTGCTTTGTGTTTTCTATGAATAACATGGCTAAATTTAATGTATTAGTTGAACAGGCATCTAGCAGAATGGCACCTGGAGGAAAGGTCTAAGAAAGGCCTTGGGAAAAAGGCTGCCCCAAGAAAAGCCAGCTGAGCACAACGCTGTCCTGAGAGAGCTTGAGTGAGCAGCTCAGGAGCAGGGATTCCACATTCACAAGGGTTTCTACCATTCCCTAAACACAGCCCACCCTTCTCCACCTCTTGACTTCTCAAACATATTTCTTCCAACCAGACAGCCATACTCTGATTTCTACCTGTCCAAATCCTGCCCATCTTCCAGGGTCAAATTCAAAATGCATCCTCATCCATGACACCTTCTTTCCTCTCTCCTGCCCACCCTCAGCAGGGAATGATTCTCCCATGAATGCCCGTAGGCTTGGTTCCTCTCGATTAACAAGGCCAGCTACATGATTTCGTGGCTCAAGACAAAATGAAAACACAGGGCCCCTCGTTCAAAATTAAAATTTCAAGATGGCAACAGCAGAGTGTTACACCAAGTGCAGGGCACTTCTAAGTGCAGGGCCTGTACCACTGCCTGGAACACACGACCAGTCAGCAGCCAGGTGATTACACTGGGACACTCCAGGGGACACTGAGAGGCCCATTGGGCAGACGCAATTGTTTAAATGCCCATTCAAATCCCCTCCCAGGGAAACGTCTGAGTTGCCCACCTTCCTGAGCTGTTTTAGCACTCCAGCACTTCCCTGCCTGACTCCCCACCTCGCCAGCACTTAGCTGAGGGCCCTGCTCCCCCAGGCCTGCCAGCCACTCTGACCTATGTCTACTGCCCCTCAACCCTGAGTCCTGCCTTGTTGACTTCCTCAGGTTGGCCACTAGCACAAGGATCTGGGAAGAATCTGTAGGTGGTTTTCCGCAATACCACCATCTCCCTTTCTCCTTCTGTTCCTTCCTGTTGCTAGAAGTTGCCAACACATGACCCTCTCTTTGCCAGCATGTTGGTGCAAAAAATGCAGTCACACTCTTGCACATGTTCTACTCTCTAAGTGGTAATAGAGGTACTTACTTGGTGCTCGGAATATTACGTGTACTATCTCATGTAATGCTCTCCACAATCCTTTGACGTATGCACTGCTATCGTTAGGCCTTTCACAGATGGGTAAACCAGCTCCGAGGGGTTAAGGAACTTGCCAAAGGTGGTAAAGTTAAGGATCCCTTACTCTTAGCCATTGGACTATATTGCGTCTGTGTAGGCTAACTGAAGGCAAAGACCATATCTTAGTCACATTGTATTCCTCATGACACTTTTTTGTGTGTGTGGTACACGGGCCTCTCACAGTTGTGGCCTCTCCCGTTGCGGAGCACAGGCTCCGGACGCGCAGGCTCAGCGGCCATGGCTCACGGGCCCAGCCGCTCCGCGGCATGTGGGATCTTCCCAGACCCGGGCACGAACCCGTGTCCCCTGAATCGGCAGGCAGACCCTCAACCACTGCGCCACCAGGGAAGCCCCATGATACCTTTTTTTTTTTTGCTTTTGATACTTGTGTGCTACTGGGGTTATTAAGAGTGCCATTTATCGATAGCTCACCATGTGCCATGCGCTATGCTGAGCATTTGCAAATGTTATCTCATTAAATCCTCAGTGCCTCTTTACTAGCCAGGTAAAGGCTAGTAAAGTTAAAGTTTCATTGCCCTATTTAACAGATGAAGAAACTAAGGCTTAGCATGATTAAATCTCTAGTTAGGTCACACAGCTAGTAAAAGAGCAGCACCAGGGTCTGTCCTGACTCTAAATGCAGGGCTCCTAATCAAGCTAAGCTGCTCCCACGCCCTTGCCCCACCCCCTTGTCCCTCTTGGGACATCTTGTCCCTCTCCATCTTACTCACCCTGCCTTCCTGCTAGTATTCATCTTCCCACTGACTCAGTCTCCATTAGAATCTGAGTCCTGGAGGCTCAACTGTTACTTAACCCACCGAATGATTTGGCCGCCTATTGCACAATCCCATCACAGAAAGGGAAAATTGCCCACATTCCCTGCCCTGGGCTGTAATCAGCTCCTTCAGTTTCAAGTTGTCACCTTCTAAAGTTCTAACAAGGACTCCAGAGGACTTCCCTGGTGGCACAGTGGTTACGAATCTTCTTGCCAATGCAGGGGACATGGATTCGAGCCCTGGTCTGGGAAGATCCCACATGCTATGGAGCAACTAAGCCCGTGTGCCACAACTACTAAGCCTGTGCTCTAGAGCCCGCAAGCCACAACTACTGAGCCCACGTGCCACAACTACTGAAGCCCGAGCGCCTAGAGCCCATGCTTCGCAGCAAGAGAAGCCACCGCAGTGAGAAGTCCACCCACTGCAACGAAGAGTAGTCCCCGCTCGCCGCAACTAGAGAAAGCCCACACACAGCAATGAAGACCCAACACAGCCAAAAATAAATAAATTTATTTAAAAAAAAAAGAACTCCAGAAGGAAACACTTTTCACATCCCTGAGTGTTTTCTAGAGACCAGACAACAAGCAGTGAAGAGACACTAACTGAGAGCCTTGCCGGATTCAAGACAACTGGAGTCTTGGTCCTGTCTTACAGGTCTTCCACTAGCTTCATGCATTTTCCCTCTCAGCAGTCAAGAAGTCTAATCAAGGCAATGCATGGAGAAGAATGGCCTCCCTGTTTGTTAGCTTTATTGTTAATCCTTCTGAGAATCCAGGTAAGTCTCTGGAAACTAGGAGAAACTCTCCTGTCTGGCGAGTGGCAAGTGGTCTGCCTCCTCCTCTCCTAGTAATTGCTGACCCGTCCTTCACTCATGCCCACGTGTGCAGGCACAAGTCCTCACCCCTCGGCTATACTGTTTGACTCCCAATCACAAGATGATTCATCTTATTTTTTAACCACTGGTGCCAGTTTTGTCTAGTCAGTTAATGATGAGGTGACCTCAAAACTAAGTCACCTGAGAAGAAATGATGGAGGCCAGAGAAGGGTAGCAGGATAGAACATGGATGTCTCTAAATGCCTAAAGCCCAACATATGGATCAAGGAATTGATTTAGTTTATGTTGTTCCTGAAGGGAGAAATCTGCATCCATTGGTGAGGTTACAAGGTAGGCAGGTGTTGGCTCAATGTGAAGGAAACTAGTAACTTTCTAGTTACTAGAATGATTCAATAATAAATGGGCTGCCATAGTGGTGGAGAGACGCCTGTATCTGAATGTCCTCAGGCAGATTCTAGACACTGGAAGGAGGCTCTGAGTTGAGTAGGAGGCTGGCCAAGAGCCCCTCAGCAATCATGTACAGGGCTTAGTCTCAGCTTGGCAGGAGGCAGGTGCTGGGCATATAAGATTGAAAATGACATAGATACTTCTATCCTTCAAGAACCCTCCCAACTCAGGATTGTGTTTCCCTGGACTTGATGAAGGCTGAGGGCAGGAACCACAGCCTACACTTCTCTAGTAGGTGTACGATAGCTAGCATTGTGCTGTGGAGCCAGACTCAACAGTGAGCATCTGAAGACAGGAATGCCACCTTCAATCTGTGCATCGTTAGCACCTAGCACAATGTAAGTGTCCAAGAAACAGTTTTGAGTTAATGAATGTGTGTCCAGAGAATACTGAACACAAGCCAATAAATAGATCCATAGAACCTCCAATACTGACTCACTGTCAAAAGGACCCATTCCAACCCCAGTAATTTACATAATGGATAAAGAAGTGCCCAAATTTATTAAGGTGCAATGAATTGCTTGATTCTAGTGGCCTCAGGATAACCATATGACCCATGGATGCAAGGCCACAGCTCTTCTGAACATCTCCATGTCCAAGGGCCCCAGATGGCACACCAAGGGGCTCATTAGAAGATGATGGTTTCACCTCTCGTCTTCCTTCTGGTCTAAAGAGAGCCATTCACTCATTTTGAAGATAGCAAAAGTTGCTGACAGGGCTTGCCTAGTGGCGCAGTGATTAAGAATCCGTCTTGAGGCCACAACAGTGAGAGGCCCGTGTACCACAAAAAAAAAAAAAAAAAAAAAAAAAAAAAAAAGAATCCTCCTGCCAATGCAGGGAACACGAGTCACGAGTTCCAACCCTGGTCTGGGAAGATCCCACATACTGCAGAGCAACTAAGCCCGTGCACCACAACTACTGAGCCTGCGCTCTAGAGCCCTCGAGCCACAACTACTGAGCCCATGTGCCACAACTACTGAAGCCCGCTCGCCTAGAGCCTGTGCTCCACAACAAGAGAAGCCACCGCAATGAGAAGCCTGCTTGCAGCAACCAGAGAAAGCCCACACACAGCAACAAAGACCCAGCTCAGCCAAAAATAAATAAATAAATTTTAAAAAAAAGTTGATGACAAACCAGCAGGAGAGACGAATGTGATTCTCTGCATTGACCAGCATTCTCCTGGAAAATATTTAACCAGAAATAATGTAATCATTTACCTTTTATTTACCTCCTAAACCTGAGGTAGAGATAGTTTCAACACCAACTGAAGTCAACAGGTGAAAGTCTCTTCTGCAAAATTGATTTTTAGGTATTTTCCACTGACTGAAATTAGGTGGGGAAATGAATTTTTTATTTCTTTTAATTGGTAACCAAACAATACATTTTTCTATTCCTTTTGCTTTTCTTCAAATACAGCATACAGCCATGTTTCCTATTGTTAAGAATAATGATTTGCTCACTTTTAGGCAGTGCCCGGGAGCCAAACTCCTCAGCTTTTTTTGGGCCATATATTCTTTTGGTTTGAGGTTAATAGAGACAAAGTGATGGGGCTAAAGCCAGGCTCCACTACTGTGTGATAAGGGCAAGTTCCAGAACCTCTCTGAGCCTCTGTTACTCTATAAAGGAGGGAAGATGAGAATAGTACAACTCTCATGGAGTTATGAGGATTAAAGCACAATGCCTTTTACAGAATAAGGAATCAATATCATTTGCTCTGATGATGATGTTTTTCTGAGGAGGAGCTGTTACAGCTTCAGAAAGTCCAAATTTCCCCATCTTTTCTTTAACCCTAATATGATTCTTTTTTTTTTTTTTTTTTGCGGTACGCGGGCCTCTCACTGTTGTGGCCTCTCCCGTTGTAGAGCACGGGCTCCGGACGCACAGGCTCAGCGGCCATGGCTCACGGGCCCAGCCGCTCCGCAGCATGTGGGATCTTCCCGGACCGGGGCACGAACCCGTGTCCCCTGCATCGGCAGGCGGACTCTCAACCACTGTGCCACCAGGGAAGCCCTGATTCTCTCTTTTGTGAGACAGAATGTTTGAGTGGGTGTCAAGGCCACACTAAGCAGTATATAATAGGAAGTCTTCTTCCAAACAAAAGAAAATGGAAGGTTCCCCATAGTTTCTTATATGATAATGAAAGCCTAGAGCAAGTGTCACTGTGTTCTTGAGGCTGATTTGACAAAGAGGATCAACAGCCAAATGATAAAAAATTTTTTTTTCCTTTAAAGAGTGGAAAGATTTGATGAAATACAAACTCTTTTTTTCTATTCTGGGTTTCGATTATGCCTCTTTCCCAGGACCAGGACTAGGATCCAGCAAGGGATGGGACTAACGCACATAATTTAATGAGGTGCGACCCTGAAAACAAGCATTTCTTTTCAGGGTTTGGATCTTCCAAGCCAGGTCATGGTTATTAGGGCAGGATTGGGGGAAAGCTTGCCAAGCCCTTTCTCCACCCAAAGAAGGAAGTAATCCCTTGTGCTCACTGTGGTTTAATAATTTTTGCCATGCTATGCTCAGGCTAATGTCTCCCAACATTGGTGCATCTGCACTGTAAAACAGGCTCTTCCAAATGACCTCCACGCAACTGGGGCTCAGTAAGCTTCACCTGATGAGTCCTTGGAGAAGGGTAATTTGCATTCCATTGACCAAGGTTCTTACACTGGAGGTACAAATCCCAGCCTGTCCCCACAGGACACACGCCATGATCATCTCATATAACTTGGCTGATCAGTTCTTGGCTGATCAGATGTTGCTGGACCAGGTGCGTCAAGTTACCCCGTTAGTGCAGATTGTGTTTTCTCATCACTCTGCATCCAGGCACCTAACATCACAGGTGGTTGGTGTTCAATAAATACCCATAGGAATGAAGAAACACCAGGCTTATCGGAAGTCATTACTCAGCTTCTTAGGGTCTAGGCCCTTTAAGTACCAGAAAGGGCAGAGCCAGGAATGTGGCCCAACGATTTAAACCACTGCCACTTCCTCCCTGCGAAAACCAATGGTTCCTCTGGCTTTTGCTGACGTGCACTGGTTCATGTCCTGTTTTTCGAGAGGCTAGGTTTCTAGCTCCCACCTGAGCTCTCGCTGCCCGACTTGTTATTTCTCCCTCTTCTAGCTCTATCCTTCCCCTCCTGTCCACTGGCAGGGCCCCGACAGAACCAACCCCCAGCAACTCTGACCCTGCACTTGCTACGATCCTTCTTGTCCTGGCTCCTGACTGGCAGCTCTCAAGGCCGAGTTCTGCTTTCGAATAATTTGAATGCATCACCGCCCTGGTGGAGAGCTCTACTCACAAACGCAGGGGAGCTGGTGCCATCCTCAGCTGCCATCTTGGAACTCCGCCATCAGCCGCTTGGGGCTCCACACAGCAAGCACTGCCCAGCACCCTGCTGCCATCTTCTGGAGGTTGTTGGTCCTCTCCTGCTCCTTAGATCTTTGGGACTGCTCTTCCCAACAGCTCTAACAAGCCCCTGATATCCTCAATGCGCTATCAGACATTGTTTTAATGCAGTGACCTGGGCCTCAGAGAAAAATCCACTGATAAGTCATTAAAGTAATGAGACAAATGACCAGAAAACGGAGTAAATGCTTATCTCCTATTGGTATGCTGGAGCCAGGTGGATGAAAGTGACCCAAGATCACTCATGGGAATATATATGCGGTGTATGAAAATCTTTCAAAGTTTGAAAGTGGTGTCGTCAGGCACGATGAAATACCTATAGCCCCCCCGGGCATCCTTTGCCACAGTTTTCTTGGAAAACATACGAAAAGATTACCTAGTTTCTTCTTCATTGTCCGTAAGTAAATGGCAAACTTTCTTCTTCCAACTGAAAAAATTTAAATAAGAGACCATTTTATTCAGCTTGACACCAAAGCTATTTTAGTTTATAAGAATTAGACATGTGGAATAGTTGAGCTAAAACCAAAGATATTCATAAAATACATTAAAAAAGAGTTCTAATGATTTTTCCGTATCTAAGTTCCCACAAAAGTCAACATGGAAGCAGTGGCAGAGGAAAAGAGAAAACAACTGACCTGGCATGACACACCAGTTAAATGGTAGGGGTAGAAATTGGCATAGCCTTTCTGAAAGGCAATTTGGCCAGAGAAATTAACAGTTTTTAAAGTGTCCACATCATATGAATCAATGATTTCACTGAGACTCTATCCTGAAAAAAATAACGAGAAAGCCAAAGATTCCTGAATTTAAAAGTTTATTACAACTTTGTATATGAGAGTGCTCAACTGAGAACAAACTAAATGCCCAACAGTAAGAGAATAGTAAAATAAATGATAATATGCACAACAGAATCATAGGTAGTCATTATAAGCATGTTTTTAAGTCTACTTAATAACATGGGAAAATGTTCAAGTTATAACGTTAAGTGAAAAAAGAATACAAAGTTGTACATGAGTATGACTGTATTATACTGAATTATATTAAAGTAAGTCTTTGTGTAGAAAAAAAGATGGAAATGCACCAAAACATTAACTCTGCTTAACTCTGGGTGATGAGATTGTGGATGAGTTTTGTTTCCCTGTTTATATGTGGTAGGATGACAGGTGAGATCTTAATTGCTCTTTACTACATGCTTTGTTTTTCTAGCATCAGCAAAACAGGACAATATCTAGTGCTTTAAAACCTGTTGACCATGAAAGATCCGAGAACAAAGATACCAAAAGAAATGCTCCGAGTATAAGACAGAAATGATCAGACAGAACTTTTTTATCCTCCCCCCACCCTCACGTTGGGATGGCAATACAACCAGCCCCAGAACATGTGGGGCTCCTACAGCAGAGGAGACCGGAGCCTCACTGCAAGGGTACAAGGAGAGGAGGGGGCACATGGGTAGCACAGGGAGAGGTCACGTGGCAGGGAGAAGCCCTCTGAGTAGCAGGGTGGCCCTAGAGCAGTGGAGGGGCTATGACAGCACTATCTAAACAGATGAGCTTGAAGGCAGCCTCAGAAAGCCTCCACAGCCTGGGAGGGCACAGCAGCCAAATTTTCCCAAGCGTAAAGATGGGGGTACCTCTTAGCTGAGAAAAGGCCTGTGGTCTAGAAAGTGTCCCACAGCTTCAATAAGGTAACCCCTGATCACAGGATGCAGGGGGACTGTCTTGCTATGGATCAGATGGAGGAAAGCAGGACATTAGCTAGAGGGTAGATTTGCCTGAGGACCACATGAGACAGGTTACCTGGCAGAAGATGCCAAGGCAAAGGTGGACACCCCTCTCTGACCTTGACAAAAGCAGTACTTGCATAAGTCTCCCCCTCCACACTTTCTTCTAACCCTGGTGGGGAGAAGAAGTGCAAGGGCAAACCTAAATTGGACCAGGTTTCAACCCAAGCACGTGGGGGAAGTCAGGTTACCCGGAAGTGACTAGATTACATTTTCACGAAAGAGAGCTCAGAGTCAGAAATCCAATTGTGTTATGGAAAATAAAGTTATAGTGTAGACACCTGAGCTTATGACATATGAAATATGTACTCACTGCATATATTTTTTGTGATTTTCAAATTTTCGGTAATGACCATATTTTGTATTTTAAAAGATTATTTAAAAGAAAAGCAGAGCATCCACAAAAAGTTGCTCATGAGCTCATGAGTCAAGGTCCTGAAGGAAATGGGGCACAAGGCTGATGGAAAGCCCCCCAGTTCTGAGGATCATCCTGCTGGATAACCAGAGAGTCGGGGGTCCTGACCACACCGTCTGAGCCTCTGGCATTAAGGGTCTGTGTGTGAGCAGCTGGGAGCAAACATGAAAACAGTGCTTATACTATCTCCTCTGCCCATCACAGGCCCCCGCGCTTACCTCCCTCCCCACAGGAAGTCAATATTATTAAGTTTCCCTGTAGAAAGCTCCCCCCGCCACTTTTAAACCAAGTTTTGTTCTCTGAAGCAATAGCAAACTACAGAACAAATCCACCCCCACACAGTGGTGACCTCTAAATATTTGGAGAACATGTTGGTCTCCACATTAAGGGCTTCTCTGCTCCAGGCTAAACCAAGCTAGGTCCTCGGATGATATTTTCCAAGCCTCTCGCCATCCTGGCCACCCCTTCTTGGAGGTCACACCTGGGATTGTCAAGGCCACAACTGAAAGGCAGTGCCTGAGCCAATACTGTGACCTTGTGCTCTGGCTACCAAGACTCACTCTAATTATGCTAAGGTTCTGAAGGGCCTTAAGGAGGCTTTTATGTTCTGAGTGCCTCCACCCCAGAGGCTCAGCCTGCAGTGCAGGACTCAGACCCAGAGCTTTGCCAAGTGACTGGCTGTCAAACCAGGGCTCTCCTCTTCTGCTCTCGTCTACTGGCTGGGGGCACGGGCCACAGGGACACGGGGTCACTGGGGACACATGGCCACTGATGCCAGCCACACTCAGCCACCCAAGAGACCCAGGTCAGGGTGCATCTGTGCAAGGTGTTGGCAGTGAGGTCTGGAGAGAAGAGGACAGGGAGGGGAGAAGCTCTGCTGGCCATAGAGCTCTCCTGGCCCTGCCACAGGAAGGCAAGAAGGTCTCTCTCCCCATTCCCCACTCCAGGCAGAAATCTCTCCCTTCCTTTCTTCTTTTCTCCAAGGATCTTACCCAAGACTTGGCATCTCCCGTAGCTCTCCCTCCTCACTGGTAAATCATTGGTACCTTTGCCATGTCTGTGGGCCTTGTTCTCCCTCCAGGAGGAGATAATTGTCCCCAGAATTCAAAGATTTTATTAAACTTAAAAGCTTTTGCACAGCAAAGGAAACCATAAACAAGAGGAAAAGACAACCCTCAGAATGGGAGAAAATATTTGCAAATGCAGCAACTGACAAAGGATTAATCTCCAAAATATACAAACAGCACATGAAGGTCAATATCAAAAAAAACCAAACAACCCAGTCAAAAAATGGGCAGAAGACCTAAATAGACATTTCTCCAAAGAAGACATACAGATGGCCAACAAACGCATGAAAAGATGCTCAACATCACTAATTATTAGAAAAATACAAATCAAAACTACAATGAGGTATCACCTCACATGGGTCAGAATGGCCATCATCAAAAAATCTACAAACAACAAATGCTGGAAAGGGTGTGGAGAAAAGGGAACCCTCTTGCCCTGTTGGTGAGAATGTAAATTGATACAGCCACTATGGAGAACAGTAAGGAGGTTCCTTAAAAAACTAAAAGTAGAATTACCATATGACCCAGCAATCCCACTACTGGGCATATACCCAGAGAAAACCATAATTCAAAAAGACACATGCACCCCAATGTTCATTGCAGCACCATTTACAATAGCCAGGTCATGGAAGCAACCTAAGTGCCCACTGACAGATGAATGAATAAAGAAGACATGGTACATATACACAATGGAATATTACTCAGCCATAAAAAGGAACGAAATTGGGTCATTTGTTGAGACATGGATGGGTCTAGAGACTGTCATACAGAGTGAAGTAAGTCAGAAAGAGAAAAACAAATATCGTATATTAACACATATATGTGGAACCTAGAAAAATGGTACAGATGAAACCGTTTGCAGGGCAGAAATTGAGACACAGATGTAGAGAACAAACGTATGGACACCATGGTGGGAAAGCAGCGGGGGTTGGTGGTGCCGTGTGACGAATTGGGCAATTGGGATTGACATGTATACACTGATGTGTATAAAATTGATGACTAATAAGAACCTGCTGTATAAAAAAATAAATAAAATTAAATTAAAAAATTAAAAAAAAATCTACGAACAACAAATGCTGGAGAGGGTGTGGAGAAAAGGGAACCCTTTTGCACTGTTGGTGGGAATGTAAGTTGATACAGCCACTATGGAGAACAGTATGGAGGTTCCTTAAAAAACTAAAAATAGAATTACCATATGACCCAGCAATCCCACTACTGGGCATATACCCTGAGAAAACCATAATTCGAGAAGACACATGCACCCCAATGTTCATTGCAGCACTATTTACAATAGCGAGGACATGGAAGCAACCTAAATGCCCATCGACAGATGAATGGATAAAGAAGATGTGGCACATATATACAATGGAATATTACTCAGCCATAAAAAGAAATGAAATTGGGTCATTTGTAGAGATGTGGATGGATCTAGAGACTGTCATACAGAGTGAAGTAAGTCAGGAAGAGAAAAAGAAATATCATATATTAATGCATATATGTGGAATCTGAAAAAATTGGTGTAGACGTTCTTATTTACAAAGCAGAAATAGAGACAGACATAGAGAACAAACATATGGATATCAAGGGGGAAAGGGGGTGGTGGTGGGATGAATTGGGAGATTGGGATTGACATATATACACTATTGATAGTATGTATAAAATAGATAACTAATGAGAACCTACTGTATAGCATAGGGGACTCTACTCAGTGCTCTGTGGTGACCTAAATGGGAAGGAAATCCTAAAAAGAGGAGATATATGTATATGTATAGCTGATTCACTTTGCTGTACAGTATAAACTGACACAATATTGTAAAGCAACTATGCTCCAATTTTTAAAAAAAATTGCTGAACATCCCTACTTCTCCCCACATGGACCCCATGGCGTGCTCAGCTTACAGTAGAGGGCACTCCCTCTGCTGCCAAATCCACAGCACTCCAGGGCCAGCTGTGCCAGCCCCTCCTCTCCTTGGTGCTCACCTCATCCTCTCAGCTGCCTCATTTCTTTGCTGCTGTTACCATGTTCCAAGCCGACTCTGGAGCATCTCCCCAGCCCACCCCCCAATCTGCCCCCACCCACCCCCAAGCAAGCACTGACTCTGGCAGATTTCTGCTAAAGGGGGACCAGTGATGTCTTAACCTGTTTGCTTTTCCAGGACTGATGTTTGCGGGGGCTTTTTTTGGAACCAGAACAGAAATCATCCCACATCCTTACGCAATTCTTCCACAGGCTCCAGCAAATAAAGGGCCTTTGGACCCTCCACCAGTCTGCCTTTTCCAGCAGAGCACCTGGGTTGGGCCCGAAGCCTCCAGCTACCTGCCTGCCGACCTGCCAGGACCTCTCCGGGGCAACCATGAAGCGTCTCGTCCTGCTCCTTTGCCTTGCTCAGCTCTGTGGCTGCCGCTCTGTCCCGCATAGCCTGATTCCGGGTTATAGGGAACCAGCCTGTGATGAACCAGAAACAGAGCAAGCAGCCCTGGCGGCCGTGGACTACATCAATAAGCACCTTCCTCATGGTTACAAGCACATCTTAAACCAGATTGACAGTGTGAAGGTGTGGCAGCGGGTAAGTGAACCTGCTGTGTAGGAGGGGGTGGGGCTCAGCTGGGTGTCTCTAAGAGCCCACCTCCCAGCACAAGTGAAATCGCAGAATGGAAACGCCCTGATTCCTCCCAGGAGGGAGGGAGAGGACAGGCGGAGGGAAGAGAGGAGACATTCTGTACTGTGGTCAGGGGTCTCCAGGAGGGTGCTGGATGGGGGCAGGAGGAGAGGGAAAGGCTTTGAATGATATTTTGAGGATCACAGGTAGAAAGTGTGGTTTTCTAGAAAAACTAGGACCAGAGACTGGATTCTAGTTTCTGAACTACCACTGACTGGAAATCACTTCTTTTCCTTTGGTTCTGTTTCTCTAGATAAAGACTGAGAGTGAATGAAACGTGCATTTGATAAGTGCCTACTATGTGCCAGGCCCTTTCACATATATCATCTCCTTAACCCCTCTCTCACCCCACTCCCAGTCCTGTGGGGTATTGTCCTTGTCTTACATGAGGAAACCAAGGCTCTGACATATTAGGGCATTTTTTTACCCAAGGTCATAAAATAGTAAGCAACAGGCTAGGATTCAATTCCAGAACTGTGTTCCTTCCTCTACACAAGCTGCCTCCCCAAGAAAGGTACCCACATCCCAGTGAGAAATCTTGGCATGAAAGGATTCACCCCCTCACATGCTAGACAAGAAACCAATGCAGCCTGAAGCTGGTGACAATGATGATCAAGCTGGGAAATGTGTGCCTTGGGGGTCAGCTGAGTGATTTGGAGAGGTGGGGAAAAGACAACCATCTATTGCCTATTTTGAAATTAGATTTTATAGCTGATGAAAGATAATTCTTTCAGTCAACACTGATTACAAGCCTTCCATGGGCAAGAACCAGTGTCAGGCACTATGGGAGATGCTAAGTTGACTCATATGAAGTAGTCAGTTTTGTATAATAAAAGCAGTCAAATATTGGCATTTTGATGATGCAACCTAATACAAAGGTGAGAAAGACATAGTGTCCACAAGAGATTCACAATCTAGGAAGGAAAATAAGGCAAACCTCAGGATGTCTGGACTGACTCATGGACATCTGATCTCACAATGGGACAAAATATTTGAAATCAGGATTGTCCCAGATGGATTTTAGGAGTTCTGCAACCATAGTGAAGTACAATGGTGATTCAGAGGAAGCACTGATCAATTCAGGGGAAATGACACACAATGTGCATATTTGAGGGAAAGAAGGAACAACACTGCAGTTTTCACTAACAGCAGGGTTGGAGAAACCCAGGAGCCCCAGGCTCCTATTCACTAGCTCTGAGTGTTTTCAGGAAGTTAATTTGGGCATATCTGCACATCATAAAACACAGCTTCCTCCAGGAAAGGAGATTTTGAGGCTTCAGGTACTAGTGAATCACGCAGAACAGACATGAGAGACAAGCAGAGCTGGGCTGAAAGAAAAAATAGCCATACTCGTACCTTCTGGATTTTTCCGGGCTTTGAAGAAAGGATACAGAAACAGGTGAACTGGCAGGAACAACTCCAAGGAGTCATACAAGCTCCCCTATCACCTCCTTACCCGCTTCTCCTTCCCTCTGTGCTAGTGACCGACTGACACACTGCTTCCTCCATCAGAGGGAGGCTCACGCTTCCCTCTCATTACCAGCAGGGGGCAGTAGGGAACAGCAACTTTTCATCCAGGCATCTACAAGCTAAAAGACAAAAAGCCACAGACAACAACTTTTCCTTTAGGAAGGAAAAGAAAATGGGGAAGGAAGGAAAGTAGATGTTGAGAAGGAAGGAAGGAAGAAGTAGAGGGAGGGATGAAGAAGATAAAAGATAAAAGATAAAAGAAGATAAAAGAGAGAGTAAGTTATTATCCTACACCAACTTACTTCGCTGCTTGACTGAGAACAGTCCAAAGCTGACTTTTTCAAAGTACTGCTTGAAGGGTGAAATTTTTTAAATTAAGTAAGTATCAATATTCACTTTTAGCTTCCAGATACAGCTCAGCGTGATGGCTGTGCTTCCATCAACCAGTCCAAGGCCACGCCCCCTTCTTTCTTACCTCTCCAACAGGGGGTGGGTTCAAACCCAGTAGGGGCTCACCCTTGGACCCGCTCAGCAGGATTAGACTGCTCACCTCTTCATTCTCTGTCTCCACAGCGGCCCACGGGAGAGGTGTTTGAACTTGAAATAGACACACTGGAAACCACCTGCCATGTACTGGACCCCACTCCCCTGGCAAACTGCAGCGTGAGGCAGCTGAAAGAGCACGTGAGTGCCCCTCTTAGGGCGACTGCCGCGGGGGCAGCTAAAATTGCCAATTGATGGCGCCTTCCCTGGGGCTGATTTTTACAAATCACCTTTTTATCGTACTCCCACCCCGTGCGAAACCAGTGTCATGTTTCAACATCACCCAGTGAAGGAGATTTTGTGAGGCTCACCTTTGACATCCACGTCCCCCCGCCACCATCCCCCCCACCGTGAGAAGTGAGAGGTCAGCCCTCCTCCTGCGCCCTCACTGTGGGTTTATTTCTCCAGGCGGTGGAAGGAGACTGCGATTTCAATGTGCTGAAACAGGACGGACAGTTTTCCGTGTTGTATGCAAAATGTGATTCCAGTCCAGGTAGAGATGATTATTATTCTTATTATAGTTACCTGGTAGAGAGAGTGAGGAGGGAACCTGAATTGTTTTCAACAGAAGTAGTTCTAGCCACTTTGTTGGTGATGAAAAGAAGCCAAGTTTCCTGGCTTTGGGGACTTTAAAACTGTGTTTTAAGGACCTGTTCTCATTGGAGGTGAAAATCGCCCCTTGGCGAGAGGGGCTTCTGCAACAATGCCAGCATGGCAGGAGCCACCCGAAGGTTTAGTAAGAAGCAGAGAATCCTCCTGCAGCCATTTGGAGCATGTTTTAGCCCTTTCAAATAAGCAGAGCGGGGGGCAAATGCCGCAGAGAATTACAGCCCGAGCCAAGTTGATTTCTTCGCTCTGTGCGCAGACTCGATCGAGGACGTGCACAAGGTGTGTCCAGACTGCCCCTTGCTGGCCCCGCTCAACGACAGCCGGGTGGTGCACGCAGTAGAGGCCGCGCTGGCTGCCTTCAACGCCCAGAAAAACGGCTCCTACTTTCAGCTTGTGGAAATTTCTCGGGCTCAATTTGTGGTAAGACTGAGACCCTGCTGACGGTTTGGGCAGTTTGGTGGCACTTTGGGAGTGGACGTGGTGAAGCAGGGGTGAGGGACGGAGCAGGTGCAGGGGCAGCCACGGGAAGTCAACAAGGGTGGTGGGAGAAAAGGGAAAGAAAGGGTCCTGAGCGTCCTAAGGACTCCGAGGACCCTCAGCACATCCCCCACCTAAGCCACTTCAACACAAAACAGCCAGATGCTGTGTGTCCCCAGTTCCTTGGTTCCAGTTAACACCGGGGTGGAAGTTCTCACTTTATCCAGAAGCACCCACTGTAAATTCATGGGTCTCCACATCGCCATCACCCATCACCACGGAACATCTACAGCACTCTTGTAATTGATACTTACAAAGGCATGGGCATACTTACATATAATGGCAGGATCCTAAAATGCCTTTGAGTCACTGAAAAAAAAAAAAACCTAATTGTACCGTGGTTGGGTTAGGACATTTGAATGCAATGGAATTCTAATATTTTTAAAAACTGGTATTCTGGATGCCAGCCATGGCATACTGGGAAATACACTATAGATAGTAATTCTATTAACCAGAATATGCAATTCTCAGAACACCTCCGCCCCAGACTATAACAAATAACAGATATTTTATTATTGTAAGTGTCCATATTCTCCAAGAACTATAAGATAGAAAAGCATAAGTATCTTCTGTACTTTCATTTATATTTTTCATTTGATCCTGCTGTCTAAAATACGTGGGAGAGGAATTAATTTCTTTACTTTCCCACCCCATCTTGGAGTAACCTGAGCCTTGGGTCTCAAAGTGCAACCCCAATAGGGAAGTTGGCAGGAGGCAGGGTTCCCACTCAGGTCAGTGTAAGGTCAGCCCTCTGGGTTCCTGCTTTCTACCTGAAAACTCACCTCTGCTCTGAATGATGGGCAGTGGATACATGCACCTCCTTCAGGCAACCCCAGCTTCTGCATGCAAGCCCTTCAAAAACCCAATGTCTCACTGTAAGCCCTATGTAAGCCACCGGGGGCATGTTTCCTGGCCACACAGTGTGGTCTCCGTGAACCGTGCTCCCTGGACTGTGCAATGCCATGGCCCTCGCTACTTCCCTCTGGCCTCTCCTTACCAGCCTTTTTCATGCTAAGTCATGTTGCTTCATGAAAATTTTCATTTATCCTCATCAGCCTCTTCCAGCTTCTGTCTCTGTGGAGTTTGCAGTGGCTGCCACTGACTGTGTTGCTAAAGAGGTCGTAGACCCAGCCAAGTGCAACCAGCTGGCAGAAAAGGTGAGCGGGCTAGGCATTGGGTTGGTAAAGCCAGTCATGGAACAGAGCAACCTTAGAGCATATTCGTATCTTGGGGCTGCAGAAAAGAGAAATGCAAAATACCCACTCCCTGTGAGGCTGGGTCGTGCCAGGCCATCCACTGGGGTGTCATCTCCCCTGCTTAAGAGCTATCAGCAGATCTTCTCACCCAATGGAGGCCCCTGGAGTTAGAGAGGCTGTTTCCTAATTAAGATGAGTCATGTCAGGCCATTGGGAGTATAAAGTGTAGATTTTCTAGATAGACCTCTGATATGAAATCTTTCAAGTCCTTAAGCCAGTAATGTCCACTTCTAGGAATTTAGCCTAAAGAGATCGTGTTTGACAGAATATATCTATAAAGATGATTTATGACAGGTACAAAATGACCCCAGAAGATCTGAATGTCCAAAAGGAGGGAATCATTGAATAAAATATGGCACATTAGTAAATAGAAAATTATACAGACACGAAAATTACACTTTCAAAGAATAAGGAATGATATAAGAGAATGCTATCATTATAGCACATGAAAAACACAGTATACAAAATGGTGTAGTCAGTGATGCCTATTTTTATTTTATTTTATTTTTTATTTTTTGCAGTACGCGGGCCGCCTCTCACTGTTGTGGCGTCTCCCGTTGCGGAGCACAGGCTCCGGACGCGCAGGCTCAGCGGCCATGGCTCACGGGCCCAGTCGCTCCACGGCATGTGGGGTCTTCCCGGACCGGGGCACGAACCCATGTCCCCTGCCTTGGCAGGCGGACTCTCAACCACTGCACCACCAGGGAAGCCCCAGTGATGCCAATTTTTAAATGATATTTAATAGTAGTTAAAAATAAGAAAGAAATACATAGATGTGAACAGAAGTTCTCCTGGGTCACCACCATTTCTGAGATTATGGGTGATCTCTCTCATTCCCAAAGCTTTTCTGTATTTTCTACATTCAATATAAAATATAAGCAGAAACCATACACTTTAGGAAAAAGGTTTTTTTAAAAAAAGGAATTAAGAATTTAAGTTTTTTTCCCTTGATGTGTTGGAGTATAAGTGAAACTGGGAGAGAAGTCCACTTTCTGAACTGGTTCAAATAACTCCTCTCTTTCTGTGGGCAGCAATATGGCTTCTGTAAGGGGAGAGTCACTGAGAAGGTTGCTGGTGGGGAAGATGTTGCAGTGACCTGCACGGTGTTCCAAACACAGGTAAGGGCGTCATGGATGCACCTGCCCTTATCTTCAGAATACAATGACCCCTTCACCTTTCTGCGGTGCATTAGTAATTTCAGGGCATTTGCTGCCTGTCCTTTTGAGCCCCACCATATAAATAGCGCCAGGGAATGTGAAATCATCAAAAAACAAAAGGTTGTTTCAGCCATGCCCTCCCCTCCCACGAACTGGTGGTTACAGGGCAGAACCTCCCTAGTGTGCAATTGGCAAGGCCACGTGTTTTATTTCTAGCTTGGGAGTGGGGGCGGGGAGAGGAGGGGGAAGTGGGCGTGGTTTTCTGAGTTGCAGAGTCCAGGTGGCCAGATCTGTCTCACAGCTCCCTGTGGCTGCAGGTGTAGATGAAAAAGAGGGTGAAGCTACTGGTGAAGGTTAGCCATAAGGTGGGGTTCTTTTGCTCGTGGAAGAGTGTAAGTCTACCATCCCCAACACAACTGGTGAGAAAGGGGCTACCGGAGGCCAGTTACCCCTCCCCTGGAGCCCTGATGACCATCCCTTGTACCTAGGTAGTTCTTTTTTGCCAGATTCCTTGCAAATAAAAATTAGTACTGTGAGAGAATTGGGTGGGGTTCCACCTGGAAGGAAGAGAAAGGCAGCTAACCTAAGGAAACGATCCTCTCTCCAGCCTGTGCTCCCGCAGCCCCAACCAGACGGCGCCGAAGCAGGGCCCTTCACCACTGCACCGGGCTCGGCTGGGCCACCGCTTTTTCCAGCTGGCCTGCCCGCGGCCTCCCTGGTGGTGGGACCCAGGGCCGTGGCAGCTCCCCCGATGTCCCCACCGGTGCACCCAGCGCACTACGACCTGCGCCACGCCTTCTCGGGTGTGGCCTCAGTGGAGTCAGCCTCAGGTGAAGCGTTTCACGTGGAGAAGACACCCAAGGTGGCGCAGCCTAGCATTCCTGCTCCTGAAGGTCCAGTTCCAGTGGTCCGCCCTTGCCCGGGGAGAATCAGATACTTCAAGGTCTAGAAGATGGTCAGAGATGAGAAGGTTTGGCACAGAGAACGTGGCCACCATTTTGTCCAAGTATGGGTATGGGTGGGAGCTGTGTCTGCTATCAAAGCAAGTGCTACGTGTGGTCTAGATTAATGTCAAGTCTTGAATGCCAGCTTCTCCTCATCCTTCAGAGGTCAGGGAACAGAGCGGGTGATAGTTATGTTTGATGGAAGCATAAGGTCAGCAACTTGATTGTTATTGTTTTGATGCTAAGCCACCACCATTGTGTTCTCTACTTTCTCTTGACCTCACAAAAATAATTGGAACTGTGATTTTGAAAGGTACTCTTGCCAAGTTTATATCTGCTTGTTAATAAAAATGCCTGAAGGACCTTCCTTAAAAAAGAAGGTTCTAAGCTGAAATGTGGTCATGATTATTGCCTACTTCATCCAGGCTCATGTGTGTGTGGTCTGTCTTGCCAGCAACCACACCACAAGTGTTCCTAATCAAAATCAAAGTGAAAATAGGAACAAAATAGAACAAAAATCTGCTATATTACTACACACAGGAAAAAGTGAGACTAGGATCTGCTCATAACTCATAAGATCTGCTCATTTCCTTATAAGAAAATAATTCTTTTCATTTCATAATGGTCAGAAAATATCACTAAATTGGGATCAAGTGCCTGAACTTTGTACAGACAAACCAACCATTGGTTTCCCCCAATACCCAGGTAGGGAAGGATCAACAATTAACACAGGAGCCTCACTTTAATTATATCTGTTCATTATTTATGCTTAAAATAACTGTTAATTGTACTATATATACTTCATTTTATGATGCAGGATTGGTCTTTCTAGCCAGTCCATTTTAAGACCTCAAGTTAAAGTTCTGGTGTATAGTATGAATAGAGGAGGGATACCTGGACAGGTAAATCCAGTGGACATTTGTAGATACTATCCAAGTGTTCAGAGAGCATAAAGAAATAAACACTTCCCATTATAGAATGGTGCCTAGACCATTTCAATTTTTATCTACTAGCATTAGGTTTTTCTGAGCAACCTAAGTGATGGGCCCTTTCAGGTGAAATTTTAAAGGAGTAGGACTAATAACCAGTTGAGTGGCTTCACTTGAACCAAGGAGATTGAATCAAGCATTGGCACTCACCTTATCACTCTTGCCTAGAGGTTTTGCCCCAATAACCAGAAAGAATGGCCAGGAAGGTAGGAAAACCTTTAGGTATCTCAGAAGCCAGGGGACATGTGGAAGGCATGGTCAGCTAGGCTAAATGCTGCAGAAAGAGCAATAAGAGTGAGGACCAAGAAAAGGCCATGGGTTAGTTGACCAACTAGGAGGTGATGGTGACCATTGGCAGATGCAATTTCACTAGAAGGGTGAGTATAAAAGCCTGGTGGCAGGGTTATCTGGTGGAGATGATGAGAAAATGGAGGGGAGTGTGTAATCTCTTTTAAGCAGTTTGATGGTGAAGGGTGGGAGAGAGAGGATGTAATCTAAAAGGGTTGATTTTGGACAGACACAGCAGAGAGGGGCACCTTGCAGTGAGGCTTTCGTTTCCTGACCAGGGATGGAAACCTGGTTGCGGCGGTGAGAGCATCAAGTCCTGACCCCTAGACCACGAGAAGCTGTGGCTATAGTCTGGGCCTCAGTTCTTGTCTGCCTTGAAAAAAAATTTGACAAGGAGACAGAAGGTAGAAAGGAGAGTAAGGCGTTTATTAGAAAAGCAGAATACATGCAGAGAGACTCACGGGCAAGCTCAGAGAGAGTGACGCCTTCGGGAAGTTTAAATCATTTGTAAGGGGGCAGTCTTCCTGGTCTTTGTTTTCCTCTGGCCAGTCATCTTGTTTTGCCCCCATAGCTGATTAGTCTCAGGGTCCTTCCCTATGTGCGTGTGCATCCTTTAGCCAAGATGGATTTCAGTGCGAGGGTCCCTGGGAAGTTAGCAAAACTTATAGTCTGGCGTCCCCCCCCACTCTTTTTGACCCTCGAGGAGCCTTTCTGTGCATGTGCAGTTGAGGTCTCCCTGACTCCAAGGATGAGAAATATGTGATCTCTTGATTTTTTACCTGAGCAGGGCTAAGCCCCTCTCTGCCCCTGCCATTACTGTTATCTTAAAGTGTCCACAGGAGACAAAGTCCAGCTATTTACCCAGTTCCTCTTGTCATTTCTATCTCGCGGTATAAACAGGAGGCCGGTTGCAAAAATATCTAGCCTGTAACCCATCTATCTCCTACCTCAATAAATATGAACAGGAAGGTAGCTGTAAATGTCTAGCCTGGAGCCCATCTGTTCTCCTGCCTCAGGTTAACTGGGTAGAGGGAAGATTTCTTTTCCAGGAAAGAGGAGTTTTGAGCGTCCTTGGGGCAAAAGATGGGAAGAGATGGAAGAAGAAGAAAGAGAAAAAGATATGATGGGGTGGGGGCTATGGGAGATATTTAGTGGAGAGCTGGAAATGGTTTGGGCAACTCTGCCAAAGAGCCTAGACCTTCTTTAAGGGAGCTTGCAACGGAATCCTGAAAACACACCTTTCACCCAGTACTAAAAGAGACTAGTCCGCTTTCCACCCTTGCTACACACAGGTGTAGTCAGTGTTTTCCATGGCAGGTGGTACATACCCAACCCAAAGCAGCTTAAGTAGAAAGGGAAATGTCACTGCCTGTGTACTGGGAATTCAAATGGATGAGTCTTACCTAGGGCACAGCGGAATCCAGGGGGTCAAAAGCTATCATTTCCATTCTCTCTCTCTCTCTCTCTGTCTCCCTCTCTCCCTCCCTCCTTCTCTCCCTCTCCCTCCCTCCCCTCTTCCTTCCTTCCCTTTTTCTGTCTGTCATCAGTGCTTGCCTTCAGTCTTAGCCAGGATGGCCACTGGCAGCCTCACACCTATATTATCATTGGTGCCTAGTCCTGAAGAAAAAGAGAAGGGCTAGTCAAGAAGAGCCAAGGGAGAAGCTATTCCAGGGGAATAGCAGGCACAAAGCCCTAGAGGCAGGAAACAGGTTGCTGTGGCTAAGGATGAGGAAGGAAGCTGGATTGAAGCAGCTTGAAGAGGAGAAAGAGGACGGCTATAGGAAATGAGGTTGAAGAAGCAAATGAGGTTGAAGAAGCAAATGGGGGCAGGTCATGAACAGCCTTGAGATCCTCAGGAGTTAGGGCGTTATTCCCAATGCAGTGGGAAGCCACTAAAGGTTTAAGCAAAGCAGTGGCATAAACTGATATACCTTAAGAGATCACTGAGGCTCGGTGGTTCTCGACCTGGGGATGGCGGGAGGTGGGGTGGAACAGTATTATCCCCTTTCCGACCCTGCACCCAGGGACATTTGGAAGTAAAGGGAGGCATTTCCTTGGGACGCTACTGGACAGAGGCCAGGGATGCTAAATATTCTGAAATGGACAGGACATTCCCAACAATGAAGTCCCAACAATGAACAATGATTAATTAATACCCCAAATGTTGATAGCATTCATGTTATGTTGTTAGTTGCTGTAGGGAAAATGGGTGGCATCTCAGAAAGTGTAGCCACAGGATAGAAAGTGACTGGAGCTTTCTAGGGGAGAGATAAGTGTACCTTAGTCTAAGGTTGTGGACAGCAGATGTGGTTTAAAGATAAGGATATAACTTCAGGTAGAAGTCCTAGGACCTGCTGATGGATTTGATGAGGGGGTAAGAAAAGGACAGGACAAGTGAAAGGTAACTCCTGGATTTGTGGCTTTGCAAACTGGGTAGATGCTGGTGTCATTTACTGAGACAGAGGGCACTGGTTCATTTCATCTGAGTTACCTCAGTTTCCCTCCTCTCTATCTTGAAATTGTGCAGTTGATTTTTCTATGTCAGGCTAACCCATGCCTTAATCTGACAGACCCGCACTGTCTGGACTAAGCTGATTCACCTTTCATTTCTTATGGCCCTCATTATACAACCAGGTGTATACAACAGTCTGGCAGGGGTGTAGGGAGGATTAAATGCGATGCTAGAAGTATATGCTTGGAACCTTCTTGACACGTTCTAGGTTCTCAGTAAGGGTCCTCCCTATCTGCTTCCTCTTCCTGTCCTCTGAATTTGGTGGCTTCAGAAGATTATGTCCTTGACCCTCTCTTAAATGTGTACTCTCTGTTTGGCAAGTCCATCCTTTCTCATGATTGAAACTTGATCTTACATGGAGAACTTCTAACTTTACAGCTCCAGCTTGGGCCTTTTTCATATTTTAACATTGCATTTCCAAACGTCTCCAGGATTTCGTCACTTGAATTTACCTAGAACAGTTTCCTACATGATTTATTTGATCTAAGAGATGCATACCTGAAGACTTAGCAGTCTTCAAAATGTGCATATTCTAGAAAAATTTCTTCCTAAGAGTAAACATAAATTAGAAAGGATGAGTTATGGAGCTGTTAAATCTACTGTGCTTATGCTCATTTTTGCATTAATGCAGCCCTATATTTTCTCAGCATCATCTTTAATATTTGGCAGAATGCTTGCTCCTAAATTAATAGCATTGCATGTGTCTCATTTACTTGCCTTCTTAGTGGCTTTTTAATTACATCTGCCTCATCTTCCAAAGTTACTGAATTTCAGGTGTATTTTTCAGTACTGTACCACCACCACCAATTAACAATATTTGGTGGGTGTTAAGATAATAGAAATATTTACAACTAAAATAACAGTGAACATTAGAGTAATAGAATAGTGATCATCAAAATCACTCATGGAAATTTTGCTGCACATGAAAAAAAAGTGGTTCCAACGATATTGACAAAGGGTGATGGGTATTTCTCTTACATGGGACAGTCATATGGCAATGTTGTAAACAAGGTTTACAATGTACTTGCTTAGAGGTTCTCTGTACCTCCCCTGCTTGACCAGTCCCCACTTCACCTACACCCTACTCACTTAACTGACCTTCCCCCTAAATCTTCCCCCATAATTGTAGACCCTAGTCAGAAAATACCGACATACTTCCCACCCTCCCCCACCAGAGATAGTCATTATTCTAATATTTAGCTTGGAATGGCTACCCCTTGATAGTTTAGCAAGGGGAAAACCTCTGCCCCAGGAAAGTACTTAGCCCGGGGGGGCTAACAGGAGTTTAGAGGGCCAGCTCCTCTGCTGCTTTCCCTGGTAACCTGAGCGAAGCTGACATCAATTTCCCCGTAACTGAGAGCCTCCCTAGTCCTCCCCAGAGCGAAGCCTGCAGCTACTTCCTGTCTGGCCGTCCACCCCATACAGTGGGGTGTCGCTCCAGGACCTTGCTTCCGGCATGTAAGCTCCCCCATCCATCAGACCACTGATGTCTCTGTTGCTGACTCTGGGCTGTTTCCTCAGTCTTGAAGCTGGGCAAGCACAGGGCTTGCAGGCTTCTGGGGTGCAGCCCGACAACCATCAAAGAAATAAAATATCTGTGACAGGCTAGTTAATCTTCACTGGAGTATGCAAATAGGATTTCTAATTTGGCATGCAGATACCTTTGAGAGACATATGAAGTCCCTTGCAGAGGTACCAGTGGCATAACTATGAAAGAGAAAAGGGTCCCTTAGTGTTCCTAAAAACATGTACTGTTCCTTTTGGGATAGAGTAGCCAAGCTGAACCCAGAGCCTGCACGGCCCATTCCTACCCCAGTTTTGAGACAGTTGATGGAAGAAGCTCTCTGGCTTGTCCCTGAGGAGCTGATGTGGCAGAAGTGTCCAGGCTTACAGGCATACCTTGTTTTGTTGTGCTTTGCTTTATTGCACTTCACAGATAATTGTGTTTTTTACAAGTTGAAAGTTTGTGGAAACCCTGCCTAGAGCAAGTCTATCAGCGCCATTTCCCCAGCAGCATCATGTTTTTCTTAAGGCTCTTGGATTTTGAAGAACTAACCTTAGAAGAATTCCTTTGCTCTTCTAGTACTTTAAAACTGCCTATTCATCCTCCTATAATATGTATTTCAGAGTGGATGAGACAAAATTTTGGTCACAGGATAAATGTGCAAAAAGGCCAGAAAAAACATAGGCCTTTACATGAATGATATTTGCATCCTAAATTCATGTTTGTTTTGATGTTTTTTATATTTGTCTTCAGAGATCATAGAATTATTATTATTATTATTATTATTTTTTGCGGTACGCGGGCCTCTCACTGCTGCGGCTTCTTCCGCTGCGGAGCACAGGCTCGGGATGTGCAGGCCCAGCGGCCATGGCTCATGGGCCCAGCCGCTCTGCGGCATGTGCGATCTTCCCGGACCCAGACCTTGTCCCCTGCATTGGCAGGCGGACTCTCAACCACTGCGCCACCAGGGAAGCCCCTGTAGAATTATTTTAAAAGTTAATAATTTTAGTGTACATTGAGTTGTTCAGAAGTTCAAGTACTCGCTGTTATGAAAGCTGCTTATAAGACAGTTTTTACTGTGCGTTAATCTCCAAATGACAATTACAGCAGATGTTTCCATAAAGGTCAACTGCTTTCTGGTTTAGATCCGCTCCAATGGATCCACTATAGCAACAGTAGTAGCTTCTAACTGACATTTTACGTTTCTGCTTCAAGCTAAAGACAGATGGGTGTGTGTATGTGTGATATGAAAAGCAAGCATTTGCCAGTGGTTTTTTTTTTTTTTTTTTTTTTTTGCGATACACGGGCCTTTCGCTGTTGTGGCCTCTCCTGTTGCGGAGCACAGGCTCCGGACGCGCAGGCTCAGCGGCCATGGCTCATGGGCCCAGCCGCTCTGCGGCATGTGGGACCCTCCTGGACCGGGGCACAAACCTGTGTCCCCCGCACTGGCAGGCGGACTCTCAACCACTGCGCCACCAGGGAAGCCCTGCCAGTGTTCTTTTTAAAATCAAATCATTGTCAGATTTCACTGGACTTTTTGAAAAGGTGTGTGTCTATCCTTTATTTGTAGTGGGTTTTTTCTGTCTCTAATTACAACTTGACTCAAGGGTTTTGCATCCTAGAGTCATTAGCTATGGCAGCAGGCAACTGGAAATTAGAATTTCAGTATAACAGGTGTCTCTTTTGGAGGCCTATTGGGATTGGTTGTATAAACAATAATAAAGTGACTAGATTAGACAACACTGCAAACTGACATCTGTCTTGGGAATTCTAAATGTGAATATTAAAGCTAGGGTGGGCTTCCCTGGTGGCGCAGTGGTTAAGAATCCGCCTGCCAATGCAGGAGACGCCGGTTCGAGCCCTGGTCTGGGAAGATCCCACATGCCATGGAGCAACTAAGCCCATGTGCCACAACTACTGAGCCTGCGCTCTAGAGCCTGCGAGCCACAACTACTGAGCCCAAGTGCCACAACTACTGAAGCCCGCGCGCCTAGAGCCTGTGCACTGCAAGGAAGAGTAGCCTCTGCTCACCGCAGCTAGAGAAAGCCCACACGCAGCAACGAAGACCCAACGCAGACAAAAATAAATTAAATTAAATTAAAAAAAGGATGGAGCTTGTATGTTTTTAAAAAAAAGCTAGGGTCAAATATAAGATTGTATTTTATTTTTAAAATGTATTTTATTGAAGTATAGTTGATTTACAATGTTCTGTTAATTTCTGCTGTACAGCAAAATGATTCAGTTATATATATATATACATTATTTTTCGTATTCTTTTCCATTATGGTTTGTGACAGGATATTGAATAGAGTTCCCTGTGCTATACAGTAGGACCTTGTTGTTTATCAATTCTATATATAATAGTTTGCATCTGCTAATCCCAAACTCCCAATCCACTCCCCCTTGGCAACCACAAGTCTGTTTTCTATGTTTGTGAGTCTGCTTCTGTTTCGTAGATAAGTTCATTTGTGTCATATTTTAGATTCCACTTATAAGTGATATAAGACTTTATTTTAATTTACTATACTACTTGAAATCATGAAACCATAATCAACTATGAGTCTGATGCCTGTTGAAATTAAGATTAAAAAGATGCTTATAAAAATGTCATTTAATATTCATTTCTCTCACTAATCATTGCCTAACATATTTTTAAGATGGAGGAAGGTATTTGATCTCATGAAGTCACTAAAAATTAAGTCTTTTCTTAAATAAGACACCATGGCAATATATTTGGATAAGGGTGATTCTATAAATAAGATCATTAAAATACCTTTTGTTAATAGTAATCTTCTTTAGCATTTGCAAAATATGCTTCCTTCAAGAGGCTTGAAGTGCATTTTTAATATCTTTGTACTGATTCACAGTAACTGTGAAAACTGCAACAGATCTCCTCTCTAAAAATGTCATTGCAAAAAGAATTTTCTCAATGGAAATAAAGGAATGGAATAAATAGCCCCCCAAAATCTATTGCTTCCTTTATCTCAAAGTGTACAGTCAGATCAATGTCCCATTGAACTTTGCACTGGTGTGAAATCATCTGATTCATTTGGTCAATTTGGGGTGTAGCATTTTAAAAATAAGTAGTCAGTCATGTCTAATTTATCAGTTCATGTATCTCCAGCACTTCTTATACGTTCATGATATATAATAGTTGTTCAATAAATATTTAATACCTGAATTTTTAAAAATGTACTTGCTTAAAAAATATTCAGCCTTTGGCCAATTTTTAAAAGTTTGGGAAATTGTTTCAAATTTTGTTTTCAAAAAATTTAAAAAATTGTTTCAAATTTTGTGTATAAAGTGAGACTTTATTGCAATTTTAATATCTCGCTATTTAACATTTGCATGATTCAAAATCATATTGTTGAATTGGGCCCCGCTGCTTGCTGCTTACAAAATCAAATTCACAAATGTTGATGGAAAGGAAAGTTGTCTTTAATCACAGTGCCAGCAATCTGGGGAGATGATAGACTCAGTGTCCCCCAAAAAACTACCTCCAAAGATTCTGCTTGGCCATGAAAGCTTTAAAGGGAAGGAGGGAAGTAATCTCAGTTAATCATTGAGATAGGGGGTCAGAGTCATCGCCATCACCCCAGTGCATGCAGACTTGTTGACTTCTTGTGATCTTCCTCTAAATGTTATCTTGTTCACACAGTTTGGTCACACAGTTTGAGAGATTACTGAAGGGGAAGCTAGGGAAGAGATCTGGTCATCTGTTAATTACTTATTCTTCGTTTCTGTTTATTTCATCTACGGAAAGAATCGGCAAGTTAGGCAAGGTATTGCCTGATTAAAAGATTTGAAAGGTGTGCTTGGGCTGGACATCAGTAGAGCATGGGGGTGCCTGGTTTAAAAGTTAGTTACAATATAGCTTTGCTAAAGTGACAAGGAAAGGGGCTTCCTGCTGAGGGCGGTTTCCTGCAAAGAGCTGCTTACAATCATGCAATGTAACTATCATAAAATATAACTATCTTGGGACTTCCCTGGTGGTCCAATGGTTAAGACTCTGCACTCCCAATGCAGGGGGCCCGGGTTTGATCCCTTGTGGGGCAACTAGATCCCACATGCTGCAACAAAGATCCTGCAGGCCACAACTAAGACCCGGTGCAGCCAAATAAACAAATGTCAAAAAAATAAATAAATAAAATGTAACTATCTTGTATTTTCAACTGGTGCATTTCTCTTCCAAATTGACTCTCATCCCTGCATCTTTCCAATTTTGGTTCATAACACCCAGCCAGTCACCCAGCAATTAGAATTTCATTCATCACGAGGTAAATCCTATTTTTTCAAGTCTTTAAGATTTAAAGCAAGAATATGTAATCTACCCGATAAGTACTCTTAACATTAGTTTCCCAAATAATCATTTTCATAAAATATTACTGGTGCTCCCATATATTACTCATTCCACCTCTAGCCCTTCCCCACCTCTCCACCCAAACCCCAAAACAACCAAGGACCATTAGGAATATATGAAGTACAATGCTGACTTATTACATTTATATATGTGTGTGTATATATACAGATGTATATAACAATATAAGTATATGTACTATCCATTCAGTAGGTGGTGACTCTAACCCTCTTCTCATTATAGCCAGTAAAGAGTTAAAAATGTTCATAATTCATTATTTGAAAGAGCAAAAGTTATAAACAAAATTAATTTTCTATAATGATGCCTGGCTAACTAAATTATGTTATATTCATTCCATGGGCTACTATACAGAAAGTAAATATTCTAAATTAAGTCTCACTTCTAAGTCACATGGCTTCTGTCTTGGCTGCTTTAGCTGGCTCGAGACAGGAGCCCTGAGACTTTAGGCAAAAGGAAGATGGGGGGAATGTAATATATGGGTCTCGTCACCTCTAACCTCCGTGTAGGGTTTTTTCTTTCCTTGATGGCAGTAGAAAAACCTCACTTCCATAACATACTACTCTTGATACTTTCTTTAAAGCTACTTTTCATTAAAGATTCTGTCATGAGGTATTTATCTGGGAGTTGGGAGGCTAAGGCGCTCAGGTCCTGGCTTTTCAGTGAATTTAACTGTGTGATCTTGGGCAAGTCACTTAACTTCTCTGTGCTTCAGTCTCCCTATCTTGTAAAATGGGAGTAATACCTACCTCACAGGGTTGTTGTGGGGATTAATTAGATATAATGTCTGTAAAGCATCTAAGATTCTTGAAGAAGGTGCTATATAAATACAAAATAATATCTATTAAAGTTGGTTTATTTGTGAAAAATAAAATAAAATCATATTACAAGAAAGTAGCAATTCATATAGGAAAATATTCAAAATATATTTTGAAATCAAAAGGCAGATTTTAAAATGATATGTTCCTAATTTTGTATAAATAATTTATATATATAGGTATATTCATTCATATGTACCTTCACACAGACATGAAAGCTGCAAAATAATAGGAAGGAAAACACCAAAAGATTATTGATAATAGTGATTTTATCTGAGTTACAGAATATTGGGAGCTGTTTTTCTTTTTCTTTCTTTTTTTGACCAGTGATCGAGCCTGTGCCCCCTGCATTGGGAGTGCAGAATCTTAACCACTGGACAGCCAGGAAAGTCCCTGGGAGTTGTTTTTCTTTATTGTATCAATACTTTTCTATATTTCCTGAATGTTCTTACAATGCTCATGTATTACTTTTGTAGAAAAAGACTTTTTATTTTATTTTGTTTGCTTAGAACAGAGGTCAGCAAACTTCTGTAAAGAGCCAGAGAACAAATACCTTTGGCTTTGTGGGCCTTATGGTCTCTGTCTCAACTACTCAACTCTGCTGTTGTAACAAGAATCAGCCATAGACAATACATAAATGCATTGGCATGGCTGTGTCCCAATTAAATTTTATTTACAGAATTAACAGTGAGCTGCATCTGGCCCTCAGGATGTAGTTTGCCAAAGTGTCCTAGAACAGTAGAAGTAAGGAGAAATAGAATTGGGAGAAAACATGGTGGTCAAAGAGTGGAGCAGTTCTGCGTGGATTTAGGTGCTGGTCTCTGGAGTCAGAGTGGTCAAACAAGAAGGAAACTAGAGTGTTGTCCCTGGGGATGATGAATTTGTCTGGATAATAGCAGGGTGAGGGTGGAGGGCAGGAATGTAAACCAGGAGCTAAGACTTTCCAGCTCAGAGGGAGTAACAGGTCACAAGATG
Source organism: Mesoplodon mirus (assembly GCF_964341445.2). NCBI lineage: Eukaryota > Metazoa > Chordata > Mammalia > Artiodactyla > Ziphiidae > Mesoplodon > Mesoplodon mirus. The sequence goes on along the minus strand of NC_138982.1, from coordinate 44,216,323 downwards.
GCAGGGACAGGAGAGGGAGGCTGATGCAGCCATGTGACATGACCCTCAAAGAAGCAAGTTTTTATGCAAGCACAGAGGACTAAGGTCCTGGAAATAGCACTGGGAAATGGGGAGGATGCCAATGTTACTAAACGTTAAGTATCCACTTCAAAGTTCTTATGGAGAAGTTGTGTCTTGGAGAAAAGCCAGTCTTGAGTTGAGTCAAGGAAATGCCTAGGTTAATAAGATAAGTGGGTAAGCTTATTTACTAAGGAATGGGAATTTCAGAAGACACAATGGAAAGAAAGATTTGGGCATAAGAGGGATCCTGGATGGTTTGAGGGAGAAGAGGCAGAGAGTGCAAAGAGGATGATACTGCCAGGAGAGAACAGACATGTTTGAGGCCTGTTGGGTTTACAGGGATCAGTGTCCGGAACGAGCAGGCAGTAGCTTACATTAATTATAGTTTGGTGAGTCAAGAGTAGGCAATGGGATTAATTAATTCCCAGGCCCTCAGTACAGTAAAAAATAGCAATCTCTGGAGGATGGGAGGTCTTTTCCTAACCAGGTAGCTGCTACCCCCTCTTTCCCCCATCCCATCTCACCCAAGGCCCACACTTGGCTAAGTTTCCTTAGGTCCCCATTGAGACAAGCCATGGATATGACTTGATTGGGCAATAATATTTTTATCATCTTTATTGCATTCTCCACTGCATTCCTTTTTATTCACTTCACCTTTGGTGCATTGCCTGAAGGAAAAACTCAACAAGTAAGGAAGGAAAGAATGACCTCCTAACCAAATCTTGCCACCTCCAGCCTTTCCTTCTTCCAACTGTCCCATACTGGGCTGCCAGATGTACGTACACAAAGTCCAGATTGTGGCACTCTCCTAATCAAGAAGGATTCATATGATCACAGATCTCCAAAGTAGGGAGTGCAAACCCCAGGGAATGCACAAGATAAATCACTGGCTTATGGGGGAAAAGTATTGGAAATCTATTTTTCTAGTTTTTAATATTTTACTAAATTTATTAGCTGCATACATTTTGATCACATGATAATGATTTTTCCTTTTAAAAGACTATTTTTTGAAGTTGCAGCAAAATTAAACAGAAAGGACAGAGGTTTCTCATATACCCCTGTGCCCACACACGCACAGCCTCCCCCATTACCAGCATCTCCCAGCAGAGTGGTACGTTTATTGGTGAACCTACATTGATGCATTATTATCACCCAAAGTCCATAGTTCATATTAGAGTTCATTCGTGGTATTTTACATTCTAGGGCTTGGACAGATGTATAATAACATGTATCTACCATTATAGTATCATACAGAATAGTTTCACTGCCTTAAAAATCCTCTGTTCTCCATCTATTCATCCCTCTCTCCCCACCCCATTCCTTGGCAACCATTAATCTTTTTACTGTCTCCACAGTTTTGCTTTTTCCGGAATGTCATATAGTTGGAATCATACAATATGCTGCCTTTTCAGATTGACTTCTTTCACTTAATAATATGTATTTAAGTTTACTCCATTTCTTTTTTTTTTTTTTCTTTTTTTGCGGTACCCGGGCCTCTCACTGTTGTGGTTTCTCCCGTTGCGGAGCACAGGCTCTGGACACGCAGGCTCAGCGGCCATGGCTCACGGGCCCATCCGCTCTGCGGCATGTGGGACCTTCCCGGACTGGGGCACAAACCCGTGTCCCCTGCATCGGCAGGCGGACTCTCAACCACTGTGCCACCAGGGAAGCCCTACTCCATGTCTTTTTATGGCTTGATAGCTCATTTGTTTTTAGAGCTGCATAATATTGCATAGCCTGGATGTACCACGGTTTATTTATCCATTTACTTACCAAAGGACATCTTGGTTGCTTCCAAGTTTGGACAGTTATGAATAAAGCTGCTATAAACATCCAAGTGCAGGATTTTTTCATGTTCAGGTTTTTGTGTGGACATAAATTTTCAGTTCATTTGGGTAAATACCAAGGAACATGACTGCTGGATCATGTGGTAAGACTGTGTTTAGTTTTGTAAGAAACAGCCAAACCATCTTGCAAAGTGGCTGTAGCATTTTGCATTCCCACCAGCAATGGATGAGCATTCCTGTTGCTCCACATCCTCACCAGGATTTCATGCATCAGTATTTTGGATTTTGGCCATTCCAAAAGGTGTGTACTGGTATCCCATTGTTGCTTTAATTTGCATTTCCCTGATGACATATTATGTGAAACATCTTTTTATATGCTTATTTGCTATCTGTATATCTTCTTTGGTGAGATTCAGGTCTTTTGCCCATTTTTTAAATTGGGTTGTTCATTTCCTATTGTTGAGTTTTAAGAGTTCATTAACTGTTTTGGATTAAAGTCCTTCATCAGATATGTCTTTTGCAAATAATTTTTCCCAGTCTGTGACTTGCCTTCTCATTCTCTGAAAGGGCTCTGTTTTTATTTTACCTGCAAAGAAAGAAATTAAGCTTTGCTAATATTTAGCATATCAATTATTGATATAAACATATATAATAACTAGTCATACATATATTGGGGATGCATATTCAAATATTTTGTTACTAATAGGGTGCATGATAAAAAAATTTAGAAACCCCTAATGCAGGGAATAAAGTCTAGATTCCTTATGTCGGCGTTTAAGTCCTTACAAAACCTGCTACACGCCCTCTCTATTTATCTTCATACGTCAGATTGTCTGATCCATTTTAATCTATCCCTTTGGTTTTCAGCCTACGCACGACATCGCCCTGTGCTTAGAAAGCCTCAAATAAAGTCTCTGTTGAGATGAGACATGGTACAATGACACTACGTCCTTCTGTGCCCTCTCCAGTTGAAGTGTGGAATGCAGTCGAGGGCTCCCTGTCTCTAAGGGCCAGCAGTCGGTGTTGACATATTCCTGTCTCTGCATTGGCTTGTAGGGTATTTTACCACTCTCCCTGAAATGTTCATTCCCCTCTGCCATTGGGCTGCCCGTTCCCATCCTTGTCACTATGACTCTGCCACCCTCCGGGACTCCCCCACATTCACGAGTGGCTTTAGTGTCTCTCCTTTCCTGCCCTATCTGACTTCAACACCCCTGCTGATGGGCCACCCACCCGACATCCGAAACTCTCCCCATCTTGCCTCCTCTACCGCTCCTCTGTTTCTGCCACCCTCTTGTTCCTACAGTCACACCCTCGTGGAGCAGTTGTCTTCATCCCACACAGCAAACCTTGCTCTGCCCTTAGCTGCCTTTTCTTCCACCTCTCACACACCCTTGGTTAGGTTGAACTGACTTTTCAGCTTCATTGAGAGCTTCAGTCCCTCTGTCTCTAGGAGTCCAATCTACCGGACTCCTCCTGGTTTCACTTCCTTGTCTGTGAGCCCCAATCCTGCAGTCAGTCATTTCAGTGATACCCACACAGCACCCTCTGCAAGTCTTGACCTTCTTCCTCTGGACCACATGTCTTTCCAGGACCCAACTCCAGCTGGACTTGCCCGTTTCTGTTCACAGCCTGCTGAGGCCAGCTGAAGGGCCTCCCATCGCTTGGCTCTTGGGGCCCTGACAAGTGTTCCTCTCCATCCCCGGGCGGGACCACAAGGCTCCCCAGGCTCAAGCTCCTCATTTTTCCTTTATTTCCCACTCCGCCCAATGGTGACTCCACATATTTGCCTCCTCAAGTCCCTGATCACACTCCCATATCTCAACCCTCAACAGATTGAAACTCCCAGTTTCCAAATAAAAGAAATGATCCCAGGTCAAAATTCCCTCCACTTCTCTCCAGTTCATTTCCAAAGTCGCCCATTCTTACCTCCTTCTCTCTTGCTCAGAGTAGGTGTCCTTCTCTTCTCTCAACTATCCTCCCACCTCATCTCACTCCCTCACTTTCCCCAATTACATTGCCCTCCCCCAGCAGCCTTTCTACCCTAAATCAGCCTCACTCTCTCCACTGACCGTAAACACATTCAGATAATCCCCATCCTAAAAATTCACTCTTCCCTTGATCCTGCATCCCTCTCAAGCCACTTTCCATCCCTCCCCTTCCCCTTACCATCAAACCTCCTTTTTAAAAATGTTTACTTAAATTTTTTTTTAATGTTAACATTCTCACTAAAGAAAATTTGGAAAATACTGAGAAACTAAAAGAATTAAAAACAAGTGCCTCCTTTAGTCCTATATCTCAGATACAAACACTATTAACATTTTTTCTGTATTGTATTCATCTTCCTCTGCTCCATAGAGGTGCTTTGTAAAACAGAGTCAAATTACCCTGTAGTTTCAGTGGTCTATCCGGCTGTTAAGCTTGTAACTTAACATTGTAACATAAACAGTTTCTGTTACTACACAGGCCTCACATAATTTGTAATGACTGGTCAGTATTCCAGCAAATGGTCACACCATAGTTTACTTAACCTCTTCTATTGTTGGATATTTAGGTGGTTCCTGTCTTCTCACAGTTGTAAGTGGCATGACAATTGTTAAAAACAAGACAACAGGCCCCAAATGGAGTTGCCAAACCCCACATCACCAAACCAAGACTTGACTTAAATACAGTTTTGGCTCTCCCAGAAACGGAATCTTAAACCAGTCAACCAGGAACTGTCTGGTCAGCACTACTTAGGTAACCTGCCACCATCCCCTAAAGCAAAGTAGCTTTGCAATAACCAACCCACTTTTTTGCCTAGTATAACTTCCTTGTTCCCACCCCTTTCTACCTGTAAGTCTTTCATTTTGTACAGCTCTTGGAGCTTCTTGCTATCTGCTCGATTGGATGCTGCAATTTGAATCGGTTTTTGCTCAAACATACTAAAACTTTTTAGTATATGCCTCAGTTTATCCTTTAACACAATATTATTATGCATAACATTTTCCAATATTTATGAATACTTACTAAGGGTAGAGTCTCAGAAATGGAACTAATATTCCAAAATAATAGAAATATGTAAAGATTTTTGGCATTTATTGTCAAATTGCTCTCCAAACAAATTTTACTGATCTACACTGCCAAAATACGAGACTATCCATTTTACTGAACTTTTGCCATCACTCCACATTATCATTATTTTCCCCCCAAAGTGTTAACTTATAACTGCTCTAGTAATTAAGAGATAATTTAGTATACCCCTATCACATCTCAATCCATTATACTTTGACTCATATTCACACCAATATAATGAAATTACTCTGGAGAAAGGTCACCATTGACTTCCTCATCTACCTAAGCCAGTGATCCACTGATTAGTTTTTTCTTCTATTAACTATTTAATCCCTCTGCAGTGTTGTTGTTTATCCCCTTTTTAAGCTCTTTGTCTCCATCTCCTCCAGCATCCTCTAAAATGTTAGAGTCCCTGGGATTTTCATCTGGACTCTTCTCACTTTATATGCTCTGCCTGGCAATCTTATCCATTGCACAACTTTAATTTATTGAGTGGTCTTATTCCATAAAATTTCCTCCTTCTGGTGTATTTTAAACCCTCCCCCTGCATAATGGCCCTACACCCTCAGCATAGAAATGTACTCAAATCTCTTCCATTTGTTTTAAAGGCCCTTCCTCAATGCTGTATTCCTCTTTATCATGTGTTGTTTTCTTCTATTTACAACCAAGCTTTTAAGAACAGTGGTCTCAACTTCCTGAACTCCTGTTTCTTTTTTTTTTAATGTTTTTGCTGTTTATTTTTTCTTATATTGTTCACAGCTAGGATTACAGAGGTTGGGATGAGTTTAGCAACAAACTACATCAATGGGCTTAAAACAATTTTTTTTTGTAATGGAATGGGCTCATTGGCAGCCCTAATCATGTTCATAAATGAGGATAGAAAATGCTAATAGGTTTATTTCATACCAGGATTCAGTACATCATGTCATCTCGTGAAGTATTATGTCCATTTCCCTCTCATTTCATAGTTATAAATTTTGGACTCTTTCAACTTGGGCTTAACAGAAACTCATATTTTTACTGCAGTTTGGCTCCCCTGCACAACCCCACCGTTCCACCGAAACTGCTGTCAAGAAAGGTCACCAGAAACCTCCTGGTGCTGATCTAGTGGATATCTGTTTAGCTCTATTTTGTTCAAACTCTCAGTGGCATCTGACCCTCTGACAACCTATGTCCTTTTTGAATTCAATCCCTTGTCTGTGGAGCCTGGCTTTCTCCTCTGCAGACTTTTTTTTTTTTTTTTAATCTCATCTTCCTCTGCTTGTCCCTTAAATATTAGTTTTCCCAGAGTTCCACCCCGATTCTCATCTCATGACCTTACCTCCTCCTCTCTCCATCCTTACGTGGATGAGAGGGAGCTCATCCACTCCCACAGTTTTACCTCCTGTGGAACTGATGAGGATCCTACTCATCCCCTTTCAGCTTCGGGTCCCTATATCAAACATCTATTATAAATCTCCACTTAGAGATCCATCAGGCTCTTCAGATTGAAGAGTCCCAACTCAGTTCTCCATCTCCTTCTCTCTCAAACCTGCTCCACTCCCCTGATGGCTATACAACTCCTCAGCCCAGTCACCTGGCCTGAAACCTCTGGGGTCATTCTTGACCCCTCCCCACTCCTCACTGCCATATTTGATGGGTGTTATTTTCTACATCCTTAATATATCTCAGATTCATCCCTTTCTGTTGGCACTGTCACTTCTGTCTCTGCAGCAGCATCACCTCTGACAGGGCTCGCTGGTTCATGACTGTATCAGTCAGGGTTCAACTAGAGGATCAGAACCCTTGGGAGTTATTACAAGGAGCTGGCTTATGCAGTTGTGCACCCCTCCCTGTTGTGGAGGCTGAATAAACAGTCCCTCTAAGGCTGTCTCTGTATCTGATGCTATACCCTGAAGTCCACAGAGCAGCTGTTCTGGAAGAAAAGACTGATGTGAAGTGGGGGGATGGAGAGCAGCCTGGAACCCACAAGCGTGAGTTGGAACCCCATGTCCATTCTTTTGCCTCTGACCTCATTGAGGAGGGTGTCCTGCAGAAGCTGGGTCTTTTATCATTGTTACCTGGAATGATCTTTATGAGAACCAAGTCTTTAAAACTCTATCATGACTCCAATGCTTTGAGAAGGCTATGCAAATCATACAGCACAGGGGGCCCTCAGGTCCCTGCCTGGCTACCTCTCTGGCTTGGTAACTTGTCCTTCCCCAGTCCTCCCCCTTCTCCCCTCCTCCCCTTCCCCTTTTAATTCACACACAGAAAGACACACACACACGTGCACACATGCACACGCACACACATGTGCCTGTGCACACGTGTGCATGTGCACATACTCAAGTCATATAAAACTGCAGCAGAAAAGAAATTACCCATAATCTTTGGGGCCCAGTTTGTTCAAAATTAATGCTATTTTTGAAGTTCAGCTATCTTAACTCCCAAAAAAAAGGTGAACACTTGAAAAACTATGTTGTTACCTGTTAAAACACAGAAGAGGCTGGGGACAGTCACAAATTATGTATCACAAGCCAGGTATCCTCCATCACATGGGGATTTCATTATAAAGAGCATGACCCAATCCACAAACAATAAATGCTGGAGAGGTATGGAGAAGAGGGAACCCTCCTACACTGTTGGTGGGACCATAAATTGATACAGCCGCTGTGGAGAACAGTATGGAGGTTCCTTAAAAAACTAAAAATAGAACTACCATATGATCCAGCAATCCCACTCCTGGGCATATATCTGGAGAAAACCATAATTCAAAAAGATACATGCACCCCAATGTTCATTGCAGCACTATTTACAATAGCCAAGACATGGAAGCAACTTAATGCTCATCAACAGAGGAATGGTTAGAAGAAGTGGTACATGTGTACAATGGAATATTACTCAGCCATAAAAAAGAATGAAATAATGCCATTTACAGCAACATGGATGGACCTAGAGATTGTCAGACTGAGTGAAGTAAGTCAGACAGAGAAAGACAAATATCATATGATACCGCTTATATGTGGAATCTAAAAAAAAGGGTATAAATGAATTTATCTACAAAACAGAAATAGAGTTACAGATGTAGAAAACAAACTTATGGTTACCAGGGGGTAAGTGGGGACAGGGATAAATTGGGAGATTGGGATTGACATAAACACACTACTACATATGAGATAGATAAGGACCTACTGTATAGTACAGGGAACTCTACTGGGAACTCTGCTCAATACTCGGTAATGGCCTATATGGGAAAAGAATCTAAAAAAGAGTGGATATATGTATATGTCTAACTGATTCACTTTGCTATGCACCTGAAACTAACACAACATTGTAAATCAACTATACTCCAATAAAATTTTTTTAAAAATTAATGAACCAAAAAAAAAAAAAAAAAAGAGCATAACCCTGTTCTCCTAAGTCAGGCCGTCCTCCCTGTCATCACTGACTGTCATCTGCAGCCCCATGATGCCTGTTATCCACCACATGCCACTGGCCACTGGAGCAAATGATTCTCAAGTTACAATGGAATGGATCGAAAAATAGGCACTTATTTAAAAAGCCTTTTTAGAACATTTCTGGGTTTGGATTTGTTGGTGCTTAGACTCCCCTGAATCTGCTCTTACTTCGAGGTCTTGATCATGTGATTCCTCTGCCCTTCCTTTGCCCTTCGTCATGGAACTAACTCTTGTTAACTTCAAAGCTTGTGTAGGATGTCACGTCCTCCAGGAAATCTTTGCTAGTTCCCCTTGGCCCCTCCATTTGCCCAGGACTGGGTTAGGGGCTAATCCGTAGGCTTAACTTTTGTCGTTAGACTTACCACATGGTATTTCATCTGCTTCTCAGGCAGGGAATATGCTGCTTTTAGAGGATTTAGTTCCTAATCCCCAGCATGTAGCATAGTGCCTATCACAGCTTCATTCACTGGAGAAGAATTTAGGACATTATACTTGAATGAAGGAACTTGCTTCTTACCTGCACCCCCATCCTGCCAAAATCCTGATCCATCTGTCTGTCCATGGACGAGTCCAAAAACGAAAGCTTAGGACATTCAAATGAAGATCATTTCCCAGTGTTTTATACAATGCTGGTGTGAATACTATTTTTTATAATTTTGTGGAGGGCAATGTGATAAATTATCAAAAACTTTAGCATTAGGAATTGCCTTTAACTCTGTAATTCCATTTCTAGGCATTTGTACTAAGAAAATAATTAAGGGTGTGAACAAAGGTTTACCCACAATAATGTTAATTGTAGTGTTGTTTATAACAGCAGAAAATTGAAAATAATCTATGCATCTAAAAAAGAGAATTAATTTGAATAATTGTCAATGAACTATATAGTAATTGAAAATTAAATTCTACACTTAGGTTTATTTATATGTTAAGATGTACATGATCTATTGTTGGATTTTAAAAGCAACTTACAATACAGTAATACAATACAGTAAGCACAGTATTTTATTATTTTTATATAAAAATATGTGTAACGTATGCATAGAAGAAGGTATAGTGGAATATCTTATCTTTTTTATTGTCTGTTTCTTAAATTTTTCTAAAATGCATATAAATTGCTTCTAAAATATTATTTTAGCAAGAAAAACATTAAAGTTACTTGTAGTGAGTTCTCCAATCCCTCTACCTAAGCTCTGTTAATAGGCATAAATTCTTTGGGACTGAAAGAAAAAAGAAAAAAATTACCGAACATTAAGACTTGGGACTGGCTGGGCATACAACACATACATGATCTCATTTGGTCCTGTAAAATGTATATGTTGCCTCCATTTATATTGATGAGAAAACTGAGTGCCAGAGAAAATAATTGCTCTTGTGCCTGAAATCACACAGCTAGTGACAGATTCCATCCAACAGGTTCACCCAACCATAAACTCCAGCCTTTCTTTCACACCACACAGCAGAGGCCCCACTTGGGAACACCCACCCCTGAGGCCAGTGCCGGCACTGGGAAGGGTGAAAACAAATTCATTCCCAAGGTCAGTGTCCTCTAATGTAAGCCCACCAGAGGTCAGGGACCCTTGCATTAACAGAAGGTGGATCGAAGCTGTGGGGCTTATTGGTTTTGCCCTGTAGTTAATGATAGTCTATCTATCTGAGTATTGACCCAACAAGTTCCACGATGAAGGAGAACAGCAAACACCACGCACTCGCCCGGAAGAGCACCAGGTTGGGTTGTCTTGCATTCAACCCCTGCTGGATGTGTGGTTTCAGGAGGATCATCTAATTTCTCCGAACTTTGGTTATCCCATTTACAGAATGTGAGGGTTGGCGGCCCAAACTCCAAGGACCCTTCCATCTCTGATGCTCTACCATCCTGTGATAAAACACATATCACACATGCAGGAAGGGCATCTTCACAGGAAGGGGAACAGGAACAAACATTTCCAGTGTCTCAAAGACCCCAGTTTTCACCAACCCTCAGAGAGAGGTTTTCCTATTCTTGTTTTCAAGATGAGGAAACTGGTTCTTAGAAAAGTTACAGGGACGATTTCTCAAACTTCTGAGCAGCTTCCTATGTGGAACTTCACACTCTTTCTCCCTCTCCTCACCCCTTTCTTATTCTTTTTAAGAATCTGTGATTAGGATAACTTCCAAGTTTTCTAGAAAATTAGTGAAGGGCAAGTTAATGCTTTCTCTAACAGAGTGGCAAAAGGCTGGCACATCTTTTTTCCTCTGATAGAAACAGATATCTTTGCTCAGCTCAGCTGCAAGTCCTTTAGCCTGGCTCAGGGGATGCAAGACCAATCTTTCTTAAAGGGACATTCCTCGAAGCTTACTTATTCTTCATTTATTTCCCAGAAATATGATACACTCTGAGTGCTGTAGAACACACAGCCTCCATGTTCTTTGTGTGCTTTGAGGACCTGGATCCTGAGCATTTGCACTCAGTACTGTCAAAGACACTGCTTAGAGTACCCCAGGACTCAACTGTGTTTTGAAAGTGAAGGAAATTTAATAAATTTTTTGAACACTGAAAAGCAAGGTAATGGCAAGGTAATGTTTGTAATTTAGAAACAAAGAAGACAACTTCAGAAATGTTGTTCTCTGTTCATTTCCTACTAACTGGAAGATACTGGTACAATGGGGAAGGGACAGGAAATGGAAAAAATTCACCCACTCCCTCCAGATTCAGGGCAGGAATTTTCAGTCTTCCCTCCTTCTCTGCTACCCACCCTTGTATCATTACCCCTCTTCTCTTCTCCCCTCTCTCTCACCATCCACTGTTCCCCTTAGAGCTTCAACAGGAGCGGCTCAGTTCAGCTGGCAATTAGGCGGTAATTATCAGCAAAGGGCATAATTGAGGTGTTACCTCCTGGAGGACATAAACCTCATCCTTGCCTCCAGTGAAATGCAGACAGGGCTAGTTCCCTCCCCCCTGTGCTCCTATAGCATCCAGATGTGTGTGTGTGTGTGTGTGTGTGTGTGTGTTAGTTAATCTTCATTATTTGCAGATTCTGTATTTGCAAGTTCACCTACTTGCTGCAACTTACTTGTAATCCCAGAATCCTTGTCCACACTCCTATTACTTTGGCAGATATGCACAGAGTGGTGGAAAAGTTGAGTCCCTGGATGGAGCAGTTTGAGTTTTGAGCTGAAGTCAAATGTGTTTGTGCCCTGCTTTTTGTTTCCACTCTGATGCTATAAACAAGTGTAATTTTTGCAGTCTATTTAGTGCCACATTTTTCACAATTTTATGCTTTTTGTTGATGACTTCATTATTTAAAATATCCCCCAAGCATAGAGCTAAAGTGAACAAGAAGGCTGAAAATGCACTCGTGTGATAAACTTCATTCAGGTATGAGTTACAGTGCCTGGTAAATTCAATGTTAATGAACTAACAGTAAGTACTAAATAAGATGTCTTTGAACAGAAACACATATAAAACAGGGTTATGTATTATTATTGATTTGATGAAAATGTTGTGACCAGAGAATCAGTGGACGGACACACACACACACACACACACACATAACACCATATTGTTATTTTCTCCTTACAAATATTCCTTCTCCTCTAGGCTATATGTTCCTTATGAGTCAGAACCCTGTCTAATTCATATCTCAATCTCCCCTTCTATTTAGTGCCTGGTACTTATAGGTGCCCACCAGGAGTCTGCTGAATGAAGAATGAACGACAATCTTCTAAAGTTGTTTGAACCACACTGCAAAACCTCTAGTCCATTGGACACCCCCCGCACAGGCCTGAATCCCCATATGGGTTGTTTCCTTGGTTTCCCCAAAGCGATCAGTGTGGAGGTGTCAAGATAAAGTCATTTGTATTAGTACATGTTTGAATAAAGCAAATGCCAGCTTCATAGCTATAATTTTATTCCCTGTATGCTGCCATAATACATATTAATTATAACATGAGAAAGCCTTGGATCTCTTGGGCTCCCTGGCCCCAAGAGTAAACACTGAGTAAACTTATGTAAAAAAACGTGAGATGGCATCTTATAAAGGACGGGGTCCATCTTTTAAAGGAAAGAGTCTTTCTCTTTAGAAAATTTACAGAACTATAGTAGAACTCTGACAGTCAGTCTCTAAAATTCCAATAGAGTTAGTATATAAATTCTCTCCTTGACTCTTTCCCTAGGCTCAGCCCTCGTGGCCTTATCAATCCTCGGGGCTTCTACTATCAAGGCAAAGAGTTTGTCTTCCAGCCCTAGCCTCTCTCACTTGATTGGCAAACAATTATTGAGCAGGTACTGTCTGGTAAACATCACATGGATATCCTGCAGGTATGTTGAATCCAGTATTTATTCCAAAATTTAGCTCCTCATCTCTTTCCTATCTTTCCCTCAAACCTACTCCTCTTCCTGGCATATCTTTTTCATGATACGCCTCCCTAACATTCTCCCCAAATCATATCTCTGCAGCCATTTCTGGCCCTTCTTCACCCACGTCCCCCATCAGCTGCTTGCCAAGGCCCTTGCATGTTGAGTGAATGAACAAACTAAGCAGACCAATCAGTGATTCTGTCCTGGCTTCACACTGTTGAAACATTTCCTCCTCAAAGGTATCAGGATCTAGAGAGTATGAGGTAGAAATTATCAAAAGTAATGGAAAGGAGGAAAGCTCAGGGATGAAGACTGGGGCAGAACAAGCACAGCATCAGGCCTCATTGACTCAGGGTTCCAGAAGTGGTACAGGGATCATCTGTGTGGTCAGTCATTTCATAGAAAAATGAACATATGCACTCAGTCTAGTGGGAGTGTGAGGTGGTACTTCTGAAATCCATGTATAATGCTGTTGTTGGGAATGTCTCAAGCTATCAGCATTTGGCCCCCAAACTTAAATCTTCTCACTGGGAGATCACTTTACATTTAGGGTTTCCTGTTACATGGAGCTTAGTCTGCTTGGACTGCTGTAACAAATACCATAGACTGAGTGGCTTAAATAACCGAAATTTATTTCTCATAATTCTAGAAGCCAGAAGTCCTTGGCTAGAAGTTCAAGATCAGGGTGCCAGCCTGGTTGGGTTCTTGATGAGGACTCTTCTGGCTTGTAGACAGCCACCTTCTTGCTGTATCCTTACATGATGGAGAGGAAGAGCACTGGTCTTTTTCCTCTCATAAGGGCACCAATTCCATCACAAGGGGTCCACCCCATGATGTCATCTAAACCCAATTACCTCCCAAAGACCTTACCTCCAATACCATCACACTGGGGATGGGGTCTTCAACATATAGATTTTGAGGGGACACATTCAGTGTGTCCACTGAATGAATTCTATACCATTTGGACATTTATGGTAAATAATGCCACTAATAATTTCCTGCTTTTAATCATTATCTGGTATTTATATAACTAGCAACTTTATAGTATTTTGAAATTTTTATTTTGATTATCTTCAAAATTACAGAATTGTAGTAGTACAAAGACCTCTCAGATATTCTTTGCCCTTTGAACCAATTGTTGATATTTTATCACACTGTCTCTGTCCCTTTCTCTCTCTCTCTCTACACACACACACACACACACACACACACACACACACTCAGATTACCATTATTTTTTTCAAAACCATTTGAGAATAAGTTACAGATATCATCACTTTTCTCTTTATTCCTAAATACTTCAGGTCTATTTTCTAAGAACAAGCATATTTTCTTACATGATCACAGTATCATTATCAAATTCAGAAAATTTAACATGCATATACAATTATATAATTTACATTCCATTTGCAAAATTTGTTAACTGTTCCAACGGTATTTTTTTTTTTTTTTTTTTGCGGTACGCGGGCCTCTCACTGTTGTGGCCTCTCCTGTTGCGGAGCACAGGCTCCAGATGCGCAGGCTCAGCGGCCATGGCTCACGGGCCTAGCCTCTCTGCGGCATGTGGGATCTTTCCGGACTGGGGCACGAACCCGTGTCCCCTGCATTGGCAGGCGGACGCTCAACCACTGTGCCACCAGGGAAGCCCCCAATGGTGTTTTTTAAAGCAATCTTTCCTCCTTATCTCAAGATTCAATCCAGGATCAAACTGGAATCACATATTGCCTTTAGTTCCAAAGTCTTTTTAATCTCCTTTAGTCTAGAATAGTTCTTAGGCTTTTCTTTGTCTTTCATGAGTTGACATTTTGGAAGAGTACAAACTCGTTGTTCTGTAGAACACCCTTCAATTTGGTGTGTCTAATCTTTCCTCGTGATTAGATTTAGGTTATGCTTTCCCCCTCCCCACAAGAATACCGTGGAAGTGCTGCTGTGTCCTCAGTGCATCACATCAGGAAACATGTGGTATGTTTGTCCCATTATTGGTGATGTTAATTTTGATTGTTTGGTTAAGGTGGTGTCTTCTATGTTTCTCTGCTAATGTAATTATAATTTCTTCTTTTACAACTAATAAGTAATTAATAATTAATAAGTAGTTTGTAGGGAGATATTTTGAGACTATATAGATAAACTATTCCATATAAAATTTTCATTCAGTCATTTTAATATACATTGATGATTCTTACCTTAATTAATTATTACAATGATGGTTACAATGTTGATTTTCTGTCATTTTGTCTATATTTAGTAATTGGCATTTTATTGTAATCAAAAGTTTTTCCTTCTTCCTTATTTAGTCAGTACCAGTAGAGACTCATGGATCACTATTTTATTCAATGAGTTTAATTCACGACTATCATTATTTGTTTTGATGCTCAGGCTATCCTAGATTTGGCAATTGATTTCCTTCAAGTGGTTCTTTTTACGTGAACTAATCATTCTTTCAGTACTTGCTTACTTTCTGGCACAAGGCCATCTTGTACTTTTTCTTTTCTTGGAATTAGTCACTTCTTCAAGGAGCTTTGCTTGCTTTTCATGGGGACCAGAGCGTAGAAACCAAGATCTGAGCACTCGATGGGCTCACTGCTACTGAGTGCCTTTGCTTCTAGGTCTGCACAGTGGACAAAACTGGAAAGAATAGTAATTTTGTATGGTTCAACAGTCACTCGTGCTACCTATGTAAAATTATGAGTTTATACTGCCTTCTCTAGCACCTATTCAAACTCACAGTGTTTTCCTTGTCTTCCCCCTTTCTCACTCTCTTCCCCAGTGAGAACCAAACGGTAGAACAACGTTATTTGCTCAGTATTACAACACAGAAAATAGTTCCAGGAATTGCTACATTTATTCCACTATGGAAGAACAAACCTACTAAGGAGAGTTCAAGATTTGTTTGCATTTCTTTTTTCTTAAGATTGATAATATACAATCAAAGAATTGTATTCAAAAGTTACTTGGATTAATTCTTTTTTTTCCCTTTCACTGTTTGGTATGCATCTGAAATACAGGCTCATTTGTTTCTGTTTGTATTCAATTTTACCTCCCCTCCCCCAGTTTTATTGACTTAATTTTATTGTTTTGACTCTGTATAATAAAACATTAACATGATTCCAAAAGTCGAAACTGTACAAAAAGGATACCCCAAAAATAGTACTAGCAATTTTGAGTAATATATTTTTGTTTCATTTATATTTAGAATTCTCTTTTAATCAGTTAGATATGCCTCCTTCCAATGGGATTTGGTGAGATCGCCCACTGAATACACCTCCTCCTTGCCCCACTCAACTTTGGCTGTCCCGTATCCCTTTTCTCTTTCCAGCTTTACTGTGATGTAATTAATATCGAACATTGTATAAATTTTAAGGTGTACAACATGATGATTTGCTATATGTATATATTGCAAAATAATTACCATAATACCGTTAGTTAACACATCCATCACTTAATATACCTGCCATTTTTCTCTTTTTTGTGTGTGGTGAGAACATTTAAGATCTACTCTCTTAGCAACTTTCAAGTATACAACACAGCATTGTTAACTAATCTAGCTAATGTCACCATGCTGTACATTAGATCCCCAGAACTTACTCATATTATAACTGGAAGTTTGTACCCTTTGACCGCCATCACCCATTTCCCCCACCTTCTAACCTATATCCTTTTACTTCAGCGGAATCTCCTTAACCCCCAACATGCAGACCAAATCCAGAAAAGAAGCTACTGAATCATAGCAGAGCTTCCACTGAAAGAAAATGTGTCAGAGCTGCAGCCCCTCCATGACAATGTGTCCTGAAACCAAGTTCTGGTTCTGTTAATTTGGCAGATCTTACACTTGGGGTATTAGAAAGGACATATGTTTTGGGGTGACACAGTCATCAAATGGGCATGAAGATAACTTCCAACAAGGCTTTATGAGGGTTGAGGGAGCAGCTCCTCAGAGAGAGTCTGTCCCTAATTAAATCTTAGCCTTCTGTCTGGACCATGCCTCTAATTCAGGAACCAGGGTGTATGCCCAGCACTGGATGCCAGCTATTGAAGGCCAAGTGTATTGTTGCCTGGTATTCTGAAGTGACAAGGCAGTCTATTTGCAGGATATAAAAGCGTGATCAGAGAGGAAGAACTTGGTGGTGTTTGTCCAGCCTGCTGGGGAGATGCCAGAGAGACATCCCTCTCCAGTGTAAATTAACCATCAGGCGTCTGGTTTATACATCAGTTGCTTGTGCATAGTGTGAGTTGGCCCCCAGGCCTGAGTGACCCTGGGTACCCTGCAAAGCTGAGACATCCTTGATATCTCTTCAGAAACCACCACAGCTGCCTCCAACCTCCTTCATTAAAGTGAGTGTGAGATGTGGTTTGGAGATCCTACCTGCCTTCCCTTAGGGTCCCTGTTATCTTTTAGAATCTCTTTGGTGACATGCTGAGGGCCAACTGTGTCCCAAGCACTTTATTTGTGTGCAGGACCCTGCCTGATCCTCACATCCTTCCTGTGGGTTAAATGTGGCCTCAATCTATGTATTAACGCTCACAGGGCTGACGAGTGGTAGAGCTGGGATCACACCCAGGCTTGTTTGAGCCCAGAGTCTGTGCTCTTGGCCACAACACCATAGGGATTCTTGGAGAAAATCCCACTTTCAATACTGCAAAGCAGATTTGCCCCAAGAATATTTTGATACTGAAAGATGAGCTCTAAACCTTCTGAATTTTTTCATACATTGCCTACATATGATTGATAAAAGGGAGAGAGAGGTTCCAGAGTCCAGGAACTTTAGGAGACAGACTGTCAATGGGTGGCCTGAGGCTCCTGGGTGGGTTGGGAGCAACAAATACCCTTCAGTTTATAGAGGAGGCAGCTGGAAGGGTTGGAAGGGCATAGAAGGTAAACTACATAATTCACATTTTTTATTTTTACTGCTGCTCCAGCTCCCGCTTCCTTGGACGCCCTCCCTGCCTTGCCCATCAGGCATACTCCTATTCCTCCTTCAAGCCCCAGCCAGAATGTCACTTCCTCTGGGAAGCCTTTCCTGACTTCTCCAGCAGAGCTAGTTCCTCCCCTGTCGCTTTCCTAGAATCCACTCACTGAAGACAAGAACTCTGCCTTCTTCTCTGAAGCCATATGGGCTAGATGTACACCCTGCTGTAAAACCTTGGGCAAGCTGCTTAACCTCTCTGTTCCTCAGTTTTCCTCATTTGAACAATGGGAATTATAGTGGTACCTAGAGTGCTGGGTTGGTTGAGGACTTTAAATGAGAGGAGGAACACAAAATGTTTAGCACAGGGCTGGCACACACTGAGAGCTCAGCAGCGGTACTTATTATGTGTAATGCTGAGCCTTGGCAGCATATGGAATAAATGTTCATTCAGTATTTATGGAAGGAAGAGAAGATAAAAGGAGGAAAGGAGAAGGGAGAGAGAAACACAGCAACCAGCTGCAGAGACGGTCTTTAATGAGGGCAGTGCCAGCCTGACATTCTGGAGCTGTGGCTGCTGAACATTCTTCCTGAGTACACAACCCACCCTCTCAGGTCAAGACTTGATACCATTTTTCTACCTCCCCAGGGACCTAATCCTATGGGCTGTGCCTCTCCCAGCTGCAGCAAACAATGCCTCACCTGGCCAACCTCTCCCTGTTGTAAAATCAACAATCCTCTATCTCTGCCCTGAATCACACCATTGTCAGGAGGCTGGTGGGTGGGGAGCCCAGGTACCGCCCCCTCCTGGCTCAAGGATAATCAGCCCGGTTTCTCCTAACCTGGCTCCCTGAGCTGTGACTCCGTTTGGGTGGGCTGGGAAAAGTCTCCAGCAGAGTCTCCTGGGGTCTGTGCTATGTGAGACAAGGTGAGGACCACAAGGACAGTCACGGCTGTGACAGCAGATGTTGTCCCACGTGTCCTATGCACCAGGGCTGTACCAAGCACCTTGCACTTACCTCCCCTGTGACCAGTTCTCACTGAGGCCTCAGAACATGGAGGTTCCCGCTACCTTCCTTGGACTGGGAGAGCCTGTGCCATCTAGTCAGTGGCCACATCTGATTGTTAGCATCTTAAATGAGGCGTGCCGTAGTGTAAAACGAGTGGAAATGATCTTATTCATAAATCTTTCTATTAATGATAGATTGAAATGATGATATTTTGAATCTATTGGATTAAGTCAAATGTTAAAATTAATTTCACCTGCTTTTTTCTTTCTTTACTTTTTAAATGTGGCCACTAGGAAATTTAAAATAAAACATGTGACTTGCAGTGTGTTTTATGGAAAGCACTGGATTAGATGATCACCCTAAGCCAGAGCCAAGATTTAAACCTGGGTTGATGGCTCCACAGCCTTGCTTTCACGTTCCTATGCCAAACTAAACTGCTCTGCTGATACTAAAATCCTCCACATACGTGATGGGGACAAAACAGAAGTGTACCTGGGGTGGGGCTCCTGGGGAAAGACCAAATGTGTTCCCTTCTTTCTACAAGTAGGTGCAGGTATGTGTGTGTGTGAGCCTGTGCGTGCTGGTGTTTTATGGGCAAGGAAGCTAAATGTTACGGCACCCACAGTGTCTCAGGCCGTCTACAAAGCAACTGGCAGAGGCAGAATTTTTTTTTTTTTTTTTGCCGTATGCGGGCCTCTCACTGTTGTGGCCTCTCCCGTTGCGGAACACAGGCTCCGAACGCGCATGCTCAGCGACCATGGCGCAGGCTCAGTGGCCATGGCTCTCAGGCCCATCCGCTCTGCGGCATGTGGGATTTTCCCGGACCGGGGCACGAACCCGTGTGCCCTGCATTGGCAGGCAGACTCTCAACCACTGCGCCACCAGGGAAGCCCGGCAGAGGCAGAATTTAAACCCAGGTCTACCTGACTCCAAAGACCGGCCTCCTCTCCCTGCTGCTTCTCACAGGGCTCCGCACTCCACAACCTAGCAGGAGGCTGGGCCCAGGTTGTTTGAAACTGGCTTGAAACACAGATTCCCTGGGCCCTGGTGAACAAGTTCCATCTTACCAGATCCTAGGAGGGATCTCTCCTGGAAAATGGAACCATGTCAGGTAAACAGAAGCGCAGGCATGCCTTCAAGGCAGGGCTGAGGGCTCTCAGCAGTCGCCTGATTCTACACCCGATTTCACAGTTGAGGAAACCGATGCCTCTCACCCGTGGTCACACAGCTAAGGGCTGAACCAGGACATTCGAGTCAAAGTCCAGTTTCCTCTCCGGTCAGTCAGAGTTTAATCCCCCTTTAATCTATTTGCCTTTCTTCTTAGTTGCGGTGAAGGCCTTTACCCCTGCATGTCCAGTGCATTTCCTCAGGCCCCAAACTCTCTCCTCCTCTTTTGGCTTCTCTTAGGTCCTGTCTCCTCCATCCTTCCCAGCCTTTTTCTGTACATCATCTGAGCCCTGTGAATGTTTGTTCCCTCGCTGGCTGTAAATCTTTGTTGTACTCCAATAATTGAACGTCTGACGCCCATACCCATTTCTGGTTTTCATACTCATTTTCCTAGTGTTGCTCCTGGTTGAAAACAAGGCCTCATGCCCATCTCTAAGGAGCTGGGATCATTAGATTTGAGTTTATAAATCAAGCCTTGAAAACTGATTGTTTGCTTGCAGAAATTAGTTAGGGGCTGTATCATATTAAGCTAATTAGTCTTATTAACCCTTGATTACAGAGAGCCTAACACAGTCCCTGGCATAACCCTAACCCTCAATCAGTGCATGTGGGGTTTCAAGTAACTGCCATGATTATACCTATAACACTAGCTGTCCTGGGTACCAAGTGCGGGTCTAGCCCTCCTCGTATAGAAGAATCTCCTATGAGGCAGGCTCTGTGATTAGCCCATTTTACAGATCTGTCTATTGAGGTTTATGGTGGTTACCTGACTTTCCATGTTCATTCAGTTGGTAATTAAAAGAGTTACAATTAGGCTATTGCTGTAATATTTGCTCTGATGAAAAACATTCTAAACTAGAAGTTTTCTATAACTGGTTCTGCCACTAATTCACTTACGATTTTTGTTAGGCACTCCCTTCCTAAACCTCAGTTTTCTCACCTCAGAAATCTGCTGGTTAGTCACTAAATTACCACTAAGGGCACAGTACATTTCTGTGAGTCTGTATGCTACCACCAAGTGATCTACAGTGACCCCCAAGAACATGGTGATTGATGAAGAAAAAACTATTTTCCACTCAACTTTTTAATAAAAATTTAAATTTTATCACAATAGCTAATTACAGTAATCCTTATTAGCAACACAAATCATTATATTTAAGTTTAGTGTGAAATTAAAGTTTTAAATAAACAGATAATATTAAATGACTTGCTTAGGTTTAGTTCACTGTTATCAGCCGTGACTACCGTGCTGCGCATTTCAGTTCAGGGAGGGACATTTCTTTCAAACCACTCGGAATAGCTCCACTTTCAGTAAAAAATCTTCATACCTCTGAGCAGGCTCCTATCAAAGAATCTCACAGATAGCTATCCTTATTTACCAGTGCAGCAATTCCAAAACTGGATTTTGCAGGTTAATAATAAGTATCACAAAAATCTCTCTTATAGTCAAGTTAGTGTAGGAAATTGTGATATAAATAGATTTCTTCACCTCAAAGCTTCAGAGAGCCTTTAACATGCTCACGTGTGTTCAGACTCTATAAGACTGTGCATCTATGGATGCAGCAGTTCCTAAACTTCTTTGAGCACAGAACACTGAGGGTGGGGGGTGGGAAGGGTGGAGAGAGGGGTGGGTAATGTGCATATCTCACGGAATAGGGTTCTATAGAATACCTTCCATGGTAGCCTAGTCTAGAAGCTTTCCTTCTCTTGTGACAAGCTATTTCTGATGTGTGTATGTGTTTTCAAATAGAAAGTTTTAAAAGACGTTTGTGCTTTGTACAGTTCCAGTCAGTAGTAACTTCCACGTGGAACCCCAAGCAGAAGCTAAAAGAGAAAAGCCAGGGTCCGAACCAGTGTATTCCTGTATTTCAGCCCACCTTCCAATCATTATCTATCTCTTAACAATAGTATTAGGTTTTAGCCTCTGAACAAGTTTGTTTCCACACAGATCCATAGAAAAAAGTGTAGAATTGGAGTATGATGCGAGAACTATTGACATGCCATTCACTTTTCTTTTTAAATTAATTAATTTATTTATTTTTGGCTGCACTGGGTCTTTGTTGCTGCTCACTGGCTTTCTCTAGTTGCCTAGAGTGGAGGCTACTCTTCGTTGCAGTGCGTGAGCTTCTCATTGAGGTGGCTTCTCTTGTTGCGGGGCACGGGCTCTAGGCACGTGGGCTTCAGTAGTTGTGGCACATGGGCTCAGTAGCTGTGGCTCGCGGGTTCTAGAGCTCAGGCTCAGTAGTTGTGGTGCACGGGCTTAGTTGCTCCGCGGCATGTGGGATCTTCCCGGACCAAGGATAGAGCCCGCCTCCCCTGCATTGGCAGGTGGACTCTTAACCACTGCTCCGCCAGCGAAGTCCCTCACTTTTTTTTAATGTAAATGAAGTCCTTGTTTTAAAAAAACTAAACGAGGCTAAATAGAACACTTTTTTTAAAAGTTTTAAAAATTTATTTTTTATTGAAATATAGTTGATTTAAAACTATATTAGTTGTGTTGGTTTCTGGATGTACAGCCAAGTGATTCAGTTATACATATGTATGCATATTATTTTTCATATTCTTTTCCATTATGGTTTATTACAGGATACTGAATATAGTTCCCTGTGCTATACAGTAGGACCCTGTTGTTTATCTATTTTATATATAGTAGTTTGTATCTGCTAATCCAAGACTCCTAATTTATCCCTCCCTCACCCCTTTCCCCTTTGTTAACCATAAGCTTGTTTTCTATGTCTGTGAGTCTGTTTCTGTTTTGTAAATAAGTTCACTTGTGTCATATTTTAGATTTCACATATAAGCAATATCATATGATATTTGTCTTTGTCCTACTTCACTTAGTATGATAATCTTTAGGTCTATCCATGTTGCCGCAAATGGCATTATTTCATTCTTTTTTATGGCTGAGTAACATTCCATGAGATACATGTATATATATATATATACATATATCACATCTTCTTTATCCATTCATCTGTCAGTGGACACTTAGATTGCTTCCATGACTTGGCTATTGTAAATAGTGCTGTTAAGGACATTGGGGTGCATGTATCTTTTTGAATTAAAAGTTTCTTCTGGATATATGCCCAGGAGTGGGATGGCTGGATCATATGACAACTCTATTTTTAGTATGTTAAGGAACCTCCATACTGTTCTCCATAGTGGCTGCCCCAATTTACATTCCCACCAACAGTGCAGGAGGGTTCCCTTTTCTCCACACCCTCTCCAGCATTTATTATTTGTAGACTTTTTTTTTTTTTTTTTTGCCGTACACGGACCTCTCACTGTTGTGGCCTCTCCCGTTGCGGAGCACAGGCTCCGGACGCGCAGGCTCAGCGGCCATGGCTCACGGGCCCAGCCGCTCCACGGCATGTGGGATCTTCCCGGACCTGGGCACGAACCCGTGTCCCCTGCATCGGCAGGCGGACTCTCAACCAAGGCGGACTCTCAACCAACTGCCCCACCAGGGAAGCCCTATTTGTAGACTTTTTAATGATGGCTATTCTAACTGGTGTGACGTGATACCTCATTGTAGGTTTTTTTTTTTTTTTTTTTTTTTTTTTTTTACGGTATGCGGGCCTCTCACTGTTGTGGCCTCTCCCGTTGTGGAGCACAGGCTTTGGATGTGCAGGCTCAGCGGCCATGGCTCACGGGCCCAGCCACTCTGCGGTATGTGGGATCTTCCCGGACCGGGGCACGACCCGCGTCCCCTGCATCGGCAGGTGGACTCTCAACCACTGCGCCACCAGGGAAGCCCCCTCATTGTAGTTTTGATTTGCATTTCTCTAATAATTAGCAATGTTGAGCATTTTTTCATGTGCCTATTGGCCATCTGTATGTATGCTAAACAAAACTGTTTCTAGCCAGATCCCAAAGTGCTTTAGGAATCTCATGGGGCCTTTATGTAGATGATATGGGGTTAAAGCCCTTTTTCAGATATAACAAGAATGGTGATCCTGGGAGGTGGAGCATGAAGTCACTGAGCACCATTAGTACAGTGATTCTGGGCTCCAAGACGGAGATAAAGATCAGTGTGGCCAGGTCATCAGCTAGAGGCAAAGTGCTAGGGGCGATGAGAGAACGTGATAGTCTGCATATTCTGACTCAGCTGGAGCCCTGGACACAAACCAGAACTCAATCATGACTTCCTGGGAGCCTTGACCCAAGGGTTTATTTTGATTTCTTGGGAAACAGGTTAGGAAACTTAAACTTAAATCTGTTTACATGTACACATGAATGTGAGATTACTCAGGGGTCTAAGGTTACAGATAGTGGCAAATCCCATCCAAAGTACTGACTCAGGGAAATCCACATTTAGAATTCAAAGAGATAAAATAGGACATTGTGTTTCAAATCCAGATCACTGGTTTAGCTTGCAATCACAAAGCTGCTCAAGTTGGCCTCAGAGCCCTATAAACAGCCCGGTGCCTGCAGCTCTGCATACTGACCCCTCCTGGGCCTTGCTCCCCACAGGATGAGTCTGTTTCTACCCCTGGCGCTCTGCACCCTGGCCGCGTGCTGCGGGGCTGCACCTCCACCCCAGCCAGACCCCAGCCCCTCGCCTCTCCTCTCCCTTGCCTGCGACAGCTCATATGTGCTGGATATCGCGAACTTCATCCTGCAGGACATCAACAGGGACCGAAAGGACGGCTACGTGCTGAGCCTCAACCGAGTGAGCAATGCCCGTGAACACAGACAAGAGGTAAGTGGCAGTACCCTCTGGGGCAGGTGTTTGCACAGTTTGGGGAGGCTGGCCAGGGGACGGGAACCAAGAGACACCTGTTGGCAGGTGTTTTCCAAATCAGAAACCCTGCTGAGTACATGTTGCTCTCCTCTGCCAGGGCGCTACAGGCTCTTATTGTTATTAGAGACAAGTGCTAACGGTATCTGCTCAGAAACGTGAGTCCCGCCGTTTATAAGAAATCGTCACAAACGTCATAGCCTTTGGTTTGGCCATAAAGCAGGGACCTTTTTTGCTGGTCTTTAGGGGTTTCTGCTTCATGTGGGTTGTGCATTTCTCCTCCCTTTCCCACAGGCTGGTCTGGGGTCTCTGTTCTATTTCACGCTGGACGTGTTAGAGACTGGCTGCCATGTGCTCAGCAGGAGGTCGTGGAAGGATTGTGGGGTGAGGGTCTTACATGAATCGGTAAGTACTTGTGTCCAGGAGCTTGAGGGGGGAAAACTAGGTGTTCTCTGTCTACAGGATGAAGATGGTTCAATGTGTACCATCTTTAAATGTCCCTCTTTAAAATCTCTTTGGCGGGGTGCCTATGTGGTTATTCCAATTCTACAGACAAAATAGAGTTTAATCAGAGGGGTGTCTGAGGCTCCCACTGGGGTCATGACACCAGAATTGAAAAGTTGCCCCCAAATTATTTCCTACCTCCAAGACCTTTCTATAGGCTCTGAGCTAGTGTTTAAATTGAGAAAAAAAGATCTGAGGTGTAGTGCTCTGGAAGTGTGTCTAAGGAAAACTGTAGAAGTAATGGAGGGGGAACTTTTAAATTTGTTTTATTTTGCTTTAGTTTGTTTCACTGAACACTGATATGAGATTTGAGGCTGGGGACAGGGAAGGCTATGGTATGGGAGCTCTCAGAGGTTCCATGGAAGGATTTCCTGGAATCATAGAACCTAAAGGGAGTCAGAATTGATCCTATTAAAGATGACCATAGAAGAGGCTTGAAAATAACATAGTCAGTTTTCATTTGGTTCTCAATTATCCTGAGGTTATTTTCATTAATTTATATGAAATTTTATGAGTACAGGAGTGTGATACAGGTGTTTAGAAGTGAACTATTTGACCAAGATATCTTTTTCTAATCATTTAACCAAATTTGTCAAACTGCACCTACCTGGTTTTGAAAAGCAAATAGTCTATTTACCGTATTGTGAATTACATTTGTTAAGGTGACACTAGCTGCTATAACACATACACTAAAAAGCGTATACTGATGGCAAAATGATAGAAGTTGATTCCCATTCACATAAAGTTCAAAATAGAAATTCTTGATCAGGAAGGGGCTTTCCTCCAGGAGTGATTTGGAGACCCAGGTACCTTCCATGTTGTGGCTCTAGACTCTGCTGCCTTCAGCTCGTGGCTTCTGTGGTCACCATGCTCATCTGCATCAAGCTATGGAAAGGGAAAGAGCATGGAGGACAGATAGCACATGGGAGAGCTTTATGGGCTAGACCTGGAAGTGGTTACACATCACTTCTTCTCACCTCGCTGTGGTGAGAACTCAGTTTCACACAGTCTCATCTAAGCAGGAAGGAGGCTGGGAAGAAGTCAAGCTGTGTCTCAGGAGAAGGTTAAACTGTTTAATGATCAGCTGGCAGTTTCCCCACCCAAAACTACTAAAATTGACCTTAAGTTTCTTGTTCTTTAAAAATGAAATGTCCAGGGCTTCCCTGGTGGCGCAGTGGTTGAGAGTCCGCCTGCCGATGCAGGGGACGGGGGTTCATGCCCCGGTCTGGGAGGATCCCACATGCCGCAGAGCGGCTGGGCCCGTGAGCCATGGCCACTGAGCCTGTGCGTCCGGAGCCTGTGCTCCACAACGGGAGAGGCCACAGCAGTGAGAGACCCGTGTACCGCAAAAAAAAAAAAAAAGAAATGTCCAATTTCACTCTGGGGGTATTTAAAAGTCTTAGCTCATTCCACTGCGTCATAAAATGTATTTGTTGGTTCCAGGTTTATGGTCAATGCAAAGCAATATTTTACATTAATAAGGCAAGAAGAATTTTCTATTTACCTGCTTATAATTGTACTCTTCGCCCAGGTAAGAGATCACTTTGATTTTGTGCATTTTAATAATAGATGGAAAAAGAGCATTTAACTACACTATGCTATAGTGTATAGGGTTTCTCCCATCCTTACTTCCTATTCATTCCAAAGCCAAGTTCTTCATATATCCAACACTTGCACTGCTCCTCTTCCCACAATTAATCTTCCTAAATAACCTGCAATAGCTCTGTATTGTGTCCTACAGCAAATCCTAAATTTTCAGTCTGACTTAAATGGCATAATCTCTTTGACTGGTCCCCAGGCTTCCTTTCTAACTATTTCTGCCTTACTTCCTTGACTATACCAACTCTGCCCTCCATTCAACTGGATCGCTCACTATCTTCTGAATACACATCACACTTTCCAATCTCTGCATCTTGTTTGTTCTTCTCCCTCTGCTGAGGATACCCTCCACTGATAACCTCTGCCCTTGGAACTCATAAGTATTCTTTAAAGATCATTGTCAATGCTGCTTCCTCCACCACATTCTCTATTCAAGAAACTCCCCCTCCCCTCAAAAAACAAACAAGAAGTGGTGCTTTCCTATTCTACAACCCTATACAACTTTAACCTAACCATTCATGGAGTACAGACCATGCACTGCCTTGATTTGGGGTCTTCTGTCTTATATTGTGTAGAACGTTTTATCCCTTCTTCCTCTCTGCTTCAACTCTCCCCCAGTTCCTATCAAGTGTAAGGAGTCTGTAATATCATTGAATAAATTAATAAATACATACATTCATTCTGGGTCTCTCTTTGAAAAGCAAGCATCCATGGCATGGGAAAATAGGATATGGCTACCCATCAAACTATTATGTGTGTGTGACTCCCCTGGGAGATCTTGTTCAAGTGCAGATTCTGATTCCATAGGTCTGGGGCAGGGCCTGAGGTTCTGCATTTCTAACAAGCTCTAGGTGATAATAATGCCGTTGGTTCCTTTGAGAGACAGGGCAACAGATCTAAACCTTCCTGGTTGTGAAGATGAGACTCACCTAAATTAGAGGACAACAACCAATAAAACGGATCAGGTCTTAAATGAAGTCCTAGGTACCTGAGGTATGGGAGGTCAGGGAATGACATGTGGGGATGGCGCCGGGAGTGACAGCTGTGGGTGTAACTTCCCCACAAAATGCCCGAATACATCCAGATAAACACACAGTTGATCAAAGCAATGTGCTTGCTTTGTCAAAACAACTTCTAGACAAGTTTCCTAGCCTGACTTTTATACAAGTTTTGCCACCCCCAGCTCCTCCCAATCAGACATTCTAGCTGTACCATTAGTCTGATTATCTTATCCAGTCATACAGTGATTTGATCAACTTTTATTTTCCAGGTCACTTGCATTTTCTAACCAAAGAGGGTGTGCTTCCACCTTCTGTGTGTCATTCACTAACTCATTCATTCAGCAGGTATTTACTAAGCACCAACCATGCATTAGACATTATGTTAGGTGTTGGCAACTAAAAGGTAAATAAAACATGACGGTAATGAAATCCCAACTCAGTCTGCTTTACAGAGGCAATAATGGTGGAAGATATTGAACTAATTAAGAAAATGTTTTTATACCAATATACAGTTGACCCTTGAACAACATGGGTTTGAACTAACTATCATGGTCCACTCATACATGGATTTTGTTTTCACTAAATACATACTGTAATATTACACTATATGCAGTTGGTTGAATCTGTGGATGCAGAACTGTGGATACGGAGGGCTGAATGTAAAGTTAAACTGGGATTTTTGGCTGTGTGGAGGGTCAGCACCCCTAACCGCCGTGTTGTTCAAGGGTCAACTGTACTATATTATGTGTTTTTTAACTAAATTCCTAGGGTAAAAAAATTTGTGTAAGGTGAAAAAATATTGCTTTGTTTCCTTTTAAATTATGAAAGTAATACACACTCATTGCAGAAAACTCTGCAGAAAGCTAACTTTCTTTCTAAATAATGCTTTTCCACTCCATCCTTGACAAAGCTGAGCATTGTCTTTTTTTCTTTCAATCTCTGCTTCTGTTGTGATCATATGATTTATAGGATTATGTATCATTAAGGAGTTTTATTTTTAAACTTGCTCCCTTTGGCATCAACAGTTTCTCGAAGGGAGATTAGCATGATGTGCCCTGACTGCCCCAGCTCCAGCCCCTATGATTTGTCAGACCCCAGGTTCCTGGAAACTGCTACTGAGTCTCTTGCAAGATACAACAATAAGAGCCCCTCGAAGCAGTATGATCTCGTCAAAATCACCAAGACTTCTAGTCAGGTGAGGCTGAAAGGCCAGTTACAACAATATGTCTCATAACTGTTGCTATTGCTATCGAAGCCCCCTTTTTGATTAGAACCCTAAGAGCCTTTGCTTCATTCCCTACCTTTGGTAACCCTGATGCACATTCAATCATGTTTTAGTTTCTGAGTCATTCCATGGGATTTCCATTAGAGTTGTGTGATATGATTTTACTTCATTGCCCTGAAGGCAAGAAGGGAAATGGACTCACAGTCTCCCTGGGTTATTCTACTTAAGTTCACTATTTACTACCACATTCCCGTATCTGGTTGACCTTGGACCACTTAGCCAGTCAACTTCTATTCTGTGTTTTAAGTACAGGAGTGGATGTTGAGTTTTATGGGTTAGGGGAAATGTTCATTTGTACCTGAATTATGTTGATATGTATCATATGGAGAAAAGCTAATTTAAAAACAAATTTACATGAGGAAAAATAAGCTCACCCAGGGGAAGGTTTTTAGAGCCCATTTAAATCCTTAAGAAGGGAAGAAAAGTATGGTGATTATGTTTTCCAAACAACAAAATCATAATACATGGTTTGATCATGGTGGGGATTACAGGGACAAAAAGAGACCTGTGTTGACAATGACTCTGGGAATGTATGGTTTCTGTAAATATAATGTTGCCAAACCTGAGTCATTTCTCCACTTGAGAAGGTTTGATTTTTATTTCTCACCTCTTGTCTCCTACCAGTGGGTGTTTGGCCCCGCCTACTTTGTAGAATATTTAATCAAAGAGTCATGTACCAAGTCCCAGGCTAGCAGCTGTGCACTTCAGCCCCCTAACTCTGTGGTGAGTATTGTTGAATGTCTTCATAATTTAAGCTTTGTGCTCACAGATCATCTATATATATTTATTGAGCATAAATTATACATGAAGTGTTGTAATGTATGAGATATTTTTCTTCCCCTTAAGGAGCAACTGACTAGGCAGAGATGGCCCAGATACAATAATATTTTATTGTAAATGCAGTTTTCATCAGCAATGTGATGCCTTTGCAAAAAATGATCATAGGAGGCTATAAAAATATAGGCAAATCTTCTCAGTGGTTGGTGGTAGTCCTGCTTTTATCCAAACAGACCTAGTTACATTTGGAATACAGCATGGTGTTCCATTCCTTGGACCTCTCTTTAAGAAGGACAAAGTGAAACAGGGCTTCTTTCAAAGAATGCAGCCAAGATGGGGAGGGTGCCCTGAAACTATCTGAAGCACACCTAGTAGGAATGTCAATTGGCAAAATGTATTGTAGCACAATTAGGAAAAATGCAAGCTTTTTCCCCCCCTTATTCACTTAGTTATAATAAAATTTTATTAAGATATAATTCACACACCATAAAATTCACCCTTTTAAGGTGTACAAGTCGTTATTTTTTAGTCTATTCATAGAGTTGTGGTGTCATCACCACTATCTAATTTTAGAATATTTTCATCAGCCCAAAAAGAAACTCCACATCCATTAGCAGTCATTCCCCTTGCCCTCTCACCCATGCTCCTGGAAGCCACTAATCTACTTACTGACTCTATGACTACATTTTTTGAACATTTTATATAATGGAATCACACTGTATGTGGCCTTTTGTGTCTGGCTTCTCTCACTTAGCAAAATGTTTTTAAGGGTTATCCTTGTTCAGCATTGATGTATCAGTGCTTCATTTCTTTTAATGGCCAAATAATATTTCATTGCATGGATATGCCATGTATTGTTAATCCATTCAACAGCTGATTGATATTTGAGTTGTTTCCTCATTTGAGATGTTACGAATAGTACTACTATGAACATTTGTGTATAAGTTTTTTTCTTTTGGCTTGCGGGATCTTAGTTCCCCAACCAAGGGTTGAACCTAGGCCCATGGCAGTGAAAGCACCAAGTCCTAACCACTGGATGGCCAGGGAATTCCCTGTGTATAAGTTTTTATGTATACATATGTTTTCATTTCTTTTGAGTACATACCTTAGAGTGGGACTGCTGGGTCATATGAGAATTCTATGTTTAACCTTTCAACTAACTGCAAACTGTTTTCCAAAGTGATGGCACCAGTTTCATAATCCCATCAGCAATGTGTGAGGGTTTCAATTTCTTCATGTTTTTGCCAATGCTTATTATTATGATCTGTCCTTTTTATTATAGCTATATTACTGAATATGAAGTAGTCTCTCATTTTGGTTATATTTGAATTTTCCTAATGGCTAATGATTGAATATCTTTTAATGTGCTTTTTGGCCATTTGTATGTATTCTTTGGAGGAATGTCTATTCAAATCCTTTGTCATTTAAAACAGATTATTTATCTTTTTATTGTTGAATTATAAGAATTCTTTACATATTCTGGATATAATCCCCTTGTCAGATATATGATTTTCAAATATTTTCTCCCATTCTCTGATTTGTCTACTCATTTTCTTGATGATATTCTTTGAAGTACAGAAATTTTTAATTTTAATGAAATCTTCCTTATATTTTTTCTTTTGTTGAATGTGCTTTTTGTGTCATATCTAAGAATCCATTACCTAATCCAAGATCACTAAGATTTACTCCTCTGTATTCCTCTAAGAGTTTTATAGTTTTAGCTTTAGGTCTCTGACCCTTTTTTTTTTTTTGGCCACGCTGCATGGCATGTGGGATTTTAGTTGCATGTGGGATCTTAGTTCCCCGACCAGGGATCAAACCCCTGTCCCTGCATTGGAAGCACAGAGTCTTATCCACTGGACAGCCAGGGAAGTCCCCTCTGACCCACTTTTGAGTTAATTTTTGTATATGATATGAGGTAGGAGGTTCAATTTCATTCTTCTGCTTGTGGATCTCCAGTTGTCCCAGCACCATTGGTTGAAAAGGCTATTATTTTCCCCATTTAATTGTATTGACATACTTTTTGAAGATCAACTGACTATAAATGTAAGAGTTTTTTTTTTTTTTTCGGTATGCGGGCCTCTCACTGTTGTGGCCTCTCCCGTTGCGGAGCACAGGCTCTGGACATGCAGACTCAGTGGCCATGTCTCACGGGCCTAGCCGCTCTGCAGCATGTGGGATCTTCCTGGACCAGGGCACGAACCCGTGTGCCCTGCATCGGCAGGTGGACTCTCAACCACTGCGCCACCAGGGAAGCCCTTTTTTTTGAATTTTTGAATTGTATTTTATTTATTTTTTTATACAGCAGGTTGTTATTAGTCATCAATTTTATACACATCAGTGTATACATGTCAATCCCAATCTCCCAATTCATCACACCACTACCACACACCCTGCCACATTCCCCCCTTGGTGTCCATACGTTTGTTTTCTACATCTGTGTCTCAATTTCTGCCCTGCAAACCAGTTCATCTGTACCATTTTTCTAACTCCATATATATGCATTAATATACGATATTTGGTTTTCTCTTTCTGTTTTTCTTTTACTTCACTCTGTATGACAGTCTCTAGATCCATCCATGTCTCAACAAAAGACCCAATTTCGTTCCTTTTTATAGCTGAGTAATATTCCATTGTGTATATGTACCACATCTTCTTTATCCATTCGTCTGTCGATGGGCATTTAGGTTACTTCCATGACCTAGCTATTGTAAATAGTGCTGCAGTGAACATTGGGGTGCACTTGTCTTTTTGAATTATGGTTTTCTCTGGGTATATGTCCAGTAGTGGGATTGCTGGGTCATATGGTAATTCTATTTTCATTTTTTTAAGGAACCTCCATACTGTTCTCCATAGTGGCTGTATCAGTTTACATTCCCACCAACAGGGCAAGAGGGTTCCCTTTTCTCCACACCCTCTCCAGCATTTGTTGTTTGTGCATTTTCTGATGATGCCCATTCTAACTGGTGTGAGGTGATACCTCACTGTAGTTTTGATTTGCATTTCTCTAATAATTAGTGATGTTGATCAGCTTTTCATGTGCTTCTTGGCCATCTGTATGTCTTCTTTGGAGAGATGTCTTTTTAGGCCCTCTGCCCATTTTTGAATTGGGTTGTTTGTTTTTTTAATATTGAGCTGCAGGAGCTGTTTATGTATTTTGGAGATTAATCCTTTGTCCGTTGATTCATTTGCAAATATTTTCTCCCATTCTGAGGGTTGTCTTTTCATCTTGTTTATGGTTTCCTTTGCTGTGCAAAAGCTTTTAAGTTTCATTAGGTCCCATTTGTTTATTTTTGTTTTTATTTCCATTACTCTAGGATGTGGATCAAAAAAGACCTTGCTGTGATTTATGTCAAAGTGTGTTCTTCCTATGTTTTCCTCTAAGAGTTTTATAGTGTCCGGTCTTACATTTACGTCTTGAATCCATTTTGAGTTTATTTTTGTGTATGGTGTTAGGGAGTGTTCTAATTTCATTCTTTTACATGTAGCTGTCCAGTTTTCCCAGCACCACTCATTGAAAAGACTGTCTTTTCTCCATTGTATATCCTTGTCTCCTTTGTCATAGATTAGTTGACCATAGGTGCCTGGGTTTATCTCTGGGCTTTCTATCTTGTTCCATTGATCTATGTGTCTGTTTTTGTGCCAGTACCATATTGTCTTGATTACTGTAGCTTTGTAGTATAGTCTGAAGTCAGGGAGCCTGATTCCTCCAGCTCCACTTTTTTCGCTCAAGACTACTTTAGCTATTCGGGATCTTTTGTGTCTCCATACAAATTTTAAGATTTTTTGTTCAGTTCTGTAAAAAATGCCATTGGTAATTTGATAGGGATTGCATTGAATCTGTAGATTGCTTTGGGTAGTATAGTCATTTTCACAATATTGATTCTTCTAATCCAAGAACATGGTGTATCTCTCCATCTGTTGGTATCATCTTTAATTTCTTTCATCAGTAGACATAGTTTTCTGCCTAGGTAGGAAACTTTTGTCTTTTGTCTCCCAAGGTTGGTTTATTCCTAGGCATTTTATTCTTTTTGTTGCAATGGTAAATGGGAGTGTTTCCTTAATTTTTCTTTCAGATTTTTCATCATTAGTGTATAGGAATGCAAGAGATTTCTGTGCATTAATTTTGTTTCCTGCAACTTTACCAAATTCATTGATTAGCTCTAGTAGTTTTCTGGTGGCATCCTTAGGATTCTCTATGTACAGTATCATGTCATCTGCAAACAGTGACA
Source organism: Mesoplodon mirus (assembly GCF_964341445.2). NCBI lineage: Eukaryota > Metazoa > Chordata > Mammalia > Artiodactyla > Ziphiidae > Mesoplodon > Mesoplodon mirus. The sequence goes on along the minus strand of NC_138982.1, from coordinate 44,182,426 downwards.
GTTTTACTTCTTCTTTTCAATTTGTATTCCTTTTATTTCTTTTTCTTCTCAATTGCCATGGCTAGAACTTCCAAAACTATGTTGAATAATAGTTGTGAGAGTGGACAGCCTTGTCTTGTTCCTGATTTTAGAGGAAATGCTTTCGGTTTTTCACCATTGAGAATGATGTTTCCTGTGGGTTTGTCGTATATGGCCTTTATTATGTTGAGGTAGGTTCCCTCTATACCCACTTTCTTGAGAGTTTTTATCATAAATCGGTGTTGAATTTTGTCAGAAGGTTTTTCTGCATCTATTGAGATGATCATATGGTTTTTACCCTTCAGTTTGTTAATATGGTGTATCACATCGATTGATTTGCATATTTTGAAGAATCCTTGCATCCCTGGGATAAGCCCCACTTGATCATGGTGTATGATCCTATTAGTGTGCTGTTGGATTCTGTTTGCTAGTATTTTGTTGAGGATTTTTGCATCTATATTCATCAGTGATATTGGCCTGTAATTTTCTTTTTTTGTAGTATCTTTCTCTGGTATTAGTGTCAGGGTGATGGTGGCCTCATAGAATGAATTTGGGAGTGTTCCTTCCTCTGCAATTTTTTGGAAGAGTTTGAGTAGGATGGGTGTTAGCTCTTCTCTAAATGTTTGATAAAATTCACCTGTGGGGAAAAACAAATTCACCTGTGAAGCCATCTGGTCCTGGACTTTGTTTGTTGGAAGATTTTTTTTTTTTTTTTTTTTTTTTTGCGGTACGCGGGTCTCTCACTGCTGCGGCCTCTCCCGTTGCGGAGCACGGGCTCCAGACGCTCAGGCTCAGCGGCCACGGCCCACGGGCCCAGCCGCTCCGCGGCATGTGGGATCTTCCCGGACCGGGGCACGAACCCGTGTCCCCTGCATCGGCAGGCGGACTCCCAACCACTGCGCCACCAGGGAAGCCCCTGTTGGAAGATTTTTAATCACAGTTTCAATTTCATTACTTGTGATTGGTCTGTTCATATTTTCTATTTCTTCTTGGTTCAGTCTTGGAAGGTTATACCTCTCTAAGAATTTGTCCAGTTCTTCCAGATTGTCCATTTTAATGGCATAGAGTTGCTTGTAGTAGTCTCTTAGGATGCTTTGTATTTCTGCGGTGTCTGTTGTAACTTCTCTTTTTTCATTTTTAATTTTATTGATTTGAGTCCTCTCACTCTTTTTCTTGATGAGTCTGGCTAAAGGTTTATCAATTTTGTTTATCTTCTCAAAGAACCAGCTTTTAGTGTTATTGATCTTTGCAATTGTTTTCTTTGTTTTTATTTCATTTATTTCTGCTCTTATCTTTACGATTTCTTTCCTTCTGCTAACTTTGGGTTTTGTTTGTTCTTCTTTCTCTAGTTCCTTTAGGTGTAAGGTTAGATTGTTTATTTGAGATTTTTCTTGTTTCTTGTGGTAGGATTGTATTGCTGTAAACTTCCCTCTTAGAATTGCTTTTGCTGCATCCCATAGGTTTTGGATCATTGTGTTTTCATTGTCATTTGTCTCTAGGTATTTTTTGATTTCCTCTTTGATTTCTTCAGTGATCTCTTGGTTATTTAGTAATGTATTGTTTAACCTCCATGTGTTTGTGTTTTTTACGTTCTTTTCCCTGTAATTCATTTCTAATCTCATAGTGTTGAGGTCAGAAATGATGCTTGGTATGATTTCAATTTTCTTAAATTCACTGAGGCTTCATTTGTGACCCAAGATGTGATCTATCCTGGAGAATATTCCATGCGCGCTTGAGAAGAAACTGTAATCTGCTGTTTTTGGATGGAATGTCCTATAAATATCAATTAAATCTATCTGGTCTATTGTGTCATTTAAAGCTTGTGTTTCCTTATTAATTTTCTGTTTGGATGATCAGTCCATTGGTGTAAGTGAGGTGTTAAAGTGACCCACTATTATTGTGTTACTTTCGATTTCCTCTTTTAGAGTTGGTGGCAGTTGCCTTATGTATTGAGGTGCTCCTATGTTGGGTGCATATATATTTATAATTGTTATATCTTCTTCTTGGATTGATCCCTTGATCATTATGTAGTGTCCTTCTTTGTCTCTTGTAACATTCTTTATTTTAAAGTCTATTTTTTGTGATATGAGTATTGCTACTCCAGCTTTCTTTTGATTTCCATTTGCATGGAATATCTTTTTCCATCCTCCCACTTTCACTCTGTATGTGTCCCTAGGTCTGAAGTGGGTCTCTTGTAGACAGCATATATATGGGTCTTGTTTTTGTATCCATTCAGTAAGCCTGTGTCTTTTGGTTAGAGCATTTAATCCATTCACGTTTAAGGTAATTAGCGATATGTATGTTCCTATGACCATTTTCTTAATTGTTTTGGGTGTGTTTTTGTAGGTCCTTTTCTTCTCTTGTGTTTCCCACTTAGAGAAGTTCCTTTAGCATTTGTTGTAGAGCTGGTTTGGTGGTGCTGAATTCTCTTAGCTTTTGCTTGTCTGTAAAGCTTTTGATTCCTCCATTGAATCTGAATGAGATCCTTGCTGGGTAGAGTAATTTTGGTTGTAGCTTCTTCCGTTTCATCACTTTAAGTATATCATTCCACTCCCTTCTGGCTTGTAGAGTTTCTGCTGAGAAATCAGCTGTTATCCTTATGGGAGTTCTCTTGTATGTTATTTGTCATTTTTCCCTTGCTGCTTTCAATAATTTTTCTTTGTCTTTAATTTTTGCCAATTTGACTATTATGTGTCTTGGTGTGTTTCTCCTTGGGTTTATCCTGTATGGGACTCTCGGCGCTTCTTGGACTTGGGTGGTTATTTCCTTTCCCGTGTTAGGGAAGTTTTCGACTACAATCTTCAAATTTTTTCTCAGGTCCTTTCTCTCTCTCTTCTCCTTCTGGGACACCTATAATGCGAATGTTGTTGCACTTAATGTTGTCCCAGAGGTCTCTTAGGCTGTCTTCATTTCTTTTCATTCTTTTTTCTTTAGTCTGTTGCGCAGCAGTGAATTCCACCATTCTGTCTTCCAGGTCACTTCTCTGTTCTTCTGCCTCAGTTATTCTTCTATTGATTCCTTCTAGTGTAGTTTTCATTTCAGTTATTTTATTGTTCATCTCTGTTTGTTTGTTCTTTAATTCTTCTAGGTCTTTGTTAAGCATTTCTTGCATCTTCTCAATCTTTGCCTCCATTGTTTTTCTGAGGTCCTGGATCATCTTCACTCTCATTATTCTGAATTCTTTTTCTGGAAGGTTGCCTACCTCCACTTCATTTAGTTGTTTTTCTGGGGTTTTATCTTGTTCCTTCATCTGGTACATAGTCCTCTGCCTTTTCATCTTGTCTATCTTTCTGTGAATGTGGTTTTTGTTCCACAGGCTGCAAGACTGTAGTTCTTCTTGCTTCTGCTGTCTGCTCTCTCTGTAAGGGTTTATTTTTGTACCTTCAATTTTATTCCATTGATCTGCATATCTATTCTTATACCAGTACCACACTATCTCCAGTATTATAGTTTTGTAGTAAATTTTGAATTGAGAAGTCTGAGCCCTCCTATTTTTTTTTTACCTATTTAAGATTGTTTTGGGTATTTTGGATTCTTTGCATTTTCATAATAAACCAACTTTAGAATCAGCTTGTCAGTTTCTATCTTTAAAAAGCAGGAAATTTGATAGGGATTTCATTGAATCTGTAGACCAATGTATATAGTAAGTACTGTCATCTTAAAAATAGTAATTCTTGGGCCTCCCTGGTGGCGCAGTGGTTGAGAGTCCGCCTGCCGATGCAGGGGATGCGGGTTCGTGCCCCGGTCTGGGAGGATCCCATATGCCGCGGAGCGGCTGGGCCCGTGAGCCATGGCCGCTGGGCCTGCGCATCCGGAGCCTGTGCTCCGCAACGGGAGAGTCCACAGCAGTGAGAGGCCCGCATACCGCAAAAAGAAAAAAAAAAAAAAAAAAAAAAAAAAAAATAGTAATTCTTCCAGCCCATGAATATGGAATGTCTTTCCATTTGTTTAGGACTTATTTAATTTCTTTCAACAATGTTTTGTAGTCTTCAGTGTCCAAAACTTTCACTTTCTTGTGTAGCTAAGTATTTTATCCTCTTTGATGCTGATATAATGTATTTGTCTTCTCAATTTTATTTTTGGATTGTTCATTGCAAATATATAGAAGTATAATTGATTTTTGTATTTTGATCTTGTATCCTGTAACCTCGTTGAACTCATTTTTAGAGTTCTAATAGTTTTCTGGTAGAGTCCTTAGGACTTTCTGTATACAAGATCGTCTTCTACAAATAGTTTTAGTTCTTCCTTTCCAATCTAAATGACTTCTAATTCTTACCTAATTTTCTTGACTAGAACTTCCAGTACAATGCTGTATAGAGATGGGGAGAGCAGACATCCTTATCTTATTCCTGATTTTAGGAGGAAAGCATTCAGTATTTCATCATTTAATATGATGGTAACTGTAGGCTTTTCATAGCTGCTTTTTTATCAAGTTGAGAAAGTTCCCGTCTAGTCCTACTAGTTTGTTGAACGTTTTTATCAAAAAACAGTGTTAGAGTTAGTCTCATGCCTTTTCTGTGTTAATGAGATAATCGTTTGGTTTTCTTTTTCTCCTTTAATCTATTAATATTGTACATAACAATGATTTTTTTACATCAAAACAGACTTGTGCTTTGGGGATTAATCACAGTTGATCGTGGTGTATAACCCCATTTATATGTTTCTGAATTCAGAGTTTTTAAAAACTTTATTTATTTATTTTTGGTTGTGTCGGGTCTTTGTTGCTGCATGCGGGCTTTTTCTAGCTGCAGCGAGCAGGGGATACTCTTTGTTGCAGTGCACGGGCTTCTCATTGCAGTGGCTTCTCTTGTTGTGAAGCATGGGCTCTAGGCACGTGGGCTTCAGTAGTTGTGGCTCATGGGCTCTAGAGTGCAGGCTTAGTAGTTGTGGTGCACGGGCTTAGTTGCTCTGTAGCACGTGGGATCTTCCCAGACCAGGGCTCGAGCCCATGTCCCCTGCACTGGCAGCCGGATTCTTAACCACTGCGCTACCAGGGAAGTCCTGAATTCAGTTCGCCAGTGGTTGTTTTTTTCTTTTAAAGATTTTTAATCTCATATTTATAAGAGACATTGGTCTGTAGTTTTTCTGTGTCCTATCTGCCTGATTTTCATATGAGACTAATATTGGCTTCATAGAATGAATTGGCAAATTTTCCCTCCTCTTCTGTTTTATTTTGGAAGAATTTGTGAAAGGTTGATATTCATTCTTCTTTAAATATTTGGTAGAATTCCCCAGTGAAGCCATCTGGGCCTGAGCTTTCCTTTGTCAGAAGATTATTTGATTAATAATTCAATCTCTTTACTTGTTGTAAGTCTATTCAGGTTTTATATTTCTTCTTGAGTAAGTTTTGGTAGTTCATATCTTCCTAGGAATTTGTCTATTTCATCTAAGTTATCCAATTTTCCAGCATACACTTGTTCATAGTATTCCATTTTTATTTCTGAAAGATTAGAAGTGATGTACCCTATTTAATTCCAATTTTAGTAGTTTGAGTCATTTTTTTCTTAGTCTATCTAAAGCTTTGCCAATTTTATTAAGTTTTTCAAAAAAGAATCAACTTTCAGTTTCATTTTTTTCTCTGTTCTTTTTTTGTTATCTAGTTCATTTGTTTCCTGTCTACTCTTTATTGTAACCTTCTTTTTGCTTGCTTTGGGCTTAGTTTATTTTTCTTTTTCTAGTTTTTAAGGTAGAAGTTTAGGTTATTGATTTACAATCTTTATTCGCTTTTAACATAAGCATTTACATCTACAGATTTCCTTCTAAGAAACGATTGAGCTGCATCTTACAAGTTATACATGTTGTTTTTGTTTCCATTCATCTCCAAATATTTTCTAATTTTCCTTGTGATTTCTTCTTTGGCCAATTGGTTATTTAAGAGTGTTATTTAATGTCCAGATATTTGTGAAAATTCCAATTTCCTTCTGTTATTCATGTCTAATTTCATCCCATTGTGGTTGGGGAATGTACTCTGTGTGATCTCAATTCTTTTAAGTGTATTGAAGCTTGTTTTATGGTTTAACATAAGGTATATCCTAGAGAAATTTCCATGTACACTTGAGTAGAATGTGTATTCTGCTGTTGTTAGGTAAAGCATTCTGTAATTGTCTATTAGGTTTAATTTGTTTATAGTGTTGTTCAAGACTTCTGTTTCTTTGTTGATGTTCTGCATACTTGTTTTACCCATTATTGAAAATGAGGTTTCCAACTATTATTGTTGAATTATCTATGTCTTCCTTGAATTCTGTCAGGTTTTGCCTGTGTACCTTGGGGCTCTATTATTAGGGACATTATATTTATAGTTGTTGTGTCTTTCTAATAAATTGAGCCTTTTATCATTATAAAATGTTTTTCCTTGTCTCTAGTAACAATTTTTGTCTTAAAGTAAATTTTGTCTGATATTTGTATAGCCATTCCCAGCTCTTTTTTGTTACTGTTTGCATTGTAAATTTTTTTCCATCTTTTAATTTTCAACCCATGTGTGTCTTTGAATCTGAACTATGTCTCTCAAAAGTCTTTCATAACCAGTCAATTGAATATTAAGGAATAATTGGGAAAATGTCTTCATCATCTTCTGTAGAATCTCCCTTTCTCACTTCTCAATGCCCTCTTGGGCAGATCACATAGCTTTCTGGTTGTATTCAGTAATAAGAACAGTTTCACTTAGATTATTAAGATTCACTTTCAGGTATTAAAAATTCCTTTTAGTCAATTCTGAATCAAAACTTCTATCTCATATCCAATTCAAAGCTTTTTCCTCCCTGTAGCTCAAGCCTGACCTAGAGCTTAGAACCTGCTGTGAGGAAGAAGTCAAGGTCTGTCCTTTCACTCTTTCTCCCCCTCCTGCAATCATTTATTTAACTGTGGCTCTTCCAAATTCCAGGAAGAATGAAAGAGGATTAGAGAAAAGAGTTTAAAGTCTTTTACATAACTGGACCTGCAGTTGTAATTTTCTCTTGGTCTACACTGGCCCTCTGTTTACACTTGAAAAAAATGCATACTCTATGACTCTAAAATTTCTCTTCTAGGAATTTACCCTAAGGATATATGAAAATAGCTTCAATGTTTAAACATCAAAAATTAGATTCAGGACTTCCCTGGTGGTGCAATTATTGAGAGTCCGCCTGCCGATGCAGGGGACATGGGTTCGTGCCCCGGTCCGGGAAGATCCCACATGCCGCGGAGTGGCTAGGCCCTTGAGCCATGGCCACTGAGCCTGCGCATCCGGAGCCTGTGGTCTGCAAGGGGAGAGGCCACAACAGTGAAAGGCCTGTGTACCACAAAAAAAAATAAAAATAAAAAAATAACTTAGATTCAATCCAGCTTATAACAAAAGAGAACTTGTTAAATAACACAGAGGAATATTAGCTAGCCATTATAAAGAAAATCATAGAAAACTATTCAGTGTCATAGACGGATTTTCACTATATATTGTTAAATGCCAAAGAGAGTTATAAAATATTATGAAGAGTATAATTCTGTTTTTCTAGAAGAAAAATTATGTATGCATAGGAAGAAATGTTAGAAGAAAAGAAATCAAATCACTGCAGGAAACGGGTACCTTTCATGTAGTTACAGGTCTTTTTATTTTCTATTTATCCATATTCTAAATAACTTTATTACATTTCTAATAAGAAAACAAACTTATTTTATTTTTAAATAAAGAAAAGTTTAAGGAGATGAGAGTAGTCTTGTCTGAGAAACAAAAACTCAGGTGGAACATACATAAAGAGCTGCTATATGAGAGATGAAAACAAGTTTTCTAGTTGACCCAAGGGTAGAAGTGTGGCCAAGAGATAGACCCAGATTTCTGTGTCTGTTCTATAGACACAGATTTCTGCTCAATACAAAGAAGTTTCTAATAGAGTTTGTTCCTCAAGAAATCCTGAGTTTCTCTCATTGGAGGTAATTTAGCCTAGTTTGGGTGATTATTTGGTAGGGATGAGCTAAAGGATTGGCTCAGAGCCTACCTATTACATGGTAGGAGCATGAAAGTGTTGATTGGCTGTGTGTCTATGTAATCAGAAGGCAATTGATTTCCATTTATGATCATTGATAATCATAATACACATGTGACATTGTATTTTCCTTTTTTTAGCCTGTTGGTATTTGCCACAGTTCTCTTAGTGAACAATACTCAGAAAAGTTCGTCTCCGTGACTTGTGACTTCTTTAAATCAGAGGTATTTTTTAGTCTAATTGGTTGTCTTTCTGTGAATAAAAGAGCAGATTATTTTAGTTGCCCCTACCCTACCCTCTCCTTCTATTTTTCTAAAATCCATGATCACCACTTTATTCAGGGTGTCCTAAGGCCACATCCACAGGGTAGCTAAAAGAAAGACCTGTCACCCTTTCTTATAGTTACAACATGGTCCCTCTAGCATAAGTAAGACCCCTGTAGCTTGAGTGGCTCAGGCCTCTGAGATATTAAATTCAGTGTCCCAAAGACTCTTACCCTGAACCATAGGTAGAATTTGTTTCCATGGAAATACTGAATCCTTTTTCAGAAGTATTTATTGAGCACTTACCATAAGGTAACCTGGTGTAGTTGAGAGGGTGGTTGAGACAGGCCACCTGGGTTCCAGTCCTGTTCTGCCACCTACAAGTTGTGTGAACATGGACAATTTCCTACCTCTCTGAGTCTTGGTTGCCTCATCTATAGAATTGGATTGCAATACCTACCTCCTTCAGATCCCCATGAGGATCTGGTTGAAGGGCACTGCCCTGGGCCTGGCACAGAATAAACAGTCAATAAAGGTGGCTTATTTTGCCACTACTAGGAGTGGGGAGACACCTTACTAGGGACTTTGAACAAGCCATCTTACCTCTCTGGATCATTGTTCAGCTCTGAAATTTGTGAAGCCTACAGTCAAGCTTCTAAAGGTTTGGTTCCCCCTGGCCCTTATCTGTTTTGCTTTTTAACCATTTTTTTATTTAAAAAAATGTTTTGGCCATGTGGCTTGTGGGATCTTAGGTTCCCAACGAGGGGTTGAACCCCAGCCCATGGCAGTGAAAGCCTGGAGTCTTAACTACTAGATGACAGGGAATTTCCTTTAAGCCCTTTAATCAGAGGCCCGTCTAGCTAGTCTCCCTTTGAAAGTTTCATCAGAAAGGCACAGAACAGCGTAACCTAGTACCAGGCATGGCAGGGATTTTCTTGGAGGACATTCCCTTATTTGAAAGCATTCTTATTTCAGGCTCCCACCCCTAGAAGTGAAAACTCTACTGTTAACCAGAGACCTGTGAACCTCTCCAAGGTGGAAGAGCCCCAGCAGAAAAACACAGCTCCCACCAACTCATCCGCCAAAGCCGTGCTCAAAGGATCTGTCCAGTACCTTCCTGACTTGGATGACAAGCCTAACGGTTCCCAGGGAACGGGCCTTGTTGAGACCTTCCCTGTGCAGCTGGATCTAACCACAGATCCCCAAGGAGAACCACTGGATGTATCCTTCCTCTTCCTGGAGCCTATGGAGGAGAAGCTGGTTGTCCTGCCTTTCCCCTCAAAAGAACAACACTCTGCTGAGTGCCCAGGACCAGCTCAAAAGGACAACTCTCTTATTCTCCCACCTTGAGAACCACGTAGATGATTCTGGGGGACATACTGCCCTACAGGAGATGAGAGTCATTGGGAAAAGGGGGACAGAGAAACAGTTCAAACATAGAGAAGGCTAATAAAGTAATAAAGTATGTCTTTTTGACTTCTCTTGGTCTCATCATGTTGCCCGGAAATGGAGATAAGACTTAACTGTTCACTTGCAGACTGGGCTGCATCCCTCCTAAACCATCCAAGGCCCCATGCCATGGATTGATGCCTCTCATATCGTCTGCCTCTCTCTTTGTAATGATTTCTTACTTTTAGCTAATTGTTTCTGATACAGGGCCTTACTTAAGAATGTCCTCATCTTTCTGAGGTTAACCTAAAACAAATAGACTGAAGATATCTCTCCAGGAAAGATGGGTTTATTCAGGATCAGCAGAGGGTTGTGATTTGGGGTCTGCAACTGTGGAGAGCCACAGGCAAGCCCCCAAACAGCAAGCGAAGGAGAAGGCCTTCATGGAGAGGAAGAGGAAGTTGGAAGGGCCATACTAAACAAAAAGTCCGTGGCTTTTCATTGGCTGAGTCCTTGCCAGGAAAGAAACGTCTTTCTTCTTCCTATAGGACCGTACTATTGTCACAGGTGAGAGCTCTCCCTTCTGGCCTCCCAACTCTGTGAACTGAGGTTTCTGTTTATTAATTTTTTACATTTCTCCCCTTTTCATCAAGATCTTTCTCTGAAAGCATCACTGATCAAGAGTCAGGTGTTCTAGTTTCAATGGCTTTTTGTCATTCAGTGTCAGGAAGGACCTTTCCTTGGTGTAGTGTCTCAAACCAAAGGGAAAGTACGAAGATTAGAAACCTATTAAGGTCACATTTAAATGACAAGAAGGGGTAGGAGGGAGAACTCTCAGGCCCTTTTTATCTAAAGTTCATATTTTATCAAGATCCTAGACATTGGAGATCATCTGAAGCATTATATAATCAAAATTTTGGCAACAAGCTTCCAACAGGCCTGTTCTGGTTATCCTGGGAAAGCTGTCTCATCAGCTGTCATCTGCTTCAATTCTGGGAAATCTTTACTTTCAGGTCACCAGATGATGGGCAGGTCCAATTAGGGTTTGGCACTTTCTTTAGGTGTGTCACGTGAATCCAAGAGTCTATTCCTTGGAGTTTGGTGGCACAAAAGCTGGCTAGCAGTACCTGATAGAGGCCTTTCCATGAGGTTGAAGGAGAGTTCTTCTGGAGAAGTCTTTTCAAAATAGATAAAATCTCTGGGCTTCCCTGGTGGTGCAGTGGTTGAGAGTCCGCCTGCCGATGCAGGGGACACGGGTTCGTGCCCCGGTCCGGGAAGATCCCACGTGCCACAGAGCGGCTGGGCCTGTGAGCCATGGCCGCTGAGCCTGCACGTCCAGAGCCTGTGCTCTGCAATGGGAGAGGCCACAACAGTGAGAGGCCTGCATACCGCAAAAACAAACAAACAAACAAAACAAAACAAAAAAAACGGACAAATGATCAGTGTTTCCAGAATCTGCTCTACTATTATCAGAGATGGAACATAAAAACGATTTCAAAGGATCATTTAATTCACCTGGTAGATAACTTAGATGACGACTGTCCATTTTCTAGAATTATTTCCCCTTTTTTGGACAAAGACATTCAGGCATGATACTTCTCTAAGAAGTCTCAGCCTAATCAATGAATAACAGCAGAGGGACTAAGGAGAAAAGTGTGGTATCTCTCAAAAGGCCTAAACAAAAGGGAATGAGTTCAGAGACAGGAACCTCTTGAGGTTCCTTGGAGATCCCCACTATTTGAACTGTTTTAGTGCTCCAAGGCATCTATTCTTGCTTTCTTACCTATTAACCAGTCTTTGAACCTTTGTAACCTGTCTGGGATTCTATGTCCCCAAATGCATATACCCTTACATGTGGGAAGATTAAGATTTTGGCTGTCTTCCTTGGAGGTGACTCATCTAGAGTACAAGAGAGCTGGTTTGCCAGATTCTCTAAATCTGGAGTGGACATAGTTTCCCTTCTATCCTTGTCCTTTTTACTAGAAGGGAAATGTCCTGGTTCAGCCCATTAATAAACATAGAGTTAAAGGCTACCCGGGTGGAATCAACATCTGAAGGAAGACCAGAATCTGAAGCCTACTGTAATATTCATGAACAGGTTCATCAGAGTTTTGTGTGCAAACCTGAATTTTGTTCCCATCAACAGGCTTTGGAAAAGCCCTAGGAATTGCTTCATAAAGTCACCTAGCAATTGCCTGAGCTTGCACATAGTAAGTTAGTAGGCTGGATTCCCAGTTGTACCTCTAGAGACCTTTCAGGACTTTCCTAATCAGCAGTTTTCATCCAGTTCTGGGCCTGGCCTTCACCAATGAGCATATGAACTAGCTGAGAAAAGTCACAGAAACCAGGTTGATAAGTTTGAACGACTATATTAAAGTCCTCAGCGGATCATAGAGATCTTCAGTTTCTTCGGGAACGTCTTTGACTATGGCTTGCATTTCAGCTTCAGCCCAGGTAGTATAAGAAATTAAGGGCTTAGCCTCTGGATCCTCAGAAGTCTTAATTTTAAAAAGACAGGTTCTGACAAGTGCAGAGGAAATGGGAGTGGGGAGAGTTTCAGAGAAAAGGGAAAGTTTGGTGGAAGAATTATTATGAGGGATTTGAAGGTATAGTGGAGGCATAGGCATCGTAGAAAAGAAAGAAGATGGTGCCAGAGGCAGAGCCTGAGACAAAGAAGCCAAGGAAGAAGAGCCTCAGGCTTCAGGACCAATTTTATCTTTCTTCAGTCATTTGCTTGCCTCAGTTAATCTTTTGCAGAGTTAATTTCAGACTCCTGATAATAGTTGGGAAACCTCAAAATACCAATTGAAATAAGCATTCCACTCAGTTCTGGAAATTTTTGACCTATTGTAGTCCAGTTTGGTTTTTTTTGTTTTTTGTTTTTGGCTGCGTTGTGTCTTTGTTGCTGTGCATGGGCTTTCTCTAGTTGAGGCAAGTGGGGGCTACTCTTTGTTGCGATATGAGGGCTTCTCGTTGTGGCTTCTCTTGTTGTGGAGCACAGACTCTAGGCTTGTGGGCTTCAGCAGTTGTGGCATGCGGGCTCAGTAGGTGTGGTGCACGGGCTTAGTTGCTCCGCGGCATGTGGGATCTTCCCGTACCAGGGCTCGAACCCATGTTCCCAGCATTGGTAGGCGGATTCTTAACCACTGTGCAACCAGGGAAGATCCCACATGCTGCGGAGAGATCCTACAAGCCAAGGAGAGAGGCCTCTGACACCTTGATCTTGGACTTGTAGCCTCTAGAATTGTGAGAGATTAACTTCTGTTGTTCAAGCCACCCAGTTTTTGGTACTGTGTTCTGGAAGCCCTAGCAAACTCATACAACAGGGAACGTACAGATGTAACTATTGTCCTGTCTCCTGGCAGCTGTTTCTCAGAAGAGGCACATAGGGCTTGGCATAATTTGTTTAAGAGCAATAGACAATATTCACACTCTATTACTCTTATCTGCCTCCTTTAAGAAGGAAAAATGACTAAGTAGGGGTATTATGTGGTGGCTATGACCCTATTTCAATCAGGGTCTAGCAAGAAACACAACGCATCACTAGCACTGTATTTGTCTTTCAGGTTCAATAAAGCGAGCGGAAGGGAATTCATGGCTCTAGTGACTACCCTTAGGTCTCAGCACAACAGTATGTGGGAAAAGCTGATTCTCACCCTCGGTGCCCTTTCCCATCCACTCAGCGTTCCCATCTCCTTCCCTCCACCAGCATTGAGCTCACCCAGGGCGCTCCATATTGGGTGTGACCAGTGTAGCAATAATAGAAAGGCCTCATTAAGGAGCTCAACTTATTGAAACATAAAATGGTTTTGTTCTAATTAATGGCTTTCTCCACCTCCAACCCTAGGTTGGAGCCGCTTAGTAACACCTTGGCCAGATTCCATACTAATCCTGTCATTCTAAACTACACTGAAGCTGTCCTGTTTGGATATTTAAAAGCTAGTGTTACTAATATATATATATATATATATATATATATTTTTTTTTTTTTTTTTTTTTTTTTTTTTTGCGGTACGCGGGCCTCTCACTGTTGTGGCCTCTCCCGTTGCGGAGCACAGGCTCTGGACGCACAGGCTCAGCGGCCATGGCTCATGGGCCCAGCCGCTCCGCAGCACGTGGGATCTTCCCGGACCGGGGCACGAACCCGTGTCCCCTGCATTGGCAGGCAGACTCTCAACCACTGTGCCACCAGGGAAGCCCCTAGTGTTGCTAATATTAAAAGTTCAATTTCAAATATAATCCTAAATGGGTTTCTTCCCCTTTTAACACTTACTAAACCAAACTGTGACTCTGGGAAGTGAGGTCTGCTTTCCATACACCTGTCCCCATTGCTTTTCTCTTCAAACTTTTTCCCTCCGTTCAGGTTCCGTCTAGAGCCTCACCAGTTCCCAGCCTTGGCTGCACATTGGAAAAACTCCCAACACCTGGACCCATCTCCAGAGATCCTGATTTAATTGCTCTGGGGGAGGCCTGGAAGTAAGGATTCTGAAAAGCATCTCGGGTGACTCACCACAGAGAAGAGAGTGGGGAGGAAGGCAGATGCCGTTTAAGTCACTGATAGTGGGGAAGCAAGCTGGGCTGACTCCCTCTGGTCCTTTCTGATGCCGCTGGGCTCTGCTGGCATGAGGGATCCCTGCAGGTATATTGACTTTTTTTTTTAATAGATAACTATTTTATTTATTTATTTATTTTTATATTTATTTTTGACTGTGTTGGGTCTTCGTTGCTGTGCGAGGGCTTTCTCTAGTTGCGGGAAGTAGGGGCCACTCTTCATCGCGGTGCGTGGGCCTCTCACTATCGCGGCCTCTCTTTTTGTGGAGCACAGGCTCCAGACGCGCAGGCTCAGTAGTTGTGGCTCACGGGCATAGTTGCTCCGCGGCATGTGGGATCCTCCCAGACCAGGGCTCGAACCGTGTCCCCTGCATTGGCAGGCAGATTCTCAACCACTGTGCCACCAGGGAAGCCCATATTGACTTTTTAGGAGGAGTGAGGGTGGGGGGGAAGCAGCTTAATCCCAGCCCTGTCCCCCAGTGCTGAGCCCCTCCCCCAATGGTCTAGTCCCTCTAACCCCTGTTCTGGGATGGGCATAGAATGGCTTGACTTGTACCCTCACCACCATCCTCTTCCACATGAACTAATTCTCTTTAGCATACTTTAAGGGTCACAAAGAACTGGAATGACATGAGTGTGCCTCCAACTTCTTCCCAGTCACACTAATTATAATAATAAAATAGCATTATTTATTTAGCACCTGGATCTGTGCTAAGAATTGTATTGGTGACTTTTTATGCATGTTTTCTTATTTAATCATCACACAAGCCTGCCAAGAGATTTTTAAACCCTATTTTATAAACGAGGAAACTAAAGATCAGAGAAGTTTTATAGCTTACCCAGCATCACACAGTAAGAGAGTAACAGACCCAGGGTTGAAATTCAGATCTGACTTCAAAGCGACAGCCTCTTAATCCTTCTCTTCTACCTGAACTGTCTTGCTTTTATGGTGTTAACCACGTAACATGTCTCCTCCCTTCAATAATGCAGCTACATGCTACTGAGGACTTTCAGTGCCACAATCCAAAGAAGGGACTGATGGCGGAGATTTCTGGCTGGCAGATGGAGGAAAACTATTTCTGACTCCACTTCGTATACCAGTGCAGGCAGTGCTTACGGTCAAAAACACACTTTGGATCTGCCACCTACTAGTAATATCCTGATTTGTGCAGATCACAATGTCACCCACTCACTGGTGGCATGTTTCAACTTTCTGTCCCCAGGACCCACTAATCATTTACAGCGTGTTGACTGATATTTGAACCAGGGGTCAAGGTGAACATACCCAGTTACATAACAAAAATGGATAAAGACTTTGTTTAATCAATTGTGTGTGTGTGTTTTAGAAAATCTGTATAAAGTTCTCTGCTGTGGTATCCCAGAGCAAGGAATGGTTTTCACATTTTAACAAAATGAAGTTACTCACTGCAGCACTGTTTTTCACCCTTTTGATCCCACTGCAGCGTTCCTGTGCTGTGAGTCCCACAGGCTGCGATGCTGCTGAGCCCGTGGCTGGGAAAGCTCTAGACCTGATCAATAAAGGATGGTGGGATGGCTACCTTTTCCAGTAGCTGCGGGTCGCTGATGTCCACTTGGACAAAATGCTGTGGAGCTGCCCATGGCAGAGCTGAGTGGGGAGATGATGTACCAGGGGCAACTGAGACTCTAGCCCCTAAGCCTGCTGCTTTGCACAGTGGATTGGCTTTGGGCAGGGTTGTCTGTTTCATTTGTGGGCTGCTCTGACTGTTCTTTTTTCCTTCAGATAGAATATTTGTTACTAGTATGTCCTTAACTATGAATCAGCCTGTAAGTACTTGTAAACACTTATGCAGAACCCAGTCAAAGGCTCAGTACTATAAGACAAAGATTAGAATAAACTGTGGGACTTGCTCTCAAGGAAATAATAATCAACTCACATGCACACATATGTGAACTGCATAAGATGGGATATATTCGAGGGACCAAGTGAGTGGTGCTTACTCGGAGTATATTTGAGGGCTTGATAGAGATTACGGAGGGAGTCCTGCTTCTCCACCACCACCCCAGAAATAACATACCCTTTGGTGGAACCACTGAAATCAGGGAGGTGAGACCATGGGGCACCAAAGAGGACAAGCAGAGATATTTATACTTGTGACAGTGTTAGAAACCAAGACCCTCAAGGTTACAGAGAATGAGAGTGGAGGGATTTAGGATTCCACTAGCAATCTGATGACCAGTAGTCCCCTTCCAGGATCTCTGCCACGCATGTAGGACACAGGATGAATCAGCATAGACCTCTGAGTGGCAGTGGAGAAGGTGTGGGGGTGGGGGGGTGGATCTCCCTGTGCCTGGGAAGATAAGGGCCGGAGCAGGGACACTACTAGGAGCTACTTCACACGTTCAGGAGTGACGACATGAGGAGCAGCCCCAGGCAGTGGGAATTAGGGCAATGAGAGTAAAGAAAAGACATGAGACGTTTCAAAGAAAGACCGTTCAAGGCTTGAGAACAGGACATATTTTAAGACAAAGACTAAGGCAATAAATGATTAATGGTGCTACTGACCAGACAAAAGAACTTGAGAGAGGGAGCTGGTTTGTAAGGGAAGAGACTGAATTTAGCTTTGGGCAAGTTGAAATCAAGACAAGAAATCTGAGACTGCCCTGGCGGTCCAGTGGTTAAGACTCTGCACTTCCACTGCAGGGGGCACGGGTTTGATTCCCTGGTCAGGGAACTAGGATCCTGCAAGCCATGCGGTGCAGCCAAAAGGGAAAAAAGTCAATCTATATTTTTTAAAAAAGACAAGAAATCCAAGTTCAGGAATAGAGCTGGATGAGAGGACACGACTGCCTATACAGATTGGAGGCCGTGATGTGACTGTCAGCACTTATATTCTAGGCTTGTACCTTCAACACCTCCATCCAAACCAACACTGCTTTTTAGTGATTGCTTTTGAAAGTTCAAGGGCAGAAGCAACATTGTGACCAGTTAAAAAGAGCATTCAGAAGTAACTCTATGAAGCGTTTTATTAAATAAATAGATCAAATGATGCAAAGGTAGGACATCTGCAATGACTTGGAGAGGAGCAGGAGTTCTATTTAATAAATAAAAAGATTGGATTTTTTTGAAAAAGCTCTGGGCTCCCACATGCTACCCACCCATTGCTTTCTTGGTATTCCCCAGGGATCCACAGCTGTCTATTATTTAGTCTTGGATGTGAAAGAATCTGACTCTTCAGTCCTATCCAGGAAACACTGGGATGACTGAGCCAGCTGTTTCTATACGTCCATCTGAAATCGTAAGTAAACACGGTACCATTCCTCTCCTCTTAGCGTTCTTGACTTCTGTCTATTGTGCTTGCCCAGGGTGGCTGCATACCTGGGCTAACACTGTAAAAGAGTAAGAGCAGTTTCTGCCTCTTGGCTCATGAAGACTATGTTGACCTTGAGTAATATTTTCTTGAGAGCTATACCCTGGAACCCAGTTCAAGAAAAGTCAGTGGGGCTTCTGGTCCCATGTGATAGCATGACCAGCTGTAAGACCTTGAGCAAATCACCTAACGTCTAAGAACCTATGAACTTGTAACCGTGTCCTATGAATACTGGTCCCACTAACAGAAACAGCCAAAGGGATTAGTTGCAGTCACCATGAGGAACAGGGTCTTGTTCTGCACGTTGCACGCGGGTACTCAGAGCCCAGGCTCCCTGCCACAGGAGGGGGACACAAAGATGAAAGAGCACAGATATAAGATTTCAACTCCAGAAAATAAGATGTTTACATACCCAGGGGTTTTAGCATTTTATTTCCCTTGCACATATTTGGGATATGGCCATGATCTGTTTCAACAGTTTCTCCGTGGTTCTCATGAGGGTTTTGGATGCTTATAGCATCCCGATCACAGAAATATGCTAAGAAAATACAGGGTTATTTTTTTTTTTGCGGCACGCGGGCCTCTCGCTGTTGTGGCCTCTCCCGTTGCGGAGCACAGGCTCTGGATGCACAGTCTCAGCAGCCATGGCTCACGGGCCCAGCCGCTCCGCGGCATGTGGGATCTTCCCGGACCGGGGCACAAACCCGTGTCCCCTGCAACGGCAGGCGGACTCTCAACCAACTGCACCACCAGGGAAGCCCAATACAGGTTTTTGAGAGAAGGTTTAGTGAGAGAAAGCACAGACAAATTTCAACTGGTTAGTAGGAGTATGTTGTCTCACTTTTTTGTTCCCTCGTGTCAACCTGAGGAAAGCAGTAGGCAATAATATAAACAAACCCCTCTTTCTTGCAGGTGATCGGACAATGTAAGGTAATAGCTATAACACGTTTGGATGGGTCTCAGAATCTTAGAGTGAATGACTTTAACTGCACCACAAGTTCTGGTATGATCATCTGTTAAAATGCTAATTAATTCTAATTAATACAAAATTCAGTCTTACAGTGGTACCATCATATAAGACTATGAAGTACATATCAGAAATGGTTCCTGCCCTTGTGGACGTATTATTACTTGCTCTCCTGAGAAGAGAAGAGAGAGGGTTTTTCCTATTACTGGCACACCTTCTTTTAAATAAATTCAACATATAAAAATAGAAATTTACAAGAGGCTGTATGGCATCATCGTAGAGAACATAAGCTCTGGGGTCAGATTTGTTTGAGTTTAAATCCCAGCCTTATCACTTACCAGTTGTGTGGTCTTGAGGGCAAGTTACTTAACCTCTTCAAGCTTTCCTCCTTTGTAAAATGAAGATAACAATAATATTATCCCTTTGGTTCCTTCTCAGAACTAAATAAAATTGTCTGTGTAGTACACTTTGCAAAGTACTTAGCACTCAAGTATTGCCATCAACATCTGAAAGTTATGTATGTTCACAAAGCAGTTATACAAAGGATATATTATCTCCTTTAATCTCACAACAAGACTGTGAAGTAAAGATTATGATCCTTTCTATTTTAGAGATAAAATAACTGAGCCTCAAAGAGATTCAATGACCTGGCCCGGGGAACACAGCCAAAGTGTGGCAAAGTCATGACCCTATACCACCGGTATTGACTCTAAATTCCATGCTCTTTTAATTCACTTTTTAAAAAAGAATTATCACAGAACTTATTTTAAAATAATTAATCTTAACATGTTTCAACATATAAAAATTCAACAGTCAAGCAACTCCCTCAGGAGGTTGCCTTAAAGAAAGATTGAGCTGTACCTTCTCCTCTCTCTGTTAACGATGCCTCTCTCTCGTTGTCAGAGACAGGAAGAGGTCATTAAAATGTTAGCGCTTTAGGGCTTCCCTGGTGGTGCAGTGGTTGAGAGTCTGCCTGCCGATGCAGGGGACGCGGGTTCGTGCCCCGGTCCGGGAAGATCCCACATGCCGCGGAGTGGCTGGGCCCGTGAGCCATGGCCGCTGAGCCTGCGCGTCCGGAGCCTGTGCTCCGCAATGGGAGAGGCCACAGCAGTGAGAGGCCCGCGTACCGCAAAAAAAAAAAAAAAAAAAATACATATATATATATATATATTAGCACTTTATGAGTGATGGGGGTGGGGGCATCGTGAATAAGGGCCACAGCAGAGACCTGAGCATCGGAAGGATCTGGGTTTAAAAGGCTTGGCTGTTGATTGGCTGATTTGATCTTGGACAAGTTACTTAGCCTCCCCAACCCTCAACTTGTCCATCTATAAATTGGAAGCTATTGTTATTCTTGCTGCCATGCTTATATGTGTTAAGTCCTAGCATTGACATTGCTGTTTCCAACCCAGTAACCACAAAGCTGCCAACTGCTTTCTCTAGTCTCTTCAGCACTGGTCAATACTAAAGACAGCCCAGTACTCTCCAATTTCTTTGAGGATACTGAGCTCTACAGAAAACAAGCTGACAAAGCCCTGGAGAAGTACAAAAAGGGAGAATGGTGACTTGGCTTCTTTCAGAGTGGACAAAGTGAAGAGGGTTGCAAGAGTTGTGAATCACCACTAACGTTTAGCTAGAGTCTGAGGGCCCAGGCACCAACGTGGCAGGTGCAAACTCAGCAGCACTGTCCCTCTCCGCTGGCCTCACTTGGCCAGCTGCCTTTTAAATTGAGACTCCTGTTGCAGCCTCAGCAGAGAGGCAGCAGATACCATAGAACTGCCCTCCTTCAGTTCTTTAGTCTTTGGAGTTGGGGTGTGTGTATCTGAATATCTAACAGAGAAAAGGGAAAACCCAAACAAGGAAGAGGGAAAGACAGAAGAAAGAGCATAATAAGATGATGCGAGTCATTGAAATCATCGGGTCCTAACCTCCTTTTATTACAATAGAAGACTGAGGCTCAGAGTGCCTATCTTACCACACCCAGTGGTGTGGCTCGAGTGGGGCAGTTCTGCCTCCCAGTCCAGGGACCTAAGTGCTTCCCACCCAGAGGCGTCTTGTAGAGCAGCTAGTTGATGTCTGTTGTGCATTTTGAAAATGTGAAGTTAAATAGATTATGGTGCATCCAAGCAATGGAATGAATACAACGTAATTACTAAAAACAACGTTTTGGATGTATATGCACTGGAAAGTGTTTCAAGATACATTGCTAATGGAAAAAAACAGGTTACAGAACAATACTTAGAATATGATCCCATTTATGTGAAATAATTAGATATATGTGTATATGTGCAACATATTTAGGAAAAGGCTTGAAGGAAAGACTGATCAAGTGGATGATAATGGTACCTCTGAGAAGGGGAGGCTGGGATGCAGGAAGGGTGATTTTTCACACTGTGCTTGATTATGTCTGTGTTATTTGAACATTTCAATGAAATAGTATTCACCTTATCACTTATGTGATAAATATTTTAAAGGCAGAGACCATCAGAAAAATGGCACATATTGGGGATTTTGAATCCTCAGTGCTATGTTGAATATTGGATCGTAGGTATCCACTGCCTTTTTTACTTTTTATGTTCCGAAACTGCTTGGATTCAACTTGTTCTAGAGAGGAGGGGAAAGAACCAATTACTACCTGGACTTCTCTGTGAAGAACTGCTCCAGTCACCACTTTCCCAGGCACTCTCATGTGAGTATAATCAGCCTCTGTGAAATACTAGGTAACATGTAGAGACCAATTACTATGGGCCAGACAACTTTCTAAGTGCTTTACATATGTGACCTTATTAACCCACCACCACCCTATGAAGTAGGTACTATTTTTATTCCCGACTTACAGATGGGGAAACTGAGGCACAGAGAAGTTAAGTGAATCATGAGAGTATCATGTATATTATAGAATTATATATGCTATATACCTAAACTTAACACCAGGTTCTTTACCCATTAGGATTAAAGACTTAGCTAAAACTAGTAACTTGCTTGTATTAAGAACTGACACCCAAGGGTGCTTTCACTCACTTCACCTCGTTTACTCCACTCAGTGACTCCATTTGACAAACGAGGAGGTAACTGAGGCTCAACAGAGGGTCCTGCCTGATGTTCACAACTGAGCTGAGGTTAGAATCCAGTCCTCCAGTTGCTCAATCAATGGGATTGCTCCCCTAGTCACTTATACTTTGATACTCAGGTACCTGCAGGAAGATCTCCTTAATAACACTCAGCATTTGTATGGTGACTTACAGTTTACAAAGCACCCATGTTATTGCCTCGTTGGAGCCCTGTGACAACCCCTCTGAGGAGAAGCAAGTGTTTGCCTCCATTTCCCTGGAACAAGATGGCCTAGAAGTTTAAACACTTGCCTAAGCACACTTAGCTAGAAAGTGTTGGGACACAGGATTTTAATGGTGGCCTTTTGATTTCAAGTCCAGGGATTTTCTGAGGTTTAATAACACATTCTCCAGGATGGAAAGAAAGGAGGCATTCATTCGTTCCTTCTCTCACTGTTCAACTTTTCAACCTCAAGCAGTTCTAGAGTCCTGCTTAATAGCTACCAGGAAAGACACCCCACCTCCTCCATTCCCATCCCCAACAAACCCCTATCTAAGTGTAGGTAACGCAAAGCCAGTAGAGAAACATGGCAGCTGGATAAGAGGAGCTCAGTGCTAAGTGTTTTCCAGCATTATCTCAGTTAATTAAGCCTCCCCACCACCTGTGGATAGTTAGCATTGTACTCTCTTTACAAAGACAAATCCAGAAAGTTTATGTAACTTGCTTAAACTCACAACTAGTAAATGGCAAAGCCAAGATTAACATAGGTTTGTTTGACTCCAAAACTGTACTCAGAACCTCAATGCTTAACAGTTTCTTCTGAAGAAAAAAAGAGTTTTCTTCTTGTCCTAGTCTAACCTTGACAGCTGGGAATTGGGGCCTCTGGGGCATAGTGGTGCCAGCCAGTTGTAGCCTCGGCACCTAGGGTAGGGCCAGCAGACAGTCACTTTGACAGGGTCTGTGCAAACCCACTTTTATACTGGCTCCCTTCTTCCCAACACTTTCCTCCAAGGGCCCAGTTTAGGTTGTGCAAACCCCTCTTCTACACCACTCTTCACTCTCTCTAGACACAGGCAATTCAGGTCTTCATGCAGAAGGTTGGGCTAAAGGCAAGGTATCAGTGATGCAGAGTTCCTCCTACAGCCCATGGGGAAGCCCAGCGCAGGGGACCACTCATGGAAGGGAACCACTGCAACTTGGAATGAAACCCTTCAGAACCTACACTTTCCCCAAAGTGTTGACTAGGAAAAATGGTTAAATAGCTGTTGGAGATATTTGATAATATTACCCTGATTTTTTGAAAGAATGTTTTCCTTTCCCAAATGTCTGGAAGTTCACAACAAGAGCTGGGCACCTTCGTACCACCTGCACACACACACTCAAATACACATACACAGACACTAACAGGTTTATCTCTTCTTTATAGATCTTTGGATTCTGCAAAGCAGATTTGTCCTATGATGTAGAAGACTCTGACTTGGAAACCCCAAAAGACATTGTCATAAACTGTGAAGTTTTCAATCTTAAGGTGGGTTGCTTAAGTAGCCTTTGTCATGAGCAGTGCCAAGCTAAGTGATATTTTCACACATATAGTGTATTTTGTTCTTATGGCTGTTGGTGTGTATTGTGTGTGTGTGTGAGAGAGAGAGACAGAGACAGAGACAGAGAGAGACAGAATAGGGAGAGGGAGAGAGAGAGATGATGGATGAGAGATGGGGGGAGGAGAAATACAGAGAGAATAGGCCCCTGGGAAAGTACAATTGCTGATATGCAAAAAGTATGAATTTTCCCCCAAGAATTGAGGGTAAGATTTGCCAGAAAAGTAAAATCATAATCAATTCAATCAACCTCTAATGAATTTGAAAGTGGCCCTTGTAGTCAGGATTCCAGTGCTGACACTTAATAATTCCTAGTTTTTATTATTAGGCATAGAACCTAAGAAGAATGAATTAGCCTAAAATTTACTATATAAAGGTATATGAAATAAGATTCAAAACAATATTTACATATGTCCCAGAAAGTTTTGTTCTATATCAAGATATTCTTCACAGTACTTTTTACATCAGCAAAAAACCCACAAAAAAACAAAAAAAAACATGAGTAAAATCCAAATGTCCATGTACCAACCCTCACCCCCAAAATGGAGGGGGCAGGCTTGTCACCATGAACATGGCTCCACAAGTGCAAAGAGGTAAGTGCTCATCCTTCAGGAGTAGGAGATGTTTGTACCATGAAGCCTCAACTCTTGAGAATATAAATTACAAAGCACTAGTTTTCCAAAGGTTGATCTATAGATGCGTATCATTTTATAATATAATTTCACCAGATTATGTTGAAATGAGAAGAATAATAATAAGGAAAGTTTTCATAATACAACATTTATTCCATCTAAAGGAGTATCCTTTACTCTGAGATTAACTTTCTGACTCATGTTATCAAAGTATTATTCCTATTGTGAAATAATAATGGTGGTAGATGATAGTTTTATTCATATTTTAAATGCCAAGTTGGCTAGATAAGAATTCGAGGATCCATTTTTTTGGGTCTCCTATTTTTAAAATTAGTTGTGGAATCCAAAAGTCTGGAAGCCATTGGTGTAAATTAAATTAAACATCTAACTTGTTTTGTGTTACAGGATGATTATTTACTCTTCTGTGTCCTTCACCAGGAACATACAAACATCAGTGGTGTGAAGCATCGTTTGAGCCAACCCCTCCACTCTGGTGAGCATGAGCATTCTCCTGCTGGCAGGCCTCCATTTAAGCCCAATGGATCTAGAGATCACCATAATCCCCACGAGTCACATAACTTTAGATGCCAACCTCCTCTAGAAGACAAAAATTACTCAGACAGTCCACCATTTTGAGCAGGAGTTCCTCTGCCATTGCCCCCTCCAGGGTCAAGATGCCATTGCCCTCATTTTGACACCAGTGGGACCCATGGGCCCCCTCATAATCATAGTTCTGGTGAGTGCTATCCCCACACACATCATCCTCACAGACACCATCCCCATGGACATCGTCCCCATGGACACCATCCCCATGGCCATGATTTCTATGACCATGGACCCTGTGACCTACCACCCCATAGCCAAGGTCCCCAAGACCACCATCGCCGAGGCCATGGCCCACCACCTAGGCACTCAGAAGAAAGAGGTCCAGGTAAAGGACCTTCCATTGGAGACAAATTGAATATGTTCACTGACTCCCCCACTAAAGAAAGGTGAAGTTCTCTCTCTTCCCGAAGCCAATTTTCCCAGCTTCCCATTGCCAAACCACAATAATCCCCTACAGCCAGAGATTCAGGCCTTCTCCCAGTCAGCCTCTGAATCGTGTCCAGGAGAATTCAAGAATGAGTTTCTACAAATCTCAAAGTTTTTTTGCATATACAGTTCGAAAATGAAATCTGATTTCCGAACTTCCCTGGTGGCACAGTGGTTAAGAATCTGCCTGCCAATGCAGAGGACACGGGTTCGATCCCTGGTCCGGGAAGATCCCACATGCCATGGAGCAACTAAGCCCGTGTACCACAACTACTGAGCCCGCGTGCCACAACTACTGAAGCCCACGTGCCTAGAGGCCGTGCTCCACAACAAGAGAAGCCACCACAATGAGAAGCCCCTGCTTGCCTCAACTAGAGAAAGCCCGCGCGCAGCAGCGAAGACCCAATGCAGCCAAAAGTAAATTTTAAAAAAAGTAATAATAAAAAAATAAGTAAAATCTGATTTCCTTGATGGGAAAAATGAATCATGTCCTAGATTAGAAACATAAATAAAATGTGACCAGTAATAAATGCAAAATGACAAGTTATTTTAACCTTATATTCATACTCAGCATAGGGCAAAATGTGAGTGGGGGTAGAAATGGCATGAGAAGAGGGAGACAAATGGAAAGGAAAGGAAAGATCTCAGCACTACAGATTAGAAGTTAAGTCCATCACTGGCTATTACATCACTTGAGGCAAATCTCTGATCCTCAGAATTTCTTTCTTCCTGAACTGAACTCCTTTAATTCTAGCATCTTTCCTCTACTAGTACTTATGCTGAGGCTGGGCCTACCAAGAAGGAATGTATTCTCACTTAAAGAATTATTCTTATAAAAGGGACCCAAATTCTCTTCCACTTGTTTTTTCCAGCCCATTTGTTTTTTGGAACAAATTAATTTCTATTTCAGGTTGATGTCCTAACTGAGCTAATGGGAAATTTAACCTCAGTCCTTCTTGGAGTTCCTGCTACTTCCCATACGAAGTGGTGCCAAAGTTTTACTCTCATAGTGTCAAGGTGTTTGGGTGGTGTGCGTGAGAAGGAGGTATGATTCTTTTTTTTTTTCTTTTTTTTGCGCTGCGCAAAAAAGGTGCACACCTCTCCCCGAATAGTCCATCTTTCTCAGACAGGTGGCGGAGGCTTGGTAGTGAAAGACACCAAGCCAGAAGCAAGGCCTGGGGATGCAGGGCTTCACCCAACCCATCTCTTCTTATGCTTCTCCTCTCTCTCCTCCACCCTGGGGAGAATTTTCCTTTCTAGAACTAATGCAAGTGAGTGGAGAGAGGCTGGCTTGACCACAGACCATAAAGGATGTCCATTTTTTTTTTGCGGTACGCGGGCCTCTCACTGTTGTGGCCTCTCCCGTTGTGGAGCACAGGCTCCAGACGTGCAGGCTCAGTGGCCATGGCTCATGGGCCTGGCCGCTCCGCGGCATGTGGGATCTTCCCAGACCGGGGCACGAACCTGTGTCCCCTGCATCGGCAGGCGGACTCTCAACCACTGTGCCACCAGGGAAGCCCAGGATGTCCATATTTTATTTTTAGGTGCACCAATATCCTGGAGTGGGACCCCCAGCACTCACTACGTCACTGTGCATGGGCTCCCCAGGCACACAATATGATTGCTGACAGCTTGCTTCTCTGCAGCTAGAGAAGTGAACATGCAGAGCAATTTTTTGAAAGGTGTCTGCACATTGTATCTACAGTTGCATTGTTGCCACATGCAGTGACCTTCATAAATGGCTTTGGGAAAGTCACAAGGGAATAACAGAGGTAGTTGGTATTTTTTTCTCTTCCTTTATTAGAGTCTGCTCTGATTTGCTAGACAAAGTTGTGCAATCACCAGGAAATGTGCTCTGTGCTCCCACATGCTCCCCAAATGCAAACAAGCAGGTCAACAACCCCAGTGTTGTAATGTTTCAGCCTGAAATCTGCTTGGATTACCCAGCAGGGCCATTTGTCCTTTTGGAATAAGCAAATAGTGCGTGGCAGCAGGAATTAGCCAGGCCCCCAGAGCACAAAGGCAGCAGCGAGAGGAGAGCCGGAGGAGATAGAGGCTGAAGAGAGTTAAAATCAGCATCTTAATTGGCTCCCAATTCTTGGTGAAACTCCCAGAGGGAGACTTAAATCATGAAATTAATCACCATCCTGTTTCTTTGCTGCAGGCTGCTACCAACTTTAACCCAGGAGTCCTCGCAAGAAATCGACTGCAACGACCAGGATGTATTTCAAGCTGTGGACACTGCTCTGAAGAAATATAACAGTGGGAACAAAAGTGGCAACCAATTTGTATTGTACCGCGTAAATGAGGTCATCAGGACGGTGAGTGAGCTGTGTTTAACCTTGAGGTCACTGGGGATTTGTGCTGTCACTTGGAGCCCAGGCCTCACGCGTGTGCACACACACACACGCACCCCAATCACCAAAGAACTGATAATCAAAGGGAAGCTTACAGCTCTTAGAAAAGACCAACACCATTCTCTGGCCTGAGGGTGAAGGGAAAGGTATGACTAGTCCTGGGTGATCAGAGCAGCATATCCTAGGGTGAAATGAAACAAAGGTAGATGGAGAAATTTTAAAGGGACTGTGCAGAGTGGGAGAATCCAGGAACTCGGTCAGGCTGCAGCAGGAGGATTTACTGGGTGACCAGTCCTAGACAAAAATATGAAGACCTCCAGACCTCAGGTGGGAAGCGGGTTCTTAAAGGGGTACGTCTAACAAGTATGATATGATCTCACTTATGTGTGGAGTCTAAAAGTTCAAACTCACAGACACAGAAAGTAGAATGGCGATTGCCAGGGACTGGGAGGTGGGGGAAATGGGGAGATGCTGGTCAAAGGGTGCAAACTTTCAGTTATAAGATGAATAGGTCCTGGGGATCTAATATAGAGTGTGGTGACTATAGCTAATAATACTTTATTGTACACTTGAAATTTGTTGAAAGCCTAGATCTTAAGTATTCTCACCACAAAAATATAAGTATGTGAGGTGATGGGTGTATTAATTAGCTTGTTTGTGGTATCATTGCACAATATACATGTGTATCAATTCATCAGATTGTACACTTTAAATATATACAGTTTTTATTTGTCAATTATACCTCAATTAAGCTAGGGGAAAGGGAAGGTTTGTCTAAGAGGAGTCAGAAATGAGATTAACTTGGTTCAACTGGATTGGACAAAATACCTACCATGAAGTCCATATGGCTGAATGCATCAAGGTAACAGCCATGTTCTACTTGACTTTTAGCACTTTTTAAAAATCACTGATCGATGCACTCAGGGTGGAGACAAACCCTGACAGGGTATGTGACTTCAAGAATTACAAATCTTTCAATAGTTTGTTTAAGTGAATTTCACTATAAAACATTGTGTTTCTGTGATAGTTAAGCAATTGATTACTTTGGTGGAAAAAAAAACCCAGGTATTTGATATGATAAGGAAAAAGGAAAAAGCCCAGTAGATATGTTTTTGTTTATTTGTTTTCTGAAAGTCTGGCCTTTCAGTTTCACAAACTTGTGCAGTCCTATGAGTCCTAGTGTTCTCTAGTATGGTTGTAGTCTTTATTGGCAGACATCCATGGTAAATGTGGTTTTTTATTCTAAAATGTCCATAGAATCACTCTTTATCTCTACCTTGCTGTGTGGGGACTGCCTGTACCATGACCACTTAGGTTTTATTAAAATCTGAGACCTGGACGGAACCTTGGAGTCTATCTTGTCTGATTCCATCATCTCCCAAATGCAAACACTGTGGAGAGAGCACTGCCTGGCGAGTCAGGAGACCTGCCATCCGAAGCTGGCTCTGCCTTTCCAAGGTGGGGAGGCTGCCTAAGGCATACGCCATCTACCTGGGGCCTCCTTTCTCTCACCTGCAAACTGAGAAGATGGACAACATCCCCTCTGAGGTCCCTTGCTGTTCTGACACACCAGGACGTTGCATCTGAAGGCTCATCTAAGTCAGCACCTTTATACTTTACAAGTTTAATTTATTATTTCATGTCATGCTATACTAAATAGAAAACAAAACAATGCCAATAAAAATACTAAAATTACCCATAATTATTCCTCCCATCCAGATAACTGTTAGTTTTTTTTTAATGAAGAAAAGGCTTCTGGTTTGTTTTCTAACTGTAAAAATAATATATGTTTGTTCAAAAAAATAGACAATTCAGGAATGTTTGTTGAAAGAAGAAAGTGAAAGAGAACTGTACTCCCACCACTGAAAGACACACATTTTAACAGCTTTGCTGCATAATTTTCCAGACTTAAAAAAATTTTTTTATGTATATTTACATATAAATTGGTTTCTACAAAAATGGGCTAAAACTATGGATCTATTTTATAATTTAAATATATATATATTTGTAAATAGTATATTATGAACATTCCTCCAAGTAAATATTTATAAACTTTCAATATTTTTAATAAATGTTTTTGCCTTAATTGAATCAAATCAAGATCAAATATAACTGCCCCAGATCCCACTCAAATGATCTGCTGTTGGGTCAGTTAGATGAACCGTACGTATCTTTGTTTGCTGTTTTTCAGGATGATCCTGATACGTTTTATTCCTTCAAGTACCAAATCAAGGAGGGCGACTGTCCTGTTCAAAGTGACAAAACCTGGCAGGATTGTGACTACGATGACTCTGCACAAGCTGTGAGTGTGTTGACAGTTTCCGAGCCTCCAGTTTTCTCGGCCAAGTTTACCAAGGGCTGTCTTAACCTAACGCCTACCCTGCCCTGGCACAGCACAGCTTCTTGCTGGGCCGTAATTGAGGGAGACTGTGATGGTACCTGTCAGTAAGCAAGCCATTCTCCTCCCAGTCCAGGGAGCCACCTCTTCAATGTCAAAACCCTGGCTTCCTGTATGCAGTTTGAACACTGAAATTGAAAGGTAAATCAAGAGGACAGTTTAGCAGGCTGGTTCTCAGGCACTGTGTGCATCTTGATGAAATAGAAATATCTCCGGGGCTCAAAACAAAGATTCGTACTCTAAAACCTCGCCATTTAAACTGCCTTTCCTCCAGTATTTCACGAATATCAGTGGCTTGTATAAAATAATGATTAGGTTGCAAAACATTCATTCTTGTGTCTCAAAACTCTGCTAGAAAAAAAAAATCTTGACAAGGTTGTTTGTGTGTGTGTGTGTGTGTGTGTGTGTGTGTGTGTGTGTGGTACGCGGGCCTCTCACTGCTGTGGCCTCTCCCGTTGTGGAGCACAGGCTCCAGACACGCAGGCTCCAGACGCGCAGGCTCAGCGGCCATGGCTCACGGGCCCAGCCGCTCCGCGGCATGTGGGAACCTCCCGGACCGGGGGACGAACCCGCGTCCCCTGCACCGGCAGGCGGACTCTCAACCACTGTGCCACCAGGGAAGCCCTTGACAAGGGTTTAAAAAGGAAAGCCGTATTTAGCAATAGTACTAGGTGGATTTCATCTGAAAGATTAAGATATATCTTTTTTTTAATCCTTTTTTTCCCCTTCTTATTCTTAGGCTACAGGGGAATGCACAGCGACGGTGGCGAAGAGGGGGAATATGAAGTTCTCCGTGGCTACCCAGACCTGCCAGATTACTCCAGGTAGCTGCTGTGCCTGATGGTGCTGCCCTGGGGAAAAATGAACCTCTTCTGTGTGGCACCAGACCCCTCTTTCCCGGAGGGCAGCAGTGGCGATACCACTTGCAGCCTTGTGGGGGCGCTGGAGGGGTGGAGCGGCAGAGTCCTGAGGTGGGGCCTCACGCCCCTCGGCGCTATCCTGATTCTCTCCCTCAAGAGCAGCATTGTATTAGGTGTGTGCAAAAGGATGAGGAGACACAGAACTGGCTTCAACTGTAGGCAGCGTCCTAGAGTGAGAGTAGCACAGGCTTTGAGGTCAGATCTGGCCTGGAAGCTTTCAAAGCTCTCACCTTCTTGGCTTTCCTTTTCCTTACCTATAAAAGGAGATCACAGTAATTCCCACTTTGCACAGTTGTTTAGAATGAAACTAGATGATACACCTGAAGATGTAATCATAATAATGTATTAATGATAATTAAGGGAAAGGTAATAATAGCTAACATTTATTGAGCCCTTATTACCAGCCACAGTTCTAATCACTTCATGTGTATTAACATATCTATTCCTTACAACACCTCTATGAGGCAAATGTTAATATCCCCAGTTCACAGATAAGGAAACAGGCCCACAGCAGTCAAATGTCTTGTCCAAGACCCCACAGCTAGCAGTTAGCAGAGTTGGTGGAATAGACCCTCCATAAACGATACTCCTTTAGAATCTAAGTATGGAGAAGCCTATCAACAGATGACTACTGTTAGCTCCTTCCCTCTTGTGGCAGAGGTGCCACATACAGAAGGATGGGCACGTCTATGTGAAGTCAGTCACAAAAGCCATCCTGGAACTGGCCTTCTGCAAGATAGCGTTTTTGTACATGAGCTCCAGAACAGCATCTTCAGCCATGCTATTGAACCCCACTGTAGTAGTGATCCTTCTATTCCAGCCTTAATCCTCTATATGGTACCCACAAAAACTACATCCCTTGAGTTTCCATTCCTGCAAGAAGTTGCATTCAAAGTAAAATAGTCCAAAACAGAAATCACAAGTAATTAAAATCTTTCGATAGGGGTAGCTTTTTATTATTTGGCTGAAGAACTCCACCTCGTAAGCACATTTTAACATTATCCAGAGCAGAGCACATTATGTACCATGAGAGAAAAAGCTCTTTGCCACACCTTCAGAAATTAGTGCTAGGTCCACAATCTCTTATCTGAAAACTTTTTGGCCAGATATGTTTCAGAATTCAAAATTTGAAACATTTTAATTTAAAAATCTCTCTGGCAATGTTGAGGCAGGGTGGAAAATCATTGTCACCCAGAAAAACTGAGTTTGCATCTTTCCCTGCTCATCTCACCCTCAAAGGCTGCTCCATCACTTCCCCTACACCAGTGGGAGCTGCCCTTGAGGTCAGGCAAACCAGCTTCTGGGCTTTTCTCCATCTCTCCCTTTCACCTCCTGTGTTCATCTTTTTTTGTTTTGTTTTCCCATCAGTAATTCTCTCATCTTTCCCATGTCATCCCCTCTAGTTTTTGTTTGTTTGTTTGTTTGTTTTTAACAGAAACCATCTTAGAAACAATTTTATTCAAAGGGTCTGTATATTTTTCTTGGAAAAAATGTAAATATTATTTCAACAGTATTTATTTATTTATTTCCCTCTAGTTTTTTAACTTTGCCCATTACCCTGATTCAACCTAACTTCTACAAGGAGAGGAGGGGGGAAAGCTATGAATATTCACAGAGTGTGTCATTTCCTGACACAAACTTATGGAGAGAATGCCGAGAAACAGTTGCAAGGGGGGTTGTGTTGAACTGCTGACTGGGGGATCTTACATCCTCGGGCTGTGAGAGCGCCAGGGCCAAGGGGCCCAGGACTCCTTCATTTCTTCCCCTTTTTGCCACATGTACTACTACTGACCAGGGAGTCAGGGCTGTGTGTCATGAACAGTGGTGATTTAACACAGACTCTCTCCTTTTTAAAATATTTTACATCATTTTATTAAAGCCCATTCGGTGTCTCCGCATTCTTACCGGGGACCATTCTGAATTCACCTCAGAGGGTCTAGGAATGCCCAGAAGTGGAGAAGGTTGTGAGTATGTGCATCTTCCAGGAGAGGGCGCCATAGCTTACATTAGGGTCATCAAAGGAGCCTGTGACCCAGGAAAATAGTTAGGAATCCCTGCCTACAGAGCACAGCCCAGACTCCACAGCAGAGGCCTCTCTTCAGACTGCTCACACTTCAAACCACCCCTCCCTGCCTCCTGCTATAAGCTCTGGTTAAGATGTGTGTACCACACGGTCCCTGCCTCATCCTTCTTCCTCAGGAGCCATCCCTCCATTCTCCTCAGGCCTCACACCCTGTTTTGAGAGGTTGACCTTGACTGCTCTTCACCCTTCTTAGATCATCCTGTTCTCCTCAGGAAAGGCTTCCCTGGGCTCACTCTGGGCTCCTGCCTTTCCAAGCTCTTGCTGAATTATACTGAAATCATCCATCTCCAGTTCGGTCTCTCCCCCTTGACTTTGCCCCACTCCTTCATGGCAGTGACCATTACTAATGAATTAATGCATCCACACAGCCATGCTCAACACAGGGCATGTTATAGCAGTTGCGAAATACATGTTTGTTGGATTGAATTGATACAAAATGTATTACACCCTGCTCCCAGCTTCAAGGAGCTTTGGTTAACACTGAAAAAGAAATAAAAATGCATCTGTAATGTTTTAATTCTTATGAGGATAAATTCATGTATCACTTCTGTAATTTAAAATGACTTTAAAATAAATTTAAAATAATTATGCACAATAGGATGCATATAAGATGTCCCTAAGTGAACGACAGGTCTTCCCTATCATTCAATCTTGTGTTCTCTTTTTCCAGTGCATACTAGGACTTACTGGAAAGTTTGCTTATCAGGGCCTTCCAAATTATCTGACTTATTTAGGGCAATGTATGTGAATGCAGGATTTGCTTGTTAACGCTGCCCTTTTGCTTGCTCTTTCTTTGTCAAGCCGAGGGCCCCGTGGTGACAGCCCAGTACGACTGCCTTGGCTGCCTGCACCCCATATCAACCGAAAGCCCCGACTTGGAACCTGTTCTGAGACACGCCATTGAACACTTTAACAACAACACCAATCACACCCACCTCTTTGATCTTAAAGAAGTAAAAAGGGCCCAAAGACAGGTTTGTTCTTTAATTTTTCCCATGTCATAGTATTGTTAAAATTTGTTAGATCTTTATGGTTTAGGGTTTCATTACCTAAAATAAACCTTTGGCCGAGGAAAACATATGATTCCACAGGTGGTGGTGAGGAACTCTTTCATGTTCTCATACGACTAGCTCAGGAGGCAAAGGCTTTCTCTTCAGGCACAATGATTTGGATACTGCAGTATATAAATGGGGAAAGGGAGCCTAATCAGACCACCTTCCTGGGAGATTTGTTTTTAATGAATGGGTGGTCAGCATTGCATGTCCTCCTAGAGATGGTGAAATGGAAAAGTCATTCTGGCCTTAGGGTTTTAAGAAGACTCTCTCATCACCTAACTATTATGAGGCAAATATGGCCTCCCAATATTAAATTGTACCTAAAAAAGTTGGCAAAGCTTGCTGGGTACCCTCTAAATTATGGTTTCTGTGTCAGCAGAGAAAAAAGCAAATACTTGTAAATCTGGTCTTTCCATTGCCTCAGTTCATGAAGACTTTACTGGCAGCTGACTGGGCCCCTTGGATTTCAGCCTCTAATTATGAGGGACCCACTTTGGTCAGTAGCATTTCCTGCTTTTAATTGACCTTCCGACTTGCCTTCATGCAAGATGCATGCTGTACTCAGTTCTGTCAATATCCAGCTATCAGGGTGGGACCCACCCCAGATAAAGCAGGAGAAATCTTATTGTCTGGCAGTCTGGGAACGTCAGGACCTACTGGTCAAGGCCACTCCAGCTCCAAAGTTTTCTTTATCCATCTAGAAAAGCATTATTAATATTTTACAAAATTCAACAGATCATTTTTTTCCTGTTGCCTGGCAGAGGAAATATTGCTAGGTCTTACTTAAGGAAATACAGTAAGTCCATCTATAAATTGCTTTTCATTTTCAGATGTGTAGCTGTGTGTGTGTGTGTGTTGTGCTGAAGGGTGTGAGAGTCATAATGTGCTCAATATTTATTCAGTAATGACTTTTGCCTAGTAATAATAATAGTGTGTATTTTTGAGCACTTATGAAATGTCAGGCAGTATTCTAAGCTCCTCCTGACACTGTGAATTATGTTTAAACTGCCCTTTAAATATTCAATCCAAAATCGTTTCAGGTGGTGGCTGGATGGAACTATGAAATTACTTACTCAATTGTGCAGACTAATTGTTCCAAGGAGAATTTTCTATTCTTAACTCCAGACTGCAAGTCCCTTTCAAATGGTGTAAGTAGGCTAAAATCTAATCATAAAGTTCTAAGCCTTTTGTGTCCAGTATTTACAGGTGTGGGAACTCTCAGCTGTGGAGGAAGACTAGGTCAGTAAAATTTTTGATGACATACGCAGCTCACATTCACTTTCTCTTGGAACTCGACAGTTCACGTCATTGGTCAAGCTGCTTACCCAGCTGGTCAGGGTCTGTACATCTGGCAATAAGCACTTACAGATATAACCAGGGGCTAGGACTCGCCTGAGACAAAATGATGCCACGGTCAAGTTTGTCTTTTCATGTCTTCACACTTTCCTGTCTCCTTTCCTCCCCATGTGCTCAATGTCCTTACAAGGCTCCCGAGCTCTACCCAGGATAATCCTTCACTTCCAACTTGTCTCTGCTTGTTCTTTCACCTTCCCTCCCCTACTTTTATTTTTAATAAGTACATCCTGCGTCTCTCTCCCTCAGTGGCCCTTTCCAGGATGATATCTTATTACCTGAACCAAAATTATGTTAAAAGAGAGCATCTCAAGGTGGCAGGAGTTAGTGCATGTTAAGATGATAAGGCATGATGACCTTCCCAGGGCTATTTGCATTTTAGCAGAAGGCTGTGCTTTAAGCAAGGGGTGGCTGCAAGTCCCTTCATCTAGTCCAGGGGTCTCCAACCCCTGGGCCGTGGACCGGTACCGGTTTGAGGCCTGTTAGGAACTGGGACACACAGCAGGAGGGGAGCTGCGGGCGAGTGAGCGAAGCTTCATCTGCCACTCCTCACAGCTCCCCACCGCTCCCCATGGCTCCCCACGGCTCCCCATCATTCCCCATCACTCCCCATGGCTCCCCACGGCTCCCCATTGCTCCTCACTACTCCCCACCGCTCCCCACGGCTCCCCATCACTCCCCATCACTCCCCATGGCTCCCCATTGCTCCTCACAGCTGCCCATGGCTCCCCTTGGCTCCCCACCGCTCCCCACCGCTCCCCATTGCTCCCCATTGCTCCCCATCGCTCACGTTACTGCCTGAACCATCTCCCCCACCCCACCACCCCCTACCATCTGTGGAAAAATTGTCTTCCACGAAATCGGTCCCTAGTGCCAGAAAGGTTGGGGACCACTGACCTAGTCATTCTACTTCTCAAAGTCCATTATATGGGAAGAAACTGAGAAATCCAGGCAGCAAGATGTTAATTTTGACTTTTTATTAGCAGGAAAATATTAAAAATAACATATTTTCAGCATATGGAATGACTAAGCAAATTACAGTATAGCCATACAGTAGAATATGTGCAGCCATTAAAATTATGTTTGCAGAAATTTTAGTGACCTAGTAAAATGGTTACAGTATGTTAAGTAAAAAACAAAAGAAGCACGGTACAAAATTACACATACGGATTTACTCAGGTACATAAAGTAGATGTAAATATAAAAAGTGATGAAAAACAAATATGCCAAAATATAAAATATGGTTAACTTTCAGTTGGAACTATAGCTGCTTTTTCTGCTTTTTTATATTTTTTGGAACTCTTCAATACTTCCCAATGTTTCTAATCAAGCATGTGTTTGTTTCATAAATGGGGGGAAAAAAGTAAAAAGGACACTATTAAGAGAGTGAAAAGACAATCCACAGAATGGGAGAAAATATATGCAAATCATATATCTGAAAAGGGCTTAATATGTTGAATATATAAAAAACTTCCACAGTGCAACAACAAAATTTTTAAATGGGCAAACAACTTAAATGGACATTTCTCTAAAAAAGTCATACGAATGGTCAAAAAGCACATGAAAAGTACTCAACATCATTAGCCATCAGGGGGAATGTAAATATAGACCACAAATGAGATGCTACTTCACACCTAGAGGATGGCTATAATTTTTTTTTTTTTTTGCGGTACGCGGGCCTCTCACTGCTGTGGCCTCTCCCGTTGCAGAGCACAGGCTCCGGACGCGCAGGCCCAGTGGCCATGGCTCACGGGCCCAGCCGCTCCGCGGCATGTGGGATCCTCCCGGACCGGGCCACGAACCCGTGTCCCCTGCATCGGCAGGCGGACTCTCAACCACTGTGCCACCAGGGAAGCCCGGCTATAATTTTTTAACATTGTAAAATGCCAAGTATTGGGGAGGATGTGGAAAAATTGGAACTTTTGTACATTGCTGATGGAAATGTAAAATCATGCAGCCATTGTGGAGAACTGTATGGCAGTTCCTCGAAAAGTTAAGTGTAGAATTACCATATGACCTAGCAATTATACTCCTAGATATATACCCCAAAGAATTTAAAACAGGAACTCAAAAAGATACTTATATGCCAATATTCATTACAG
This sequence comes from Mesoplodon mirus, assembly GCF_964341445.2. Lineage (NCBI taxonomy): Eukaryota > Metazoa > Chordata > Mammalia > Artiodactyla > Ziphiidae > Mesoplodon > Mesoplodon mirus. The sequence continues at coordinate 44,145,352 of NC_138982.1, read as the reverse complement.
CATTATTCACAATAGCCAAAGGTGGAAAACAACCCAAAAGTTCATCGATAGAGGAATGCATAAACACAATGTGACATGTATATAACAATTCTTTAGCCATAGAAAGGAATGGAATTCTGATATATGCTACAACATGTATGAACCTTGAAAATGTTAAGTGAAATAAGCCAGACACAAAAGGACAACCAGTATATGATTTCACTTATAGGAACTATCCAACATACACAAATTCATAGAGACAAAAAGTAGGTTAGAGTTTACCAGGGGCTGGGAAGAGGGAGAACGGGGATTTTTTGCTTAATGCTTGCAGAATTTGTGTCTGGGGTGATGAAAACTATTGGAAATAGATAGTAGATGGATAGAGATGGTTGTACAGCACTGTGAATGTAATAAATGGCCCTGAATTATACACTTAAAAATGGTTATGATGGTTATATTATATATATTTTACCAGAAATTTTAAAAATAGTATAAGAGAAAGAGAGAGAGAGAGGAACCCTCTAAACACATAGGTTCTAGCCACTATTTAATTTTGTCAGGTTGAGTTGAGTCTGGCCTTTTAAGCATCTATTAACATCTTCTGTTTTTTATGCTTAGCCATTTGAGGTTATATAGGCCTAAATGTTATCTAGCTTTAATCTTGCTGCATCTGTTTATAAACCCCCAGTTTTCTCTTTGCAGCACAGAGAGTTGCAAAGGCTGGTTGGAGTCACAAAGCCAATCAGATTTAGTATAACTTTTCTGAGCCTTCACTTCCTCATTTGTAAAATCGTGAAGAATAATAGCACCTATATCACAGAGTTGTTACAGTAATTAAAGGACATGAAATATTTTGCCCACAATTGGTAAGATTTAAGGCCTTGCTATTCAAAGTGTGGTCCATGGACCAGCAGCATTAGCATCACCAGGGAGCTTCTTAGCAAAGTAGAATCTCAACTCCACCCATAGCTACTGAATCAGAATCTGCATATTAACAAGGTTCTCAGGTGATTCATCTGCACACTAAAGTTTGGAAAGCACTGATTTAAGGGTTTTCCTACGTAGTTCTCAGGGCATGTTGCACCTTAGAAGCACTAGCCTGGATTTAAAAAACACCTATTCCCAGATCACTCCCCCAGACATTCTGATTTTTTTTTTTAGTTGCAGCATCCAAAGTGTACATACTGAACATTTAAGTCTTTTTTTTTTTACATTTTTATTGGAGTATAATTGCTTTACAATGGTGTGTTAGTTTCTGCTTTATAACAAAGTGAATCAGTTATACATATATCCCCATATCTCTTCCCTCTTGCGGCTCCCTCCCTCCCACCTTCCCTATCGAACCCTTCTAGCTGGTCACAAAGCACCGAGCTGATCTCCCTGTGCTATGCGACTGCTTTCCACTAGCTATCTATTTTACGTTTGGTAGTGTATATATGTCCATGCCACTCTCTCACTTTGTCACAGCTTACCCTTCCCCCTCCCCATGTCCTCAAGTCCATTCTCTAGTAGGTCTGTGTCTTTATTCCTGTCTTACCCCTAGGTTCTTCATGACATTTTTTTTTTCTTAAATTCCATATATATGTGTCAGCATATGGTATTTGTCTTTCTCCTTCTGACTTACTTCACTCTGTATGACAGACTCTAGGTCCATCCACCTCATTACAAATAGCTCAATTTCATTTCTTTTTATGGCTGAGTAATATTCTATTGTATATCTGTGCCACATCTTCTTTATCCATTCATCCGATGATGGGCACTTAGGTTGTTTCCATCTCCTGGCTATTGTAAATAGAGCTGCAGTGAACATTTTGGTACATGACTCTTTTTGAATTATGGTTTTCTCAGGGTATATGCCCAGTTGTAAGATTGCTGGGTCATATGGTAGTTCTAGTTTTAGTTTTTTAAGGAACCTCCATACTGTTCTCCATAGTGGCTGTATCAATTTACATTCCCACCAACAGTGTATGAGGGTTCCCTTTTCTCCACACCCTCTCCAGCATTTATTGTTTGTAGATTTTTTGATGATGGCCATTCTGACTGGTGTGAGATGATATCGCATTGTAGTTTTGATTTGCATTTCTCTAATGATTAATGATGTTGAGCATTCTTTCGTTTGTTTGTTGGCAATCTGTATATCTTCTTTGGAGAAATGTCTGTTTAGGTCTTCTGCCCATTTTTGGATTGGGTTTTTTGGGGTTTTTTTGATATTGAGCTGCATGAGCTGCTTGTAAATTTTAGAGATTAATCCTTTGTCAGTTGCTTCATTTGCAAATATTTTCTCCCATTCTGAGGGTTGTTTTTTCATCTTGTTTATGGTTTCCTTTGCTGTGCAAAAGCTTTGAAGTTTCATTAGGTCCCATTTGTTTATTTTTGTTTTTATTTCCATTTCTCGAGGAGGTAGGTCAAAAAGAATCTTGCTGTGATGTATGTCATAGAGTGTTCTGCCTATGTTTTCCTCTAAGAGTTTGATAGTGTCTGGCCTTACATTTAGGTCTTTAATCCATTTTGAGTTTATATTTGTGTATGGTGTTAGGGAGTGTTCTAATTTCATTCTTTTACATGTAGCTGTCCAGTTTTCCCAGCACCATTTATTGAAGAGGCTGTCTTTTCTCCTTTGTGTATTCTTGCCTCCTTTATCAAAGATAAGGTGACCATATGTGTGTGGGTTTATCTCTGGGCTTTCTATCCTGTTCCATTTATCTATATTTCTATTTTTGTGCCAGTACCATACTAGACATTCTTATTTAATTGGTCTGGGGTGAGTCCCTGGAGTCAGATGATCTAAAAGTTTCTCAGGTAAACCAAATGTGCTAATAATACTGAGAACTTCTGAGCTATCTCCAGCATCCTTCTCCCCATCCAAAATTAAGGCACTATAAGTGTGGTATTCCCTGTATCTTTAAAGAACATGACTTTTTTTTTTAACATCTTTATTGGAGTACATTTCTTATATGTGTGTTCCTTTATTGGAACTATACATTTATAGAAAGCTTCAAGACAATGCAGAAACAAAGAAAAAATAATAATGTTGCACCACACACCCAAACACCCAAAGTTATCTGAACGTATTTCCCTCTTTTCTTTTTTGGTGGGGAATATGGGGAATTTTGAGTGATTTTTTTTTTTGTCTTTTTGTAGTTGTATTTATTTTACATGCTACATTTTTTTCACCTAAGAATTCTTCTATGTCATTAGAACTCTTGATAAACCTTAAAAATAACTTTTAATATCCTAGTGAAGATACCATAGATTATTTTTTTAAATTACTTTCCTATTTTTGGTCATTTGTTCAAAACCCACCAAGAAAATGGGTTGTTTCCATTTTTATTATAATTAATAACTCACCAAACATCTTTTAGAATAAAGCTATTTCTGTTTGGCATTTTTTTTTCTCAGAATAAAGTCGTGGCTTTACACAGAGTATAAAATTGTATGAAAACTCTTAAAACTCTTGATATATATATAGGTTAACTGCTAAATGCACCAATTTACATTCCATCAGCCATGTTTACCCTTGATAGAATTAAGTATTTTTTTAACTCAGCTAATTTCATAGACAAAAACATTTTTAGTTTTTATTTTCTCAATCAACAGCATAGTTAATATGCATTTATTTAAGCATTATATTTTCATACATTCATTAGAAATTTATGGGTTGAATTTATGAATTGTCTTCTATATCCTTTGCCCATTTCTTTTTGGGATAAATCTTAATGACTTAGAAATAGTATTTATATATTAAAGGTATCAGTGTTTTGTCATATTTTCTCATTTATTTACTTTTTAGTTTTCATTATGGTATTTCTGACTTACAAATAGTTTATGTTTATAGGTGACCAAATCTATCAATATTTTCCTTTTGAGTCTTTCTACAACTTGCTCAGCAGTCACTATATATGTTTTTTTTTCTAGTTTGTCTATGGTCAGTATTTTTAAATACAGCTTTTGAAACTATATGGAATTAATTTTGATGTATCTTGTGAGGTATCTAACTTGATTTTTTCAAGAGAATAACCAGATACCTTAACAGTCTTTTCTTCCACAAAATTTGCAACAAACTTTATCCCATAATAATTTCTTACAAAAAATCTGTTCTCTGTTTTTGTACCAACACTACCGTATTTTAACAGCCGTAGCTTCATAGTAAGTTTGAATACATGATTTATTATTCTAGTGTTTATATCTTTAAAACCAATCTTAGAAGAGGTGTGGAAGAAAAACTTACACTGTCACGTAGATTGGAATTGCATTACATTTCTAAATTAATTTGAGGAATTGGCATATGTACTATATTTAGTCTTTTTAATCAAGAACTTGTTATACATCTCTATGTAGTCAAGTTTTATTTTATATTTCTAAAGTTGTGTGATTTTCTTAAATATATTCAGAACAATGCTCACTAAAGTTATTACTAGGTTTTGTTTTGTTGTTTTTGGTTATTGTTATTAGGAATTAAATCCTTTTTTTTCTTTTCCTTTCATTCTCTTTTAAATAAGTTATTGTTATATATAAATGTATACATTTTGATTCACTTACCTTATATCCAGAAACTTTAGTGAACTCTCTGATTAACTCTAATGTCTTTTCATTGATTCTTTTGATTGTTCTAGATCTATAATAATACCTTAGGCAAATAATACTATCTCCTCTTTTCCAATGTTTATTTTTTTGTTTCATGTCTCAATGAATTGACCCAAATTTTCAGAGATATTTTTTGAAATAGTGGTGATCACACAAATTCATGTTTTATTCCTGATTTTATTGAGAAAGCCTCTAGAATTTTGTCGTTATGTATACTATTGCTGTGGGATCCCAGTAGATATTCTTCCTCATGTTAAGGAAACATCCTTACATTCCTCCTCTTTAAAGAGTTTTGTTTTGTTTTTAAATAAGGAATTGGTGTTGAATTTAGCAAATGCTTTAGAATATGTATTGAAATATCATATTTTTCTAATTTAATCTATGCTGTTTTGACAACTTTCCTAATAGTAATCTTTAGATTCCTAAACTAAACTCTACTTGTTTAGTATTAATTATTCTTTAAATATGCATTTGGGTTCTATTCCTAGTTTAGTTAAGAAGTCTACGTATACATTTATAAGTGAAAGTGGTGTAACAGTTTTCTGAGTGTGTGTTTGTGTGTGCATTCTATTTTTTAAGGTTTTGGTATCCAGAATATAATTTTATAGAATGATTGGGTAGTTTTTCTATATTCAGAAATGGTTTATATAGCATGTAAATACAGTGTATATTTCTTTAATTTTTAAAATTATTCATCTATAAAACATCTATGCTGTTTGGAGGTGAAAAATGGCATGTAAATTGAGAGTAGTAATAGCATTCTCCATTTCTTCTTTAGCCATTGGTCCATTCAAGTTATCTTCTTGTTCTTAAGTCAGTGTTGGTTATTTATAGTTTTCCAGAATAGTGTCTTTCTTTGAGATTTAAATTAGCATACACTTGTTCATAATATTCTCTTATATTTTTACATTTCTCTGTATACTTTGCTAGGTTTCCTTTCTTATGCATTTGATATTTTTTCCTTAACCCACGAATGATTATTTGGATTTATTTATTAATGCTAGTGCTTTCTGTTTTCTAATTCACCAGTTTTGCTTTTATTTTTATTGTTTCCTCCTTCTTGTTTTCCTTAAGGCTGTTTATTGCTCTTCTTGTTCTAACTTCTTGAGATAAACACTGAGGTTGGGGTTGTTTTGATGATTTTTGCCTCTCTTTTTAAATTGTGGAAGTGTATAAAGCCAGGAGTTAAATCTGAGTGCTGCCCTGGCAACATGTGGAATTCTCATTTTTCTCAGTTTGTTTTTTTATTATTTTCCTTATCAATGAAGATTTTAGTTAGGAAAGTGTGTTTATTTTTCCAAGTACTTTTTGTTTGTTTAAACTTATTAATTTTTAGGGAGGTTTTTTGTTTCATTGTGGTGCTAAGGTCAAAGAACATGGCCTGTATTGTTTTCAAGTTGCAAAATTTATTGAGACTTTCTTGTAACCTAGTATAAAAGCAATTAGAAATATTATTTGCATCATACTTATGAGAGTATCATTTTAAATTGTGTGTATCATATGAGAATACCATTTCAACAAATCTTTATTATGTTATTCAAGTCATTTATGACCTTATTTATCTTTTATACATTTTGCCTGTTGTATAATAGTTATATATTGGAGTTTCCCAGCACAATTATTTTTATCCATTTCTATTTATATATGTTTTCTGCTTTATGCATTTTGATTCCATGCTTTTAGATAAAAATAAAATTATCTTTCTTTTACCTTTATGAGTTGTTACCTTGAATTTTACTTTGTCCAGTATTAATAATACTCTAGCTCCTTTTTTGTTCATATTTGCTTCTTATGGCTTTGCTCATCCATTATATTTAATCTTTCTTTATCTTTTTTATTATATGCTATTATTCTTGAAGATATAGTACACTGATTTTGGTTTTAACCTAATCTGAAAGTCCTTGTCTTGCTAAAAGAAAATGTTACCCATTCACTTGTATGGCTATTATTTCTACATTAGATATTCTTGTCATCTTTTTTCATGTTTCTGTGTGTTTGTGTGTATGTATTTGTTGTTGGCGCTACTTTTTCATTGTTTCTTATTCTATCTTTTGAAAATAGACTATGTTTTGTTTTTTTCTATGTGATGATTTGCAAAGTCAACATCCTATTTTTAATTGTACTAGTCGTTTAAAGATTCTTAAAAACGTTTTTAATTTATGCTCTTATATGCTTTTTAAAAACCAGAATATCGGTGAATGTGCAGATAAAGCATACGTGGATATCCAGCTAAGAATTGCTTCCTTCTCGCAGAAATGTGACCTTTATCCAGGTACAGGATGATACATATTGGTGCTCACATTGGTCCCAGACAACTGGCTAAATCTTTCCATAGATATTGTGCTTTGGTTCCCATGATATGCCACAAAATCTACATGACCCACAGACCTTACTAGGAACACTGTGCCCCATCTCTGCCCTGCTGTGCTGCAACAGGTGAAGCTGAGATTGCTCAGCAAGTGGCAGAAGGGAATATGGTGACAGAAGGGAAAATGTATGTTTTCTGGGCAAAGCTAGCCTTCAGATATGTCAGCTGGTCTTTCTTGTATACAGGCTGTCCCTGCATCAGATACTGTGAATTGGGGAAGCTGTATCTCATTTTTAACTACTCAGAATAAAATCCTTTCAATTAAAGGTTTTTTTCCCTTGCATGTTTTAATGTGGGGAAAGGGCGATAGTGCAAGTTTAAGGTCAAGTCAGTATTTCTTATACCAAGAGTTGGCTTTTCTCATATTTGGGAGATAGTTGTATACATTGTACAATATAAAGCATTACGGAAGTTACCTGCTCACCAGAATCATAGGATTTAAAATTTTCCCACTAGAAAATCATTCCTTTACGTTAAGCATTGCTTTTTACAGTTTCCATTAAAAATGCAAAAACTTAAGAAAAATGCGGCCTATTGATTGTCACTAACTAATACCTTCTGATTGAAAGTTTCCCTAAACACACTTGGCTCTTAGGAGAGGAAGAGAGGAAAGACAGTAAGTTGGAGGTCTGACAGGCAACCTCCACCCACTCACTGCTGGGCCTTGGGCTGCCACGTGGCCCTCTATAAATGGATGCTGGATCACATGTGGGAAAGGTACAATACTGGGCTAGACAGCTCCATAAGTGCACAAGCTGATATAAAACCTGCCTCTTTCAGGGGAGGATTTTGTACAACCACCCACCAGGATTTGCACTGGCTGCCCCATATCTATACCTGTCAACAGCCCAGAGCTGGAGGAGCCTCTGAATCATTCCATCGCAAAGCTTAATGTAGAGAATAATGGAACCTTCTATTTCAAGATTGACACTGTGGAAAAAGCAACAGTGCAGGTCTGTAAATTATGCTACAAAAATAGTGATTATCTATTTCAAATTGCTTACTAATTTTGCCACTGATCTTGGCTCTGGATTGGGAAACAGTATACCTGGTGAATGGGATTTGGTAGACTTGAATTTCAGGTCCCAACCTCGCTGCATGCTTGGTGTGTGATCTTGGACAAGTCATTTAAAATATTGTCTCTTTTATCCGTAAAGGACTACAGTGAGGGTTAAAAAAGATAATGTATGTCAATCACTTTTCAAAATCTAAAGTGCTATATAAATATTAGCAATGATTATATATATAATTAATAAAATTCAGGGCTAGGAAAAGCAAGACTTATCCTCTGCCTTTCTAGACTCTTCTCTCATTATAACATCACTTAATGCCTTGTGCTCAGCCACATCAGCCAATCGTCCCCCAGGCTCTCTTCACACATTCATCTTCATGTCATTTGTTCCCTGCCTGGGGTGTCATTCTCTCCTACAACTGTACCCTCTGGGGGATTCATCTCTCCTGTCCATGCCTGTCAATAGAGGATAAGGAGTATCCTGGTCTGGAGGTCAGGAGAGTCAGCTCTGCCACAGCATCCACCACTTTCATCCCAGGTGATCCTGGGCAGTCATTCAGAATCACACAGCATCTGTAAAATGAGTGGCTGGATTAGAAGAGCCCAAATCCCTTCTAACTCCAATAGCCTATGACCGATGTATTCATGGACAATTCCTTTTATGGAACCTCAAAACGGGCTTCCCTAAATATAAGCTAAAAAAAGTAATCAAAGTAGAACCAAACTCCTATAGCAAACCAAGATGATTTTTATAATCTATCAATACGAAGAAAATCTCACTAAAAATAAGTTTATAATTCTGGCTAAGTAATTGAATTTCTAGAAATCTAAAATAGAAGGAGTCTTTAAATACAATGATATTCATTGCAGCTCTAACTACAAAAGCAAGAAAAGTAAACTATAAAAATGATCAGTAATATAGACATGATCAGATAATGTCTGGTATATTTATACAATGGAATATTAAGCAGCAATTTTAAATCATTTTTGTGAGGAGTTCTTGATGTGGAAAATGCTTATGTTATAATATGCAGTGAAAAAACAGGCCATACACAGGGAACTATATTCAATATCCTGTGATAAAGCATAATGCAAAAGAATATGAGAAAGAATGTATATATATGTATAACTGAATCATTTTGCTGTACAGCAGAAATTAACACAACATTGTAAATCAGCTATACTTCAGTAAAAAAAAAAAAAGAGGCCATAAAATTGAATAAACATTCTGTACTCAGTTGTGTTGTTTTAAAAAGTTTAGGGACTTCCCTGGTGGTCCAGTGGTTAATACTCCGAGCTTCCACTGCAGATGGCACGGGTTCAATCCCTGGTCAGGGAACTAAGATCCTGCATGCCACACTGTGCAGCCTAAAAAAAAAAAAAATAAAAACCAAAAATTAAACAGTACAGGAAACAATACTGAAAAGAAACAAATACCTCGGATTATTCATAGTGGTAGCTTTTAGGTAATGGCTCAATGGGCTGTTTATTTTCATCTTTCTTGTTTCCTGTAGTAGTTTTATAACTGGGGGGAAAAAAGGACCTAAACAAACTGTATTAAAATAAAACTGACACTTGATCTCTCTCCTACTCAGGCACTTATTCCTGTCCCGGTCGCTAACTCCTCTCCCTGATTTCACTGACACGTGACCCACATTAAGCTTACTTGAAGGAGTTACCAATCCGTACTACTCCTGTCTTTGTCAGCTTTTCTTCTCACTCTATATTTCTGCTTTTCTGTGAAATTCCTTTATTCCTAAGGATGCAGGAACAGTCTTGTATTCCACCATATATTGCATGTCAGAGAGTTACTGTCAGGAGAGAACCATTCATTCTCAAGCGTGAACTACTAGCCTTGGTAGTCACCGTTCTTTCTGTGAATTAGTCAACACACTAGAATGGGTGTGTGTTTGTTTACGCTAAGGGTGCAAGGGGAACCACAATAGATTATGCTACGAATTGAAAGGGAATGACATCCCTTCACTTGCCAAATTAATCTGGAATATTGTGAGAATTTCAAATTTACTTTTAAGAGGCGACTCTTTATTGATTTTTGCATGTAAAGGGAGCAATTTGGTTACTCAAGGCAGCCTTAGTGGAAGCAGCCAATTTATTATTATTGGAAATCAACTTACCATAATGAATTTGCAATAGCCAATCTCCAAATGACCAATTTGCCAAATTGATAGATTTGTTTTACAATTTTAGTCTTGCCTTGGCTTCTCATGTTTAGTTCTATTTGGGTGGATGTCCATTCCAGGTTGGTTTCATATTTCAGATACCAAACATTTCTTAAATCCTTCGTTTGCACATGTGAATGGTTGCGATTTCTGTTATATACCGTTCATTTTGCTGTGTCCCTACTGCCTCTGTCCCCGCTGCTGTCAATGTCCCTCCCTGCCTCTGCACAGATGAGCACACTTCAAGGATCTGTGTGTGCACATTAGGATTTTTCCTTTGACAAAGTCCTAGAAATGTCAAGGAATATGTGGATGTCTAAGACTTATCACCAAGTGATTTGCAATTATGCCAATTTACATTCACACCACCTGGGTGGAAGACACTGGTTGATGGTCTTGATCTGAATTATATTCCTACCATCAGTGATTGAAGCTGCTTGTTTCCCACACCTGGCCGACACCAGGTGTCATCACTGTTTCTCATCTTTGCCAACGCGCAAGGTTAAAAATGATGTTGCATTGTTTTTTAACATACGTGTCCTTGGTTATTAATGAAGGTAAACTTTTTTCAGGATTAATGACAATTTTAACTTCTCCAAAAGATCTGGTCATGTCCTTTGTCCAGTTTTTTAGTGTTGGGCTTTCTATGACCAACACTAAATATTGGTCACATTGACCCTACATCATATTCTTCCCAGTTTACCCTTTTTACTTTACTTATGGTGACTTTTGAGAATCAGTTTTCATTTTTGTCTAGTCAAATTTAGACATTTTTCCCTTCCTCCTGGTTCCTTCCTCTGCTTTTCACCTACAAAAAGCCTTCATTATCCTGAGAACTGATGAATGTTTTTTATATCTTTCTAGCTTATTTCTTTAATTTAAATGTTTTAATGCATTTGGAACTTACATTGCTACATAGTGTTCTCTGCCTTAAAAACAAAACTTGGGCAGGATGGGCTTAAACAGGGAAGACTTCTGATAAGAATGGCACCTGATAAGAATGGCAATATGGATGCAATCTTGAGGCCCTCGAACAGAAGATGTTATTAGGTCTACTTTATTCCTCCCCTCTGGACCCGGAATAGTGTTGAGCCAACAGCTGCAGTTTGTGTCATATATTGTCAGATTTCTTAGGTGACATCACATTGATCAATTGTAATGTCAAACAAAATGGATTAAAGTATACTCTGAAATAAGCAACAAAATTCATGATCACCTAAGTACAGACTCTAAAACACTTTTCAAACCTTCCTGCCCAACTTATACATATCTGGAGTTTTAAAAGTTAACTATTAAATTTGTCCTAAAAATTTAACTGTGCTTACCTAGCAAAATGATGCCAGAAAGTGTAGAGGAGGAGTTTAGTTCTTCCTGTGACTCTTTGCTCTCCTCATCCTCCTCCCACCATAATTTCTCCATGCTTTTAAAAAACATAAAGAGATCGGAAAGACTGTTATGATTTGCTTTTACAAAAATGGGATTATACTATCACCCTATAACTTTATTTTTTCAATAATGGTCAACCCTCCAGGCCAACAGATATATGTGATATATTCTTTTTGATAACTACTTAATATTAAACACACACACACACACATTTAAATCCTAGAATGAAATACTGAATAACTTAGCCTGAAAATTGAGCCACATCAACTAACTTTTTTTTTGTGGGGGGGGTTGTGTTGGGTCTCCGTTGCGGTGCGTGGGCTTCTCATTGTGGTGGCTTCTCTTGTTGAAGAGCACGGGCTGTAGGCACGTGGGCTTCAGTAGTTGTGGCACATGGGCTTAGTTGCTCCACTGCATGTGGGAATCTTCCCAGATCAGGGATCGAACTCATGTCCCCTGCCCTGGCAGGCAGATTCTTAACCACTGCGCCACCAGGGAAGTCCCTAACTTTAAAATTTATATATATAATTTTAAAATATTTTATAAAGTGTGTTTTTCAAGTATATAAAGGCTGTAAGGCTTTAAAAAAACTGTGCTTGGGATTTTGTTGAAGTCAGTGTATTAAACACACACACACACACACACACACACACAATGATTTTTACTTTTTAAATAAATAAACTGTGCCTCTTCTAGACCAAAAAAAAAAGGAAAAAATTGGGCCACAAATGTTAACAGAAGACAGCATTGTATAATGATTTAAAATATTGCTAGAGTGCTAGAGGTTAAAATAATTTCTTAATATTAAAAAACTCAGAGAAGCGAGCTAGAAATCCAAATAATTTTCCTATTCACATAATTTAATACACATAATTTCTATAGTGATACTAACTCAGTATTTCTCTGATTCAAGACTTGGCAGGACAATAAGTTTGTGTTTAAAGGAAATGTTTAAGTTTTACTTCCTACTCTTCTTAGGGTCTATATATTATGACCTGAGGCTTAGAATTACTAGTGAATTTTGCAGCTGCTAAACAATAAAACTCAGAAAAATATAAAAATAAAAATTATAGCCTGGTTTTCTTTTCCCATTTAGAAAAGGAAATGAGCCCAACCAATAGCCAAATATTTTAACATGCATACAAACAAAGTTTTGTTGTCAAATATTTGTGCTTTTTGAGCGTAGCTCTCATTTGATCAATGTATAATTAAAATTTCAATATTCTCCCCTAAAAGCCCTTATGGTAAAATATATGATTTATTACACAGTGTTAATTAAGCTCCTATTTTGTACTAATTCATTTTCCAGGTGGTAGCTGGAAAAAAATACTCTATTGTGTTCACGGCCAGGGAAACCACATGTTCTAAGGAAAGTAATGAAGAGTTGACCAAAAGTTGTGAGATCAATAAACATAGTGTGAGTAGTAACGCAAACATCTTACTTATTCCCTGGAAACCTATATGATGTTTTGTGCTTGTTTATGTATCTCATGAATAACACTGTTCTCTCTTTTGGCTTCTGTTTTCATGGATAGCTAATTCTAAAATGTAAAGCTGATGTTTACGTGGTACCTTGGGAGAAAAAAATTGACCCTACTGTCAACTGTCAATCACTTGGACAGGTATGATTCTAATTACAGTTGGTTTGGGTTAGTTATGCTCATTCTGAAAAAGCATATTTTGGGGTTGAAAATGAACCACTATTTAAGTGAATTGGGAGACTATCTTTTTAAAATGGGGAGAACTCTCACATTTCTGTGCTGATCTCTTTTTTTTTATGACTAGAAAGGAGAGCAGCAGTCCTCTTAATCACTTCTCAGACACTGTCAGTGCCCCATGGGTCCACAGGCTCTCTTAGTGAAGCACATCCAAGGAGCTTGGGAGAAACGCAGGTCTCATACTCCACTCCACATTTCCTGAGTCAAAAGCTGCATTTTAACACAGTCACCAAGGGAGTCATACCCATATTCAAGTTTGAGAAGCATTAGTTTGCATCATTTTTTTAATTCTTAAAAGAACCCTGGGAGGTAAGTAATACTTCCCGCCCTGTCAAGGTTGAGACACTAAAAATTACGAAGATGCTAAAGTCCTAAAGTGAATAATAACTTTCTCAAGTGGTTCCTCCCTCCCAGGCACTGTACTGAGGACCTGACACATATGTTCCTCCTGACAACTGTATGAGGCAGGTGCTTTTATCATTCCTATTTTACATATGAGGAAAGTGAAGCTAGTGGTGCTCGGACTCAAATCTAGGTCAAATCAGAGCCCACTCTGTTCACCATGATGCTGGTAACTAGTAGGGTCTGGCTTGTTTGACTTCAAAGACCATGCTCTTTGCATCACCAAAACAGTGCCTCCGACCGCCACGTCCTTATAGGTAGTGAAAGTGTAGGTAGAAACAATCCACAAATCCGTATCTTCAATGCAAGTTGCCTCCGCTCCCTTTGTTCTCATTTAGGTTTTTGCCATGTGTAGGTATGTATATACTCTAATACAAACATTATACAAAGGCTGTGTTTCAAGCTTATGAACATATGTATTCTACTGTGTTTCAATTCAACAGAGTGATTGTGGTATATGCTGCCTATGTATTCCATTCTTTTTGGATAAAAGCAGTAGTTGTGCTAATAGAAAGAGCATCAACTAATAAGTAATGTGCCATGGCTTTACAGAATGATGGGCTGAGAAAGTACCCTAGAGATTATATAGTTAACCATCCAGTTTTTCCAGATAAATAAAAAATTCTCTAGTTTAGAGTATTAGTAAGAAAAATAATCAATATCTACAAATTATAAAATCAATCCAAAAAGGAAAAAATGTTATTCATTTTCATCCTTTTTGGATTATTATTATAATATAGTACTTAAAATCTGGCAAAGACATGACCCACTGTAAACTGAGATAACATTGCCAGGTCCCTGTCCCTTCTTTCTTCTTTGATAGTGTGGTTTTCACAGTAATGCATTCATCTTAATATCTCCTGTTTAGGTCTCACTGATGAAAAGGCCTCCAGGTTTTTCACCTTTCCGATCAGTACAAGTGGAGAAAACTGAAGAAGGAACAATCGTAAGTCCACCCCACACTTTCCTGGCACCTGTACAAGATGAAGAGCGGGATTCAGGAAAAGAACAAGGACCCACTCATGGGCATGGCTGGGGTCATGGAAAGCAAATAAAACATGGCCTTAGCCGTGGCCATAAACATGAGCATGACCAAGGCCATGGACACCAAAGGGGTCATGATCTTGGCCGTGGGCACCAAAGGGGTCATGGTCTTGGCCATGGGCACCAAAGGGGTCATGGACATCAAAGGGGACATGGCCTAGCCCATGGACATAAGCATGGTCATGGCCACAAAAAACATAAAAATAAAGGAAAAAACAATGGAAAGCAAAATGGTTGGAGAACAGAGTATTTGGAAAATTTTTATGAAGACAATACTACCTCTTCTTCACAGATACAAAAGAAGACAGAAGGGCCAACACCCCTCCCTTCCCTAGCCCAGCCAGGTGTAGCCAATACCTTTCCTGACTTTCAGGACTCAGATCTCCTTGCAACTGTGATGCCTAATACACTACCACCTCCCACAGAGAGTGATGATGATGGGATCCCTGACATCCAGATAGAGCCAAATAGCCTTGCATTTAAATTGATTCCAGATTTTCCAGAAACAACTTCCCCCAAATGTCCTGGACGCCCCTGGAAGCCAGTTAATAGAGTGAATCCAACTGTAGAACTGAAAGAATTTCATGATTTCAGTCTCTCTGATGCTCTTTATTAATTTATGCAGCCACGGGTATTTCTTTAACATCTCATCATCCCCTCTCCCCATTGTCTAAATATCCTGATATAATACAACTAAGACCATGAACGTTCAGAACAGCCTAGAGAGAAATGGTGAGACTCCTAATGGGGACACCACCAATCTCTATGGACGACATAAAGCTGTGCACAGAATTCAAACTCCTTTCTCAGTCTTCCTCACAAGTTTTCTCAACTAGCACAGAAAATGGACAAACTAATGTGACTTGTGGCCTACTGCAATTTGCTTTTCTGATAACGAATGTGTACCTTAAAACGTACGTCATCAATTTTCATACAAAGATTCTTGACATTTTGAATAAACTGTGACATCTGTGCCCTGACCACATGTGAAAATAAGGGAAGTCAAGAGACCGAATGCTGAACTTCTTAATGGGGAAAAAATAATAATAAAATCCTCCAGAGGTCAAAGAGGGACAAGAGAGAAAGACAGACTGGCCAAAGGCAGGAGAGAGAAAGTAAATTAATTGACTTTCTGTTTCCAAAATGGGCTAGTTATATTAAACAGTTACTCCCACTTGACAAAGCTATTCTGATAATTCTCCTTCTGGGTGAGAGTGTTTCTTATAAGTCAGTAATTTCTGTTTACTCATTAACTGTGCTTTGCAACAGCGCTTTCAAATAGGAGTTTTCTGTTTGTTTATATGTTGCCAGGGCTAGATTGAGTAATCCTTAGTGTTTAGTAGCTCTGAGTTTAATGATAAGGATGGAAAGCAGAAAAAGTAATACAAAGGCAGGTCTGCTTAAGGAAATCTTTTTTTAAGGATTGATAAGGGAATATCACGAGATGTGACGTAAATTTTGTTTACTATACTTACAGGAATTTTATGAGAAAGTCCTCTCTAGCCTCACTTTATAATTGCATTATTTTTTTTGCTACAACATTGAAGTGTATGGAATTTGCAAAAGAGAATAATATGATTATCTTTAATTGCCTGATAATGTGAAGGAGGCATATATTTTATAACCCTTGCTGTGCTTTTGCCTAGGGAAACAGATAGGGCTTTATACAGCTACACTTACTTGTGGATGCATGTGTCACTGCTCCTTCAATCTATTGGATGCATTTGAGCCTCTGAGTTTTTATTTCATTTCAAATATTATCTGTACTTGCAAATAAAGAACCTATGATGTCAGGAAAAAGTCTCATCTTGTCAACTGGTGGCTTCACTTTTCTCTTTTTGCATGATAACATCAGATTAATGGAGTTTTACTATACTTACAGAGGCACATAAAGTCTTGCGAGTACAAGGGCTGACCTCAAGAGACAGGAGCAGAGCCAGCATCTGAGAGTGAGGTCAATCGACCGGTGGGCAGAATCTCCACACCTGGCACAGTTGCCCCGACAACCTCTGTCAGCAGCCCTGCGTGGAAGGACAAGAAGATGGGATAGAATTTAAATAGAGAAGAATGCCATTTTATCCCTCTGTGTCTGGGTGAAATAAAGTTCCGACTTGATGTTCCCCCTCCTAGTTAATTCACAGTCGTCTCCTTTCAGTCACAACCAACCTGCAGCAAAGTCGAGCTGATCAGGGAGTGGGCACTAGGGCTCTGCCCTGGGAGCTCACAGCCCAGCCCCAAAACATTCTTGCTCACCGAGAAAGGATCCCTTTGGTGGGGCTTCCCCACCACAGAGACCTCGTCATGGGTGCCCAATCAAGGGTTAGTGGGTTATGTTTCTACCACCAGTCTAAGGACTCTCTTTTTCCCTTCTTCCTCCTCCTCCTGATTCCCAGACCAAAGCTGAGAGAAATTCGTCTTGTTTTATTATTATTTGTTATGATCCAGGTAATTACCAAAAAAGAAAAAAAATCTTTTGTTAATATGATGTCTACCAACTTCTCATTATCAGAAAATATTAAGTCTCAAAAAAGTTAAAAGAAAATGTAAAATTATCTTTCTGATCCGGGTAAAGGAAAAAATAGAAAACCAGTAGAATAAAAAATAAGAGATTTAAAATTTTCTGTAACAAAACGTATTTATTGAATGCTCCTTTTCATGTGTAACTTAGTCCTCACAACCACTCTGAGGTCCCTGTGATCACCTTTCTTTTACAATGAGGAAACTGTAGCTCACGGAGCCCTGCCCAGGGTCACAGAGTTAATATGCGACAGAGCTGGCATTCAAACTCAGACCTTGAATGCCTTTACACCATATTATTACGAGGCTTTATCATCAATGTTGTCATTACAAAAAACACATCAAGATAATTTCTGATTCTGAGATGATTATTATTTCGCTCCAAAGCCTTTATGAAATATCTCATTGTGGCTGGTGCTGTTCTGAGTCCTGCTCATGGTAAACTAGAATGGAGTCAAGCACAGGCATTGGCTATTTACCATAGTCAGTCCTGAGAAAAAGAGAAATACTTATTATTTTTTTTAATATTGAATTTTTATTTAAAATATCCCACTCCATTGTACTATCCAGATTGAAGAGAAAGTCAACAAAGAGAAACCTGTGCAATCATTTTAAAGAATTACTGAGTAAGGGACTTCCCTGGTGGCGCAATGGTTAAGAATCCGCCTGCCAATGCAGGGGACACGGGTTCAAGCCCTAGTCCGGGAAGATCCCACATGCCACGGAGCAACTAAGCCCGTGCGCCACAACTACTGAGCCTGAGCTCTAGAGCCCACGAGCCACAACTACTGAGCCTGCACTCTAGAGCCCGCGAGCCACAACTACTGAGCCCATGCGCCTAGCGCCTGTGCTCCAAAACGAGAAGCCACCACAGTGAGAAGCCCACACACAGCAAAGAAGAGCCAACACAGAATAAATAAATAAATAACTAAATTTATATATTTAAAAAAAATCATTATGTCTTTAAAAGAAAAAGAAGAATTACAGAGTAAGCTGAAGATGCCATCAGTAAGATGACAGAAATTGACCTAAGCCTTCTTTTTTGTCAGTCTTAGTTTAAATACCTGCCAGCTCATCACATTTTTGGGGTTCCCTGGGTGCTCAGAGCACGAGTGTGGTGATCGGGTGCTTCTACTCATCTTTAGTTGACTTGTGTTCACATATTCAGCCTATGGGAACTTCAAGGCAAAAGAAGAGAAATAAATTTTAAAAGACATAAATGCTTTCCCTTGAAGAGCTTACAATCACTTTGGGAAGCCTAGACAAAAGCATATGAAACAGACATTTAATCCAAGTAGTATCTTTGTGGAGCAGTGAACCCGACTAATGTGACAGGAAGATGCTGAAGAGATGGAGGGACCAACTTGGAAAGATAAAATGAAGCCCAAGTGGGATGGTTTTTAAAAATTTTTTTATTGAAATATAGTTGATTTATAATGTGTTAGTTTCAAGTATACAGCAAATAATTGATGTGTGTGTGTGTGTATATATATACATATATATATATTCTTTTTTAGATTCTTTTCATTATAGGTTATTACAAGATATTGAGTATAGTTTCCTGTGCTACCAAGTGGGAGTTTATATTGAAGTAGGCAGTGGAGTACCTTTTACATGTCCTGAGCTAAGACATGCTAAAAGAGCATTTAAAACCCATTACGCTGAAGATTCTGGAGAGCACTGATTAGATTAGACAAGACTGGACTCAAGGCAGTGTTCTGGGTATCTCCAGACCATCACATCTCAACAGAAGAATGACCACTCAGGGCTGGTATACAAAGTCTACGGGTCTCACTTTACTCGACAACAGGAAGTATTTCCACCTCAGACCCTTGTTAGATAAAATAATCACGAGTTTCCTGAGACCCAGCACCTACTTTTCACCCTTCTGAAGTATCTGCACCCTCCGCCTACTCCCAAGCCAAAGGCACACCCATGTTCATGACCTTGGCTCTGGAACCACACAGCTTCATCCATTTGTGCTTTTTTTTTTTTTTTTTTGCGGTACGCGGGCCTCTCAATGTTGTGGCCTCTCCCGTTGCGGAGCACAGGCTCCGGACGCGCAGGCTCAGTGGCCATGGGCTCACGGGCCCAGCCGCTCCGCGGCATGTGGGATCTTCCTGGACCGGGGCACGAACCCGCGTCCCCTGCATCGGCAGGCGGACTCTCAACCACTTCGCCACCAGGGAAGCCCTGTGCTTCTTTTCAATGCAGGAATTTCCTCTTGTCCAGTCCAACCCAGATTCTTCACCTTGTCTAGTCTTAGCACCTCAAGCGGGATGCCCTTATTGGCTTTTTACCCCATCTTCCACTTCCTGCTTCTAATCCTGGTTCCAAAAGACAATGCTTGTTGACCTCATCCAGTCTGTCCGGCACTCAAGCTCCACCCTCTCTGCTGGTGCTCTGTGCCTTTACCTTGTGGAAGAAGCCAGGCCTCTCTAAGGCTCCCATCAGAAGACTTACAAGGATCCAGTAAGTATAACATTCCACTCTTTCAGAAGTTCCAGTGTCTCTCCCTATAATGTTAGATGATCAAAAAATAAAATACTGTCTCAACACATTGCAAAATTGCTTTTAAAAATTATGTGCCTTCAGCCTTTATTTTATAAGAACCTCCATTTGAACACCATTCTGTCTTTTGCAAAACTTTCATTGGAGGCATTGCCCAGCATATTCATTTTAGAGGCAGTAGTGAAGTGGTTAAGAATCAGGTTTCTGCAGTTATACAGCCTGAGTCCTAAGGCTGGCAATTTATTTAACATCTCAAAACCCCAGTTTCCTCATCTGAAATATTAGGTTAACAATATGTTCACATCATAGGTGTGTTGTGAGACTTAAAAGAGATAATCCCTTTAATTGGCATAATGCTTGGCACATGGAAAGCACACAATAAAGAATAGCTATTATTACATTACTAAGACATACACAACATATTCCTTTTAGAGCTTAACTCCGTGGGGGAAAAATGTTTTGTCAGACAATGGGATGTGTCTAACACAGCATATATTCCTTTTTGCCTTTGCAGCCATACTCAGTATTCAAATGTTGTAATCAGCTCAGATCAAGTGGCCAGTAATAACTACTCCCTATTTCCAATTCCACAGGTTCTCAACCTTTGCTGCACATTAGAATCACCTAGGGAACTCTAGACCATGTGAATCCAAATCTCTGGGAATAGTCCTGAGTATCAGTATTTTTCAAAAGTTCTCCATTGATGTTAATACCTCCATTTGATTTAGGCCCTCTCTGTTCTCTTTTTAATCTTAATTATCCGGTGTTACATTGTTCTACTTTATTAACTCAAATATTTTTGAAAGTAGGGTTATGAAACTCATAAGGGATTGATGGATGCCTGGATGGGTGGATGGATGGATGGACAGACAGATGAGTGTAAGTATTATATACACTAGGATTGTCACAATAAGAATGGAGAGTACAAGATGGGTATATATGGCATTTCAAAGACTTATGAACACATTACTTACTGAGAATGAAGAATGAAGGACAGGAATAAATCAAAGATGGCAAAAAGTTTTCCAGTCTCAGGATCTAAGGGAATGGTGATGCCATTAACACAAACAAGGAAATGGGGAGTGGGTGTGTGCTTTCTAGTAGCTCATAAAGAAACAGACTGACCCCAATGGTCATAATTTAAGATATTTCAGTAGCTGAATATACATACAAAATCGATATACAAATGGAGTGTAAAACACTGCTATGTCCCCCCTCAAATCACTTCATTTTCTCTGGTATCTGTGGCACCTGCCATATAAACAGGGATGTAGCATTAGATATGCATGGACTAAGCTTGTGAGAAACGTGGGAACCTGCAATTTCAGGAATGCTTGTATCAAAAAGAACATAAAGGAAAGAAATTATTCTCTGAAAATAACCTTAACTTCTATTTCTACTACTGAACTAGAAACCCGAATCTAGCAACAAACCTTTGTTATAACAGCTCTCCTGCCTTTTATTTTCTCTGTATGGCATTTGGAGATGGTACCCTACTGTGTCTAGGAATAACACTATTCTATCATGGCTATTAAAAATGGGTGCTGGGAATTCACTGGTGGTCCAGTGGTTAGGACTCTGCACTTTCACTGCCGAGGGCCCGGGTTCAAACCCTGGTCGGGGAACTAAGATCCCACAAGCCACACAGAGCAAAAATAAATAAATAAATAAGTAAAGGGTAAAACAGTAGCTCCTGGAGAGAATATAAATACCAGTTTTTAGGTAAGTAATATTTACCAGCTGGGTGATTTAGTACTATGTCAATTTGGCTAAATAGGAGTTATAAAAGAAGCCCCTCTGCTATGTGGCTCTAGGCTAGAGTTGTTCATTGGAGAAACTGATACGTGACAGAAAATCAAAGAGCTGCTACTCCCGAAAGGCATGGAGTAAGACGCAGAAGCACTGAGAGCCCCTGCCTGTCCTCATCCTCCCTGTTTTGTATGTGACCCCCCCTCTCACTACCGGCCTTGTGGACCTCCAGCCACACAAGGCCCACCAGGACAACAGCCTTCTGCAGATTTCTCACTAACTGTCCGCTGTCCTTCTGGCAGCTGGATGTGCTTGTGCAGATTTCCCTAAAAACTCCAGCTTTCTTGAAAGCACCAATGCCTCTGTATAGCACAGGGAACTCTGCTCAATATTCTGTAATAACTTAAATGGGAAAAGAATTTGAAAAAGAGTAGATACATATATATATATATATATATATATATATATATATATATATATATATATATATATAACTGAATCACTTTGCTGTACACCTGAAACTAACACAACATTGTTAATCAACTAGACTCCAATATAAAATAAAACTTAAAAAATTAAAAAAGGACCCAAGGCTGATTTGTAACTTTTCTCTGATCCTCCAACTCCTCTTTCCTGGATCTTACTTCCCTAGTCTCTCCCACAATGGTGTAAAGTCTAATTTCTAAGGTAAATCTTTTCTACCATAATCCTCACAGTGGTTCTGCTTCCCTGATCAAACCTTGACTGACACACCAGCCTTTTCCCTCCATCATTTTTCATTAGGGGAACACATTCCATTGGTCTTAAATGCAGAGCCAGGCCCAGCAATGTAACTGCTTTTGGGCATCTCCTAGGAAATGAGTACAGTCTGTTCCTGCCCTGAGGAGATCAGTTTCGTGGGGGACACAGACATATAAAAAATATATATAGGGCTTCCCTGGTGGCGCAGTGGTTGAGAGTCCGCCTGCCGATGCAGGGGACACGGGTTCGTGCCCCTATCCCGGAAGATCCCACATGCCGCGGAGCGGCTGGGCCCGCGAGCCATGGCCGCGGAGCCTGTGTGTCCGGAGCCTGTGCTCCGCAACGGGAGAGGCCACAGCAGTGAGAGGCCCGCGTACCGCAAAAAAAAAAAAAAAAAAAAAAAAAAAAATATATATATATATAAATCAGCATGAAGTTTACAACGGTAGGTGCTTAAGGAGCAGTGAGAGCAGGAAGAAGAGTTGAGTCTGAGAGGCTGCAAGCAACCTGAGGACAAGCACCTGTCTTGTACAGCATCGTATCCCCATGACCAGGCACAATGCCTTAAAGAAAACTAGCGCTCAATGGACAATTCTTCATTTCTTTTCTTTCTTTTTAAAAAAAAAAAAAAAATTTATTTATTTATTTTTAGTTTTGGCTGCGTTGGGTCTTCATTGCTGAGCACTGGCTTTCTCTAGTTGTGTCAAGCGGGGGCTACTCTTCATTGCGGTGCAGGGGCTTCTCATTGCGATGGCTTCTCTTGTCGTGGAGCACAGGCTCTAGATGTGCGGGCTTCAGTAGTTGTGGCACGTGGGCTCAGTAGTTGTGGCTCACGGGCTTAGTTGCTCTGTGGCATGTGGGATCTTCCCGTACCAGGGCTCGAACCCGTGTCTCCTGCATTGGCAGGTGGATTCTTAACCACTGCGCCATCAAGGAAGCTCTCTCTCTTTTTTTTCTTTCTGTTTTTTTTTTGCCTGCACCATGCAGCTTGCAGGATCTTAATTCCCCAACCAGAGATTGAATCCAGGCCCCTTCTGTGGAAGCATGGAGTCATAACCACTGGACTGCCAGAGAAGTCCCAACATTTCTTGATTGAACTAAACTGAATTTGTGTATGGCACAGTGTCAAGCCCTAAGAATATGTACAGCATTGAACAAGACAAACAGTTCTTGCCTTTACTTAGCTTATAGTCTAGTGCAGTGGTTCACAAATGTTAGCATGCCTCAGAATCCCCTGGAAGGCTTGTTAAAACCCAGATTGCTGGGGCTCACTTCCAGGGTTTCTCATTTGGTAGGTCTACTAGGGGGCCCTGGAATTTGAGTTTCTAACAGTTTCCCTGGTGCTGTTGGTCCAGGTACCATACTTTCAAAACTGCTGGTGTAACAGTTCCCCACCTGGCAGGCTATACATTAGAATCACTTGGGCAACTTTCAAAAAATGCAAACTTTGCTAGGAGCATCAGCCCAGGCCTATTAAATCATGTTTTAAAAGCTCTGCAGGTGATTTTAATCTGCAGGTCAGCGTTGAAACCACTGATGTTAGTGGTAGCAGTTACCATTTATTACTTGCTTGCTATGTACTGGACACCACATGAAGAGCCCATACACATGACCACATCTGTGAACCCCATTTTACAGGTAAGAAAACCGAGGCTCAGAGAGGTGAGATAAACTGGCTAAGATCATACAGCAAGTGTTAGGAGAAGAGGCAGGATTGAACCCAGGTCTTTCTGACCCCAGAGTCCACACTCAGAAGCGCCAATGACTGTGCCACATGGGCCTCAGAGAAACTGAGCACCTGATTTGAATATTGAATGATGAGTAGAAGTGCTGCAGGCAGAGAAAGGAGGAAAGCATTTCAGGCAAGAGTACTGAGCTCCACGTTTCTGCAGGTGCTGAAGAAGAGGCCAGGAAGTTAGAGGTATTCTGGGAAGAGTCTCTGAGCTGGGTAGGAGGGCGGGACAGGATGACAGGGGTGGCCCATCCTCCTCCAAGATTCTAGAATCCTATAATGAGGAAATCTAGAACTGATGGACCAAGAGTAGAAGGAAAAAGACGTGGGCAGTGACATTTGCCCAGTTGCCCTGCAAGAGTAATAATGAGCAGATGCCTCTCGCATTTTTTCTCTGTTTTGAACTTCTACTACCACTCAGTTCCGAAATCTTATTTACCCCCAAACAACTTTATGGTAGTTCTATATGCTAGGTAAATATTAATAAATAAAAGCCAGAATATGTAACAGGAAAATGTAGGACTAAGATGGAGGCTATTCACTTTTAAATATTCATTTAAATGTTGAATTTCACTATTAATTTTTCTCTAAGGTTCATGATATCTCTATTCTTTATTTTATATACTATTTTATAGTACATACTTTAATGCTTAGTATGGAAAATTTAGAAAACACAGAATAAGTTAAAGCTGGAAATAAAAACTCCTGTAATCTCACCAGCCAAATGAAACTACTGTTGAAATTTTGGTTATGACTTTCCAGAAATATCTTCTCAAAATGCCTGTAGGTAGGTGTATTACAGAAAGGAAATCATGCTGTAAATTTAACATATAATCTCTATTTTTTATTCAACAAATATGACCATTTTT
The DNA here is from genome assembly GCF_964341445.2 of Mesoplodon mirus. NCBI lineage: Eukaryota > Metazoa > Chordata > Mammalia > Artiodactyla > Ziphiidae > Mesoplodon > Mesoplodon mirus. The sequence goes on along the minus strand of NC_138982.1, from coordinate 44,120,560 downwards.
ATGCCCTTAGAGTTGATTTTCATAAGTTCCTTCATAATTGTGATAAATATATGAATAACTTTTAATAATGATTCACTGCTGAAAAACTTAGTAAGAAAATTCAGTAAGTATGGTATTTGTTGTTGCTGTTACTGTACTGATATTACAAAAGGTGGATCCATAAAATAGGTGGAGACCCATCTGTGAGTGGCTGACTCAGAATAGTCCTTTCTGAATAAGTGTTTCTACATTTGAGAGGTGATTCAGCTTAAATCTTATTTAGGTGAGTGAGGATTTTTTTGTGAGCGTCCAGCCCCAGTAAGAAGCAAGTTTTCCCTCACTGCCAGGAAAAATGAGAAACGAAATGAATGACTGCCAGTGGCCCTCACCTTTCCCAGGGTTATCTTTCCTCCTTTACGGGGAACTGCTGCCCCCCAGAGGATAAATGCAGAAGTGAAGGTCTTTACCGGACACCATAAAACTCTTAGAGGAAAACATAGGCAGAGCACAGTTTGACAATAAATCACAGCAAGATCTTTTTTGACCCACCTCCTAGAGAAATGGAAATAAAAACAAAATAAATAAACGGGACCTGATGAAACCTAAAAGCTTTTGCACAGCAAAGGAAACCATAAACAAGATGAAAAAACTCTCAAAATGGGAGAAAATATTTGCAAATGAATCAACGGACAAAGGATTAATCTCCAAAATATATAAACAGCTCATGCAGCTCAATATCAAAAAACCAAACAACCCAATCCAAAAATGGGCAGAAGACCTAAATAGACATTTCTTCAAAGAAGACATACAGATGGCCAAGAAGCACATGAAAAGTTGCTCAACATCACTAATCATTAGAGAAATACAAATCAAAACTACAGTGAGGTATCACTTCACACCAGTCAGAATGGGAATCATCAGAAAATCTACAAACAACAAATGCTGGAGAGGGTGTGGAGAAAAGGGAACCCTCTTGCCCTGTTGGTGGGAATGTAAATTGATACAGCCACTATGGAGAACAGTATGGAGGTTCCTTAAAAAACTAAAAATAGAATTACCATATGACCCAGCAATCCCACTACTGGGCATATACCCTGAGAAAACCATAATTCAGAGAGACACATGCACCCCAATGTTCATTGCAACACTATTTACAATAGCCAGGTCATGGAAGCAACCTAAATGTCCATTGACAGATGAATGGATAAAGAAGATGTGGTACATATATACAATGGAATATTTCTCAGCCATAAAAAGGAACAAAACTGGGTCATTTGTAGAGACGTGGATGAACCTAGAAACTGTCATACAGAATGAAGTAAGCCAGAAAGAGAAAAACAAATATCATATATTAACCCATATATGTGGAATTAGAAAAATGGTACAGATGAACTGGTTTGCAAGGCAGAAATAGAGACACAGATGTAGAGAACAAACGTATGGGCACCAAGGGGGGAAGAGAGGGTGGTATGAATTGGGAGATTGGGATTGACATATATACACTAATATGTATAAAATAGAGAACTAATGAGAACCTGCTGTATAGCACAGGGAACTCCACTTCACTGTACAATAGAAACTAACACAACATTGTAAAACAACTATACCCCAATTTAAAAACTTAAAGATTGAAAAAAAAAAAGAAGTGAAGGTCTTTATAGGAAACTAAAGGCCACTGGGAAAAAGTGCTTTCTCTTCTTAATGAATACATTTGCATCCTTTCTTTTCCTTGTTCTTACAGGGCTACTGTGTCATTTCACTTTGCCTAAGAGCTTACTGATTCCTTTTGCTATATGGCCATGGTTACTTTTCTATGTGAAAGTCCATATGTACCCAGGAGGATGTAGGACCCCAAAAGGGACTCTAGCCTTTCTGAAGCCTTTGGCAGTAAAAGCTTTCTGTTCTGGCAGACCAGTGTAGATATGCCACAAAAGACAGAGGACAAGAGCCTTCCTTGGTAGAAGCCTTTGCATTATATAGGATGACTCACCCATGGAGGAAATTAGAAAATAAAATCCAGTAAAATACCTCAAATGTAATGGGACTCCTATAATTGGTGACAAAAGACCACTAAGACTTTATGAGTCTAGGGGAAGGGATCATAAAGATTCTCAAAAAAAATGAGACATTACGCCTGAGGAAAAAATCTCCAGGCTGTGAGGAAAGATAGACACTGGGTTGTCACTCTGTCTGCAAGTGCCCAGCAGTAAACTTATACTCTATGGCCTATAGAAAGGCATCAAGTAGGTTAACGTTTAGTCTTCAGAAAATTGAAACTTAAAAAGTCTTTTTCCTAGGAAAAGGTGCCTACCAAGTGGAAAAGTTTAAGTTTTAGATGAGAGTTAAAACTCTGAGCAAAATAAAACTTAAAACATATAAATTATGATATAAAGATAACTAAGTTATTAATGAAAATTTAAAGAGTATGTCTATTGTTTTCTAATATTAAACACTCTCAAAAACATTTTTAGATGAGAAAAAGAAAAATTTAACTTTCATTGAATGATGTCTTGTCTCTCTTATTTATAACATAAAAAATAGAGGTAGGAAAATTGACAACAAGCCAACAATGAGTAGTTACAAAAAGGGAAAGAAAAAAACAAATACAGGAGACCCTTTCCATTTGTAAGATGATGAATTATAAAGACACAGCTTCCTGGGACTTCCCTGGTGGCACAGTGGTTAAGAATCCACCTTCCAATGCAGGGGATGTGGGTTCGATCCCTGGTCAGGGAACTAGATCCCACATGCATGCCATAGCTAATAGTTTGCATGCCACAACAAAGGAGCCTGCAAGCCACAACTAAGAAGCCCATGAGCTGCAACTAAGGAGCTCACGAGCCGCAACTAAGGAGCCTGCCTGCCACAACTAAGACCTGGTGTAACCAAAATAAATTAAATATATATATATATATATATATATATATATATATATATATATATAGAGAGAGAGAGAGAGAGAGAGAGAGAGAGAGAGAGAGAATGATTTTTTTAAAAAGACACAGCTTCCAACTGAAAAGACTTTTAAAAATCCATTTAATGAGATTAAATAGAGTTTCCATATTACTTTTTAAAGCATGAATAAAAAGTAAAATATAAGCTAAGTTTATGTGATACTACTCAAATACTTTAATAAATTGTTTTATGTATTCTAGGTGTGAAAGATAACTACATATCTTCTCCTGGTTTTGCTATATGAGAAATAAAAAGGCAAACTTAGCAAATGTGAGAAATACAGCATTTTACAAAATGCTAAATTAAATGAAAATTCCAAATTCTAAACACTTGCCTTACAAATTATTATTGCTTAAAGTATATAAACATGAATATGGGCGTACAACTGAGTTGTGTTTTTATCTGAATGATTGGTGTCATTAGAAACTGGTCTTGAAAACCTCAGATGATATTGCAATTTATGAGAACCTGGAGAGTTTCTCCACTTCCCTTTATGTGTAAACTTATAAGATGTGATATCTTTCTAATAAAAGTTTTTAAATAGTATTTAGTGAACTTTAATGCCAACTTAATATATTTTTCTAAAATCTTAAATTGTCTTTGGAAACTTAGACTAATAGTTTATTGAGATATCTAGTTAAGAATCAATATTTACCTGGGACTTTGAAAAACATTAAAATTCAGAGTGCCAATGGACTTCCCTGGAGGTACAGTGGTTAAGACTCTGCGTTTCCACTGCAGGGCGCCTGGGTTCAATCTCTGGTTCCAGGAACTAAGATCCTACATGCCGTGCAGCGTGGCCAAACAAATAAAATAATAAAATAAAATAAAATTCAGAGTGCCAAGAACTGTGAAGAATCTAAGATTCTACTCTAATTTCAGCCAACAAGCAAGCCTTCCACAGTTTCATGGACAGTGGCAGAAGACACAGGACACGTGGGTCGGAGATAGTATTACTCCCAGCAATCCCAGCATTTCACCAGTCCCCTAAGTGCCATTTCCCACAGAGTGACACAAAGAGGGTCAGGGGATACCCGCATTGCCCACACAGTGGATTGCATTACAGGAGAGGAACCCTGAATTTGAAGAACACGAATATTTTATAATAAGCAGTAAGCCCACCTGAACTTTGTACTGGAGGGAAACATCACTATGATGGGCAATAAATAAAAACATCCTTTGCTCTGGAGGAAGACACAATCTCTATGTCCTGGTTGTTCACTGTACAAACATCTTGGAAAGATAGTCCAGAACAAAGTTAATCATTGCTTCTGCTCTTATGATGTTCAGAATCATGAGAACCCCATGGAGAATGGTCTCCCAACACAGAGAGAAATAAAAAATAAAATGCATAGCTCCTACACAACACCTATGCATGGTTTTATATATGTATTCTTATTTATGCATGAATACTTTTTTCCTTCAGAATACTCAAATTAAGATTAAAAAGCATATAAACATCAAATTATGATATACTTGATAAAGTTGTTTTAAGAGCTGGAGTTTTAGAGATTTAAGTATTGTCATTTAAACTTACATGACTATATATGTGTGTGAGTGCATATGTACATATCAAAGTTATATTAAGGTTAATAATTTTTAAAAATTATATATAACAGAGGAGAGATGACTTGCAGTTTGGGAAAAGAAAATTGGTCTCTGGGTATGTCATCTGTTGTCAACACGAAGCAGGTAAAAGTTCTTTGCCTAAATTATATTCTGACATGGGAGCAAAGATTGTCACACCTCTGTGTGTGCCCTCTCCCTTTTTGCAAGTGTGCCAATATTTTTACTGATCCTTGAGATGCTTTTGAGTGCTTCATGATTGTACCCAAGTTCCTGACTGCTAAAAGAATTATTATGATTTCCACTGTTATCTCTCCATGGCTGTTATAAAATATCCACTTCTAATTTTTAGTCACCTTTGCTATTATTTGTATCAACTCTCCAGTCTCTTAGGGCTACTTTTTCATATATTACCCATTTCTATAACTTGACCCAAAATTCAGAAGCTTTGGACACTCACAGGATGTCATTTTCACCTAAACTGTCTTTTTTTTTTTTTTTTTTTGGCGGTATGTGGGCCTCTCACTGTTGTGGCCTCTCCCGTTGCGGAGCACAGGCTCCGGACGCACAGGCCCAGCAGCCATGGCTCACGGCCCCAGCCGCTCCGCGGCATGTGGGATCCTCCCAGACCGGGGCACGAACCCGTTTCCCCTGCATCGGCAGGCGGACTCTCAACCACTGCGCCACCAGGGAAGCCCCACCTAAACTGTCTTTGCTGCTCCCCAGACTAACAAAGATTTGCTCCCTCGCCTTGTCCAGTTCAGCACTTGCCAACAAGGAAGAGAGCCCAGGAGTGAATGGGCATGATCTGTATGCTGCAGTTTTTTCCAGAATTGCCCTGGAGTCTTGTAAACACTGCCCTTTTTTTTTTTTTTTTGCCAGCCCCTCAATGTTGAAAACGATGCTAAGAGATGGCATTCCTCCCCTCCTTGGGAACCCGGTGAAGAGTTGTTGATATGAGTGTGCCCTCGTGATTGCAAGCATCTGTTTAGGAAGAGTGGAAACAGCCACGAAGAGAGGTAGACACAATGACTATCCACAAAAGACTTCTAAGAGACAGCTTATTCCCAGGTTTGGAATACCCTTGTCTGTTAACAATAGTTGGATACACTTCGCAGGAGAGATTGTAAAAGAATTTTGTTTTAAGGCCCTACACGTATATAGCAATGCCTTCATTGATTTTTCCATCTTAAATTAATCAAGGGTAATGTTAAAATAGAAATCTTAAAGAAGAAGAAAAAGGAGAAGGAGGAGGAGAAAGAGAGGAGAAGGAGAAGGCAGGGAAGAAGGAAGGACCAACCCACTGGCTAAAGATTTTGAAAAACTGGATTAAAGTGGCCAGAAATATTGTCCATAGCCAAGAAGCAAGTAGCAGAGGTTACCTCTGGGGAGAGGAGCTAGAGGGAAAGGGTATGAGGAAGACTTCTTTTTCACCATTTACCCTTTTGTTCTTTTGCATTTGGTACAAAGTTTATAATTGCTTATCAAAAAGTTCATATGATAACACTCTTCCAAATTACAATGTCACATACATGACCCTTGACTTACATTTCTTGCAGATATAACTGCACATGTGCAAATAATGATGGGGGAAACCTGTTCATGGCAGTATCATGTGTAATAGCAAAAGATAGGAAGCATCTAAATATCCATGAAGGGGATGAGTGAAAGGAACTGTGTACATCCATACAACAGGATAAAATGCAGACCCAAGAAAGGATCAAGAAGCCTATTATACACTGATACAGAATCTGTATCTCCAAAATATATTAAGTAAAAAAAATAAATTAATAAAAGAAAAAGATACAGAAGTAAACTATGCTATCACTCTCTGTAAAATAGACATGCATTTCCTTGCTTATGTATTAACAACTATACCTAAAGGATACAGAGGAATAATATTATTGGTTGAATCTGGGGAGAAAATTAGGTGGCAGTAAGACAAGAGTAAGAGGATGGCTCTTCACTATATACACTTTTGTACCTTTTAAACTTTAGGTCTTATAAATATATTACCTATTCAAAAATAAAAATAAGCATTTTTTGAAGGAGATAATAGTAAATGTTACCAATTTCAGAAAACCTCATCCATAGGCATTTTCTACACCTCCACCAAAGTTCAATTGGTATCCCAATAAAATCCCTTTAGACTATCTCTGAAATGATCCTGAGACTATGAGAAATAGAAAGAACATGGCAACTGAATTATTCTGTAGAGGTAAATGAGGAAACCCAAGTAATTTTCTGCAGATGAAAACTTTTTTCGATATATAAGTATACATATATCAGAGTGCTCTTCTTGCTATGGGTTTTTTAAAACTTTTAAAATTGTGATATAATTTTAGACTTACAGAAGAATTGCAAAAATAATACAGATAGTTCTTGTACACCACCTTTCACCCAGCTTCCTCTAATGTTAACATCTTGCATAATCATATTACAATGATCAAAGATAAGAAATTAGCATTGGTGCATTACTACACCACAGACTTCATTCCAACTTCCTGTGAGATTTTAAATTATGTTTCAAAATCTACTTGATTCAGGCGACTTCCCTGGTGGCGCAGTGGTTAAGAATCTGCCTGCTAATGCAGGGGACATGGATTCGAACCCTGGTCCGGGAAGATCCCACATGCCACGGAGCAACTAAGCCCGTGAGCCACCACTACTGAGCCTGTGCTCTAGAGCCTGCGAGCCACAACTACTGAAGCCCGCACGCTCTAGGGCCCGCATGCCACAACTACTGAGCCTGCATGCTGCAACTACTGAGCCTGCATGCTGCAACTACTGAAGTCCACGCGCCGAGAGCCTGTGCTCCACAAGAGAAGCCACCGCAATGAGAAGCCTGTGCACCACAACAAAGAGCAGCCCCCGTTCGCCTCAACTAGAGAAAGCCCACGCACAGCAACAAAGACCCAACACAGTCAAAAATAAAAAAAGTAAATAAAAATAAACCTACTTGATTCAAAAAGCAAGCCATTAAGAACATAAATATCATTTCTTTCTGTTACACAGCAAAACAAACTTATTTTTTGTCTTTAGATTTTAATTTTTGTCACAAATATTTTTTGTAAGTGTTCAAAATAGCTAGATAGTATTCTGAAGATTTTTAAATGTTTGTATAGGTGTACAATACGGCAAACTGAATTCCTATTGGAAAAAGTGGCATCTGTAGAATTGTGGATTTGGCTTAAGGGACTTAAATTATGGCCTGAGAGAAGTATTCATGTTTCATCAATTGATCACAAGCTTTTGCTAGTCAAAAAATTTGTGAATTAGCCACTTAATTAAAGAGATTTCAATTCCATTCCTGAGTCTACCATCAAACGCAGTGGTTCTCAAAGTGTGGTCCCCGGACCAGCAGCATCAGCATCAGCTGGGAGCTTGTCAGAATATGTGAATTTCCAGTCATCTGTGTTTTAGCAAGCCCTGGGTGATTCTGAAGGCTAAACTTTAAAAATCTCTGATTATAAGTGTTTCAATGACTACAAGGAAGGGAGAAGCAGAAGGGAGGAACTAATAGAGAACAGGAAATTCTCAATGGAACATTCAACCTGCCTGCTTGTTAACAGGAAGGTCTTGGTTCAAACTTTGTTTGTTTCCAAGAAATAGATTGTACTTCATTTCTCTTAAATACAGACTTACCTTTGCTATACATCAAGGCTTCACCTTTGACCTGAGTGAACTGGTTCCAAAGACTACAAAATGATTAATGTAGAACCTCTGCATTGATAACCTCTTCTGCCAGAAACCGATTTCATCACTTTCTCATTGGGAAATGAGTATAATAACTCCTCACTTTGCACAGTTCTGATATGCACAAATTTCAGTCACAGCGGTCTAAATTAAGACCAGTCCCCCAATACCTGTGAGTAATGACATAGGACAAACTTCACTGTCCTCAAAGCACTAGGGAAATAAGAGATGTGTATCATGATCTGTAGCCAATCACATCAATTCTTTCAAAGTCTGTTGACGACTAGTCACCATGCATTTGTTATTCAGTGTGCAGTTGCTGCTTTGTCTTCCAGTGATAAAGCCCACCTGACATTTTACAAAAATGAATGACTGAAAGAATTGTCCAAGAAAGATTAAAGTGCAGCACAAGAAAAAAAAAAAAAGGAAAAGTGATATCGCTAGAAGTGAAGTGAAATTGGAAGTGATTAGAAGATACCACCGGGGGAATGTTGACACCGCTGCCATTCTTGAGACACCAGGCATGCAGTCAGGGGAACTTTGTGAAGGTGAACTTAGCGACATAAATAAGGAAAGTGGTTGTGACACCAGGGATGAAGATGTGCCAGTGGAAGTGATGTCTGCAAAATCCTTCATGTTGAAGAATCCTCGGAGAGATTTCGTAACATAGAAATCACAAAAGATAAAATCTTGGAAGCAAAAAGTTGTCAGATTGTACTCCACTGAGGGGGGGAGCTATATAAGTGGATTGGTGGACTTTCAGGGAGTTAGGAGCTGAAAAATTGTGTAGTAAGTTGGAAACATTTTAGTTCAGAGATTGTTGTTGTATCTCGTATGTTACCTTTGCTGACAGAAAATCAAGTCACAATCAAGCTAAGAAGAGGATTATAACCCGGGACACGGATTCGCAGAAGCTCTGACAACTGTTCCACTGGTCAAGAGTTAGAGGTGCAGTTTTATACATTCCTGAGACAGAATTTATGTATCACATTTACAGGTTAGCATTGTACATCAAGTTCATCAGAGATGTTTTGGTCAGTTATGTGTGTACAGAGTGAGCCTTTGGTCAGTGTGACCCCCTGTATGGGATGAAAAAGAAATATTAACCTTAAAATTACCATGCTGGTGTCTGAAGAAAGGGACCATTTTTCTCAACAGTTGATTATATCGTCCTGCTTTGAGGAGGTCTGGTTAATGTCTCATGCTGATGCACATTGGGAAAGGCCCACCACAAAGAGGGGCGTTTTTCTTTTTTCTTTCCATCTTAGTTTGATTGTTTTGTCATAGAAAAAGTATGATTTTTCCTCATCACCTTTATCATCTAAAGTTTGACTTCTTTCTGGTTGTCATTCTCAGTAAGTTACTGGTCTGGTAATAATTAAGTTATTGTTTATTTTTTTCTGAAAGATATAAATACTTGTGAATTTTCTTTAGTAAGCTAGCATAGGATTTTTGGCTCTTCTCCCACATTTATGGTGGTTAAAAGAAGGAAGGGGAGGAGAAAAAGGAGAGGACAAGGGAAGGGAGGGGGGAGACTGGAGAAGAAGAGGCGCTCTGTCCACCCACCCACCCATCCCCCTTCCAGATTATTCTTTTATGGTATTTTATCCTTTTCTTAGGTGTTCAGTGTCTTATTCATTTTAAATGTTCTATTTTGTGTTCTCTTTCAGATAGTCTTTCTAATACCAGAAGTTCATGGCCACCGAGTCCTACTGCTTGTTGTACGTGCTGACTCTTAACAGGGTGAGTTGTCTCCATGTATGTTTCGATTATCATCAAAACATATGATCTGTAGCAGGGCTTGCTTTTTCCTGAGAGAACCCATTGTGCCCTGGGTGAAGAAGAGTCCTGGCAGATCCATTCTCTGTTGACTTCCAACAAGAGTCTTGGGATGTCACTGGACTTGGACACATTTTTATATTAAATTCCCACCTTGGGGTTGAGGGACTTCATTGGTAAAAGAAATTCAATCTCCAAACCTCTATGAGAAACTGGACTCTAAGATGTTAACCAGGGGGGAAACTGGGTAAGGGGTATATGGAGGAACTCTGTGTACTATCTTTACAACTTTTCTACAAACCTAAAATTATTCCAAAATAAAAAGGTGATTTTTCAAAAGGGAAGCCCCTAGGTTAGACCCGTAGGTAGCCATGGAGTCAGCTTGCACGCATTCTGGTCCTGTGTTCATTTACATCTTCATTTTGTGTATCTGCAATATCCCTTTTGCCTTGCAAGTTCAGCTATGAATTTAAAATAAATTTTGTTGTAATTCATCTAGCACATCTGAGAGTTATTACAAGTAGATTTTCAGATCACATCAGTCCACTACACATGGAACTTAATTTCCTATTTTCTCTTTAATCCACACAAATCAAGCTTTTATCCCCACCAGTGAAACTGGTCCAGTCAATCTTACCAATAACATTCATCTTGCAAACCCACTGGTAAATTCTTAGTAGTCAGATACTCAGTCTTTTGTTAGCATTTGAATAGTTGAGCATGCCTTCCTTGAAACGCTTTATTCTCTTGGTTTATCAGACCTTCCTCTTATTTCTCGTACTTCAGTGGCCTCTCCTCAGACTTTTTTGTGGTCTCTCTCCTTTGCTGACCTTCAGATGTTGAGTGCCTCTGGACTCAAGTCTTCCACCCAGTCTCTTATAATTCTGCAATCATTCCATGGGTGATATTATTGAGTACAGTGATTTTAAATATTCATATGTTAGGACTCCCAAATTGAGATTTTAGGACCTGATGACCTGATTTCTTCTCCTACCCCTGCCCCCCTGCTTCAGGTCCCCAGACTCATTTATACAACTGCCTACTCAATATCCCTGCTTAATGTCAAATTTAATAAAGCCCAAACAGAACTCTCCATCTGGTGCCAAAAATAACAGATATGTTGTTCAGTATATGCCTGTAGTAGGCCTTGACCAGGTCTGGCGATGTAGCAGCAAATAGAAAAGTAAATCACTGTGGCATAGCAAAACCTCCTTATGGGGACTTCCCTGGCGGTCCACTGTTTAAGACTCCGTGCTCCCAATGCAGGGGCATGTGTTCGATCCCTGGTCAGGGAACTAAGATCCCACATGCTGCAAAAAAGAAAACCTCTTTATGGAGTAGTAGGTAGACCTTTGAGTGGGAACATGGCCCTTCCCCAATAATAGTATGAGATGGTAAAACCACAGTTCTCTACATTGACCACTAAATTTCAAGTATACCTTCATAAGGGCCTTCAATCCAGAGATCTACTATTTTATCAATACTATCTTTGGAGAGTAAACTTCTAGACTAGCTGGAGTAAAGGAGAGAAAGTTGCCTAACTACATGGAGTAAGGGAGGAATTCCTGAAGTCTGCTTTTTATTTTTTTCTCATTTAATTTCACATTTATTCTCATTGCACTGGGCTGGGAAAGGAAGGAGTTGTGAGTGTATAGAATTGCACTATTGCACTGTCTTTCAGACAGAATTGGGATCCAGGTTCTAACTTCCTTTGAGTTCAGGATCTGAATCAGAGTCAGAGGAGGTTGGCTGCAGCTGGAGGCTGGGAGCTGCTAGAAAAAAGGCAGGGAACAGGAATGTACTTGACCTCGGAGAATTCCTGTTCCCGGGCTCCCATCCAGGTACCTGAGGATCCTTCACGTAGATCACATGTTGGGCAGGTGGGCACAGCAGCTCCCCAAAGGGAATATGACTGGCACAGGCCTGGGACTGGTATTCAGGAGGTGGGAGGCTGGCCACATGTGCACAGGGAGGACCTGAGAAGACATTGTCCAACCATCTGTATCCCAGGATCCTGTGAAGGGGCCTCTCCATAAGGACAAGGCCAGGGCTTGCTCCTTGACTTCTGGTTGGCCTCATGAATAGTGGAGTATAAGTCATGCAAATTTATAAGCATCTGGAGACATTGTTGCCACTCTTCTTTATGCCCCTGTGCTTGCGACCCTGGGCAATTGCTTTTGGCTGTACATGAGTCTTCTCACCATTTCACATTCAAGGAATTCCCATTCTTGTAGGAAACTCCCGATTTCCTGGTCACGCTAAGGTTTAATTAACTGGCTTGTTGGCTTTTCTGATCCCTGGGTTTATTTTTCCTCCTTTACTTCCTGGGGGGGTTGCCAATGATTTCAGCCTGAAGTGTCTATTTTTATTCCTGATAAAAATGTCTATTTTGTTTTCTCTGCAGCCACAGGGTTCTAATCCAGGGTCAGCAAAGAGCTGGTGTCCAGGATCTTTTGAGCATGGGCCACTGCCTGTACTCCTTGCTTGGCCCTTGCAGTAAACCTTTCTCTGCTCCAAACCCCGATGTTTCAGTTTGTTTGGCTTCACTGTGCATTGTGCACATGAACCTGGGTTCGGCAACAAAGGCACTTACTCTGGCATGCTGGAATTCAGCAGAGCCTGGACGTGCCCGAGTATAGAAATGTGTTTGCTCCTCTCTGCTCTGGCAGTTTCTAACTGCTTTTTCAACAGACTTTCAACCAGTGTTCATGTTTTAATCTCACATCCCTACATCCAAAAAAACATGGTCCTACCAATTTCTGAGTCTTGGTTGTTCTGCAATACAAATGAGGTTGCTTATCAGCTTTCCGCACTCTGAATTTAGGACTAAGTTTTCTCCCATCTGCTAATTTTCTCATCATTTTCTCATTTGCTTTCCAATTTAAGTTTTGTGAGCTGTTGTCTCTTTTCCAATTTTCTTGAGTGTTTAAGTCTTTTCAGCAAGACTTTTTACCATTATTTTGGTGATCTTTCAAGAGATGGCAGAGGTTAAATATCAACCTTCCAACTTTAACCAAAATCAAGACTTTAATACATAGGGACAAAGGTCCCCATTTGAAGGAGGAGGGTGGGATGGAGCAAAGGCGGGGCCACTGATACCCTTAGGAACCTAACAATCCACCTAGATCCACGAACTATTCAGAGTTGCCTGGGAAGCTTTGAAACCTCAGTTCACACTAGGTAGCCCAGGGGGAATTCTCATCACAGTTCTCTCAAGGAATGCATTCAAATGCAAGCATTTTGAAGTAAATCATGTAATCTCTATACAGTCTCTGTACAATCTGTACAAATCTCTGTATAATCCCTCCACAGTTTTTTACCTCTAGGAACCAGGGTCACTGCAAAGAAGGAGGGCAACCCAAATTGGAAAATAGGTGCCCCAAAGGAAAATTTCCCCAAAGGAAAACCTATTCCTCAATCTGTATTCTGTTGAGAGTCTATCCCCTCAGTGATTCCCACTGTCCACAAGTATCCATCTATCTTATCAGACAGACTTTGAGCTGATTAATCTAAACTCATATAGAAATGCACTCCCTGACTCTACTTTTTAGCCTCAGAACTTCATTTAGTTCGTTTGATAGATTTTCCTTTCTTTGTCTACTTCAGTGAGTCTAATAGATTGAACAGCTAATTCCAAATTAGAGAGAGCAGGAAAAAGAAGCAGCTTCCCATTCAAGGTCCCAAAGGATCTTCTGCCTTTCCCCTCCTTGGCAAGACAGGGAGTTCAGTCCCAAGTGTCTCCTTGCCTTCTGGAAGGAGTTTACCAGCTGACTTTACCACAGCACCACCTTGTCCAGGAACCAAGTTTTGAGGTGTGTTTAGAGTTAAATCTATTAGAATCATCTTTTGTGTTTTTGTTTTTTTACTTGCAGAGCCAGCAGAAAGGCAGCTAAACACAGGGTCTGGGGTTTTTTCATCAACAGACATCAGCTTATAGAGAAAGATAGGTCATATAAAGTCAAGGCTATTAAAGTCAACTACAATTTAAGTGAACAAATTACATTTCCTACTGCAAACTCATTCTGCAGATTAAAGAAACACTGCAAAGTTATATTTGCTTTGCAGTAGAAGGGAGTTTAAACATGAATGATCAGCTCAGGAAAAACAGCTAGTAGCAGCGGACAGCTCAGGAAAATTTTCGGTGTTTCTACTGAACATCACAAGAGACAGAGCCTTACAAATTATAATTAAATATGACTTTTCCTCCACTGGTCTGGGCTGCTTATTCCTGATATCACCAGAGTGTACATATTCCTGGTTCTTGACTTCTGAGCTTACTGTGGAGGATAATGATCAGCCTAATACTTTGAAAATTTCAAGTATTTAATGTAATAGGTTTCTTGACCACCACTCCCACCAAAAAATGACATTATAGCCCATATAATTTCTTTTATTTGGGTCAGTTGTGAGTATAAAATTTTAAAGTTACTTTTCAAAAGAATTTTAAAGGAAAATAAAAATAGAAGCCTCTAGCAAGCAAAGGGGCACTATGCCTTGACCACCTTCTCTCTTCAGACGCGAAGGCCTTCCCAAACAGAGACAGTCTCAGGGAACACCAGCTAGTTATGCATCACCTCAGCCTTTCTACGGGAGTCAGGAAGATGACAGAGTGCCCACCCCCTTTATTTTTTCGAAGTCCTATTAATATAATTAAAAAAAAGTTTTCATCAGAAACAACTGACAATTAATATTTAGTTGGTTATTTTCAGACTTTAGTTGGCCTATCCTTCAGAATTCAGAACTGGAAACCAAGATCTAATTTGCCTCTGCCCTGATCTGGCTAATGACTACAGATTTAGTAGGCCTACAATCCATCTGAAACAGTGTATCCCAAACAGAAAAGTTCAGATGAGCTATATTGACACACAGTATTTATTTTGATTTTTTTTGGTAATTACTTTAATCAGTATTAGAAAATACAAGAAATTAAACCTATGATTTCACTCAAGCGAAGTAAATGCAAATTGACTTAAAAATTAGGTAAATAATTCAGGTGGTACCCAAGTATGGCAAAAATCATGAAGCCTGAATAGGTGAAGAATGGCTGGATTTATTCCAAGGAAATGAGGTCTATAAACTGTCACTTCACTTCTACGTCTACTGCACCCATTTCAGATGCAAGGAGTGGACCTAAGGACCACCACCACCCAGCTTATGCTCCAGGACCACTTTCAAATGTGGGCAAATTCACCATATGAAATTCACAAACAGCATCAGCAGAAGTAACAATACCAAAGCAACTGATGGAGCAGTGAAGAGGAGGAAAATGCTGAGCTTTTTTCCTTAATGTAGCAGGGTTAGGAGAAATTTTATTTTTAAAATGCCCTTTATTGTTCTTAAAGTATTGTTTGTGCAAACAAAAAACATAAAAACTTGCAAGTAGAACTCATTTTGTTTTACAGTCCAGACAGTTTAAAAGAGCTTCTTCTTAAAAGTACCTTTATGTAAATCGTCACCATTTCAGTAAGTAAATGCAGGCCTATAAGTTCAGGGGATAAAAATGGTCACATAAGCTGAAGGGGACATCAGGATGTGTCCTTTTTTGAATATGAATAGCAGGAGTAGTTTTACTCTTTAAAAGAAATTAAAACAGCATATCAACAGTACAACTCACTGTAGGAAATAGATAATATCCCTTCATCTTTGTAGTTCTATTTATTCTTCTAGTTATTCACTCATTCATTCAAAAACATTTAAGGGCTTACTATATGTCTAAGGAATTACTGCCAGCAGTGAAAAAGTTCTTTTCCTCATCAGTTTGTTTGACCTAAGAATAAAAGAAGCAAAAACATCATTTTGCCATTTTTGGATTAAAATTCACAACTTCCTAGAAGCTATTCTGGATCAACTCTACTCTATGCTAACAATGCCTTTACTGTCTCTTCTTGGTTCTTATTTTATACAACAAAGTTGGTTGCTGTGGCAGGCGGAATAATGTTCCCGCCAAATAGGTTGGCTTACAATCGCTAGAGGGCTTTACAATTGTCAGCGGAGGCTACTGGAGAGTAAAACTAAACTAGGTGGTCACACAGGGAAAGAAGCCGAGTTTTAGCATCATTTGCCATATAAATGGCCTCACATGTTCCAGGTTAGCAAAGAAGCAATGTAGTTGACTTAGAGATAGCCATCTAATTTTAGATCTCAGGTAAGCGGGAAAAGTTTCACAGTATGCTCTGTGTTGATATGCAAAACTTTGTTAATGTGTATGTTTTGTTTGGATCTTTATCTCATATTTTACTTACTAATGCTATTTAGTAAGCACTTGAGAATGTGGCAAGCACAGCATTTAATAGAAATACATGGTAGAGTTGCTGGCAATGTGGGTCTGGATTTTTGCTGAATTTTGGATTAGGAAACTTTCTTACCTTGAAACCCCTTGAGCAATTGTGACTTAAATCAAAGTTTAGCCCTTGATTATTTCCTGTTAAGGGACTCTGGAAATCCTCCACAGCATGTAACAGTAGTGCTAAACCTAGAGAAAACACTCAACAATTAGGTGTTGTTGATTGATTTCACCCTATGGTGGATTGATTTCACTCTGTAGACTCAAGTGAGACTAAATTGTTGGCCATTTTTCTCATTTAGTATCTTCTTCAGTTTCCTGGATCCCAGGAGATTTTTAGTACG
Organism: Mesoplodon mirus; assembly: GCF_964341445.2. Taxonomy (NCBI): domain Eukaryota; kingdom Metazoa; phylum Chordata; class Mammalia; order Artiodactyla; family Ziphiidae; genus Mesoplodon; species Mesoplodon mirus. Next base: position 44,103,958 of record NC_138982.1, on the reverse strand, counting down.
TTTTGGATGAGCCAACAAGGATCTCTGACCTCCATTCTCAGAAAATGTCTGGCATTACCTCAAATCTGGATTTGAACATTATAGAGGGTGGATAGGGAGCATCATCTCTAGACTGAGGGTCAAGTACGCTTTGTCAGCTTGGTATTAGTTCTTGTCACAGTTCCTAGCATGATAATTTTCAAATAAATAAATGAGTTTTGGCAAAAAATGTAGTATTTAGAACCAGATATTATGTTGAATACACAAATATAGAAAATTAAGTCATTATTTCCCCGTTATCAGACTTTAGGTTGGCCTTCTGAATTAATGAGAAAATGTTTTCTTGAGTATTCGTGTTATCTTGCAGGGTGGGTAGGACTGTATTTTAAAGTTAAATGACTAAAAATACTATTTTTGGTTTTTATTAACGAGCCTGGGTTAGGGCTACAGTTGAAAACCTCTGGAGCTTTACGAATCATGCAGTTTATTTAAGCAGCAAAAGTTGTATTGCTCTCAATTTCACTAAATCAACATTCATTATGTATAAACAATTAAAGCGCAAAAAGCCTTTAAAAAAAAAAAAAGACCATAACCGAAACCTGTGTAGTCCCAAAGCAGCATGGAGCCCCAAAGCAGCATGGAGCTGTACAGGCCGGAAGCATCCATTTAAATTCCTGAGTTACAAGGAACATTACCCCTACATAAGCAAAAGTTTACAATGATTTTATCAGGCATTTCTCACACCTGTTAAAATTATAAGCATTATTTTTAAAAGAGAGCGAGAGAAGACCAGAGGCAACATGAGAAGGAGGTGGCTACTCCAGAGACATCTGCAGAGGACACTACATATTTCTTCTCGCCCTGAACGCTGGACGGTAAACCGGATCTTCTGGGGCTTGCTGGGTAGCCGACATTTTCCGTACCAGGAGTTTCACTGTCAAGGTCTGAAGGATGTTAAACGCTTGGGCCAAAGGCCAGGCTGCTCTTTACCGTCAAGTTAAGAAGCGGTGGGAACGAGCGGAACAGCCCGATTCCCCTCCAGTGCAGAGTGTGGACGTGCCTGTCCCTCCGGCACCGAGCACTGCGGGACCGGCGAGCCTGGTCCCACTCGCCGGCGGGAAAGCCGGAGCTGCCAACCGGCCGGCGCGCCCCAGCCTTCCGCCTCCCGGTCCAGCCCGGCGGCCCGGCCGCCTCTGCTTCGGGGACGCGGAAACCCCGTAGGAGCAGGGCGGGCGGGGAACGCGGGTCTTCCTACCGCTTGCTGCAATATTCTTCCGCCGCAGAGCAAAGAGTCCCAACATCCCCCCCCCCCCAGGGTCTTGGGATGTTCAGCAACGCCGTAAGATGGACAAATAACTAAATTTGGGTTTTCCCACCGACTTGTTTAGGATATTTTCTGAGATAAGCACCCCAGGATCACAATTTTGTGGCTGGTCGAAGAACGACGGGAAAATTCCTCCGCAGAAAACGGGTCCCGGCCGCGAGCCTATAAAAAACGGGTGGTGCGGTCTTTCTGTCTTTCCAGTCGGACACTGAGTGGTTCATCGGATCATGTCTGGTAGCTCCGCGGATTATAACAGGTATGCCGCTTCCTCGGTGGTGGTGGTGCTCTGTGGCACAGGTCCTAAGGCGCCGGAGGAGGTTGTAATAGATGGAGAGGAGGCAGGGAACCCCGGGTTCATAGGCGTGGCTTTGGGATACAGTACTCCTGTGTTTTTCGAGAAGCTTCCATGATAGGTAGGGCCTGGATTGTGGGGAGACGGGTAAGAAAGCGAGGTGGTGAAAGAGTGTGTTTTCCCGAAGACGCCTTGAAATCGCGGCCGTTTCCCCTGCCCGTACGGAGTCCGGCATTTATTGGCAGCCGTGGCGCAGTCCGCAGTCAGTACGGTGTAACTGGGTTGTCTAAAGCTCTATTCGTGGCTAGCGGCGCGGTTTGGGAGCGCTAGGCAGTAGGTTGGGTGGGGGCAGGACGGCAGCGGCGGCCGCAGGCCGGATGGGGCCGGGCCGGCAACGGGGTCCCGGCGAGCCGTTTGGCAAGGCCTTGCCGGGCCTAGGCCCGCGTCACTCACTACGGCTTGCGCATTGTTAGGGGCGGAGCTCGGCTTGTGGAGCTCTCGCGAGACGGTGCACTGCCGAGAGGGGAGCGCCTGGCGCTCAGGCCTGGGGGGGAAGGGCCGGCGTCTGTGGGGCCTTCCCGGGCGTCCCCGGTTCCTAACCTTTGAGCGGCCGCGCAGTACATCGTGTGCCCTGCGGCACCATCTGCCTTTGCTCGTTTGGGAAGTGTACACGTGCGGGGGAGAGCGACCGGATGAGAAAGGGCTTCTCTTCCCCTCAATGTGCAGTTGCAGGGGTTTGGGGAAGGGACGTTCTCCTAACAGCAGTATTTTTGTCAGCAGAGAACATGGCGGCCCCGAGGGAATGGAGCCCGATGGTGTCATCGAGGTAAGAAATGGGTGTGGAATTTGGAACTTTGGTAAGGTGAGTTTGTTCATCCGTTTATTCCTTTTTTTTTTTTTTAACTTTCAGAGCAACTGGAATGAGATTGTTGATAACTTTGATGATATGAATTTAAAGGAGTCTCTTCTTCGAGGCATCTATGCTTATGGTTTTGAGAAGCCATCAGCTATTCAGCAGAGAGCTATTATCCCGTGTATTAAAGGTAAAAGAACTCGTTGGCGCTTCTTAAAAATGAATTCCCTGTTCTGCATAGGACCTGCACCTTTTTCTCTTTAATATGGGAAAATTACCTTCTGGGGGACTAGCACCTATTTGTATTCCTTAAAGTGAAATGATGGCAATCATCTTTCGGGACTGACCTGAAATGAAGAGAATACTCATTGCTGATCACTTGATTATTTGGGCATAATTCATGTTCCAAATGGAATACGTGGTGTAAACTAGAAGTGGCGGTTTGATGTGGGATCGGTAAATGTGTATCCTACTTTTTTTAGGGTATGATGTGATTGCTCAAGCTCAGTCAGGTACTGGCAAGACAGCCACATTTGCTATTTCCATCCTGCAACAGTTGGAGATTGAGTTCAAGGAGACCCAAGCACTAGTATTGGCCCCCACCAGAGAACTGGCTCAACAGGTATTGATAGTGTAGTTCAAAAAAACTGCTTGCGTGTTGTACAGGTTTAAGGTTTCACAATTGTGAAGAATTTAAAGCTTAGTATAAATTTGTCCTACAGAGCCCTCCTTTTAACTGTCCCGTGCATGCAGGGAGTTTCTGTTGAAAGCTAAACAGTCAAACGGGAACTGGGTGTGCAGGTATGGTTTACCAGGGTTGTGTAACAGATTGAGAAACTGAAGTTTTTGTTCAGGGTGGACTAGACCTGTTCTCATTTTCAAGTTTGAATGCAGTTGCGCAACATGAAAACTGCAGTGACATGTTATTTGACTGTCTTAGTAGTTTGTGATGTATCTGTTGCATGCTGTGTTTTCAGAGCTCACTGCCATATTGGTTTGAAGTAAAACCTTGCTAGTACATCTGTAGCGTTTATTAAAGCCAAGATAATATACGTTGCAGTGCTGCGGGAAAAATTACTGTTTTACCGCGGTTTACACTTTTCTACACAATGAAGAATAACAGTAGGAAATGTTTTTAGTTACGTAGCTGGTACCTGGGGCAACAGGATCTCAAGTTTGACAAGGCACAGGATGTTTTCAGGGAAGTTTATCTTGAGGCATTTAGATTGGTCTGCATTTTAAGCTCGGAAGTAGTTACGTGCTCTGCATGCATTAAAGCTGTTTGTAGACCAGATATTTGCCATTATGCTTTGAAAGTTAAGTCACAGAACCAGTAATTCTGCTGGATAATAATTAAGGCTTTTGGCTCTCAGATCCAAAAGGTAATTCTGGCACTTGGAGACTATATGGGAGCAACTTGTCATGCCTGCATTGGTGGAACCAATGTTCGAAATGAAATGCAAAAACTTCAGGCTGAAGCACCACATATTGTTGTTGGTACACCAGGGAGAGTGTTTGATATGTTAAACAGAAGATACCTTTGTAAGTATTGCTGTCGAGTATAGTTTGGTTTTACTATTATAAATAAATAGCATGCCTGAGAACCTAGAGATGATAGTATGACTTTTATTTTAAACAGCTCCAAAATGGATCAAAATGTTTGTTTTGGATGAAGCAGATGAAATGCTGAGCCGAGGGTTTAAGGATCAAATCTATGAGATTTTCCAAAAATTAAATACAAGTATTCAGGTGAGCTTTATTTCACTCCCACTCTTAAAAGAGCTGGAGGTTAGAGTTAATGCAGGTATTATTACAACACAACTGAAGTGTTCTATTGTTCCCCCTGCTTAAAGCAAAAGCAATTGATGCATAACTCTGTCACAATTCCATGCTCAGACAGAGACGCTTGGTCTGAAAGATTTTTTTCCTCGAGTATTGTGCAAGTTGTGCTAACTACTTGTGTGACAACATAATGAATTTTTTTTTAAGGTGGTGTTGCTTTCTGCCACAATGCCAACGGATGTGTTGGAAGTGACCAAAAAATTCATGAGAGATCCCATTCGAATTCTGGTGAAAAAGGAAGAATTGACCCTTGAAGGAATTAAACAGTTTTATATTAATGTTGAAAGAGAGGTAATTTGTCTAATTGTCAAACATAAAAATGTAGCCAGTTTTTTTTTTTACCTTCTTGAATAAGCACTGTGCTAAAATTACAGAAACTAGGATCACATCTTGGTTTTTGTAATAATGCTAGCAGAGTACACACAAGAAGAAGAGTAACTGCACTAGGTTGTAAAAGACTGGGGTGGACCTCTTTCTTAATGTCCAATGTCCTTTGTCTTAAGATTTGGTGCAATATGTCTTTAGACCCATCTAATAATGAGTTTCTAATGAATGGAAGTTGGAAACAATCATGTTAATTACTGTTAACTTCCTCTTTGAAATACTGTAGGAATGGAAGTTGGATACACTTTGTGACTTGTACGAGACACTGACGATTACACAGGCTGTTATTTTTCTCAATACAAGGCGTAAGGTGGACTGGCTCACTGAGAAAATGCATGCCAGGGATTTCACAGTTTCTGCTCTGGTAAGAGGTATTCTAACATAGTAATAATGGTAACTGAAGTCTACCTTCACTACAGCAGGATTTAGACTACAATATAGCTGCTAAGTGCTGTGTTGTCGTTCCCCCTGCTCAAAATAAAGTTGTTTCTTAACTATACCTGTCTGCTGTACCCCTGTAGCAGCCAGGGACGCTTGGTCTCATACATGTTGATAAAATTAAATGTTGATTTGATTGGTGATTCTTGAATTAATAGGTTTGTTCCTTCGCAGCATGGTGACATGGACCAGAAGGAAAGAGATGTTATTATGAGGGAATTCCGATCAGGGTCAAGCCGTGTTCTGATCACTACTGACTTGTTGGTAAGTCTCTCACTGCTCTTCTTAATACACCAAAAGTTTGTTTGGGGGGAAGGTTTTTTAATAACCTTTACCAGTTCTGGGCTATTTGGGAGAATAAAGAAAAGACCACACTCCACAGTGAGCTATACCACTCAGTATAGTTCATTACTATTTTGTGGCCTACATTACATAGGTGTCTAGTTTTTCAATTAGAATGTGAACATCGTCGTCATTGTATTTCAGGCTCGTGGGATTGATGTGCAACAAGTGTCATTGGTTATTAACTATGATCTACCTACCAATCGTGAAAACTATATTCACAGGTAAGTAGATGGCATCTTGGCTTTACTGTACTGGTAAAATTCATATTTTGCTTTTCTACTGACTGATTTGTCTGAAAGGTCACCTCAAATCAGGGAATTGAGTAATACGACATAGTAACTTGGTAGGGTGTAATTAAAATTGTACTTGGGAAGATTGGTCGTACACAGTGGGAAAACAGTTGTGAATGTTGCCCAAATTGTGGACTCTATACATACAGATAAGGTTGTTTTAGATCGGTTGGTCTTAGCTTATTTTTGAGCTGTATTTAGTGATGCTCGTGTCCGTGTCCATGCGCTTTCTTGGTGATTCCTCTATAGTTGGGATTTTCTTGGTGTCATCTGGTAGCAATTTGAGCAGTCCCTGGTTTAGTTATAGTGGCTTTATCCCTAAATAAATTGAATTGTACTTTGTTATATGATGTAAAAAAACTTTTTAAAAAATACAGGGGTCGATAGCAGCAGTTGATGACGAGATGGCGCTCAGAAACGGCGTTGACGTAATTTAGGACGTGGAATCATAAGCGAAACAGCACACTGTTTGAATAAAGAGCGAGTCGGTATTTATATTTGTTTTTCTTTTGTCATGATTATTTGATATTTTAAGATGCTCCAGCCAAGGCATTTTGTATACTAGCCTATTAGGTGGTTTGTATTGTCTGGTTTCTATCAGGAAGGTTAGAAAGCTGTTTTTGGAGGTAAACACGTTTGAGTAATTTCAGTTACAACGTGTGAAACTGAGCAAAAAAGCAGTGATAAGTTTGGGTCACCATACCAAATAATTTGTTTTCCCACTGGAAAAAGTTGTAAGTTTTAGACAATAGTTAACCTTGCAGCATTTGTATTTGCAGTTTACAGTTCCAGAAGTGCGTCGAAATGGATTACATAACTGTTCTTTTTGTTTTATCCCTGGTGTTTTACATCTGTCCCAGGCTGACATCTGCTCTTGGCTGGCCCACTTTGGTATGGGCTTTAAATTCACTACCCCAAACACAATACTGTCATCTGCTTTAAAAAAAAAAAATAATAATGCTCAAGATACTTGATAAAATCTCATTTTGCAGCCAGACAAGCCTTGAAGCCTTTTGGCACTAACTGCAAAGGAAGATTTTTTTCTCTAGATATTGATTAGCAGCTAGTGCTCCAATTAGAAGCACGAACTATAACCTTGATAAGTAAACAGCAGCTGATGGTTAACAAGTGGATCATCATGTTCAGTAGTTCATGCAGCATGTGAAGTAGTATATTCTAATTGCTGATTTCTTTTTCTTACACAGAATTGGCAGAGGGGGTCGATTTGGGAGGAAAGGTGTGGCTATAAACTTTGTTACTGAAGAAGACAAGAGGATTCTTCGTGACATTGAGACTTTCTACAATACTACAGTGGAGGAAATGCCAATGAATGTGGCTGACCTTATTTAATTCCTGGGATGAGATAGTTTGGAATGCAGTGCTCGCTGTTGCTGAATAGGCGATCACAACGTGCATTGTGCTTCTTTCTTTGGGAATATTTGAATCTTGTCTCAATGCTCATAACGGATCAGAAATACAGATTTTGATAGCAAAGCGACATTAGTCGTGAGCTCTTGTGAGGAAAGTCGTTGGCTTTATCCTCTTTAGAGTTAGACTGTTGGGGTGGGTATAAAAGATGGGGTCTGTAAAATCTTTCTTTCTTAGAAATTTATTTCCTAGTTCTGTAGAAATGGTTGTATTAGATGTTCTCTATCATTTAATAATATACTTGTGGACTAAAAGATATAAGTGCTGTATAAAATCAGCCAATTATGTTAAACTAGCATATCTACCTTTATTGTGTTTGTCATTAGCCCGAATAGAAAGGCCTTTAAAACTGATTTTTTAGAAAGCATTTGAATGCATTTTGTTTGGTATTATATTTATTCAATAAAGTATTTAATTAGTGCTAAGTGTGAACTGGACCCTGTTGCTAAGCCCCAGCAAGCAATCATCCTAGATAGGGTTAAACGTTTACCCCAGTAAAATTGCCATATTGCACATGTCTTAATGAAGTTTGAATGTTAAATAAATTGTATATTCACTTTAAAGGTGCTTTAGTCATTTTATTTTAAATTGTTCACAAAAATACATACTGAATGTTTTAACAATTCTGAGTTAACTGCTGCATGATAGTTGAGCAGAGGCCGATCAGCTGTAGATGTTCATCAGCACCATCTGCTAAGCATTTATCAACTTCCTACAAGAAAATGAAAGATGAGTAAGTAATTTCCCTTTCAGGTGTGTATGCTGTGCTGAAATGTAGAAGATGCCTACTTACAGCCAGTTTTTCTGTAATAACAGACTTCTGTTTATCAGAAAGGTTATCATTTTCTACAACCCCGTCGTGAAGTTGATTTACAAGCTGAGTTGCTGCATGACCCTCATCTATTAAGTCCTGTAGCAGAAAAGAAAATGATTTTGGTATGATTTCCATCCCTCCCCCCCAGGTTAGTAAAGTGTCTTTACCTTTACCACAGCTTCTAGTTTGTCAAAAGAGCCACTCTGACATGCAGCAAATACTCCATCAATTGTTTCAGCTGGTATTACCTAAAATAAAGAATTAGTTAAAAATAAAGTTTCTGGGTGAAGACAGGTTGACTTGTTTCTTTGACTTGTTTCTCTGCCAAGCCTGTGCAAACTCCCTGGTGTTCTATGCTGCAGGACGTGCCACTTCAAGCGTGGACCTGTTACCTGATACTGAATCCATACATACGGAGTTGGGAGGGCAAAGAACTGAAAAAGGGTCAGCTTTAAGCCTTATGCTCATCTGGTCTCAAGATAGGTGATGGAGAAAGCTATTGGACCTGAAACAAACTTTGGCAACATCCTATTTCTAAGATGCCACTAACAAAATGCAGAGATTGGCTGGTTTATGTTTCATTACAAAATGAAATCTGAAGACAAGGGTGTGGCACAAGAGAATTCCTTTAATGATTAATTGTAAGTTGGATATGACCCTTTTTCCTTTATAGGGGATATCTGTTAACTGCCACATCCCTGCCTGCCTGCAGCATTCTGATAACTCCCAGAATGGTATAAGTGTTTATATTCCCTCAAAATTCATGTTAAAAATCCTTAATGTATTTGGAGGTGGCACCATTGGCAGGTGATAGGAGAGTGGAACCCTCATGAATGGGATTAGTGCCCTTATTTTTGGCTCAGAAAGCTGCTTTTTGCCACAGGACAGTGCAGGGAGGTAAAGGCCATCTGTGAACTAGGAGTCTACTCAACTAGGAAGTGTGTCCTCAGGCACTGAATCTGTGGGCACCTTGATCTTGGATTCCCAGCCTCTGGAACTGATATTTTTGTTTATAAGCCACTCAGCCTATGGCATTTGTTACAGCAGCCTGAATGGGACTAAGCACATAATCACTCCATATATATATATCTGAATTAAAAATTTTCTAAAAGCCACAAAAAAGCAAACTAAAAATTTCAGAATATCCAGTGCTCTTACCCCAGCAATGTCTGTGATCACCTTTTCTGTGACCTCCTTTCCACCTGTTAATCGAGTAGCACTCTGAAGAAATGTAATGGCTTTCCTTAAGTCTCCTTCTGACACTTTAACAAGATGAGCTAGTCCCTGAAGAGAAAAAAGTTCTTTAACCTGTTATGGCCAATTAAGGATGTATTGGGGAAAAACAAAACCTATTTCCATTTTTGAGGGAATGTCAGTGCTATAGTGGCAGAATACATGGAGACAGCCTTGATTACATACAGCAAGAATTCAAATTACAGTTCTGTTCTGTTATAATGAATAAGGGCCTATACATTCTATCACTGCCAGAATTTCATCATACCAAATTAGTCCTTGTAGTGGAGTATGGGTAATGACAAGTGGAGTATGCTGTCATGCAGAGATTGGCTGTTGCAGAATTTGCGTCCTAACGAAATCTGCCTCAGCTTTGGGTCTCTGAAGTATTGACAGATAATAAACTAATAGCAACAGAAAGGCTGAACCAGTAATTCCTAGACATTGTTTATTTAGCTTAACTTTGCCTGAAGAATCGGCATCAGAAATTGAAGCAACACAAATTTGACTTTCAGGAAGGGCCTCTTCATAGGCATTCATCAAAGGAATTAGTAATTACAGTAGTAATAATAGTGATTACCTCATTGCTAATTTTGATATGTTCTTTATCAGCGATGTCTAGTAATCGCTGCTGTTGAACTTTATCTGACAGAGGTTTGAAGCGGAATTTAGAACATCTAGAGGTCAGAGGTTCAATGATTCTGTAAAATATTGGAAAAAAGTCAGTGTCTAAAGAAGAAACTCCCCCGAATAACTCATTTTTGTCAAGAACAAGTCAAGATTTGATGGAGAAACTAGTGTAGCCTTGAAACATTTAGATTTTTTCTCTCCCTATTTGGGCCTATCAAAATAAGGCTGCCTTGCATTCACCTTGAGGGCATTACACATACCGACTGACATAGTTACAGATGAGACAGAATCGGGTGGTTTTAGACTCTTTTTCCATGGTACGTCTTAAAGCTGCCTGAGCAGCTGAGGTCATAGAATCTGCTTCGTCCAGGATCACAATTTTAAAAGGAGGACATGGCTTCCCGCTGATTTCAGAGAAACACAAAGGAGTTATAATTCATACATCATTATTGCAATCTAATTTTAGAACATTCTCATCACCCCAAAAGGAAACCCTGTGACCCTTAGGAGTCATTTCTTTTTCCTCTCTCCCAACTGTCCCAGCCATAGGCAATCAGGAATCTCTACTTTCTGTTTCCACAGATGTGTCTATTCTGGACACTTCATATAAATGGAACCACATGTTGTCAACTTAATACATTGTCTTTTGTGATTGGCTTCTTTCACTTAATGTAATGTTTTCAAGGTTCATTCATGTTGTAGTATATCATCATTTCTTTTTATTGTCAAATACTATGGCAAATGGATGGATATACTACGTTTCATTCATCCATTCTTTAGTTGATATTGGGTTGTTTCCATGTTTTGACTACTATGAATAATGCTGCTATGAACATTTGTGTACATGTGTATATGTTTTCATTTCTTGTCAGTATATATTTAGGACTGGAATTGCTGGGTCATATGGTAACTCATGGGGGAACTGCCAAACTGTTTTCAAGATGGCTGCATCATTTTACATTCCAACCAGCAATGTATAAGGGTTCCAATTTCTCCACATCCTTGCTAATACTTGTTATTTTCTGTCTTTTTGATTGCAGCCATCCTAGTGGGTGTAAAGTGGTATTTCATCATGGGTTTGATTTGCATTTCTCTAATGGCTCATGATGTTGATGAGCATGTTTTGATATGCTTATTGACCATTTGTGTATTTTCCTTAGAGTAATGTCTATTCAGATCCTTTGCCCATTTTTAAATTGGGTTGTCTTTTTATTATTGAGTTGTAAGGGTTCTTTATTCTTGATCTAAGTCCCTTATCATGTATGTGATTTATACACATTGTCAATCCAAGGTGGGTATCAAAAATTGAGTTACTCACTTTCTACAAATTCCTAAGTGTGCTCTGATATAAATTTAAATATATGCCAGGTACCAAAAATTTTACCTTGGAACTTTGCCACCTAAGGAGTATACACAGTTGCGTAAACATCCCTATTGAATTATTATTAGTAACAACTCCTCTTTCACTCAAAGTGTCCCAGTTTGGACAAGGTTTTACATTGTCACCAACTATGAAATATACACTGAAGCTTAAGATATATGATAGGACTTTAAAAAAATAACATAATAGCAAAAATCAGGATTTTTATTATGAGTGTAGGACCAAACCATCACATTTGATTAATAAATACTCCTTAGACAAATATCGATTAAAAACCCTTGACAGCTAAACTTAAATTAGTTACTATAATGGAAAGGTCATTTCTAGGTTTAAATAACTTAGATAAAAATACAATCTAACATGAAAAAGAAGTTGAAAATCTGGCAGAAACATGTTTTTTAAACAAATCCAATGACATGGTATAGAGAAGGGAAGGTGAGCTTACTTACTCTGAACGGCTTCCTGTCACAGTTAATTGGGCAAAATTCTTCACTTTCTCTCTAACTACTTGTATTCCACGTTCATCAGATGCATTTAACTCAAGAACTCTTAATCGAAAAAGTTCAGGCCTATGTCAAAATGAAAAAAAATTATGAAACATCATAGAGCATGTAAGTAACCCAGGTTTAAACCATATTTTAACATTTGTACATTTTTCAGTAGTTTAAAATACACCTAGTAAATAATATGAATAGAAGGTATACAATTCATTCTGTATTTTCTCTTTTGCAAAGGCATACAATTAACATTCTGGCTTTTTTCCATGCATTAAAAAAAATAGATGATATCACGTACTAAATTTTAAATCAATCTTCCACTTTGGACTGTATCATAAGCATCTTGCCATGTCATGATAAACACTGTAAAAACCATTTTAATAGCTATATGACTTTCTAACCTAAGATTGTACCATCATTTAATTTACTTAACATCCTTCTGTTGTTAGACATTTAGATAGTTTTAAATACGTTACAATTTTAAATAATGCTGCAATGTAGCATATTTTGAATTATTTCCATAAAGTAGTTTGCTATAAGGAAAATTACTGGATCAAAAATGAACAGTTGGGGCTTCCCTGGTGGCGCAGTGGTTGAGAGTCCGCCTGCCGATGCAGGGGACACAGGCTCGTGCCCTGGTCTGGGAAGATCCCACATGCCGCGGAGCGGCTGGGCCCGTGAGCCATGACAGCTGAGCCTGTGCTCCGCAACGGGAGAGGCCACAACAGTGAGAGGCCCAAGTACCGCAAAAAAAAAAAAAAAAAAAAAAAAAAAAAGAAGAGTTAATTTTTAAGTGAGTTTTTAAAAAAAAATTATCAAAAGTAACTGTAGGGGGCTTCCCTGGTGGCGCAGTGGTTGAGAGTCTGCCTGACAATGCAGGGGACACGGGTTTGAGCCCTGGTCTGGGAAGATTCCGCGTGCCGCGGAGCGGCTGGGCCGGTGAGCCGCAACTATTGAGCCTGCGCGTCTAGAGCCTGTGCTCCGCGGCGAGAGAGGCCGCGATAGTGAGAGGCCGGCGCAGTGGCCCCCCTCTCACCGCAACTAGAGAAAGCCCTCACACAGAAACGAAGACCCAACACAGCCAAACATAAATAAATAAATTTATTTAAAAAAAGAAAAAAAAAGTAACTGTAGGAAAATCTGAGAACTCAAAAGAAAATAAAAATACCTGGCACACACTGCCAAACCCTGTTTTGAAGACTTCCTTCTAGTTATTTTTCTATATATGTGTGTATATTTTTTTAATAGAAAAAAAACAAGAGTTGGGATTTCGTCCTCACTTTTCCTAAATAGCATGATATCCTACGCATTTTTCTATGGGCATAAACATCTAGAAAGCTCTGTGCATGTATTTTCTATTTTAAAACCACATATACTATTAAATGTGGAATTTATAGTTAAGTCCTTTTAGGTCTATCAAGACAAACATTATTTAAAAAAAATATTTTACAAGTTATATAATTTGGACTAACCTACTGTAGAACAACCAGTAATAAACTATACTTAACAGTTTCATGATGACTACATCGCTAAGGATGATTCAGACTGGATCTAACTGATTGAGCTGTAGAATAATCAAAAAAGCTCTCTTAAAATTTCCTTGGGAAAATGAAAGTTGCTGTCAAATAAAATCCTCGGTACAGAGCAGCTTCCCCTTTTGTCCTCCTTCACATTTCAACAGAACTGATTATCCTTATATATTTGGTGGTTTCAGAGGCATCTAATTATCTTCATGTGTAGGATTTCAGATGTACCCTTAGGCCATATGCCCGATATTAAAATTCTGGATTAATTAAAGATAGGCTTTGTTATGTTGGTGCATGTTACATAGATATCAGACATGGCTGATATGTATCTTTTAACCTTAGGTAAAGGGCTCCTCTACTACAACAGTTGGCTAAGCCGAGACAGTCAGTCTAGGACTGACTAAGAAGGTGGCTCATAGAGATTTTCTGCTGTACCTGGAATCATACTGCCTCAACTACCACACACTCTGCTTATACTCAGGATACTTGAGGGCAAGGAGCTGGCCCAGCCACTCCAGAGGCAGGCCCTGGCAAGTCCAGAGCAAGAAGGAACTCAAGAAGGGGTGGTGCGCATCAGTAGCATCAAATAGCAAATTCTATGACAGATGTGAACACGACCATTAAAAGTCATGAAACTATCAGCATGACTGGAGATAGGGTCTTCTGGTTTCCAAAATCATAATGAAAGAGTTAAAGTGATGAAAAAAATCACAAGGCTCCTTGTAGTACACTCAAACATTTGAACAAGGTTCAGAATAAAGGTTACAAAAGATACAGGCAAGCTAATTTATTGGAGGGGAGGAACTGGAAATGGGCCAGCTGGATTATTAAAAAATTCAGAACAAAAATAAACCCAACAACCTCACAGAAAAACCAAATGCAAAGTTTTAGAGAATGAAAAGCAGTACCAGAGATTCTTAGTGTCAAATCTTAAAAAAAAAGAGAGAGAGAGATTTCGACTTACCCAAAGAGTTCCCTAGCTGCTGCCAAAATAGTGGATGTTTTTCCAGTTCCAGGTGGCCCATAAAACAAGAGATTAGGGAGCTGTAGAAGTTAAATTTTATTTTTTTTTAAAATTGTATTCTGGCACAAATAGGTGAAAGTGACTGAAAATGTCTATGGAGCAGTGCAATGACTTCCCTAATAGGGCATATGTATCTGAATACAAGGATTTCTTAATATAACTGGTATCATAGTAATAACAGTACTAAATCCTGCTGTTTCACAAACACTATCATTTTTCCCTAAGATATCTTTCTAATATCTTAAGCTGAATCAATATTTATGATTGTTCTACACCGAATCTAATACTTAGGTGGGATTTTCAAAGCTGGAATTAAAAACCTCTTATTTCTGAAGGGAATACTAGGCTTCTGTCAGTTCCCTATCCCACACCTAGGCTCAGGACTGGGCAAGATTTTACATTTTATAAAGATGTCAGTTGCTTCAAAAGGGACACAGACCAAATTGGATTTGGCCAATACTGAGGAAAAAGGAATGAAAATGGCATACTGGGGCTTTGCATGAGCTAAAGTTCCAAGAACAGAAATATTAAAAAAGCCAAGCATCTTTTAAGTGCCAGGCCGTGGTCCACATCATGATTACATATGCTGCCTGTAGGGATACACGCATGTATCAGGGAGATTTCATCAGTGGAAGACAGGATAAGATTAAATAACTACTTATCTTCTTTTATACCTTAAGTCTAGCTGGCTTGGTGCCTATCAAATAGGCAACTGATCTGTGCTACAGATTAACAAATGTACTAAATTCTAATGAGCACTGTAATGAAACTGTACGTTCTTTTTTTCTTTTAATTTTATTTCATATTGGAGTACAGCTGATTTACAATGTTGTGTTCGTTTCAGGTGTACAGCAGAGTGATTCAGTTATACATATATCTATTCTTTTTCAAATTCTTTTCCCATTTAGGTTATTACAGAGTATTGAGCAGAGTTCCCTATGCTATACAGCAGGTCCTTGTTGGTTATCTATTTTAAATATAGCAATGTATACATGTCAACCCTAAACTCCCAATCTATCCCCCCACCAACACTTCCCCCCTGGTAACCATTAAGTTTGTTCAGTAATTCTGTGAGTCTGTTTCTGTTTTGTAAATAAGTTCATTTGTATCATTTTCTTTTAGATTCTGAATATAAGTGATATATATTTGTCTTTCTCTGTGAAACTATACATTTCTTTCATGTATGGAAATCACTGCACATAGGAAACTAAGCAGCATAGTTTATTTGCTTCCACTCTTGCCTAACCTTCCCCCTTCCCATCCATTCATTCTTCACCCAAATCAGATGCCCCTCTGCTTGCTACTTAAAGCTATTCACTGTATTCATACTCCACTTAGAAAAACAAAACAGACCAAAAAAATCACGCTGCTTACCATAACCTACAAGGATGTCCATGATCTGCTCACCACCTCTTTCACTTTCAAGGTTCCAACTTACAATGGCCTCCAACAGCTAAGCACTTTCTGGCCTGCACGTATGCTGTCCCCCATGAGCTGGGGTCTGACTCCATTCTTCTGTCTGGCAACTCCTACTGCATTACAAGTCAGAAGCCTTCCCTGACCTCCCAATCTAAAGAGGGTCTCCTCTGTTATTCTCTCACCGGTCTTTGCTGCACTTGATGTAGTTTGCAATTATTTATTGTTATTTATGTAACTGTTGGGTTTAATTGTAAAATACCCATTCACCTCACTATATGAGAAGCTTGAGAAGGTCAAGAACCTTATTTGTTCTATTCACATCTATATTCTCAGCATCTCCCAGAGTACTCAGTATGCACCAAGTAAATAAACCAACATATAAATGTATTAGTTAAAAGACCATTACTGTTACACTGGTAACATACAGCTTAAGATACAAACTATGAGATTCACTTTAAAAACAAAAGCAGAAGCAAAACCTCCTAGGCTTCTTTATTTTTAAGGTTGTAACCGTTATTTTGATCCAACTACCTCAGTAGTTGTAATGATTCATCCAGTCAACTATTACAATAATTTAAATTCTTTAAAACATGGTTAAATTACTAAACCCTACATTATGTAACAGTCTGATATATATATGCATTCAAGAACTGTACATGGACTAGCAATTCTAAAAATTGATTTCTGAAAAATCTCATAATTCTACTGTAAAACCCTTTAATATAAATGAAGGAATGAATTTTTTCCTTTATTCTTTAGAGATAAAAAAATTACTTCAACTTTAAGTTTCAAAAAACTTAAGTCTGAAAAGAAACAAATCATTAAACAAGTGGATAAAGAAGAAAGTTCTTAGTTCAGCCTCATAAATTAGATGGTATAAAGAACTGGATCATAATCCAACTACATTTGCCTAAAGAGTTGAGAATCCCAGCAATTAAAATACATCATGGGGCTTCCCTGGTGGCGCAGTGGTTGAGAGTCCGCCTGCCGATGCAGGGGACACGGGTTCGTGCCCCGGTCCAGGAGGATCCCACATGCCGCGGAGCGGCTGGGCCCGTGAGCCATGGCCGCCGAGCCTGCGCGTCCGGAGCCTGTGCTCCACAACGGGAGAGGCCACAACAGTGAGAGGCCCGCGTACCACAAAAAAAACCAAAAAACAAAAAACATCATGTCCTGCAATCTGTGTAAATATTACCATGCAATTTAAATTGTATACTATTATAAAATTTAAAGATATTTGGATCAAATCACAACAAATACTGGTAAAGAAAAAGATCTTCAACAGTTTTATAAACGTAACTTCTTTCAAAATATATACTGTTGCGGTGTAATCCCAGGAAGAGACCAATGGCAGCAAAAACCAAAGAACCTCTAATTCAAAGCAGCCAGGTTGAGAGGAGGGAAGAAAATCTTGGGAATAAAGTAAAAACCACATCCCACTTTGACCCACAACTGTTTCCCTTCCTCCACTAAGCTCTTAAAACACTTTATCATATACAATTTTAAATCGCTAATTCTTCATATGGTTTGTCTCTGAATTAATCTAAAATGCAAGTCACTCAAGGACATTTTATCCCACATATCACAGCAGGGGACATGATGCCATAAGCAGAACAAAAGACTCAATTTATTTTGTATTGTAGTTCAAACCAAATCCTAAAATTAGGTGAGCAATCATACGGCCAAAGAATCTTTGACTCTCCCTTATAGTGCCTATCATTATCTATAATTCTCGTATTTATTTTGCTTACATGTTTATTCTTCTGTGTCTCTCCCCACCAAAATAAAAGCTCACGAGCAAAGGGACCTAGGCTGTCTTGCTCAATGATCTCCACTTGAGTACCATATAACAATGCCATAGAACAGAACAGGAGATGCTCAACAAATATTTGTTGAACTAATCATCCATTGTACAAATAGTAATCAAGGGCCTACTGTATATACAGGATAGTATTTAAAGGGGGCCGGAGGCTATAAAGGAAGGAAGAGGGTGAATAAATTAAGTCTTAAATCTCCCAATGACTTTAGACAGCATCTGCTACTCACATCAGCTCCTTCTAAAGACTTTTTTAGCACTGCAACCACTTCTTCCTGGAAAGCAACTTCATCCACATATTTTGGGCGACTGGAGAAAAAGAAAATAGAGAAGTTATTCAGTGTATTATAGTAGCCACAGAAGTCCCTCCTTTTGCTAAAATACCAATGATAACTCTCTCATATCAGTAATGAAATGAGAAACTTTCATAATTGGATGTGGAAACCCCATCTATATTTACTTTACGCAAATATATACTGAGGAATGAAGTAATTTTTCACTTTTCCAGATGCATTGCTTGTATCTGTTGTGCTTACAAAAACTATGCAAAAGGATTTTATAACATCACAAATGCCAACTGGTTCAAAATGTAAAATGAACATTTGCCTAGAAAGTAATATTATGTTTTGACAACATGCCCCTAAACTGACAAGGGAGACCTACTTAGCAACCTCAAGATAGGTAACAAAGTTACATATATGTTACTATGTTGTTAATGGGTTAATACCAATTTCTCCTATCACCTAACTGCACAAAAAATGCATACCTATTCACTTCATTGAGGGTTAACAAAATAACAAGCTTAACCAATATGGAGTGTAATTTTTGTCTTATATTGTTAACTAATGATGTTAACGAAGTTATACTCCCAACCCTAAGTCAGGCTCTGTGCTTAGCTAACTAAACAAAAGTTTTTATTTGATTTATACTTTTCTAACTAATCAGGCCAATGCCAGGCAGATATTTTATGTCAGATAATGTTATCTTGGAAAACCAGTGTATATTATAAACCAGGGTTTCATATTCAAATACCTGCAGAGTCCAGGCAGATAACAAGAGTGAAGAATTCGAGTGTAAGACAAGAGACACTAGTAGGGACTATGGTGAAGCGAGGAACACATGACCTTACGAAAATGAGTAGTACACACATCCGTCTAAGTGTTTTCAGGTGAGAACTTGAATCTAGTGCTGCCTAGTCTCCTGAGTCTGAAAATCTAGATTTTTCCCCTTGTCTAAAATGAAAAGTTTCTAGACTTTTATGTGAAATTTCCCATTTTTAAAAGCATTGTTGGTGCCAAACAAAACTTACGAGGCCCTTACTTGCCTTATAAGTAATCTGTAATCCTTTGGTAATAACTGAGGGTACACCAGGGGTTCCAACTACTTGCTATAATATCACTTAGCTGACTGAAATTTAAGAGCCACTTCAAGTGCTGTTTTTGCCAAAAATGTATAAACAAAAACTCAACAATTTTCAGCTATCAGTAATGAAAAGAGGAACAGATTATTTGGACTCCTAAGTAAGTCGAACTCCTAAGAGCTTATAGAAACTGTTTTCTTCACTGCTGTATCCCAGCCCCCAAAACCGTAGACCTGAGTTACAGAGAAGGCTGTAGTTCATTCAGAAAATACGTGAATTCAACTAGATTATTCTAAGGTACATTTCAGTTCCAAGGTTCTATGACTTATATAATTGGGTGACTTTTAAAGCAACACTTAAACAAGGCAAATCATTCTCCTCTTAAATTAAAAAAAAAAAAGTGATCAAAACTGGTCAGAGAGATAATTTATTAACTATTTCAACAAAAACAAAAGCATTCTTACTATTTTTCCACCCACGGAACAGGTTTGGCTTTCTTGTTTTCTCCACTACTTCTGGCAGTGGCAGCTACTCCTCGATCCTTAGTCAATGGTGGTTTACTGCTGACAGATGTGCCTTTTAGAAATGCCTGCATGGTTACTTCACCCTGACCAGGTGCAAGACAGAAAAGGAAAAGCTCTTTTGAAACCATCATGAGGAAGTACAGCCTGAAAGCACACTTAACCTTGTGCAAAGACATTCAAAAAATATTAAATGAAGGACATCACCCCATGACCTAGCATCCTTTGAATGCATTCTACTGAGGACTACAGGGACATAAAATAGGCCAAAGTGCTGAAGGAACTTAAAATCTACTTATAGGGACTTCCCTGGTGGCACAGCTCCCAATGCAGGGGGCCCGGGTTCGAACCCTGGTCGGGGAATTCGATCCCACATGCATGCCACAAGCTAAAGATCCTGTGTTCTGCAACGAAGATCCTGTGTGCCGCAACTAAGACCTGGCACAGCCAAAATCTATAAATAAATATTTTTTTAAAATCTACTTATAGTGAGGGACTTATAGAACAAAGTTCTATAACTTCAACAAACTTTTTGATAAATATGATGGCATTAATGGCCAAACTGTACATGGGTCTCAACAATCTCTTCAGTCATGGGCCTAACTCTAGCTCAGACCCTGGAATGGACTCAGCAATTAGGAGCACTGGGACCAAAAATGAGAACCTCCACTTCTCTTGGGCCTAAAGAGCCACTGGAGAGCCTATTTTATGGGCAGAGCCCGTGCCTGCCTTCAGACAGAAGCTTTTGTGGGGACGGGAAGGCGGGGGGTGGGGGGGAGGCGAGACACTGTTGTTAAAATGGAAACAGCTGTTTTTCTCATAGCATGCTCATTTGAAGAAACCAAAACAATTTGGAAAAGCATGAGAGTTTTAAAAATTCAAAATCTCACCCAGAAGATAAGCACTATTAACATTCAGGTAAACGTTCTCCCAGGCAGCAAAAGGCTGTTTTTAGGGATAGTTCGTCTGAAAATCCCCAGCATTAATAGCAATTCTATTTTTTTCACTGCTGTGTTTCCAGTGCCTGGTACAGCATAGATGCTCCATGAGATTTGGTGACTGAATTACCACTTATCAGACTCAGTTTCGCCTTCTGTAAAAGAAGCTAAGGCCCATTTCATAAGGCAACTGGGTCAAATAAAAGAATCGTGCAAACACACAGTTCTGTGCTTGGCATACGGGTATAATCAATAAATAAATTGTTAACATCTGTAAACAACTAAGGTTTTTAACGTTATTGGATTACTCAATCCCTGCCACAGGCTGCCAAACAGTAATACCGCCCAAGGAAAGGCTCTGAAGGATGCTGGATTGGGCCACCCGTAGACCAAGGAGTGCGCAAGAGGTGGAAGACATCACAAGGGCATCGAGGGCACAGGAGTAGAGGAAAGCGAAGGCAGTCCTCGCAATTTCTCCGGCTGGTCACCTGTTCTCCCCGGCTCCCGGCGTGTGTCCCCGGGCACCGCCTGGGCCTTTGAGCCGCTCGTCTTGAGAGCTAGGACGCCACCGGCTCGTTCTTGAGGTTTCCGCGGCAGGGAAAGGGCGAGGTGGTCGCGAAGTCTTAACCCCGCTCCCCAAGTGGAGACTCTCAGGCCCAGGAAGCCACGAGCCGCCAGAAAGGGGGGAAGCCTTACGGTAGCCGCCGTCAGCAAGCAACCCGAGTTCCCGCCACCTAACAGCGGCGAAGGGCAGGGCGGGAACACGCCGTACGTCAAACGTCACTTCCGGTCCGCTGCGCGCGCCCCGCTTTAAGGGAGCCGTATCCTCTTATTCTGTGGTGGTTAAACTGATGAGACACGCGTACTCTCGGGTATGCTGGGGCTGGATGGGAATGAGTACGGTGGTGTAAATAAAGCTCCATCCTGTCCCGACGTAGCCTCCGACTAGAGGCTGCGGGGCAAGGGAACTTGAGAGCGGCCGTCTGTAGGAGAGGCTGGGGCCGAGGACCCGCGTGCTCAGCGGACGGGGGCGGAGAGGGCTCCGCGAGCCCTGACCCACTAGGGCGGTTGAGGATGGGCCTGTGGGCCTCGAATCGCGGAGGTCCACTCTCTTTTGTAGGTACGAGCGTGCAGAACCTGTAATTCATGGGCATTCATGGGCATGTCACTGGCATTTCTGCGGCGACACAATTCGGCTTGCAACCTGCTTCACCCCAAAGAAGGGCGGGGATTGGAGAGGGTGGAGTCTATCCTTCGCCAGAAGAGGGCGCCGTGAAGATCTCCGTCCTCTCCCTCCGGCTTGGTCGTCGCGGAGCAAACCGTGTGTGCTTTAAGGGCGGAGACGTCGGAAGAAGATGCCTTTCCTTGCCCTTTTGGGTGCATGTGGATTATATCTCTATTAGTGTCTGCCCGTTGGTGAGAGGGAGGGCCTTGCCGCGCAGCTATGGTCAGCTAATCCCAGGGCCCTGCCCAGAAATCTGGTGGTGCAGACGCTCAATAAGAGTTACAAGATTGATGTTAACGCCACCAGGGTACATGCAATGTGTGCTCTAGGCAAGTGTTTGAGGCCACCCTTTTAATCTTTACCCACTGCTTGTCTTAGCTATGGAGTTTTCCTAAGTGTTATTGAAATCTGAGCCTTTTGAAATGCTGCCTTCGCTGCAGACCTTTACTAATTACCCTAACCCACAGGGTTGATCTGGGTCTTCTCCAGATGAATGACTTTTATTTGGCACGTACTCATCATGACACTCATTGTTAACTTTACATGTTCATTTGTCTTTCAACAAATGCTTATGGAGTGCCCATACCTACACTGCGAGGTGCTGGGGATATGGCAGAGAACAAGCTAGAAGGT
Organism: Mesoplodon mirus; assembly: GCF_964341445.2. Taxonomy (NCBI): domain Eukaryota; kingdom Metazoa; phylum Chordata; class Mammalia; order Artiodactyla; family Ziphiidae; genus Mesoplodon; species Mesoplodon mirus. The sequence continues at coordinate 44,081,766 of NC_138982.1, read as the reverse complement.
CTTGCCCTCAGGAGAGTGACAGTGTGATTTGTTATGCAGAGGAAGTAGGGGCTCTGAATATATACATCCCAGGCCTAACCTAATCCAGGGGTTAACCAGATTAAGGGTGCTTTGTTTTACTTTGTAACTCCCACAGGCAGGGCCTGGTACAATCTCTGGACAGTATAAAAAGCACACAGTTTACCTATCTGGTCACTGGTTTACATTGTCAAAACTCATCACAATGTACATTAAATGTTTGTACATTTTATGTAAATTATACCTAAATAAGGTTGATAAAACAAAGATCTGTGAAGGTAGGTGGCATTCATTTGCTACCTGAACACCGTAACCACACAGGGAGATATAATCCCATTTTACAAAGGAGACTCAGCCTTAGATGGATAAGGTTAACAGCAAGTAAGCAGCAAAGCCAGAATCCACATCTAGGACTGTCTGATAGGACTGTCTGACTCTGGAGTTAAGGCTTGTAATTAGTCACGAGGCAGGTCCAAGGCTGGCATAGAGGTGCCTTTATCCTAAGTAGAAAAAAAAGAGACCTGAATGGTAGCCTGTTAGGGCAATTGGTTTAGAAAAAGTCCCACGTTCCTTCAGTACAGTCAGCCCTATGATAGGGTGAAAGTCTTGGTGATTAGAGGTTGGGCTGGATTTCGGCCTCCACTTGCCGTTCCATTCAGCTGGCCGTTCCATTCTTGAACACAACTATAGGTAGCATCCTAATCCAGGTATTTCATGAGTTTATGTGTGCACCAAGTACTGTCTCTGTCACCAGAACAAGAAATGTCATTATATAAATACATAACATTTTTTTTGTATTATATATACATGGGTGCTCATGTGATTAAACCAGTTACTAAATTTATAATAGCTTTTATTATTTTTTAATGGATATTCATTTAGTTACTATTATGGTACTATAATGTGGAAATTTGTGAAGTTTTTCAATGTTAAAAGAGGGCTTTCAAAAGTTGAGTACAACTCTACTTAGTATGTTGCCAAGACAGTACTGTACCTGGATTATGATTTATGGGTCCATTAGAAAAGGAAAAGACTTGGATGGAAATTAAGATTGCTGTCAGGAGTGGGAAGAACTAGACAGTGGATGGCCGTGTCAATTTTAAAATCAGGAAATGCAGGTGTAGTGGATGTCCTGGTGTGCCACCTTTCAGGACTGAGACACTCACTCCCATAGCTGCTTTGAGTGTCAACAGCTGACAGCTCTCAGCTGAGTCCTCTCCAGCAACTGTCCTCAGCCAAACACAGCCACTTTGCCCAAAGTCACTTTCCTTCCTTGGGGCAGTCCACCTCCAAGGACAAATTTAGGAGAGTTATAAAGGCTAAGCCATTTTGCCTTATGTAGCACAACTCATGGATTGTCCCATCCCCAGATCTCTGTGCACTTGCATCACAGTACAACCTCTGCCCAGTCCTGCTTCCCTGACCCCTCTCAGGTGTTGGTCTCTAGAGTACCACTTAATTAAAAACCTACATGGGAATCTCAAAATCTCAGAATCTGTTTTCCTAAGGAATTCAACCCATATGGTTGCTACAAAAAGTAGTCCTAGAAAAAGATTCTAAGGTGAAATTTTGAAGTTGGATCACCTACCAGCCTTCTGGTAATGAGAACCGCATCTCAGGTGACAGTGGGGACTGATAGCCCCTGGAATGATATGGCAATTGTTAAAATTTTCACCAGTGGAAGACTGGAATGGGATGCCAGTGGAAGGGAATGTACCAACAGATGCAAAATCTCAGATGTTTTAGGGAAAAGCAATTATAAGAACTTTGGATGGCCACTGGGGGAGGCGGGGCTCGTTAATTTATTAAATGAAAGACTGACGGTGATTAATTGCCAATTTCAGCCCAAGTGTGAAAGCCAGAGGATCTATTTGACAGCTTATAAGATGATTCACACATCCTGCAGCCAGAGGGCAAAAAAATCTGGGGCCGGACCAAAAAACTAAATTTTAGGAGTATCAGAGTTCCAGAGAAGTTTAAATTCTCAGCCTCACCAAGCCTGCCACACTAAGGTCAAGGCCTTGACTGGGAGAAAAATGGGATGCTGATACTTGAAATGAAGTCACCTGGGTTGATGTATTTGAAAATCTTAAATTTCCCTATTTCCCTGAATGTTTTTGATCTATAGACGTAGCTCATTCTTCCCTGTTAGAGGCTGATGCTAGTCTCTTGGGGATGTATGTATATGCTTGATGATGTAGAGGCTTCTGCCTTGTACACGTCTGCCCTTACCCCCAACCATCTATTCCACTTTCCACTCGCAACCACCAGAATGATAGCCAGGATTAAGTCACAATGTAGCCCACCTGGGGAAATGCTGTGATGGCTCAAGGTAGAAAAGGACTATATGGAAGAGCTGCAGGACTGCAACGTGAACTGGCAAAGCAGGAGAGCATATATGGGACTGCGCTGGATGAAGAGGAACAGAATACACAGTCGGAAAAGGGAGATAAACCTACAACACAGGATTTAATAGCTTGGCAAAGACCCCAGGTAATAGTATTTGGTTGGCCCTTGGAAGCTTGGAAAAAGAAATAGCCCACACTAAATAGGTAGAAATGCCAGAACTACAGTGGTAAACACTGGGGGAGGAAGTCAAAAGACTCACAGAAGTAGGATATTCTATGTAAGGCCAAAAAACCACTAGCCAACTCGGTTCTTGGGATATAGTGCTCTTGTCCAAAGTGATAAGGATCGTGCTGATGAGGAGGCCTCCAGCGTTGTAAAGAAGCTCAGTGGTGGGCCGTCCTCTGTAGGCCAAGGCTGCTGGTAGCAGATGCTGGGACAGAGCAGGATTTTCTGATAGGAATGGAGGCAACACACTTCCAAAATAACAGAGGCCAGATGGCAATGCTTAACTCTCAAAAACAAGATAGGTGCAATTGTCATCATGAGTGGCAAGGTCAGAGGCAGTCAGGGAGGTCTGACTCACAGAGAGCTCGGGAGGTGGTTGATAGAGCACCACATCCCAAGGGACACGACAGATGGGCAGCAAATGAGACTATTGCTCAGTCTATACAACCAAAGCAAGGAGGCTGAACGCAGCCACGATAATAAAAAGTCATGATCACTTTCTAAGTTTCCAGACCTGAGCCAGTTCTCTGACCCAAATTCCACTGACTGATGGAGAAACTAGGTCCTTATGAATCATGGCATGCATGTAACTGAGCAGGACCGTATGAGGCCTTCCCAGAATAGACCCCCACTCATGTCCTCCTCCTGCATTTTGCGTGCAGAAAAACTTTAAAGAATAAATTTAATCAAAGAAGTGAGGAAATGCAGAAAGAAAGGAAAACAGTCAAGCAAGACAAAATAATAATACTTTAGCCATTAAACCAAGTCAAGGACCTTTAGTTCTTCCTTAAGGACTATAGATAATATTCTGAGCCATGTCCTTTGAGCTGTTTTGCAGATACTGAAACCCCTACCAGGTGGAAGAAGTTAACTGTATGCTGCCCACAAGCATGTAGACCCCAGACCGGTTGGAAAGAGAAGGTTGATGTTGACCCCCAATTACCTCACCACCAACCAATCAGCAGAATGTCCACGAGCTGATCACACCCTGCTCCTTGAACACTATGAGACTCCTCACTATCCCCTCCAGGGTGGGACACACAGTCCTGAGGGCATTAGTCCATTGTGGCCCCCTTTGCCAGGCAAAGCAATAAAGCTATTTCTTTCTACTTCACCCCAAACTCTGTCTCCGAGATTTGATCCACCACTTGTGTACGGAGGCCGAATTTCGGCAACCTGAGTAGAGATTTCTTCCATCCTTGCCCAAAGCCATTTATTCATGAGACTATACACTGGGGGGAAAAAGGGATACAAAAACCTTTCAAGGACAGTTGGATACAAGGTGTGAGTTGAGGAATCCAGGGACCCAAAGCATCCTCATAACTCCCTTGTTGGAATGGGTGGATAAGGGGTCAGGTAGTAAATGGAGTTTGGACTCAGGTCTGGCTCATGGTGGGTCACTGGCTCCACAGACTCACTGATCATTTCCTTGGGTCTCAAAGGAATAACTGCCATACTTAGGTACTGGCAATAACCACATTGGTTCCTTGTCCTGTGCAGTACGGGCTAGTAGCAAAAACCAAGTAGAAGCCTTTGAAACCCCCTTACCCTCCCTAGCCAAGATGGTAAATCAAAAACAATACCATATGAAGTATATGGCTAATATAAGTGCCACCCCTCTCCCACTTAAACACCAGAGTCGGCAGGAATGGTGGTCCTCATCACATGCCTTTTCTATTCATCAGTATGGTCGCTATAAAAACTAGGTATATCCTGGAGGATAGCAGTGGGTTACCATAAACTCAACCAAGTAGTAGTCTCCCAATTACAGCTGTGAGCTAGATATGGTATCTTTGCTAGATCAGGTTAAAATGGCTTTAAATATATAGCATATGGCCATCAATCTGATAAATGTATTCTTTTCCATCCTTATCAGAGGACCGAAGCAGTTCACATCCTCATAGGACAGGACACAGTATCAACTCACAGTGTTGCCTGGAAGCTAAATCTGCCCTTTGCCCTAGTATAGTCATAAGGACCTGGGCCATCTGGACACTCTGCAGAAGATCACATTTTTTACTATATTAAATGGTCAAATGAGTAGGAAGTGGCAAATGCATTGGAAGACTGGATAAGACACATGCATTCCGGAGGGCAGAATAAAGACTAGATGAAGATTCAGGGGGTCACTACTTCAGCAAAGTTTTTAAGAGATCCAGTGGTTTGGGGCAAGCTGGAACATATCCTCCCATCCCCACTGCATTAGAACAAATCGTTATCTCATATCTCACACAACTAAGAAGAAAGCACGATGCCTGGCAGGACTTTTGGATTCTGGAGGCAGCATGTTCCATATTTAGAAATACTGCTCTCACTTATTTCCTTAGTGACAAGGAAAACTGCCAACAGGAACGGGTTGTGTAGCAGATCTAGGCTGAGGTGGAAGCATCCCTGCTCCTGGGGAATACAACCAGTGGGCTACACAACCAGGTAGACTCTATGGGATTAGAGTTATCTGGGGTGAGAAAAGATGCCATGTGGAGGAGACCAGAATCACAGCATAATGCTCTGGGGTCCTGATGCAAATCTATGCCATCTGTGGTGGAGAAACATTCAGAGAAGAGATGCTCCTCTGCTAATGGGCCCTGGTAGAGATTATGCACCTAACCATGGGACATGAAGTGACCGAGTGTCCAGATTTGCCATCAGGAGCTGGGTTCTGTCACATTCATCAAACTTTAAGGCCCGGGAGGAGTCTGCAGCATTCTATCTTAAGGTGGAGGTGGAGGTCTGGGAACAGCCATGCATAGGACCAGAGAATACAAGCAAGCTGCATGAGCAGGTGGCCCAGGCTCCCATGTCACCTACACTTTGTACCAGTGCCTCTCTCTCAGCTCATATTTATGATTGTATATTGGTTTTCTACTGCTGCATAGCAATATTATAAACTTAGCAGCTTACATTAGTACATACTTATTACTTCCGTTTTTGTAGGTCAGGACTCGGGCATGACTTAGTTGTCTCCTCTTCTTCAGGTTCTCACAAAGCTGCAATTGAGACACTGACTGGGGCTGTGATATTATCTGAGGATCAGCTGGGGAGCTATTCACTCCCAGCCTCACGTGCTTATTGTCAGAATCCAGTTCCTTGCCCATGGCCACAATGAAGGGTTTAGTTTCTTGTTGGCTGTTGGAGAGATGCCCCCTTCAGCTCCTGGTTCCTGGTTCCTTTCCATATGGCAGCTCATAACACAGTCACTTGCTCCTTCAAAGCAAACAAGTCACGGGGAGTGCCCTTGTGAGATGGGCCTTACCATCTTATGTCATGTATCATGTACACATTCTCACGTTCATCCCATCACCTTTGCCATATTCCACTGATGAGAAGCAAGTCAGAGAACTTTCCCACACTGAAGAGGAGGGGATTACCTAACAGAGTGAACACCAGGAGGCAGGGGTCCTGGGGGCCGCTCTAGAATCTGCCTGCCTCAGACTGTGTGAAGGGTTCTGAAGACAAGCTGACAGAGAAGGAAAAGCTAAGCTTGGTTCATGGATGGGTCAGTTGGTATGTGGGTGCAAGACAAAAATGGACTGCAGCTGCTCTGCAGGCTCACTTGGGGTGGCTCCTTTGGCCTGCAGGAGAGTTTCCTCCTAACGACAGCTACAGGCAGTGCATCTGGTCATCCACTTGGTGAAGAAAGAGAAGATGCCTGGGGCAAGGATGCCCAGAGACTCACGGGCACTGGTCATGCTGGCTGGTTGGCCAGAGACTTGAAAGGAGAAAGACAGGAAGACTGGGGATGAAGGTGTCTGGGGAAGAGGTGTGTGGCATGCGGACCAAAGCAGTGGGCTTGGAATGTGAACATCTATGTAATATATGTTAACACCCAGCAGGGAGCATCTCCCATGGGAGAGGAACTAATCAACCAAACAGAGTGACTTCTAGGGGTCCTGAGCCAGCCTCTCCCCTTGGCCACCCTAGTGTTGGCACAATAATTTCATGAACAGAGAGGACACGGTGGCAGAGATGGAGGCTATGCATGAGTCCAACAGCATGGGCTGTTCTAGCTTCTGCACTGCTCAAAGTCCAGCCTGCCGTTTACAGAAACCAACACGCACTCCTCTCCCCTCAAGCACTAGCTCTCAAGGGGACCTACCACCCTGTTCCTCATAAAGAAAGAAAACATCACAGAAACAAATTTCTACTCTCTAGATTGTCCTAGAGATCCTTTCTCCCTAGAGTAATGTTTCTCAGGACCATAGCTTCAGAATTACTTGGGCTTGTCACTACTGTGGATTTCCAGACCCCATCCAACCTACTGAAGTAGGATCTCTAGATTGGGTGCCTGGGAATCTGCATTTGTGGAACATGGAGTGTTTAGTCAGTGGCCTTTGACTACAATTCAGTATCCTAGCTAAATTTCTCCCAGAAAACAATCCAATTGTTATGAGATGGGGAAATAAAATATAAACTTAGGAGTGTCAAATTGAAAAATCACTTCACCATATTAGTAGGACAAACCCGTTATTCAGTTGCCAATTTAGAAACATATTTATAGGGTCCCTGTGAGCCTGGAACTGTGCTCTAGGTTGTGGTGGGAACGAAGAACATAAAGTTCAGATAAGAAGGAAAACGTCTACACACATAAAACCTCAGAATTGGAGGACAGCCCCAGAGGTGTGGTCCCAGCCCCTTCCTTTCACAGGCAGGCCAACTGAGGGTCAATTTCACACAGCTTTTCTGCAGCAGGATCAGGTCTCCTGAGCCTGGCTCACCAAGCAGGGTCTGATGAAATGTCACTGCGAGTGATGCCCACAGTAAGGGCTCTAGGAATTCAGAGGGGCCTCCGTGCCCTGTGGGTGAGTGAGCAGGAGTGGGGCCTTGGGCTGGTCCCCGAGAGATGAGACTCCAGGGCAGAATACAGACTCAGGGGCATCAGGCAACAGGGGAGGGAGGTTTCAGAGGTTGCCAGATCACAAACATCAGGACCTCACCCCTGCCCAGCACTCACACGGCTCTGACACCTACGCATTATCACCCCAGTTCATTCCTACACCGCCCGACCCCACCTTCAACCACTGGGACCGCTGGGCACGATAACTTTGTGCCCTCTGGACAAGGCCTCTGGGACCCCAGCGATGAGGGCCTCTAAGGTGACAGGATGGGCCCTGGGAGCCGCTGAGGGTGTGGAGACAGGGCCTCTGGAGACAGCCAGGCAGAAGGGGCCTGTGCCCAGAGGGAGTTACAGAGTCAGAGAGGCTCTGGGCTGGGAAGAGAAGAGTGTAACCCGATGCGTGGGACACGGTGGCGCAAGTCAAGAAGGGCGGCAGGCCCTGTGGTTTGGGACAACCTCTTCCCGTGTGGCCTGACCCTGTGTGACAGGGAGGCCTAGGGACACTGGGAGATCAGGCTCACCGGGTAGGGGCTCTGATGGCAGGCGGCTTCACAGGGGCAGCACGGTGCGTGGTACAAGGCAAAGCCCCTTTGTGGTACAAGGCATCGTGCTCCAGGCCGCAGGCCCATCCTAGCAACTGGGCAACTTGTGCCGTCACATGGGTAATAAAGGTGGACCCACGAACCTTTGAAATCACCGAGCTGCCGCCAAGGGAGCATGTTCAGTGATGACTTGGAGCCTGGCTTGAGAGGTTCATGGGTAGAGTGGAAGGAAATGAGGTTGAGAGTGAAGGAGGTAAGCCTCGAGCATCAGGTTGAGGTGGACAACACTTGAACAGAGAATGTGATCACCGACCCAGGGATGTGTAAGTTTGCCCCACCAACTTATACAGTTTGGGCTCATCTATATTCTCTTTTGGTATACATAGGGAAGAATGGAGAATGGTGGGAGCTCTGCTATTACTTATTCATTATTAACAGAGCTAACTATCACAACTTGGATGGGCCGAGAATCAAGGCATGCAGGGAACACAGCAGGATGGGCTGAGAAGTGGGAGAGGATGCCAGGACCAAGTGAGCCAGGACTATAGAAATGTCTTCTGAATGTATGAGAGGAAGAAAAGATCAAATGCAGGCATTCATATACATTTAAGTATATGGTTATAATGTTTTGTGTGTGTGGTGGCCTTGTTCCTTTAATGCTTGCTTACCCGTGTGTGTGTGTGTGTGTGTGTGTGTGTGTGTGTAAAATAAATGAAAACTGGCTTCACCGCATAGCACAGGGAGATCAGATCAGTGCTTTGTGACCACCTAGAGGGGTGGGATAGAGGGGGTGAGAGGGAGACGCAAGAGGGAGGAGATATGGGGATATATGTATATGTATAGTTGATTCACTTCGTTATAAAGCAGAAACTAACACACCATTGTAAAGAAATTATACTCCAATAAAGATGTTTAAAAAAACCCCAAAAATTGGCTTCAATTTGAGTGCCGATTTGTTTTTTTCTTTCAGCCTGAAATCTGCTTCTGTATGAAGCATGCAAAAAATTGCTGGCTTGGGTAAATACTATTTTTATCTTTAAAAGAAGTATCATATTTTGAGAGTTCATGTTGATTGCTGATTTTCTTAGCTAACTGCAAGGAATTTTTTTTTTTTTTTTTTTTTTGCGATACACGGGCCTCTCACTGTTGTGGCCTCTCCCGTTGCGGAGCACAGGCTCCAGACGTGCAGGCTCAGCGGCCATGGCTCACGGGCCCAGCCGCTCCACGGCATGTGGGATCTTCCCGGACCGGGGCACAAACCCGTGTCCCCTGCATCGGCAGGCGGACTCCCAACCACTGCGCCACCAGGGAAGCCCCGCAAGGAATTTTTGATGTTTATAAGAACGATACCAATGCCCTCTCAGTGATTATTAGTAACTCTGATTCCTCTTGGTTCTAGACTGGTTTGAAAGGAAATACACACTTCAGAGATATACTGGTCTAAATGTACAAGCTTAAACTCTGGTTTGCAGAGCAAAACTTTGCAAAAGGTCCTAATCTAGCCTAGTAACCTACACTAATCCTGAGACTCCTTCTTTCCTGAGATCTAGGTTACTATTAGGGCAGATGAGGCAGAAATTAGCCCTGTGATTTAACACCCACCAGGTAGCAGTCACTTAGGTGGCAGAAGCACAGGGTTAAGTGCAAGGGCTCACGCCAGCTCTGTTCCTTCGGTCAAGTTAACTAATCTCAATGTGCCTTAAATTCTTAATCTTTAATTTTACAAAATGGGGGTGACACCTTGTAGTCTCCCTATGAAGATTCAGGTAGATGGAGCTCTTAGCACAGCACCTGGCTCAGGTAGTACTCACCTTCACATTATCACAATGGTACTGTCCAATATTTCTCCAAAGGCAGGGAAGCAAGTTCCTGGGCTTCTTTAAGGCAACTCCAGCCCCCTAGTCAAAATGACTCTGTTGATATGCTAGGAAAGGTCCTAAATGTTGCATATACAGTGCTTACCTATCTTTTCCATTAGACGAAAGAAAAATCTGGAAGGAACCAAAACATAGTTTAACCATTTAAAATCTGCGCAGGAAGAACTGCCTCCCAACCAGCAGGATCCAGAGTGGTTTCGTTCTGCCATCTAGAGGACAGGAAGGGAAAAGAGAAATTTCAAACAAAATAATTGCTCTTAGATTTTTGTTGTCAACATCCGTAATTTACCAAAAAAGTATTTTCTTTCTTCTTTTTTAAACTATAAAACATAATAGTTAGCACTTTTTAAAGGCTTACAGTCTGCCAGAGGCATGCTGAAATCTTTATAGGTATTTCCCTTATCACTACATTAACCCCATGAAATATTGATAGGTCCCATATTTAATTCCTATTTTGGAAATTAGGTAAGAGAGGAACAGAGAGGTGAAGGAACTTGCCCCATATTATACAGGTAAGAAGTGGAAGAATAAAAAAGTGTTTTCTGAATAGTGTAACAAACTCTCTTCTGAGTTCACTTATTAATAGATTCATTTAACTTTTTAAAAGCAAAACAACAACCCAGTATTCTAAACATTAAGAATTAAAACTAAGTTCCCCAAATGTTTATATTTACAAAGTGTGAGTTTCAACTATTGTCTGTGGAAGGAAGAGAATGCTCTCAAGTTCTTATCATCGTGAATTTTTCTGGCCACCGTTCCCATTTATCAGAACCATTTCTGCAAAGCACTGTGCATTTATTTTGGCACACAGACTGGGAGTAGCCCAGAGCCTCTGAGGTTTATGTCTTCACCAAAATACTGGGTGAAATCAGTGGGGAAATAAAATAGTTCCATTCACGTAAATAATGTACACTAACATAAAATGTTGGTGTAACCAAGAAAAATATTTGTTAAGGCCCGTGTGTTTGAGTTAGTTTTTTTGTTTGTTTTTGTTTTTTTTGCGCGGTACGCGGGCCTCTCACTGTTGTGGCCTCTCCCGTTGCGGAGCACAGGCTCCAGATGCGCAGGCTCAGCGGCCATGGCTCACGGGCCCAGCCGCTCCGCGGCATGTGGGATCTTCCCGGACCGGGGCACGAACCCGTGTCCCCTGCATCGGCAGGCGGACTCTCAACCACTGCGCCACCAGGGAAGCCCCTGAATTAGTTTTTTGCTGGTGCATGTATGCACAAACTTCCTGTTTTTATTTCTAAAGTCATTTCCTTAGGTGTCTATGAGGATTTCTATTTTGTCTGGGATGAAGACGTTGGCAGCCGAACTGCCCCCCACATTTAGTGACGGCAGCATACCTGAAGTGGCCAATGCTGTTCCGAGACTGCTTTTCACTCCTGTTACCACTAACGATAATAGCAGGTGCTACTTATTAAGCTTCTATGATGTGTCAGGCACCATTCTTGAGGGATATACATAATGCTAATCCTCCCACTAAACCTCTAAAGTAAATATTGTTATCTTCACTTTGGATGAAAAACTGATGCTTGTGACCCACCAGGAGCAAATCCTGACTGTGCCCAGGGCCTGACTGTAGTGAATAATCACTGACTGGCTGGCTGACCCTTCCAGGTCAGTTTCCTCCCCTGGAAAATGAGAAGATTTGACTAAGAGACGTTCTCTCAGGTTTTGCCTGATTCTAAAGAATTCCTCTGCTAGGAGCTGTGGGGTTTTCAGAAGTGAAAAGATTTTGTCCCTGCCACCAAGCAGCCCAGGGTCCAATGAAGCGCTGAGGGCACACACAGAGTGGGATGTTGTGTAAGAGCAGACGGCCTCAAAAGGACATCATGGCAGGCAGCTGTGTGACCTCCCACCACCTCTCACACACCCTTCTTCATTCTGTCCTTTCTCTGTTCTTCCTTTCCCGTGTCCCTTCCATTTCCCTTCTGCTCCTCTTTCTTTCTCCCTCTGCTTTGCCCTAGAAAGGTGCTTTTCTCACTGTGGGTTTTAACTCATTAGTAGATCATAAAATCAACTCAATGGATCTGGACCAGCATTAATAAAAATGAATGAACATAATACAAACTGTTAAAGAGTATCAGTCTCAGTGAGGGTAATAGTACGTAAAACTTGTTTTAACGTGTCTGTCTGCGCGTGCGTGTACACTGTATCAAGATGTAAACTTTACATCTTATTTTACCACATTAGGAAAACCCTGCTCTAGACTAAAATGGGGGCCCCACCCCCAGCTGTGGCCTCTCCAGTGAGGAGCCCATGTGCACCGCCGGCCCCAGCAGGGAGGTGGCGTCTGGGTCTTGACTGTGCTCGGAGGATTGGTCCTCTTTCCAGGTCAGGCAAATCCGTACCTGGAGGCAGGGGATGATGGCCTGTAGGACCCTGAAATAATGCAGTCAACGCGTGGCCAAGTGTGCGAGGGGCCCTCTGTGCCAGCCCTTGCCCGGCTGAGGCCCCCGCACACTCCCCAGCCTGCAGGGTCCACAGGAGAGAGGGGAAAGCAGCCCCAGCACCAGGTCATCGTTTCACTTACCTCGAGGAATGGCTGGACCTCGTCCTCACGTCTTTTAGTTCCCAGGTTGCCGCCCAGCCCCGCTACCACCCCGGGCTCCTCCCAGCGGGCGGCTCTCGGGCCCCTGGCACCGGGCATTGCTTGGGGCACTGAGGCCACGGCCCCTGCAGACGCAGCTCTTCTATCCACGCAGGGGCTGGTCAAGGGCGCAACCGCTCCTGCTCTGTTCCTCCCTAAGAGCTTTCCAGCAAGACCGCCATCCCTCCGTCCTCACTGTCTGCTCCTGGTCCAAGGGGACCCACGCGGATGGCCGCCCTAAAGAGGCGTCTCTGGGGGTGACTGCGGGTGCCCCGCAGTCACACCTGGAGGAGGGCGGTGGGAGGAGCCTCCCAGAGCCACTTTCTCCTCCGCGCTCCCTCGGCTCGCCCCACCACGTCCCAGGAGCAGGAGTTAAACCAGGCTTTGCCCCTGCGTCGTCGGGTGGTGTCTCTGGAGGCCTCCAGGAAGCGGCTGCCCGGCTGCTTCCCGTCGTGCTTGCACAGCCCTCACGGCCCTGCTCCAGGAAGGACCCTGGGCCCCGAACGCAGCTGGGGGGCTCTCTGGGCGGCAGGTCGTGAGCTCCCTCTTGCTGGATACCTGCTCCCGGAGATACTGTGCCCCCCACCCCAACTGCAGGCTACTTCTGCTCCACTCCTGCGCCCTCACAAGGCCCCGCCCCCTGAATTCTCAGGGGAACTGAAACTCTCTCCTGCGCTCAGATTCCTGCGGGATGGACTGGACTCAGCTGACGCTCAACCTGGGGCTCCCTCAGGTGGGATCTTTCTTCAGATGCTTGCCTCCCTTACCTGATTTGGGAGACCACGCCTTTAGTGTGGGGTAGATTCCAGCTGCGGTGTTTACAGGCCAAGGGAACTTGGCCAAGTGATTAATCCTCTCTCATGTGTTTCTCATCTGTAAAATGGGGCTAAGGTCCTTACACAGTTGTGTGAGGCTTAACTTTTGACCAATAACTGACATCCTAGCAGGCACAGAGCAGGGTCGGAATTTGGTGGGCCTTGCTGTTCCCCCCAGTGTCTTTAACAGCCCTGGCACATGACAGGTGCACAATGGTGTGGCTGACTGGTTAATTAATCAATTCATTGGCGAGAGAGGCACGATGTATTCATCCCTCTGATTTTCCCACGGGGAGAGCAGTGACTTTTCGCAGAGGCTGCCAAGGAAATGGGAAATGGGCAGTAATCAGGGGAGAGAAGGAGGTAAGGAAGAAAGGAGGGCGGGAAGGAGGGAAGGCAGGAAGGTCGTCAAGCACAAAAAGACAATGACTGTTTTCTTGGAGGACAAGGAGGTAGGACTGTGAACACCATGTGGACATGTCTTCTCACAGTTACAGAATTTTGAGCTGGAAAAGGGAACCTGGAGATCACAGGCCCCCTCCTCCCGGCCCAGGTGCAGCAGTGCAGTCCTGGGAGAGGAGGGAGAGATGGTGAGAATGGGTTCCTGGAGACCAGTGCTGCCCATTCCGTCCTGCCATAGGCCACGTGGCCTGTCCTCTCACGCCCTCTCCCCCACGGCCGGCCAAATTCTTTCCTTTCTTTCCCTAAGGTTGCTCCAGTAGGGAGTTTTTCTCCATGGAAACCTTTGATGATAGTGAAGGTGCAGAAGATATGGAAAAGGAGAGCAGTGCTCTGAGTGTAAATTTATTTCCTTCTTTTTTATTTTAAATTAATTTTTATTGGAGTATAGTTGATTTACAATGTTCTGTTAGTTTCTGCTGTACAGCAAAGTGAATCAGTTATAAATACACATATATCCACTCTTTCTCAGATTCTTTTCTCACATAGGTCATTACAGAGTACTGAGTAGAGTTCCCTGTGCTATACAGTAGGTTATTATTATCTATTTTATATATAGTAGGGTGTATATGTCAATCCCAATCTCCCAATTTATCCCTCCCCCTTTTCCCCCCTGGTAACCATAAGTTTGTTTTCTACATCTGTGATTCTATTTCTGTTTTGTAAATAAGTTCATTTCTACCATTTTTTTTAGATTCCACATATAAGCGATATCATATATTTGTCTTTGTCTGACTTCCTTCACTCAGTGTGACAATCTCTAGGTCCATCCATGTCGCTGCAGATGTCATAATTTCATTCTTTTTTATGGCTGAGTAATAGTCCATTGCATATATGTACCACATCTTCTTTATCCATTCATCCATAGATGGTCATTTAGGTTGCTTCCATGTCCTGGCTATTGTAAATAGTGCTGCAATGAATCCTTCTTACCTCTTTCATATTTTCCCTCATTCCTGTTCATCAGCTTCTCCTGTCCTCTCTTCCTCTCCTCCTTCCCTCTCCCTCCTTTACATGATTCTCATCCATAAAGACTAGGCCTATGGGAGCATCCAGGGAGAGAAAGAGGGAAGCGAAGAGAAGGACACGTGAGTTAGAAGCGGAAAGAAAAGTAAGCGAACTTGTTAGCCATTGCTCCTCTTTCTTCTTGGAATTTCAGGGCCACAGACAAAACTGAGGAGAGCCTTGGGATGTCCGCTGGCTTGCTCGCCCCCAGTGGGGAGACCGGTTTTCGAGCAGAGGCAGTGCGGGCGCGGGAAGGGGGCCTGAGGCCGCCCTCCGCAAAGAACTGATACTCGCTTGCATTCCCGCGAGCCGCTGCTGTGCATGCGGAGGCCGGCCCGCCCTTAAGCAGAAGCAGCAAAGGGGCCTTGGAGCCTGGGGATCCGCTGTCCTGCTCGGGGGCGACTAGGCCGTCCTAGTGGGGCCTGAGGTTCGGTCCACGTCCGCCGCAGAGCCCACGTCTCCCGGTACAGCCCCGCGGCAAACCTCGCGCTGTCCTACCTGCGCGAGCGCAGGGACTCGGCGCAGACGTCGCGCGTAACCCGGAGGTACTGACGCGCTCCTGCGCAGGGCAGGCGACGCGGGTGCAGACCCCGCGAAGGCCGCGCACGGGAGGAACCCGAAGTGGTTCTCAGCGGCAGCAGGCGATTGATCCCGCCGGACTGTTTTTTCATTTCTATTTAGCTGTTTAGTTTTCTAGTTATTTGACTTTGTAGTTTTCAGTTTATTTTCAAAGTTTTTTTTTTTAAAGTTCGTTCTCAGTTACTTATCTTCAGTTATTTTCGAATTAGCTTTGAGAATTATTTACTTAATGTTATTTATTTTTAGACTTGGTGTCTGAGTTTTTCAGTTACTCTTCAGTTGTAATTTTGAGTTATTTATTTTTAGTTTTGTTTTTATCTATTTGTGTTACTTAACTTTTGACATTTAATTTTGTAATTTGTTTTCAGTGTGACTTGTTTAGTTACTGTAATTTTAGCTGTATAGTTTTACATTTATTTAGATTTGAATGATTTAGTTTTTAGTTATTTTTAAATTATTTTCAGACTTATTTAAGTGTTTTTATTTCCTCAAAATTTGGTCATATTTAGTTTTAAGTTAACTTCAGAGCTATTTATTGTCAATTTCTTAACTTTTTTAATTAAATTTTTTTCTGTTCTTTATTTTTACTTAATTAGTTTTAAAGTTTATTTATTTTTAAATTGCTTAGTTTTAGAGTTACTGTCAGGGTCCAAACACTGATAGAGACACAATACTGATAATAAAGAAAAAAATTTAAAATAAAGAATTGTTACTTGGCTATTGGAGATCGAAAAAGGCAAAAAACCCCACCCCAAAATATTGGAGTATAATGGAAATTTTAACTGCAAGAAGCAGCTACCAGCCCAAGGGCTGAGGGAACAAAGGGAAGAGGTTGGTGGCCCCATATGGCTGGGGGTAGCCCTCTGAGGGGGTGGCACTGCCCAATGGGACAGGTGCCCCAGGAACTCAAAGGCGAGCCCGGGAACTGGATACAGAACTCTGGGGAGGGGGCACTGCCAGCTGGTGCTAGAGGAAGGGGCGTGATGAGGCTGGTTATGGAAGTGTTGGGAAAATGGTAAATTGCAGCTCCTGGAACCCACTGGGGCTCTCGGGGTGAAGGCCAGTTGCTAGGGCAATGCTGAGAGGAACCCAGGCACACGGGGAGCAGCAAAGCCCTCTCCCCGCTGCCAGCCTCTGCTCCTCTGCCCTGTTGGCCCAGGCTGACAGGGAGCAGCTGGCAAAGGAGGTGAATGGCCCCAACCACAAAGCAGAGAGCAGAAGGGCGGGCAGGGAGCTGAGCGATCATGGCTAATAACCAGCACCCTGAGCTCTGGAGTTGTTTAGTTTTAGAGGTAGTTTTGGATTTACTTAGTTTGGGAATTAAGATGACTTGATTTTAACTTTTCACTGGACAAGGGATCTGGCTGCGTCTTCTGTCCCCTGATTCGTTCCTGGGATGGAGTGGGTCAGCAGGCACCTGGGGAGTGTCTCCCATGAGGCTCAGGAACATAATTGTAGAATTCAAGAAAACCAAAATAGTGTGTCCACAAAGAAGCCCGTTGCGTGGCCGAACAAAGGGCAGAGACTGAGGGACACACCATCAGGGAGGGGCTCCTTGGCACGACTGTCCAACAGAGTGTTCTTCTTCGAAATTATTCAGAAAGCTAAGCTATGTGGTGGGTCCACGCTCTCATGCCCCCTTTCCTAACAACAAAGTATCTGTCTTGGTAGAGTGTTTCAAATTGGTAGGATACAATATTTATTATTTGCACACTAAAATAAAGTTCTCCCCAAATCTTTGGGAAAATTTATTTCCTTCTACCCGCATTATTTTCCAATCCACGTTGTTCCATTTTGACCATAAGAATATTTACTTATTTACATACGTATTCACTCATTTAATTCAACATCTATTTCCTGGGCACCCCCATCCTAAGGAAGGTGCTGGCACCAGGAGAGACCAGGGAGGTATAAAGATGAGTGAGAAGCTCTCAGTCCAATTGCGGGAGACAAATGTGGAAACAGATCATCAGATAACATGGTATGACAAATACTATGGGGACACAGCATCGTGCCACTGACTCTTCCTGATGTAGTCAAGGAAGGGGTGATGTCTGAGCTCGGTCTCCTGGAGCAAGCATTTTCTCCAGGTGGAGAGGAAGGAGAAGGACATCCTGTGCACTGGCACAGAGAAGTGATGCACAGCAGGGAGGATGCATTGGCAGAGGCTGCTGGGCCCCAGGGTTCAGAAAGGCACTAACATTAAGGGCTGGCCCCAGTGCTTGACAGATATGGCCTCCTTTGGTCCTCATAGCCAGTCTGCAAGAGGCTAGGAGGCAACCCCACAGCCAGTGCTCTTCCTGACCTTACTGTTCCAACCACAGTTTACAAGACCCTCTGACTTGCCATGTCTGGAATTCTCCAGCTCATTCCTTGGTCCATTCACTCCTTCCCACTCACTCTCGGGGGGTGAGTCCCTCCCCCTCCACCTTTCGATTGCTGCTTCTTAAACACCTGCAGGGAAGGAGGAGGGTTGAGACCAGTCAGCTGTGAAGTGCAGCTGCAGAAGAGGCAGAGCAGAGCAGAGGGACCTGCAGCGGGATCTCTCAGGGGAGTTCTGCAGACCAAGATGGTGGGAGTGGACTCTTGGCGAACCAATCCTAACATCCTCCACCTGCGTTCAGAAACCCTTGAAAGGTTGTGTGGAGTCCTTTCCCAAAGGGGGGAATCTGTTTTAGATCCAATCCAAGCTTGTGGATCAACAGATTGAGATTTTCTAAGCACGCAGAGCCCTTTGCTGCATTAACAGCATTGGACATGTCTAATCTACCAAGTCAATCTACCAGGTCAAAAGAAGGTGTTGTCCTGCATAATCTATGACGGTATGTTTTCACACTTTTTATAATACACATTCAGATAGTCAGTCTTGAACGTATAGATTTCCCAGTGGACTTGTCTCCTTTGGTCTCTCCAGTTATCTTATCAATCACAATAATACATTTCTCAATGAGAATATGTCAGAACTACATCTGGACAGAAGAATCTTCAGGATTCTGACTAGTTGCCTTAGGAAACACATCACTTGGATCCCCTCAAATACTCTTGATCATTGACTGGCCAGTTGCCCATTACAGAAATAACCCCGAACTTCCTCAATCTTTTGCACCTCAGTCATTTTATGAATCTACAAAAATGGCCACACTTGATGGTGCTGGCAGAATGCGAAGTGCTCAAACCTCTGAGGGCTCCCTGGAAGAACCTCTCCACAAATCTCCTGGGCCGCCAGAGGAGCCATTTCAATACCAGTCATCACTGCCGATGTTTGAGGATGCTGTCCCCAGGTGTTCTGGGACAGGTCCATTCTGTTCTTCCACTGTTCCCCGTGGGCACTGTGCCTGCTTTTCCAGGGCCTTACACACAGTAGCCACGAACTGTGGTTGCAGTACCTTTTTCAAGCCCTTTGAAAGTAAGACCAAAAAAAAAAAACAAAAAAAACAAAAAAACCCCAAACTCCTCTGTGGGTAAAACATTTGTCATCTTTCCATTTGATTAGATGAGAAAGAGTACAAAACAATGAGATCAAAATCTCCTAAAACAATTTTTCCTAAAACTTTTGGAAGAATTATTCATATTCTCTATGGTTTTATAATATTGCCTGTTGTGCCTAGAGATAACATGCTCTGACTGAAGTAGTTGGACTAAAGGCAGCCTTGATTCTGTAAAATTTGGTGGTGTTCTGAATGCATACTAACTAACACTGGCCATGCATTATGCAATATTTAGAGAAAATAGAAATCATCTAAATCAGCATTTTCCAGATGTGCTTTTCAGAAACAGTAAGAGAATACAAGAGATCAGCAATTTTCTCCCTCAAGCTGTGATATATATGAGAAAAGGAAACATTTATCCAGGTGTAGAGAAGTCCTATAGGAAGAAAACCTGCATACTTTTAGTACACCCTTTATTTCCCAGACTCTTTGCAGAACTGTTTCCTTTGTGGGATACCTATGCCAAGTAGAATAGTAAGCTGTTGCAGCAAAGACCCAACAATATAATGACTTGATAGACTTATTTCTATCTCAAGTAACAGTCCAGGGCAGGTTGGAAGACTACTCTGTTCCACACAGCCATTCAGGACTCCCAGGTTTCTTTCCTCTGGTTTTTCCACCGTCCTCTGGAACATCATCTTTGTATGATCAAAACTGGGTCACAGGCCTATAGTTAATAATATGTATTGTGTACTTGGAAGTTACTAAGCATATATCTTAAACATTCTCACCACACACACACACACACACACACACAAAGAGTTAACTATGCCTGGTGACGGAGGTGTTAATTATCTTGATCTTGGTAATCATTTCACAATGTATACATATACATATATCACATCAGCACATTGTATACTTTAAATATATACAATTATGTTTTTCAATAATGCCTCAATAAACTTGGGGAAAAAAGTAATATGTAGTTCTTAAAAAGAAAAACGCTTCCCCCAAAAAACTGGGTCACAGGCATATCTGCACTCCTGTTCACAGGGAAGAAATTGAAAGATCACATGTGTAATATTTTAAGACTCAGCCTGGAATAGCTGAATCTCTCATATTTTATAGGTGAAAACTTTGTCATATGGTAACTCCTAGCTTTAAGGAGTGATAGGAATCATAGTCCCCAATATTGGAGGCCATTTCCCAGCTACCAGGCCATTAATGTGTAGCATGGTCACCCAACAAGCCTGCAGTGAAGCAGAGACTGGAATCCAGGTCTTCCAACTCCTGGTCCAGAGTCCTCATTGCCACACTAGCATTTCTGGACTCAGCCAACATATATGAAGACCTCCTGTATGCCAGGCCCCATGTCAGAGTATGAGGTTGGAAAATTTGATTAAATACAGTCTCCCAGTTACATATTTACTCTTGTATCAAGCTTTATAAATGGATAAACTTTCAGATATGACTTTAATATTTATATCTTAGAGCTTTGCATCATGCTGCTTTCATTGGCCAAGAGGATACTTACTCCTGATGAGGAATAAACACACACAATGAACAGGGTAGAGAATCCTGAAATAGACTGCTCTCCCATGCATTTGAAAAGTATATGAAAAAGACATTTAAAATTAGAATTTAAAAGATAAATATGTATTAAAATGGGTGCTGGGTTCAGTAAGAATACAGAAAAAAAAAGCTAGATTTTATCTTATTTTTTAAAACATGAATTGCTAATGTAAGGCTCCAAAACCAAGGACCAGATTTTCTTTCAGGTGAAGCAGAATAACCCATATGACCCTACCCAGCCTGGAAAGTCCCCATTTATGTACAGGTAGATAGTGGACCAATCGAAGACTGCCAAATGTACTTGAAAGCCAATCAGAAAGCTTCCCACACTTTCAAAAAATCCACCCTGCTAGAATTAGAAAATACCATCCTAAAAGAACACTCACCAAAGACTGTCGTAGGACTTCCTCCTTTCAGCCTATAAAATTCACTCTCCTTTCAACCCCCTTCCAATCTCTACTGGAATGAAAGTGATGGTAGTGACCCCCTTACAATAGTAAGATTTGAATAAATAGCCCTTGATTAACTCTATAGGTAGTCTTTGCCCTTTTGACAAAATAATTACAGATTGGCCAAATAATGAATTAAAAGGAAAAGAAATCATGAACATTCTAGAAGAAAACATATTTTAAAGAATACCTTTAAAATGGGAGGAATCTTTCAGGCAACACAGAAAAATCTAGAGGCCAAAATGAAAATGTTAAAAAATAAGGCTAACCAAATAGGAAGCAAAACATTTTGTATAAGACATTTTTTAAAAGGCAAGAGCTAAATAAAATTTCAAAAGGATTAATTTCCTTGATATACAAAGAACTTTAAAAAATTAATAAAAATGACTAAGTAGGAAAAATAGACAAATAGAAATAAGCACACAATTCACAGGAACATAAATACAAATAACCAATAAATATTTGAAAAGATATCCTCCTCGGGCCTCCCTGGTGGCGCAGTGGTTGAGAGTCCGCCTGCCGATGCAGGGGATACGGGTTCGTGCCCCAGTCTGGGAGGATCCCATATGCCGCAGAGCGGCTGGGCCCGTGAGCCATGGCCGCTGGGCCTGCGCATCCGGAGCCTGTGCTCCGCAACGGGGGAGGCCACAACAGTGAGAGGCCCGCATACCGCAAAAAAAAAAAAAAAAGATATCCTCCTCACACATAATCAAAGAGATAACTTTAAAAAATCTATTAGAAAGCCAAATATTTAAATATTTGACAGTATCCAATATTGGTGAGGGTATAGGGAAACAGGTACTCTCATGCCATTTTTGGAGCACTATAAATTATTGTTGAATTTTTGAAAGTCAATTTACAACAGCTCTCAAAATTTAAGATGTGCATACCCCTTGATCCTACAATTCCACTTCTAGAAATTTACCCTTAATATTTACTCACACAAATGAGCAAAGGTATATATGTACATGAATATTCAGGTTTTTATGTATAGGCTTTTGTTTGGACATAGTTTTCATTTCTTTGGGATAATGTTCAGGAGTGTGACTGTTGCTTAATTTTTTAAGAAACTGCCAAACTATTTTCCAGAGTGGCTGTACCATTTTCGATTCCCACTGGCAAATTATGAGTGATCCATTTTTATTGTGTCTCTTCCAAATTTAGTATTCTCACTACTTTTTTGATTTTAAGAAAATTTTGTGCTATTTTCCCCACCTTTAAAAAAATCATCCAAAGTCCATAGCTTATATTAGGGTTCACCCTTGGTGTTGTACATTCTATGGGTTTTGACAAATGTATAATGACGTGTACCCACTATTATATTAGTATTTCTTACTGTTTTTAATTTTAGCCATTCTAGTAGACGTGTAGTGATATCTCATTATGGTTTTAATTTGCATTTCTGTAATGGCTAATAATGTTGAACGTTTTTTCATGTGTTTATTTGCCATCCATATATCCTATTTCATGAAATATCTTTCAAGTCTGTTGCCCACTTTCTACTTGGGTTTGTTTGTTCTTTGTTTTACTGTTTAGTTTTGAGAGTTTGTTATGTAATCTAAATACAAATCCTTTGTAGATGTATGGTTTGCAAATATTTTCTCCCAGTCTGTAGCTCTAAGCAGGGTCTTTCATAGAGCAACAGTTTTAATTTTGATGAAGTCTTATTTACCATGCTTTTTCTTTAATGGATCATGCCTTTGATGCCAGTGTGTAAGAACTCTTTGCCTAGCTCTAATTCCCCACATTCGTTTCCTAGGGTTGCCATAACAAATCACCACACACTTGATGACTTAAAGAAGAGAAAATTATTTTCATCTCCTACTGTGGCAGAATATCCATTAATTATTTTCACATATGTTCTTTCCTGTCATCTCTCTAAATATAATAATTATACTTATTTTAAAGTTTTGCTCCCCCTTCCCTTTTTTTTTTTTTTCTGTTAGCTTTGCTTCCTTGGGTGTGAATTCTTCTATTTATTAAAGTTGTGGCCTATGTCTGATCATGTCTATTGATACTTAGCCCTATACCCACTTTTCTATAATCCCCTTTGTACTCCTGAAGCTGGTGTCTGAAATGACATATCCTAGACTCCCTTACTGGATAAGTTCCAGTTAGCTTCTGCAAATGGGAGACAATGGTGCAAGATTGAAGGGGGATGATGGGAGAAGCTACTGTGTTTCAGGCAGTGCCCCTGGCAGTGTCAGTAGCCCGGCTTCTTTTCAGGGCAGTGAGTGCAGGCTTTTAGGCTAGAGCCCAGGGGCAGTAACCACTTCCTGATCTCTGAGCAACACTATCTCCATCTCTTTGTTTCTCCAGCCTTTCCAAAATGATTGTGGAAAATTCTTTGACTAATAAATACAGTATTTTGGTATGAGGAGTGGTCGAAGGATACGGGCTCTCAAAGATATGAATCTAGGGTTGCTTATCTGAACTGGCCTCCTTGCCAGTGGAAGTGGATTGCTGTTAGTCCAAAGAATGAGTGACAAAACAGATTCTTATATTTGTATCTGAGATTGCCTTAGATAAAGTGCAATTGAAGTCGAGTCTTTGGAAGAGATAAAGGAATTAAAACTTTTTTTTGCCATTTCTAGGAATTTGGGGATGGAGTGGAAGGAAGGCTGCAGGGTGTGTTTCCACTATGTCTTGCTCTAATCTTCTAGATTATTTTTCAAAACACACAGGTTGGGGTTCCCTGGTGGCGCAGTGGTTGAGAATCCGCCTGCCGATGCAGGGGACGTGGGTTCGTGCCCCGGTCCGGGAGGATCCCACATGCCGTGGAGTGGCTAGGCCCGTGAGCCATGGCCGCTGAGCCTGCGCGTCCAGAGCCTGAGCTCCTCAACGGGAGAAGCCACAACAGTGAGAGGCCCGCGTACCGCAAAAAACAAAACAAAACAAAAACACACGGGTTATACTTAGTTATTTCAATTAAGATTTTAAAAAAAATCACAATAAAGCAGAAATATATGGCAATACTTAAACGTATTTATGGGAAGGAAATCATGTGACCTGCTGTTTCAATATCCCAGTTCCCATGCTGACAGGGGATTGAACAGTAGCCATGATACCCTGGAGGAAATGATGACATTTATTTGATTATTTTATTTTAGATAGCAACAGTTCTATCCTGGGAAAAGAAAAACTAGCCTCAAGGCATCTCTGGCTGAATGTTTTTCAGTTGCAGTCTCGAAACCAGTATGCCACAGAATTGCTTCTTTCCACATGATGAACTTTGTGGTGAATGGCAGATTTCCCTGAGGCCTCTAAATGACAGGCTTTCACAGTGTCACTGGCAGACGGCCAGACCAGCACAATCTTCGTGTGATTTTGGAGCTAAAGTCATTCCACCTTGTGCAATAGTTAAAGCCTGCTGTAACCAGCTGTACTCCCATAAGATGGGAAGAAACTACTTTTTATGCCAATCCCAAAGCTACCCTGAAGTACAGGGTATTATAGTCCATGAGGAGGGGTGAGAGACATAAGGTACTAGAAAGCAAACAGGTTTTATAGCCAGACAGAATGGGTTCAAATCTTGGATCTGTGCCTTGGACAAATCACTTAACCTCACTGAACTGAAGATACTTGATTTGTAAACTGGAAGACAGTCAGAGCTATCTCCAAGGGAAAGATTAAATATGATCACTCCCTTATTTTTGATTCAGCAATTATCACTGCCCACCTTATACCAGATCATATTCTAAGGGCTTAGGGATAAAACATTGAACAGGTAAGGCACCTGCTCTCATGAAGTTTACATTCTAGTAAGGAGAGACAGATAGTAACACAAACCCAAAATCAATAAAAGATGCCACAATAAAAATAAAATACTGAAGTAATTGAGGGTTGCTGTAGTTTCTGTGTGTTTTCTCCTCGGTCCAACCTATCTAGTAAACCAGAACCTCATTTTCATAAGCCCCTTACCTAAGTCAGTGGGCCCTTGGAAAGAGACTCATGATTCCAATCTCAAAGGCCTAAAGTAACTTCTCTAGAAATATTTGCATATTAGTAAGAGGTTAAGCCTTAGATCAGATTTTTACTTTACTTTGCTGGTGGGCTTTTAGGCTTTTTGTGGCCAGGAGAGGTGGTATTTAGGGCCAGGTAGATACTTGCCCAGGCTCTGCCTGAAAACATTCTGTTTCTGTATGTCTTGCAGAAGTTAGCCCTTGCTGGGGTCATGATTTAATGCATCAGAATTTGTGGCTAGCAGGAACTGGCCCTGATCCTGCCCTTCAAAAACAAAACGTGGGTTTGCCAAGAAAGAGTCCAAGGTGATGAGCATTGCCACTTTTAGCCTAAGCCTTCTAGGAACACCTCTGTGGGTTACAGATGCTCCAGGCCACTCCTAACCCGGAGCAGTGTTCACCAGTAGGTGGAATAGGCACACGTTTAAGGTGCTGGCAAAATGGGGACTCACACATGCATAAAAAGTTAGTTTTCAAAAACTTACCCAGAATTTTGAAACCACAAATCCTTGAAAGATGGTATTCTCTCCTAGTTAATATGTTTCCTGATATACTGAATTTGAATCGCATACAGGTGGGGACTTCAAAATCATTTGGGATTCAGGGCCTTTAACGGTCTTAATCTGCCCTACACCAGCCCAGAAACATCCCCTCACCTCAGTTCTCAAAATTGGCATGCAAAGTCTTTCCCCAATCTGGAGTTCAGGCCAGAGAGCAGAGGATATGTTATATTTCTTGTTATACTGCAGTTCCCTATCATGCAGAGTGAGCAAGAGGTGATGGTGGTAACTGGTGCCCCGGACTTACTAGGGAAAATCTCCAGGAAGATGGAGGTCTCCTGGACCATGGGGCAATTCATTTTACATAAGGAAATATCTTGTTTTCCTGCTTCTGGTCTTGACCCTTGGCCCCGTCTTCTGTCACCGTTGTAAGAGGCAAAAATAAGAGCCAAAGTCTGGAGACAAGAGTGTGGTGACTGAAGCTCCACTTGGCTTCCCAAGCCCAAGCTCGTTGCACCAGGTTCCCCAGGGTGGACCTGAGGCAGTTGCCAGGGCCACATGCCTGCCCATTGGTCTCTGGCCCTCGCCATGCTGGCCAATAGGAAAGGACAACTTTGAGGTGGGGACCACCTGCCCCCATGAGTACCAGGCTGCTGAGACTGGGCCATCTCCTCCTCACTTCCATCCTGACTGAAGTCTGTGGCTCTGATTCCACACCTGAGGGTAAGGACACCTGATTCAAGTTCTAGGCTAGAGAGGAAGTGGCTGCCCTGCCGTGGAGCCCCTGGCTGGGGTGTGCCCACATTGTCCTGTTAGCAGGGTAGGGAGGGATACAGGCAAAACCCTGGCCAGGGCAGCACTGGCGGACGCAGACAGGCCATGGGCTTCTTCCTCGATCCTCCCATGGCTCCAGGAGAAAAGGGACTGTTCCTTCTGGTCAAAATGCCTGGGACCATCCTGAATTTTGCCCAATTCACTCTGTGGTAAGATGCTTAACCAAAGAGAAGTTTGGGGTCAGTGAAGTTGGAGGGCTGGTCCAATGATAAAGTCTAATTAGATAAGAGGAGAAGGGGACAAATCACTTAGCTTGACCAGGTAGGGCAGAGAAAGAAGCACATGGGGAAAGCCTGAGCTCTGATCTCAGCCTGAGTTTGGAATCCAACTCCAGTGCTGGATTCTACTCAGCAATATTTATTGAGCAGATTCCACGGGCCAGACACTGGGTAGTGTTCGTGAGGTACAAAGATGGGTGAGGCATGGTCGGTATCTGTAGATTTGGGGGTATCTGTAAATAGAGGAATATCTACCCCACTCTAGGGATATCTCACAGGATGATTGAGAAGTGCAAATGAGGTAAAGTCAGCAAGGGGCCTGGCATATACTGGCAGCTTATGAAAAATCTTATTTTTAGCAGACATCTTCTGACAGAGACAACTGGATCTACCTGGCCTTTGTCAAGCCCAATCCTGCTTGCTCCAGTGAGCACTGCACGTGAGGCCTCCTGGTTGTTTCCAGCCATAGATGCAGAGGCCTGAGTGGCAGGGATTTTAGAGATCAGGCCAGCCCTTGTCTGAGGATGTGGGTCCCTGGTCTGGGGAGGTTCTGGTTTTCGGATCAAGCCTTACGAGGGGTGCAACTATCTCACTCCTGGTGACTCCTGTCATTGGGGGTAAGGCCACCTCCTCCTGACAAGGTTGGAAACAGGGAGGCCTTGATGCTGACAGAATACGCCCAAAGGAGCATGAGGGTGTCAGCTTCATTCCTGAAGCTGAGCAGTGGAAAGGGAGCCTGCAGCTTAATTGGCTGTCCTTGTTGCCTCCCTCCTTTCATTCTTGAGGAGTTGTAAAGAGAGCCACAGGGCTTGCTTCTTGTCCCTTCAAAGGTGGCTGTGGGGACAGACTTCCCTCCTACTCCTTGTCAAGCTGGAGACCTGTGACCCCAGACACTTTGCTGAGGTCAGGAGGTAGAAGCTTTGGAGCCTAGAAGCTTTCAGTCAGGAACTCCTTCAAGTGGAGAGAGACTGATGCCAAAAATGTGTGTGTGTGTGTGTGTGTGTGTGTGTGTTAAAAGCTTTCATGTCATCCTCCTGGGAGCCAGGCAGAGCCTAGCTGATTCCTGGTTCTGCCATTTATCATTAGGTTGTACCATGTGAAATTGCCAGTATTCTACCATTTTTGACCTTTAAAAATGGCAATTTCATTTCATTCAACCCAAGAGTTGCATGATCTTAAGCCAGCATCTTGGTCTCTTTGAGTCTCAGATTCTTCTAGAGAGTGGAGTCAAAAGCAGGGCTATGAGGAGGATTAAACAAAATACAGTTTGAAACTGCCTTATGCAATTTATACTGCAAAGAACCCTTACCAATTTCAAAGTGTTCTCATGTTCCTCATGATCTCATTTAGCAGATTATGAAGCTGAGCCTGAGAAGCCTTTTTTGAGGCAGGGTAATGTGGTGGGAATCTCTCACAGATGTTCTCCTTAATCTCTCAGTTTCCCCATCTCTACAGTGGAGGTTATTTTCCTTGCTTCATGGAGTTCTTGTAAATATTAAAATAAATAACAAATAGCATAAGTAATGTGTAAAAGTTCCTAGTGTGAGAGCTGGTTTCTATGAGGATCCAATAAATGCATCCCTTTCCTCCCCCTTAGCCTCCCATTTGTAAAAGCAGGGCAGGGGTGAGATGATTTCTGGGGTACCTTTCAGCTCTCTGGGACTCTGTGATCCATGTTTGAATGTCCTTTCCTGCTGGAGGAATTGGCACCGGGTCTGGTGACCTCTTTCCCCCATCCCAGTCTGTCTCCCGCCTGTCCCAAAGGAGACCCCATCCTTGCATTTCACAAGATTCTGCTGTTGTTACTGTAATTCCAGCAGGTCAAAGTGGAATTTCTCATACACTTAACAAATGAAAATGAGAGATTGTAATATGGCCCTTTAGGATCCAGAGATCATCATGGTCATCCCCTTGCATTATTTTGAAAGCAAGGAGAGCCATGCCTGTACACAGTGCACCATGAAAGTTAGTACGGTAGAAAGAACTCAGGTTTTGGATTTCAAATTTCACCTCTGCACTCTTTTACTTGTGATCCTTGAGCAGAAATTACTAAACCTCTTTGGTCCTCGGATTTCTCTTGTGGGAACTGAGTCCTAACCCCCAGGAGCTGTGGAGGTTAAATGAGATTAAAGGGGTGGTGAGTGTACAGTGGGGATCCACAGCAAGTCGTCCATAAATATTTGCTTGCTTCTCTTCAGTTATATGTGTGGAACACTTTATATGTCTTTAAAATACTTCATAATTTTAGTCTACTGGTTCTCACAACAATATTATGAAAGAGGCTAAGAATAAATTCATTAATAATCACTTTTGGGGAATTCCCCAGTGGTCCAGTGGTTAAGACTCTGTGCTTCCACTGCAAGGGGGCATGGATGGATTCGATCCCTAGTCGGGGAACTAAGATCCCGCAAGCTGCACATGGTGCCGCCAAAAAAAAAAAAAAAAAAGTTAAAAAAAAGAAATAATCACCTTTGCCTGCAAAGAGCATGAGGTCTGGAAAGTGGGTGGGGACAGGTAAGTCACCCAGTAAGTTACTGGCGGAGCCCAGACTACAAGCCAGGTCACTGCATCATAGTCTGGAGATTTCTTCACATTATTTTCTCTTCTATCCCCCATCCTATGGAGTGGAATATTAAAAGGCAGATCTGTGACCTTGATGCTGCTTTCCTTTTTGGGGATATGCCTAAGGGTCCATTGTTGGGTTTCAGAAAACCAGAATTTGATTTCCAGATCCTCTACATTTAGCTCTGGGATCTTGGACAAGTCACTTAACCACCCTGAAACTCACTTTTCTCATCTCTAGAATGGGTACATTCATACAATAGATGACATTTATTGAGCGCTGACACATGCCTGGCACTGTTCTAAGTATTTTACGTGGATTGTGCCTTTTAATCCTCCAACAAACATATGACTGAAACATGTTACAAGGAAGAACAAATTATTTTCACCCAACCACTGAGGTCATAGAGCCTGTGCTCTGTATTCTACCTCAACCTGTCCCTCAAAATTGTGAGAATTAGGTGGGATATTAAGTGAGGTGAGGACTTTACAAATGACATTCTACAAAGACAAGGAATTATAGGTGGTACTTGGGATTAGCTTCATGACCCATGTAAATGGTTTTTTTATAGGCACGATTGAATCTTAGAATATAGTTCTAGATTACAGTTTTATTTAATAATGTTTTCCCCTTTAGAAAGAGAGGTCTTTCAAAATCAAAATGTAATAATTGCTGTAACTAAACAGAGAGCACAGATAATTTTGGAATAAATTGTTTGAAAATTCGACATCTCTGCACTGACCTTCAATTATTAACAATTGCTAATTTTTCCATCCAGAACTTGGTTAGACGACAACCTTCTTCTTCAATCAGAATCGCTTCTTAGCATCAGAAGCATCCTAGGATTGTGTGCCCATCTGCCCCCAATCCCTCCTTCCATTACTGTCACCCCATGTTACTGTCATGGAACCCAGACTGGTTGCCCCTATGAATGGAGAGATCTGTCCATAACACTAGTGTTGAGCACAGAATGCTTTCCTTTGGGCTGGGAAAATAGAATCTTTTTTTTTTCCAAATTTATTTATTTTTTATTTTATTTTATTTATTTTTGACTGTGTTGGGTCTTCATTGCTGCGCAGGGGCTGTCTCTAGTTGTGGCCAGCGGGGGCTACTCTTCGTTGTGGTGCGCAGGCTTCTCGTTGTGGTGGCTTCTCTTGTTGCGGAGCACAGGCTCCAGAGCTCAGGCTCAGTAGTTGTGGTGCATGGGCTTAATTGCTCCGCGGCATGTGGTATCTTCCCGGACCAGTGCTCGAACCCGTGTCCCCTGCATTGGCAGGTGAATTCTTAACCACTGCACCACCAAGGAAGCCCAGGAAAATAGAATCTTGATTTTTAAAAGAGGAGGAGGAACCAGAGAACTCTAGAGACCTGACTTTTCACTCCTTCTAATGGTTTGGAGGAAGCCCCCAGTCACCCTTCTTCTTTAGGGCCCTCTGTAGCTGCCTTCACTGGTTCTTATATTCTGGATTCTCCTTCTGTTTCCCTGTGGAAAAGAGCATAGCCCTCCTCATTTCTGGAAGAAGCAAACACAGAGCCTCTCGGTGGTCTTCTTAGGAGTTTTACGGCTAACCCCATAGAGGAAAAGGATGGAGGTGACAAATTGTGGGAAAGTTGGATGATGTATAAAGTCTTAAAAATCTCAGAACAAGTATTCTCCTTAAACACAAAAGGGGCTTGGCTGGTCTTTTCTCCTTGGCTTCTCGTCTAACTCCCCTCTTTCTTCTCATCTTGGGACAAGTCAAGATTAAACTCTCTCTCATTTTCATTTTATTTCCGGCTGTTATTGAGAACACCCCTTGAGACCTCCAATTCCAGTAGAGGGGGACAAAGGTACATGTTAATGGTAAAAGAAAACCTTGACTAGGGACTCATGACCACCAGGGGGCAGCATCTATCGCTATCAGCACCTGTCTCAGTTGTGTTGCCTGTCTCTCCTCCTCTCCGTCTGCTGGTCTCATTCTCAATTCTCACTCCACTTATGAGATGTTATTAGAACTTGATATTTGATAAATGATGCATCATACCAACAGAGAGAAAAAAGATTAATTTAATTAAATGAATGTCTTTTAAACAGTTTTCAAATAGGAAGAAATCATTTGAGTATATTAGATCACAGTTAACAACAACACAAAATATCAGAGATGGATTAAGAGTAAAATTTAAAATACACCAAACAATAGAAGAAAATTAAGTACTTACCAAACTCTAGTATGGAGAAGGACCGTTTAACGCTTAGAAGCAAAAAAAAAAAAAAAAAACCAACAGAGTTGGCTATATAAAAACTAAAACTTCTGTCACCTAAAACTCAGGATAAGCAAGACAAAAGAATAATCTTTACACTAGAGTTAATAGTCATAGCACATATGACAAAGTGTTGGCCTAAAGAGCTCACACAAATTAATTCAAAAAGCACATTGTGTCCCTAATAAATTAACTGATAAAGAACACTAACAGAGATATCAAAAATGAAGAAATTAAATTAGGGAATAGGCCTTTAATAAAATGTACAACTCACTAATGATCAAATGCTCACTAAACTAAGAACAACAAACATGTTTGTAATCATTATATCCAAAGCTGGTGAGGGTAGCTAAGATAGGCTCTTCATGTACACACTGACGTACTACCGGGGAACAGCATGACAAACTGTAATTTGGGAATATCCATTATAAGCCTTAAAAATTTTCATACCTTTTGGTCCAGAAATTTTACTTCTGGGAATATGTCATAGCAGAACAATAATTTGAGGAAAAACTATGTGCCTAAGGATGTTTGTTACAGATTTAAAATGTTTTAAAATGAAAATATGTTCAAAGTTCAGTAAAATGGGAATGTTGACATATATCTTGGCTATATCCACTTGATGGACTAGCACACACACATTTAAAATGACAATTATAAAAATTAGAAAATTGCAAGGCAAAAATTGGGGAATAAAATTTCTATGTAAAGTATTATTTCTCCCATGTTTAAAAATAAACAGATGGATTCTTGGGAGTGGGGATTGTTTTGTTTTCTGTAGTTTTCAAAGTATTTATCTTACTATTTTTCTTTCTTGGCTGCGCCTCATGGCTTGTGGGATTCCGCGACCAGGGATTGAACCCATGCTCCCTGCAGTGGAAGCTCAGAGTCCGTTAACCACTGGACTGCCAGGGAATTCCCTATTTTACTATTTTTAATGAACACACGTGTGTGTGTATGAAAGGTGAGCATATATATATATATATATATATATATAAATACAGTAAACATATATATAAGTTTATATATAACATACATAAACTTATCATATATATATATGATAAGTTTCACATATACATATGAAAGATGAGTGGGTTGTGTCACATGGAGGGGGCATTATAGAGCCCCAGGCAATGGGCCATAGGGGTGGGATTCCAGACACCATGCATGTCTTTGGGGTAAGATTTCTAATCAGGGTCTTTTCTCCATCCTTCACAGAGGAAATGTCTCCTGAAGCCAAACTCAATTCTGGAGGCTTTGTGAAATCTATGAGACAAGCAAACTGATGAAAAATATTGAGTGTTTAGGGTAAAAAAATACATATGGACCATGTTTTATTTAGAATCAAGTTCTTTCAAACTCCACAGAGGGTCTTAGTGATGCCTGTGATCCAGGATCCTAGGCCCTGTTCCCCTCTGTGGTGCTTTCTTTCCACTCCCTGGTGAGAGAGGGATGGGGAGACTAACACCCTGGCAATCAGAGGTGGGGGGCTAAGATCACCTAATAACAGAGGCACGGATGGATGGGGACCAGAGTCCCTGTGCATGTAAAGGACTGTCTTCCGGGAGGGGATATGGAGAGCCAGTTCTGAGACAGGGAGTCCCTTGGGCATCTGTGCCCCTTGAGCTTTTTGCTAGGGTACCCAGAATATATGTTCTAAACGTACTCCATCCTCTTTCCCTCGTTCCCCCTTCCTTTCTCTTTTCCTTCCTCCTTCCCTTCTCTCTCTGGCTCTCTTGCTCTTTGTTTTTTGTTTTTTTTTTACAGAACTATTTATTTAGTCCCTACTTTGTGCTGGTAGTGGGTTAGACTTTGCCCCATGGTGCTTGTAGTTTAATGACTGAAATGCAGGAGCAAGTCAGGAATTATAGTATGGTGCAAGATGTGCCATGCTAGAGATAAGTGAGGGCACTGGGGGAACACAGAGGAGGGACAGCAGACCAGATTGGGGAAGGAGGACTGGGAAGACTTCCTAAAAGAGAGGATAGCCCACTGTGTCCTGCAGGCTGTGTGGGGATCAGGCAGGTGACGAGGTGCAGCTAAGTGTGGCCCAGGCAGTGGTCAGTGGATATTCTCATGGGACAGCGTGTCGCTGGTTGTCTGACTAAGGCTGTGTGTGTGTGTGTGCGCGTGTGCATTGTGCATGTGTGTGTATGGGTGTACATGTGTACATGTGCGTATGCGAGCATGTGTGTGTGCACCTACATAATATACCAAATGGTCTAACATGTGGCCCAGGGAATGGGGAGAGGAAGAAAGAGAATGGGAAAGAAAGGAGGAGGAACAGACATAGAAAATGAGGAAAAGGGAGGTAGAGAAGAAAAAGGAAGGAGCCGGAGAGAAGGAAGTTGGTTAGAGTTGAATGTGATGATCTGAATCATCATTCTTGGACAATTCAAGGGATAGGCTCATGACAAGTTGACTCTTGGAGCCTCCCCTGTGCCTCGTACTGTGCTCAGATATGAGGAATTGGAGGAGTGTTGTCTCACCATCACCGATGGTGGAAGAAAGGAGATCACACACACAAAGAATAATGCTAAATACTGCAAATTTCAGGGCAGAGAGAAATCAAGGTGGGCTGAAAGAGTCAGAAGATTCTCCCTGGAAGAGGTGAGTATTGAGAGAGCAGGTCTCAGAGGCAGACTCTGCGGAACTGGCCAGAGCCCTGCTTGGGTCCTGACTGGGTGAGCCATGTGGGGTCCACTCTTCTGTGTCTGACAGCACAAATCTGGGTTCCAGGGCTCAGCATGCTGCTGCTGGGAGCTGTTCTACTGCTACTAGCCCTGCCCAGTCATGGCCAGGAAAACACTGAAGGGCCTGAAGTCCTTCCCATCCCCAAGGGGGCCTGCTCAGGTTGGATGGCAGGCATCCCAGGGCATCCTGGCCACAACGGGACTCCAGGCCGTGATGGCAGAGATGGCACCCCTGGTGAGAAGGGTGAGAAAGGAGATCCAGGTAAGAATAAGGTCTTTAGTCTCTGTCACAGACTTCTCCTGGGTAGAAGAGAGCTTCTAACACTATAGGAGGGCAATAGTTATTAACTAAGGTCTACACACAGGGAAGAAACAAAGCTTCTTAATGTGACCCATAAGCAATATGAAGTGGATTTTGGATTGACCTTTCAAAGGTAAACACACGTGGTACCTTTAAAACCAAGTACCCTTGACTCTGCTCTACCCACACCACCTTCCTCACCCTCTTCCCATCCCCGCCCTCATCCATCCCTATTCCCAGTCTGCTCATATTCCTGTTTCCCTTAATTTTGCCTTAATTCCCATTCCATCCAGTGGCATTCAACCATACTTCCTGGTACCTCCTGCAGGCCACAGTCCTTCTCTTGGATAACTCTTGCTCTAGTGCACAGGACTGTTAGAGGTTACTACAAGAGAGTCTACTCCAAATATGCTGAAGTGAATGTGGACAAGTGCCTAAACAGTGGAATAGAGAGAAAATGCCCTCAATGCAGACCTGGGTTAACAATGAAGGCTTTCAGGAGGAGGTGGGGCTTGAGCGAAGCCTTGAAGGATGTGTGGACAGAATAAAGGAGGGAGGGCAGCCTAGTCGGAGGGCAGAGAAAAGCAGATGTATAGTTAGTTGAGCTGGCACATAAAGTGTTGGCAGGGTGGAGCATCAGTGATGGAGATGTATAGGAGATAAGGTTGGAGATGAATTTATGGGAGCCTGCTGTGGGGCAGGGGATGTGGAGGGGGAAGTGACAGTTGTCCCCTTTGGGAGCTCTCATTGGTTCCTTGCTCTGTAAGTCAAGCAGTTTGTAGGTAGGGGGCCACAGGGACAGTGATTTAGGCTGGAACCAACCTAAACAGGAGCTCTGTTTTTGTGGTCACTAAGGTCTTCTCGTTCTTTAGGTTTTGCTGGTCCTAAGGGTGACACCGGTGAAATTGGAGTGACTGGGGTTGAAGGTCCCCGAGGCTTTCCAGGAACCCCAGGCAGAAAAGGAGAACCTGGAGAAAGTGCCTATGTATACCGCTCAGCATTCAGTGTGGGACTGGAGACCCGGGTCACCATTCCCAACATTCCCATTCGCTTTACCAAGATCTTCTACAATCAGCAAAACCACTATGATGGCACCACTGGCAAATTTTACTGCAACATTCCCGGGCTGTACTATTTCTCCTACCACATCACAGTTTACTTGAAGGATGTGAAGGTCAGCCTCTACAAGAAGGACAAGGCCGTGCTCTTCACCTATGACCAGTTCCAGGACAAGAATGTGGACCAGGCCTCTGGCTCTGTGCTCCTCTATCTGGAGAAGGGTGACCAGGTCTGGCTCCAGGTGTATGGGGATGGAGAGAACAATGGGGTCTATGCAGATAATGTCCATGACTCCACCTTCACAGGCTTCCTTCTCTACCATGACATTGAATGAGCACCACTAACTCAGAGCCTCAACTGGGCCAAGCAGCCTGAAGTCAAAGAATAGTCCACAGGTCTTCAATGTAGTTAGGAGACTGATTTTATTATCTAGTTGGAGGACTGTGAACATTATTCATTCATTCATTCATCAAGTACCTTTTCAAATAATCATATACTGTGTTCCCAGACAGTCCTGAAGAAGACACATCCTTTGGCCTCAAAAATCTATTATGTAGTGGTAATACTAGAAGGATGGTAACATTTACTGGGGAGTTTCAAAACATGACAAGATAACCAACTACAAGAAAGATTTGACAGTGCTATTCTGTGCCCACTGTTTTTCCTTATGTTCATGCCAATCCTGTGAAGTACACAGGAAAGATACTATTCTCCTCTTTTTACACTTGGGGTCCTGAGGACGAGAGAGTTAAGTGAGTGCCTAAAGTCACACAGGCATTTAGTGGCAGAGTTAGAAATCCAACCCAGGGCCATGGGCCTTTTCCAGTATACAGTGCCCGTTTTAAGGAGTGTATGGCCTTTTGGAGGGTATTGGTAGGGGTCTCTCACCCAGCTTGCCTGAGGGCCTTTGGATTGGCCTTCACTATGCATTAAGCCTTTCCCCAGTAGCACTCCCTTGGAGAAGGTGGTTCTATGACTACGTCCCTTTCCAACTGGACTACTCAGTGGCTCCTGCACTACTCTGTACTTCCTCTTCTCTGTGTCTTTCCTCATGCTCTTCTCTCTGGCCCAGAAAGTCAACTCCATCTCCATATGTTGACAGCTTCCCTGTTTCTCAAGTCCACCTGGTCAGGAAGCTTCTCTGATGTGATGTCTCTTTCCTGCAAGCCTTCGTCACACCTCTGCCCCTCTACACGTTACCCTGGATAAGAGTCCTAGGTCTGTGAAACATCCTCCCACAGGCCAGGGACAACTGCCTAGAAAGGACTGTGCTTCCTTCATCCCAAGTCCCCTTGTAGGTCCTTGATAAATGCCTCATGAAGAGCAAGCACTGGAACCTCATATCTACCCAGAGTTAACTCCATTTCAGTCTCTCCATAAAACTAATACCTATCTAAAAAAAACAGTTTCATTTTAGAAACTCCTTGATTTTAAACACCCAATCTTTGTTCCACTGGACAGCTTGAATCTTTTCCACCGAGGTTCGGGATGACTGTGCTTTCCAGAACACTTAAAGAATTCTCCCTCAAGGAAGTAGCTTGAGCCTTCAATGCAAAACCCATGAAGGAATTTGGAAACCGTTCTTTCTTTGAGCACCAGCAGGGTCTGGGAAGACCTGGGCTTCCTGAATCTACTCGTGTTCTTTAAGAATTATAAAGAAAGAAAGGAAAGGAAAAAAGAAATGATAACTGTTTGAGGTGATAGATATGTTAATTAGCTTGATTGTGGTGAATATTTCACAACATATATCTATATCAAATCATCAAATTGTACACCTTAAATATACACATTTTTAATTGTCAAATATTCCTCAAAAAAAGGCGGGGGGGGGGATTACAGATGATTGATGGTGGTAAACATCCTCTCAGGAGACAATAGCTTGAGAGATGCTCTTCAAAGATTTTAGCCAATGCAGAGCTAATACCATTCTGTATAAATGTAGAAATGGAAAACTTAGTTTTTTGCTTCCAGTTTTAAATTCTGAATGATTTCCTTTTATATGTGTATGGCTATTCCTTAGGTGATTATTATTTCTACCTATAAAGCTTTAAAATGTTTGTATATCATTATTTTCTACAAGTAAAGATACTGTTGCTCAGCATTAAAAGTAGAAGCACCTGTATCATATGGCTTTTGTTTTCATTTTTGGAGAAATACGTGGGATTTAGAGAGGGATGAAGGGGTAAACCTTGTGTAATCAGGACTCTATTTTGTGGATGATGAATGAGATTTCCTTGCATCTCATTGGCTCTGGCTGGATTGTGTGTTCATCTCTGACCAATCACTGGAGTCAGGAGGATGGAATATATTTATTGACTTAATTGATTATGGCTAAGCTAGAGAAGAGGTATTTTCATTAAAACAAAATCTGGACACAGTTACCAGAGTGGGAGAATGGATGATGAATGCAAAAACAACAACTGTGCACAACAAACTTTTAATGTTATATTTGAATTTTCTCAGGTTTCTCAGAGAGGCATTGCTGGAAAATTGCTATTGATTTTTTCTAAAATTTCAACAAATAGCTAATGTCTGGTCATGCTCACCATCCCACATCTGGCTGGGGTGGGATGCTCACAGCACTGGACACAGTGTCACACATACTCTAAGCTCTCTGGAACAGGGGTTGGCTTAAGTTCAGACTACAAGCCGTGTCTCACCTTCTAAGGGTGGTAATTCCAACGTTAACTCAGTTTTCAAGACTTTGCTCTGCTATTGGGTCTATCTGTCACATGCACCACTCAGAGTTTGGTCTGGGACTTCAGTAGTTTAATTCTTGAAGCCTTTGTTATGCTTCTTTAGGTCTGTTCTGCATGTGTACACTGGGGGTTGAGTCTGGGTCCTATGTAGGGTCCTGAACAGAATTGGAAGATGTCCTTTCCCAGCTCTTTCCTCTCTGGCATGTCCCTATATTCTCCAGCCCACAGGGACCCTCCTTTTCTTGATTCTTAATGCCAGGAAGCTAGCGTTCTCTCTGAGTTTCATTTTCTTGCACTATTGTGCTGTCCTGTGTGACTGGTGCTGTCTTTGGGGATAAAACAGCAAGAGAAAAGAAAGAAAAAAAATAGCAGGGATCACCCACACTATTTGAACAGCGTGGTCCATTTCACTGGTTTCTCTGGTCAGAGAGAGAAATTTTGCGGGGGTTGAATTTTAGATGCTTGTGTTGCCTCTGCTTCTGTGGCAATGCAGCCCAGTGCTTGGGGCTGATCTCAGGGCAGAGCTGGGAGAGAACAGAGAAAAGAAAACGTGTTTAAAAAAAGAAGTGGGATTTCCCTTACACGTCTGTCATTCAGGAATTGCTGTTCCTGGTCTTCTGGTTAGCAAGAGGTGATTTCACCCAGGCTATGAGTTGCTATTCACGTTTTGACTTTAGTCCTCGGTCTGCCTGCTGTTATTTACTTTTTAGACTCTTCAGGTATTTGTTTTTTGCATTTTGTCTAGAGTTTTTGGTTGTAATCAGTGGGAAAGGTAGACTGTAGTTAGTTTAGTTTGGCTAGTACCAGGCACCCGATGTCCCATGATAGTCCTGAAGAAGGATAAAGGGAAGGAATTGAGGGATAGCAGTAGGTCCAAGAAGGCATATACATTATGCTGAAGTTGATGGAAGTCAAAGAAAATAAGTCCAATCTTGAGATAGACCATTGTTGAAGAAAGAACGTGGAGGGTACCAAAAACTCCTTAACCAAGGGAGGCTGGGGCCAAGTATGGTCTTGATTATAACCCCAGCCTCTAATTCTTCCTGTGCATGGAGCGACTGATGAGAATACATCCCATGCTGTGCAGTGATGAAAGCAGTCAGCATGACTCCACCACAGGCATCAAAGCAGAAATATTTACCTTCAAATTCAGAAATTTTATTCATTTAGTGCTTTACTTAGGAATGTTTGGAAATTTACAGGTTTTTAGTGAGATTTGGAAAGAACTAGATTTTTTCCTTTGACTTTCTCAGGTATTTTACAGCAAGTAAACATGATTTTGAACGAAATTCACTATGTAAAAACCACATTTTCCCAAAAGTAGGTGAAGCAATGAAAATGCAGAGACCACTTCCCTTTATTTGTTATGTGTGCTTCACAAGATCAGTGTAAGTGGAATTCCGGGACAAGGATTAATGTTTAATGTGCAGTTCAGTTTGTGGTGAGAGTTAGGGCTATAAACAGGTCAAGCGTCAGTCTGTACTGAGTGTAGTGGACACCTGCTGGGTGTTCTTTCATTTCTCCCTTCATGATGGGGCCACCCTATGGCCACACCCATCAGGCCGCCCTATAGTCCAATCTGATCCCTTTCTCCTAGAGACCATTGAATGGACCAAGGCAGATGCTTGATCTAGGCTGGGCCATCCAGAGTTCCTCCAGGAATATTAATTAGGATGGATGAAAAATATACAGATTTGAGACTCAGGGGTGGCCACCTTCTGCCCTGCAGTCTAGAGATAGAGGAAGGCCAGCTGTGCAGAAAAAAAAGCAGCTCAGAGAGAAACAAAACTGAAGGAGAGAGAGAAACTCTTGTTCCCAGAAGTTTTCCACTTTTTGGTTCCAGTCCTTCTTGACATTCAGTTGTATACTTGCCCTTGGGTCACATGAGACATCAGTTCCTGGATTTTTGTATAATTTTCTCTTTTAACTTAAGCTAGCTTGAGTTGATTTCTGCTGTCTATATCCAAAGAGTATAATGGGTCAGGAGTTAATCTATGACTGTGCCCAGGTACCAGGCTGAGGTCTAGTCAGGAAAAATACTTGGTAATGGGGTAACAGAATTAAGTCATCAGGCCCCATGAAATCAAACCTAGAACTCAAGTTCATTTATATTTATTTTATTGGCAATTAATTTCCTAGCTTGGAAATTTCTTATGGGCAGAGACTTCCTATTTCATCTTTGAACTCTTTCTAGAGATCATTCATTCATTCAGTAAATATTTATTAAGTATATACTATGTGCCAAACACATAATAATTTAAAAAATAACAATAATAATAATATAAGTCATCATTTGAAGTACCTGCTTGAAACACACTCTTTTATTTAATCCTTATAATGCTCTGTATATTAAATAGCCTAGACCCAAATTTCAGATAAGAAAACTGGTTAGGCTGTGATCCAAAGTCACAATTAGTAAATTGTAGAGCAAGGATTCATACTCAGAGCTGTCTGACTCTAAAGCTTATGCTTGTAGAAAGAGTGAACCCAAAGACATTTGGGCAATACGGTATTTGTACAACCTGTAGTCCTAATGGTGGCAATCCTGTAAATAACAGCAGTGGAAAAACTTGCCTTTGAAAAATGAGTCACTGAATTTGCTATATGACAGAAAGTCTGGTTGTTAAAAGGAAATATGATGAAATGTCTCACTCATCATTTATGTGGACAAGTTCTGAGGACTGCACTGAGGTTCTTTGTAAGTGTGATGCAAGAAAAAATAA
This sequence comes from Mesoplodon mirus, assembly GCF_964341445.2. Classification (NCBI taxonomy): domain Eukaryota; kingdom Metazoa; phylum Chordata; class Mammalia; order Artiodactyla; family Ziphiidae; genus Mesoplodon; species Mesoplodon mirus. The sequence continues at coordinate 44,041,228 of NC_138982.1, read as the reverse complement.
GTTCTTGCAAAAGAGCTTGTTTATGCCAGCTGCAATAGGTTGAGTTGATGTTCAACCATTTGCTATTACAACATTTTATGGATTAGAAATAGAATGCTATTTCCTTAACATGATAAAGAATAACACATTCAAAACAATGTCCAGCGTTATAATAAAACAGTGGAACACAGAATGCATTCCCATCAAAATTGTTTACAAAACAAGGATGCTTACTTTCACCCTTCTCACTTAATAGTGTCCTGGAAGTTCTGTTGCTTTACCTCTTATCTTTGAGATCTATCTTATTTTATTCATGCTGTTATCACAATCTTCCATAGAACAGGCACTCACTGGAAGTTAAAAAAAATTTTTTTTTGCTTGGTGTATATTTTTTTTCTCCCAGACTGTGTTCTCAGCTTCTCTTTGGCATGTTGTGTTTCTCTTTCTGTTTTCTGTAGTGTACCTGGCTGATTCTAGCTTGCTTGTGTTGAACGTGGACAGGTCTTTTGAGACCTTCAGTTCTCTCTGAGACACTGATGGTGAATTCTCCATGACTTCTTCCATCCCTGACACTTGCATGTCTCACCCCCATGCTACAGGGTGGAGGTAAATTTGCTTTCTATTCACTCTTCTGAGACTGAGGGCAGAAAGAGTAGGAGCAGACCTCCACTGTGGTTGTGTGCAGCCTTTGTGACCTAGGTTTTACTCTCTCTTCTGAAATGACGTTACAAATCTGGTACCAGGATTAATCCACCTTGTTGGCCATGCCTCCTGTTCTCATGGTGGGATACTACTGGATTCCTGATAGTTCCCTGGGGCTCTTCCTGTTTCTAGCGAGACCTTGAAGTAGGGGTCTACACTGTGAGGAGTGTTTCTTTGAGCTGTTTACTTACCTCTTGAGTCTGTTTAACCACAGGTTGGGGAGTATTAGTGAGAGATCTCAAGAATTTGTCCAATCTCCTTCTTTCTGAGTTCGGTCGTGGCAGGTAGAGGGCTGCAGTGGGCTCAGAAGCTGAGCCTTGATCTGTCAGAATGTTTTGTCTCTTTCCTCAATAGCCACATTTTGAAGTTTATAACTTGTAGTTATACCCCTTTTCCTATTCTGTTGCTATTGGTGAATTTTCAGAGGTGTTAGTTTTGTGTGTGTGTGATGCTCATCTCACAGAGCAAACAGGTGAGACAATATAAGAACACATTTTCAAAAATAATAATTTATCAGTGGAATGGGCAGATAGCCTTACCAGGTGATAAAAGGTATTACAAAATTATAGCAATTAAAATAGAATATTGCTTTGTGACCACCTAGAGGGGTGGGATAGGGAGGGTGGGAGGGAGAAGCCAGAGGGAGGAGATATGGGGATATATGTATATGTATAGCTGATTCACTTTGTTATAAAGCAGAAACTAACACACCACTGTAAAGCAATTATACTCCAATAAAGATGTTAAAAAAATAAATAAAATAGAGTATTGTTGCATATGAATAGAAAGATTAAAAAGTTTAATGTGTGATTAAAAAAGCAAACAACCGAATCCAAAAATGAGCAGAAGACCTAAATAGACATTTCTCCAAAGAAGACATACAGATGGCCAAGAAGCATGTGAAAAGCTGCTCAACATCGCTAATTATTAGAGAAATGCAAATCAAAACTACAATGAGGTACCACCTCACACCAGTTAGAATGGGCATCATCAGAAAATCTACAAACAACAAATGCTGAAGAGGGTGTGGAGAAAATGGAACCCTCTTGCACTGTTGGTGGGAATGTAAATTGATACAGCCACTATGGAGAACACTATGGAGGTTCCTTAAAAAACTAAAAGTAGAACTACCATATGACCCAGGAATCCCACTACTGGGCATATACCCAGAGAAAACCATAATTCAAAAAGACACATGCACCTCAATGTTCATTGCAGCACTATTTACAATAGCCAGGTCATGGAAACAACCTAAATATCCATCGACAGACGAATGGATAAAGAAGATGTGGTACATATGTACAATGGAATATTACTAAGCCATAAAAAGGAATGAAATTGGGTCATTTGTAGAAACATGGATGGATCTAGAGACTGTCATACAGAGTGAAGTAAGTCGGAAAGAGAAAAACAAATATCATATATTACCGCATATATGTGGAACCTAGCAAAATGGTTCAGATGAACTGGTTTGCAGGGCAGAAATAGAGACACAAATGTAGAGAACAAATGTATGGACACCAAGGGGGGAAAGTGGCAGTGGGGTGGGGGTGGGGGTGTGATGAATTGGGAGATTGGGATTGATATATATACACTAATATGTATAAAATAGATAACTAATAAGAACCTGCTGTATAAAAAAATAAAGAAAATAAAATTCAAAAAAAAAGTTTAATATGTGATAAAAGAAGCTTTATACGTTTTGGTTATTTAGAGCAAAGGAATATTCTTGGCTTTTTCCTCATACATGTTTGAAAAATATTGCAAAAAGATCAGATAGTTAAATCAACTGAAAGTAGAACACAAAACTATTAAAAACACTCTAAATGTACATAAAAGTGGCTATCAAGTCTCTAAATGGGGAAAGAGACTTTCTGAGATGAGAGAAGAAACAATAGAGGAAAAGATAAACAGATGTGATGCATGAAGCTTTAAACTTGTGCTTTTTAAAAAAAAATACAAGGCAATTGTTTTCAACAGAATTACAAGACAATCAATTTGTAATAAATGTGACATGCTAATACCTTTACTATAAGGAGGTCAAACAAATTAGTAAGAAAAACATAATTTCCCCAATAAACACATAGACAAGAACAAGAAGAGACAAGCCACAAGATGGAAAAAATAAATGAATTATAAATTTATGCTCATGCATTTTCTCTCTAATAAATATAAATTAAAACAACAAAGTTATGCCATATCATTTTCAACTATACAACTAATAAAAGATTGTTTTAGGGAATTCCCTGGCAGTCCAGTGGTTAGAAATCCATGCTTCCACTGCAGGGGGCCTGGGTTTGACCCCTGGTTGGGAACTAGCATCCCACAAGCCAAGCGGCCAAAAATAAATGGTTTTAAGTGGTAATATTTAATGTAGATATGGAGACATGAATTTGGTATCTTTATATAATTTTGCTGAGGTTATTAATTTTACAGCTCTTTGGAAACAAATTTTTCACATTTTATCATGGACATTTAAAATGTTCATACATTTTGCCCAGTAATTAAATTCCTGAGATTATGTGTGAAGGAAATAATCCTAAATGTAGAAAAAAAATCTCTAGGTGCAAAGATATTTATTGCAGTATTATTCATAAGGAGAAATATTGGAAACAAGCTAAATATTCAATAATGGAGGGATGGGTAAAATTATAGTATGGTTGCATGATGAGATATTTTACGTCCATAATCAATGATATTTTCAAATAATTTTTAATTACCTAAGAAATGCTTATATAATTATATTAAGCAAAAAAAAAGGATATCGGTTGTGGTGTATGCTTATAAATACAGTATGCATAGAAAAACAGTGGAAGAAAAACCCACAAAAATACTAAAAAATACAGTCATCTTTTGGTGGTGTAATTAACAGTACTTAACAGTACTTGTTTCTCCTTCTTATACTTTTTTATTGTCAAGACTCTCAGTTACAAGTAAGAGAAACCCAATACCAAACAGAATGAGCAAAAATAGGAATTTATTTGTCGAGTAACCAAAAATTAGGGGGATAGAGCATTCTTGAGTCTAAATCCAGGGGCTCCATTGACATGGTCATGAGTCTAACTGTCCTCTCATTTTATCTTATCTCTGCTTCGTTTAGCGTATTGATAAAATTTTTCCTTGCTGCAGACTCTGGCTTCTTTTGTGAGACCAGATAAGTTGACTGAAAAAGATTTCTAATTCTGTCATTCTTATAGCTCTCTATCCCAGAGCTAAAGAAATGTTAGTTTTTCTGATGCATATATATCTAGCTCCTCTGTAGTTTGTGATTATCTTGATTAGGCCACGTGCACACCTTGATCTAAAGGGCACATACCCACCTCTGTTGTTCATAGTGGGGTCAGGGAAAACGTGTGCCTGGAGTTAGTCCCACCTGAATCACTTTCAGTGCAGGGTCCACGGAAAGAGTGCTTCCAATATGTGAGGAAAGACAGCATTTTTTGTATAACCAACAAGTCTCACTTACATAAATTGAAAAAAAACCCTATCACCACCCACCCATTTCCACCTCCACTCTCTCCTCATCGAAGGAAAAAAAATCCAGCATTATTCAGATTTGACTGGTAAGAGTGTGTCATTTTTTGCATCTAAACTCAAGGAACAAAACCAATGCATTAAATTAACAAAAAAGCAATAATTATTATAAATGAAAGGGATACACAGTTATAAGTTTGGAAGTGTCAAACCTAGCAATAAAGCAAAAAGCTATTTAGACGTAAAGGTCATAATACTGTAGAAAAATATTAAGTCCTGGGTTCTGATAAAGAAAAACCAAGTTTCTAGCTAAAATGCTGGTTCATCCTCAAAAACAAACTAATCAAACTAAAGCAAAACAAAACAAAAAACAGGAGAGTGGGCTTCTGTCCAGCAGCACAGTGTTAGGGGTTCTGATGGATATTTGGGGACCATTCCGCTCACTAGGCTTTCTGCATAGCATTTTCTTGCCAAGGGAACTGCTATTCTCATGGGAACAGTAGCTGCAAGCTTATTAGGTAAGTTAGTAGTACTTGAGGCCAAGACTCAGGACAGTCTTACCCCATGAAATCATTCATGTTACTTATTGCATCAGTAGTTTTTCTTTTCATTGCTTAGTAACATTCCATTGCATGGATATAGCACAATTTGTTTATCCAGCCATTTGTTGATGGCCATTTGAGACTTTTCCAGTATTTGGCTATTATGAATAAATCTGTTATGAAACTGTGTACAATTTCTTTTTGTGGACATATATTGCTATTTTTCTTGAGTAAATACCTAGAAGTAGAATTTATGGGCCAAATGGTAAGGGAAAATTTAACTTTTTAAGAAGCCATCAAACTCTTCCAAAGTAGTTTTACCATTTTAAATTTCCACAGGCAGCGTATGAGAGTTCCAGGTGCTCCATGTCCTGTCAACGCTTATTTTCAGTCTTTTTACTTTTAGCAATATTAGTGTGTGTGAAGTGAGAGTTCACCTTATTTTTCTGTTTTTTTTAAATTAATTAATTTTTATTTTTGGCTGTGTTACGTCTTCGTTGCTACCCATGGGCTTTCTCTAGTTGCGGTGAACAGGGGCTACTCTTCGTTGTGTTGAGCGGGCTACTCACTATGGTGGCTTCTCTTGTTGTGGACGGAGCATGGGCTCTAGGCACATGAGCTTTAGTAGTTGTGGCACGCTAGCTCAGTAGTTGTGGCTCGCAGGCTCTAGAGTGCAGGCTCAGTAGTTGTGGCACAGGGGCTTAGTTGCTTCGTGGCATGTGGGATCTTCCTGGACCAGGGTTCGAACCCATGTCCCCGACATTGGCAGGCGGATTCTTAACCACTTTGCTACCAGGGAAGCCCTGTTTTGCTCATTTTAAAATTGGGTTGTTTGTCTTATTATTGAGTTGTGTTTATATATTACAAATACAAGTCATTTATCAGATATATGCATCATAAATATTTTCTCCTAACCTCTGGCTTGGTATTTTATTTTCTTAATTGTGTCTTTCGAAGAGCAAAACTTAAAACATTTGATGGAGTCCAGTTTATCATTTTTTAAAAATAGTTTTATAGTTTCTTTATATGTACTGAATCCTTAAGAATTTTTTGCCCATCCCAATGTTGAAAAAAATTTTCTCCTGTGTTTTTTAAAATAGTTTTATTGAGATATAATTTATATGCCATACAATTTGCTGACTGTAGAGTAGAATTCAATGATATTTTAGTATGTTCACAGAGTTGTGCAACCATCACCACAAACTAATTTTAGAATATTTTCCTTCCCCCTAAAAGAAACCCTGTAACCATCAGCAGTCATTCCCTAATCTCAATCCAATCTTATCTCTCATACCTCCCAGTCTAGGCAAACAATAATCTACTTTTGGTCTCTATAGATTTGCATATTCAGAACATTTCATATAAAGGTACTCATAACCTGTGGTCTTTTGTGACTGGCTTATTTCACTTAGCATAATATTTTCACAGTTCATCAATACTGTAGCATATATCAGTACTTTATTCCTCTTTTATTATGGAATAATATTCCATTGTATGGATATAAGCCTATTTTATTTGCGCATTCATCAATTGATGGGTATTTGGGTTGTTCCCACTTTTTGGCTATTGTGAATGCTGCTGCTATATATGAATGTTCATGTACATGTTTTGATATTGGTATATGTTTTCATTTCTCTTGTGTATATATCTAGAAGTAGAATTTCTGGATCAAATGGTATTGAATTTTCAGCACATCTTATGCAGATTTTGTTATATTTATTTTTAAGTATTTCGTGTTTTAAATAGTATAATTGGCATTGTTTCTATAAATTTCAATATAGTGTTGCATTTTTGCAGATATTTTTAGGGGGCAGGGGATCTTTTAATATGATCATATGATTTTCCTTCCTCTCTCTGTAAATATGGTAAATTGCACTGATTACTTTCCAAATGTTAAACCAACCTTTCCCCCCCCCCCCGGGAATAAACCTCATTTGATCATGTTGTATTAGCCTTGGTATATTGCTGGATATGATTTTGTTACTGAACCTACTTGGGTCCACTTGCTCGCATGCAGTAAAGCCAATCTACTGACACCAGGTTGTGGTGAAGGAAAGTGCAGCATTTATCGCAAGGCCAAGCAAGGAGTAAATATAGTGGTCTGGGTTGCTGTAACAGAATGCCATAGACTGGGCGACTAAAATAATAGAAATGTATCTCTCACAGTTCTGGAAGCTGGGAAGTCTGAGATCAGGGTGCCAGTATGGTCGTCAGGTCTGGGGAGGGTCATCTTCCTGGTTTGCAGATGGCTGTCTTCTTGCTGGGTCCTCACATGATGGAGAGAGAGAGATCATCTCTCTTGTCTCTTCTAATAAGAGCACTAATCCCATTCATGAAAACTCTACCCTCATGACCTAAATAACCTCCCAGAGGCCCCACCTCCAAATACCATCACATTGGGGATTTTTAAGCTTCAACATATGAATTCTGGGGAGACACAAGCATGCAGTCCATAGCAGGGTATCACAGTGATCTATTTGCATAATACTTATACCTAGAAATGAAACATGTTGGCAGATGTGTATATAAATGGAGCAAAATGCCTGCCTCTTTTGGAGAATTTTGTCAGGGCCCAAATAACTTGGAAACTTCAACTCTGGGCTGGTTGTCTCAGTATTAATTACAGCCAGAACATGGACATGAGAAGAGTGCCTCACAGACCCATGCATGGATTTGAATGATGTTGTTAACTGAGTAAACTTCATAAAATCCAGGCTTATGAAAGCTTAACTGTTTTCTATAATTTGAGCTTGTAGAAAACTTCCTTAATATTCCACTGCTGCACACACGCAGCTGTTGGCTGGCTGAGGTCTGGCACAGGGTGAGTCAGTATTCAGTTAGGAGTTGAAGTAGCAGCTCTTTCTCAGATTCACACATTCCTTTTGACTTATTGGCAGCAAGATATTATCTGGTTCATAGTCTTGTTACTTGGCAGACACATTTATTTTAGTAAATAGGAATACCTTAAATCTGAATCCTAAAGACAAAGACCTTACTGTCTTCCTTATTCATGACAAAATTACAGCTACAAAAGAGAAGCATGAATTCTGGTATTCAAATGAAGAAAAAGTTCTATTGAGTTATTTTCCCACCCTGGAAAACTTTCTCTCAGAGAATAATTTAATGATGGATGATTCTACGAGGAATGCTACAATGCTGTAAATGTCTGCATGCCAAACTGCTTTCAATGAGTGAATGTTTTCTCTGGAAAATGGAAATTGTGACACAGTCCAGGCAATAGCATACTCCCTGTCTTCTGTAATAAAGGGAAGGTTCACTGACTGGAACTCAGGTGTAATAGAGATAGAAATATCCCTGATTTCCTGGATACAACAAAAGAAGCTACCATTGTCCCCATCTTTTCCTACTATAGTGCATGGTCATAAAAAATGCATATTTATTGAGAGATGTCTTTATTTATTTTCTAAATAAATTTATTTATTTTAGTTATTTATTTTTGTCTGTTGGGTCTTCGTTCCTGCATGTGGGCTTTCTCTAGTTGCGGCGAGCAGGGGCTACTCTTCGTTGCGGTGCACGGGCTTCTCATTGCGGTGGCTTCTCTTGTTGCAGAGCATGGACTCTAGGCGTGTGGGCTTCAGTAGTTGGGGTGCGTGGGCTTAGTTGCTCCGCAGCACGTGGGATCTTCCTGGATCAGGGCTCGAACCTGTGTTCACTGCATTGGCAGGCAGATTCTTAACCACTGTGCCACCAGGGAAGCCCGAGAGAGACGTCTTTAAAATGTGTAGGGAGTTACAGCCCTCACAGTGAACATGTGTGAATATGTTTCCTTTGCTGGTCTTCAGTTATCTTTCTTGAACATGAGCTTTTCCCCTGGCTGAGTATCATCCACTATCTGAAGATGGATATTTTCCCTTCAGTATAGACACTGATGCAAGCCAACTATTTTGGATATACTCAAAATTCTTAAAAAAGGATTGTCAAGGGTAATTTTAATGAATCTGGCTATTGCCTTCAGCACTGTGACAGAGACTACTGGAACTCACTGATATCTGCATGCTCCTCTGTATCTCCCAGGCGCCTTGTGACTACCTTGGACCTATGAGTAGGTCTGGCCAATGGAATGTAAGCAGAGATGGGTGCCCCTTCCAGGCTGAAATAATAAAGTGCCTCATGTACCTTCCCACACACTGTGTTCTCCTCCATAGTGGGAGTAGAGGCCAAAGGTTAATGATGGATGGATGATGGTAGAGTCAGAAGATGGAGGATTCTGTACCCCAGAGCCACATTTTGGAGGAGAGCTTCCATAGAGAGCTCCCTAACTTATATCAGACTATGACATGAGTAAGAAATAAACCTTTACTAAGATTTATTGTGTTGTGAAATTTTAGGGATGATTTATTACTGCTGCTAGCATTTCTTATTCCTTTCGATGCCAGCTTCTCATCTAAACTGTCACTCCCGGGTAAACTCAATACTCCCTCCACGTTTCCTCAAGATGAAATACAAGTTCTTGAATGCAGTCCTGGAAGTAAACATGTAATTGTCAAAGATCTGATATCAAGCTTTTTTGTTCATCTTTCTCATAACTTTGGTAAAAGGATTTATCCTGCTAAAAAGTGATCTTTAAGATATTTTATGTACTATTTTGGGAATATACTATGATAACATTTGCTGATTCTTGATTTATACAATTAAGTTAAACATATCAATTTCATTGTGTTCTGAAATTAGTACTATGACTTTCAGATGTCTCTTAGATACCTTTGAGAAGCCTTGTATTCTTCCCAGGGTGGAAGGCATATAATAACTAGATGGCCTTGAAATGTAACATAGTGATATTTTTTCTGTTCATCCACTTATTCATTCAACAAAAATGTATTGACCACCAACTATTATGCAGGAACTGTGCTGTCCAACTTAGCAGCCTCTAACGATGTGTGGACATTTTTTAAAATTTAAGTTTAAATTACTCTAAATAAAATAAATTAAATTAAAAATTCAGTTCTTTAGTAATATCTACCACATTTCAAGTGTTTGATAGCTATATGTAGCTAGCAGCTATCTTACTGGACAACACAGAGGAACATTACCATCATCCAGAAAGTTTCACTGGACAGCATTCATCTAGAAAAAAGATGGATACAATATTCATAATTTCTCTTTAATGTAATCATTGTTTCCATCAAAATTAATAAAATATGCTTTAGGCTGCCAGAGAAGTCAGGAAATCTGTGTATAGGAGACAACATTTGAACTTATTCTTAAAAGATGAGAAGGAATTTGCTATATTCCAATAAGAGAGAACAGCAGATACAAAGTCAAAGAAGCATAAATGGGCTAATAAGGCAGGGTGAGAAGTTCAATGTGACTGGAGAGAAATATATGTAAGAGAAAAAAGCAGAGATGAGGTTGGGTGTGGCAAGAGCAGGCAAAGTAGAGACGGGTACAGTAGAGAGTTTGGATTTCATCTTTTGGTGATGGGAAACCAACAATATCTTTTAAGCAGGAGAATAATAACATCAGACTGGCATTGTATGAAGGTCACTTGCTGGTAGTATTGATGATGAAAGATCAGATTGGAGGCTATGGGTCCCAGCAGGTCAAGACAAAAGCAGTAGTAGTTGAATTGAAAAGGAAAGCCTCAATTTTAGAGATATTTCTATATTAGAATTATAAAGTTAGAATGTACATAATTTAGACCAACTTTTTCTGCTTAATCAAGTGGAGTGTCGGAAGGAGCCAAGTGAAAGGAGAAGTAAGACTGTGTGTTACATATGGGTGTATGCCTCAGTATCTACTCACAGAGAACAAACAAGCATAGATTTTGGCACACTTATCTATGCTATGACACTCAGGCTGTGCTCTTGAGAAAGTGGTGTGTACATAAGTTCATTCAGAGAAATTCTTCTCCCTAACATTTGGACATTTTGAAGTTACAAGAAGGCCACTCTTTCCTAGGAAGTCTATTTCATTAAAGGGACATTTTTGATGTTACCTCTGTGTTGAGAATTTTTACTTTTTTTTTTTTTTTTTTTTTTTTTTTTGTGGTACGCGGGCTTCTCACTGCTGTGGCCTCTCCCGTTGTGGAGCACAGGCTTTGGACGCAGAGGCTCAGCGGCCATGGCTCACGGGCCCAGCCGCTCCGTGGCATGCAGGATCTTCCTGGACCGGGGCACGAACCCGTGTCCCCTGCATTGGCAGGCGGACTCTCAACCACTGTGCCACCAGGGAAGCCCTAGAATTATTACCTTTTAATGCATTTATTTTGTCATCTAAACTTTCCATACTGTACTGTGAGTTATTTTAACACACGGCACATCTATCTATGTTGAGGGATGATGCTATGAATAGTAACAGGTGAGGTGTTTGGAATTTACGTAAGCATGAGCCTTACAAAAATGTCTTCTAAGGCTGAGGGGTGCTGGTTGGTGAAGAGCTTTTGGGAGCAGATGACCGCTTATAAGAGCCTTGTTCCCCAATTCTGATGAGATTTCAGATTCACTTTTCAGTCTATCTAAGTAAAATTTCAGGTTGCTTATGGTTTCTCAGAGAAGAGCAGGAAGAGTTAACACTGGAGTCAGTTGGTCAGCTTAACCAGAGGCTCCACTTCCCTTTGTCATTTGATCGCTGAGCCTGGTTTCCTCCTCTACTGGGTAAACATCCTTTTCTTATCCCTGTTTTTCCTCCAAGTCAGCACTTTCCTAATGATTTCCTGTTTCTGAGCAAAATCTTACTGAGATCAAATATGAAATCAAGCAGGAAGAATTAGTAAGGCCTGTCATGGCAAGAGATTTTGAAGTCCCAGAATATGTCTGGGTTATGGGAAGTTCAGGTAGAAGAAGGTGGAATGTCCTCAGCCTGCTATCCATTCCCTCCCCACAGGACCGTCTGCAGTGACAGGAGACTGTTAGGGATGAAAAGGTCTCCATGAAAGTTTCTATATACAGCCATGTGGAAAAACAGCACGTAAGCCCCTCTTCCAAAATGGAGGAGGATTAAGATCAGAAATAAACATTTCTCATTTCAGAATGTCAGGCAGCTCCTAATTAGTATAGCGATATTCTCCACTACTGAAGGCTAAAAATGCTTCAAAGTAAACACATATCTGTTGCCTCCTTCATGCTGCTGTAAATTTTCTTGAGCCACTAACAATTTTGTTAGGGGAAGAGTCTTCTCTTAAGTGAGCATAGATTTGATAGCTTCTTTTCCTTATATGCAGAATAAATCTTCTTTTTGTTCTGTTTTGTTTTGAATGCTTTTGTTACATTGTTTCTATTATAATGTCATAAACTAGTGTCTAGTAGGAAAACTGATAATGGATTCAAATTATTTGTTGATGTAAAATGTTAAGCAGTAAGTTTACTAATCCTTTCTTTTTTTAATTTAATTTTTTTAACATCTTTATTGGAGTATAATTGCTTTACATTGTTGTGTTAGTTGCTGCTGTATAACAAAGTGAATCAGCAATATGTATACATATATCCCCATATCCCCTCCCTCTTGCGTCTCCCTCCCACCCTCCCTATCTCACCCCTCTAGGTGGTCACAAAGCACCGAGCTGATCTCCCTGTGCTATGAGGCTGCTTCCCACTAGCTATCTATTTTACATTTGGTAGTGTATATATGTCAATGCCACTCTCTCACTTCATCCCAGCTTCCCCTTCCCCCTCTGCGTGTCCTCAAGTGCATTCTCTACAACTGGGTCTTTATTCCTGTCCTGCCCTTAGGTTCATCAGTAGCATTTTTTTCCCTATTAGATTCCATATATATGTGTTAGCATATGGTATTGTTTTCCTCTTTCTGACTTACTTCACTCTGTATGACAGACTCTAGGTCCATCCCCCTCACTACAAATAACTCAATTTCGTTTCTTTTTATGGCTGAGTAATATTCCACTGTATATATGTGCCACATCTTCTTTATCCATTCATCTGTCAATGGACACTTAGGTTGCTTCCATGACCTGGCTATTGCAAATAGTGCTGCAGTGAACATTAGGGTGCATGTGTCTTTTTGAATTATGGTTTTCTCTGGGTATATGCCCAGTAGTGGGATTGCTGGGTCGTATGGTAGTTCTACTTTTAGTTTTTTAAGGAAACTCCATAGTGTTCTCCATAGTGGCTGTATCAATTTACATCCCCACCAACAGTGCAAGAGGGTTCCCTTTTCTCCACAGCCTCTCCAGCATTTGTTGTTTGTAGATTTTCTGGTGATGCCCATTCTAACTGGTGTGAGGTGATACCTCACTGTAGTTTTGATTTGCATTTCTCTCATAATTAGTAATGTTGAGCAGATTTTCATGTGCTTCTTGGCCATCTGTATGTCTTCTTTGGAGAAATGTCTATTTAGGTCTTCTGCCCATTTTTGGATTGGGTTGTTTGGTTTTTTTAATATTGAGCTGCATGAGTTGTTTATATATTTTGGAGATTAATCCTTTGTCCATTGATTCGTTTGCAAATACTTTTTCCCATTCTGAGGGTTGTCTTTTCATCTTGTTTGTAGTTTCCTTTGCTTTGCAAGAGCTTTTAAGTTTCATTAGGTCCCATTTGTTTATTTTTGTTTTTATTTCCATTACTCGAGGAGGTGGATCAAAACAGATCTTGCTGTGATTTATGTCAAAGTGCGTTCTTCCTATGTTTTCCTCTAAGAGTTTGATAGTTTCTGGCCTTACATTTAGGTCTCTAATCCATTTTGAGTTTATTTTTGTGTATGGTGTTAGGGAGTATTCTAATTTCATTCTTTTCCATATAACTGTCCAGTTTTCCCAGCACCACTTGTTGAAGAGACTGTCTTTTCTCCATTGTATATCCTTGCCTCCTTTGTCATAGATTAGTTGACCATAGGTGCGTGGGCTTATCTCTGGGCTTTCTATCCTGTTCCATTGATCTATATTTTCATTTTTGTGCCAGTACCATATTGTCTAGATTACTGTAGCTTTGTATAGTACAGTCTGAAGTCTGGGAGTCTGATTCCTCCAGCTCCATTTTTTTCACTCAAGACTGCTTTGGCTATTCGCGGTCTTTTGTGTCTCCATACAAATTTTAAGATTTTTTCTTCTAGTTCCGTAAAAAATGCAATTGGTAATTTGATAGGGATTGCATTGAATCTGTGGATTGCTTTGGGTAGTATAGTCATTTCCACAATATTGATTCTTTCGATCCAAGAACATGGAATATCTCTCCATCTGTTGGTATCATCTTTAATTTCTTTCAACAGTGTCTTATAGTTTTCTGCATACAGGTGTTTTGTCTCCCAAGGTAGGTTTATTCCTAGGTATTTTATTCTTTTTGTTGCAATGGTAAATGGGAGTGTTTCTTTAATTTCTCTTTCAGATTTTTCATCATTAGTGTATAGGAATGCAAGAGATTTCTGTGCATTAATTTTGTATCCTGCAACTTTGCCAAATTCATTGATGAGCTCTAGTAGTTTTCTGGTGGCACCTTTAGGATTCTCTATCTATAGTATCGTATCATCTGCAAGAGTGACAGTTTTACTTCTTCTTTTCCAATTTGTATTCCTTTTATTTCTTTTTCTTCTCTGATTGCCGTGGCTTGGACTTCCAAAACTACGTTGGATAATAGTGGTAAGAGTGGACATTCTTCTCTTTTTCTTGATCTTAGAGGAAATGCTTTCATTTTTTCACCATTGAGAATGATGTTTGCTGTGGGTTTGTCATATATCACCTTTATTATGTTGAGGTAGGTTCCCTCTATGCCCACTTTCTGGAGAGTTTTTATCATAAATTGGTGTTGAATTTTGTCAAAAGCTTTTCTTGCATCTATTGAGATGATCATATGGTTTTTCTTCTTCAATTTGTTACTATGGTATATCACATTGATTGATTTGTGTATATTGAAGAATCCTTGCATCCCTGGGATAAATCCCTCTTGATCATGGTGTATGATCCTTTTAATGTGCTGTTGGATTCTGTTTGCTAGTATTTTGTTGAGGATTTTTGCATCTATATTCATCAGTGATATTGGTCTGTAATTTTTTTTTTTTTGTAGTATCTTTGTCCTGTTTTGGCATCAGGGTGATGGTGGCCTCATAGAATGAGTTTGGGAGTGTTCCTTCCTCCGCAATTTTTTGGAAGAGTTTGAGTAGGATGGGTGTTAGCTCTTCTCTAAATGTTTGATAGAAGTCACCTGTGAAACCATCTGGTCCTGTACTTTTGTTTGTTAGAAGATTTTTAATCACAGTTTCAATTTCATTACTTGTGATTGGTTTGTTCATATTTTCTATTTCTTCCTGGTTCAGCCTCGGCAGGTTGTGCGTTTCTAAGAATTTGTCCATTTCTTCCAGGTTGTCCATTTTAATGGCATAGAGCTGCTTGTAGTATTCTCTTAGGATGCTTTTTATTTCTGCAGTGTCTGTTGTAACTTCTCCTTTTTCATTTCTAATTTTATTGATTTGAGTCTTCTCCCTCTTTTTCTTTATGAGTCTGGCTAATGGTTTATCAATTTTGCTTATCTTCTCAAAGAACCAGCTTTTAGTGTTATTGATCTTTGCAATTGTTTTCTTTGTTTCTATATCATTTTTTTCTGCTCTGATTTTATGATTTCTTTCCTTCTGCTAACTTTGGGTTTCATTTGTTCTTCTTTCTCTAGTTCCTTTAGGTGTAAGGTTAGATTGTTTATTTGAGATTTTTCTTGTTTCTTGAGGTAGGCTTGTATAGCTGTAAACTTCCCTCTTAGAACTGCTTTTGCTGCATCCCATAGGTTTTGGATCGTCGTGTTTTCATTGTCATTTGTCTCTAGGTATTTTTGATTTCCTCTTTGATTTCTTCACTGATCTCTTGGTTATTTAGTAACGTATTGTTTAGCCTCCACGTGTTTGTGCTTTTTACGTTTTTTTCCTCATAATTGATTTCTAATCTTATAGTGTTGTGGTCAGAAAATATGCTTGATATGATTTCAATTTTCTTAAATTTACTGAGACTCGATTTGTGACCCAAGATGTGATGTATCCTGGAGAATATTCAGTGCACACTTGAGAAGAAAGTGTAATCTGCTGTTTTTGGATGGAATGTCCTATAAATATCAATTAAATCTATCTGGTCTATTGTGTCATTTAAGTCTTGTGTTTCCTTATTAGTTTTCTGTTTGGATGATCTCTCCATTGGTGTATGTGAGGCATTAAAGTCCCCCACTATTTTTGTGTTACCGTCGATTTCCTCTTTTAGAGCTGTTAGCAGTTGCCTTATGTATTGAGGTGCTCTTATGTTGGGTGCATATATATTTATAATTGTTATATCTTCCTCTTGGATTGATCCCTTGATCATTATGTAGTGTCCTTCCTTGTCTCTTGTAACATTCTTTATTTTAAAGTCTATTTTTTTGTGATATGAGTATTGCTACTCCAGCTTTCTTTTGATTTCCATTTGAATGGAATATCTTTTTCCATCCTCCCACTTTCACTCTGTATGTGTCCCTAGGTCTGAAGTGGGTCTCTTGTAGACAGCATATATATGGGTCTTGTTTTTGTATCCATTCAGCAAGCATGTGTCTTTTGGTTGGAGCATTTAATCCATTCACATTTAAAGTAATTATCAATATTTATGTTCCTATGACCATTTTCTTAATTGTTTTGGGTTTGTTTTTTAAGTCCTTTTCTTCTCTTTGCTTCCCACTTAGAGAAGTTCCTTTAGCATTTCTTGTAGAGCTGGTTTGGTGGGGCTGAATTCGCTTAGCTTTTGCTTGTCTGTAAAGCTTTTGATTTCTCCATCGAATCTGAATGAGATCCTTGCTGGGTAGAGTAATCTTAGTTGTAAGTTCTTCGCTTTCATCACTTTACGTCTATCCTGCCACTCCCTTCTGGCTTGTAGAGTTTCTGCTGAGAAATCAGCTGTTATCTTTATGGGAGTTCCCTTGTATTTTATTTGTCATTTTTCCCTTGCTGCTTTCAATAATTTTTCTTTGTCTTTAATTTTTGCCAATTTGATTACTATGTGTCTCAGCATGTTTCTCCTTGGGGTTATCCTGTATGGAACTCTCTGTGTTTCGTGGACTTGGTGGCTATTTCCTTTCCCATATTAGTGAAGTTTTTGACTACAATCTCCTCAAATATTTTCTCAGGTCCTTTCTCTCTCTCTTCTCCTTCTGGGACCCCTATAATGCGAATGTTGTTGCACTTAATGTTGTCCCAGAGGTCTCTTAGGCTGTCTTCATTTCTTTTCATTCTCTTTTCTTTATTCTGTTCCACAGCAGTGAATTTCACCATTCTGTCTTCCAGGTCACTTATCCGTTCTTCTGCCTCAGTTATTCTGCTATTGATTCCTTCTAGTGTAGTTTTCCTTTCGGTTATTTTATTGTTCATCTCTGTTTGTTTGTTCTTTAATTCTTCTAGGTCTTTGTTAAGCATTTCTTGCATCTTCTCAATCTTTGTCCCCATTCTTTTTCCGAGGTCCTGGGTCATCTTCACTATCATTATTCTGAATTCTTTTTCTGTAAGGTTGCCTATCTCCACTTCATTTAGTTGTTTTTCTGGGGTTTTATCTTGTTCCTTCATTTGGTACATAGCCCTCTGCCTTTTCATCTTGTCTATCTTTCTGTGAATGTGGTTTTTGTTCCACAGGCTGCAGGATTGTAGTTTTTCTTGCTTCTTCTGTCTGCCCTCTGGTGGATGAGTCTATCTAAGAGGCTTGTGAGTTTCCTGATGGCAGATGGTATTTTAAATTCTGTTTGTGAATTAACTCGTGTTGTCTTCATAAAAAGCTCTGTAAGGTACATGCGATTGCTCTCCATATTTTTAGAAGAGGAGGTTAGGACACAGAGTACTTAAGTAGCTTGTTAAGTTCCTTATCTAGTGCCTCAGTTAACTTCTGCTGCTAAAACAAAATACCATAGATTGGGTGGCTTAAACAACAGATATCTATTTCTCATTTAGTTCTGAAGCTAGCAAGTCCAAGACTGGGGTGTTGGCAGATTTGGTGTCTGGTGAGGACCTGCTTCCTAGTTTGCAGACAGCTGTGTTCTCCTTGTGTTTTCTCACATGAGGGAGGAAGGGAGGAAGGGAGGGAGGGAGAGGAGCACCCTCCCTGGTCTCTTCTTTTTTTTTTTTTTTTTTTTAAAGAAGATGTTGGGGGTAGTAGTTTATTAATTAATTTATTTATTTTTGCTGTGTTGGGTCTTCGTTTCTGTGTGAGGGCTTTCTCTAGTTGTGGCAAGTGGGGGCCACTCTTCATCGCGGTGCGCGGGCCTCTCACTATCGCGGCCTCTCTTGTTGCAGAGCACAGGCTCCAGACGCGCAGGCTCAGTAGTTGTGGCTCACAGGCCTAGTTGCTCCACGGCACGTGGGATCCTCCCAGACCAGGGCTCGAACCTGTGTCCCCTGCATTAGCAGGCAGATTCTTAACCACTGCGCCACCAGGGAAGCCCGTGGTCTCTTCTTAAAAGGACACTTATCCCATCATAAAGGCTCTATCCTCATTCATGATCTAATTATCTCCCCAATGCCTCACCTCCAAATACCATCACACTGGGGATTACAGGGGATTAGTTCCAAAATATAAATTTTGGGAGGACGTGCACTTAGCAAATGGCAACAGCAAGACTGAAGCAGACAGTTTAATTCCAAACCCCTTACAGGCTTGCCTTCTATACTCACTGTCTCCTGAGCAAAATCCTATCCTCTGGGGGGGGGGTCTTGTTCTATGGTTTATACCCCACTTTTCTGGATTTTGAATTATCCCTTCTCCTCTGGCCTTCTTCCCACATAACATGACTCTTCTAACTTCTGCCTGACCTCAAGCTTGTTACTTAAAGAGCAGCCCATTCCTGCTGCCGCTATGGCTTCTCCTCTTTCTCTAGAACTGCTCCCACCTGGTCAGTAATGACCCTGTTGATATCTTTATAGATTTGCTGCTATTGACACCTCTCTTCTTGAAAATTCTGCCTTGCTTCCTTTCTCTGATATCTCTTCCTGTGAGGTTTGTCTTCCCCCTGGATACTCTATCTGACTCTGGTTGGTTTCTAGCCAGCTCTCTTGCTGTGCCTTAATATAGGTGTAACCCTGGATCCCATCCTGAGATTCTTCTCAGGGCAATTCTCTCCCTTCATAGTCCTGTTCTTTCCTGGGCCTTCAATTACTGCAGCTATGGGGACTCTGTATTCAGACAGCTGCACTGAAACCCATAGATCTTTGCCTAATGGTCTGTTCCATCACGACATCCCTCAGGCAACCTAAACTCAGCGTTTCCAACACTGAGCACATCATGTCTCCGTAAAAGCCTGTTCTTGACATAATCCCCATTGGGAGAAAACTGTTCTTTCTCTCAACCCCCATTAATCATTCCCCAAATCCTATTGTTTCTGCCTCTTAAACTAGTGAAATTTTGGGGTCTCCAAATCTTTTTACACTCTTAAAAATCATTGAGGAGCTCCCAAAGCTGCTATGTATATATGCTGTATTTAGAGATATTTTCTGTATTAGAAATTAAAACTAAGAAATTTCAAAATATTTATTTAAAATAACAGTAGATTCATCACATATTAACATGAATAAAATATTTTTATGAAAATAACTCCATTTTTCAAAACAAATAAAAAATTAATGAGAAGAGTTACATTGTTTTAAATTTTTACAAAGCTCTTTAATGTCTGGCATAATGGAAGACAGCTGGATTCTCATATATGCTTCTGTATTCAGTCTGTTGCAATATATTATTTTGGTTGAAGTATATGGGAAAATATAGCTTCACACTGATAAGCAGTTGGACAAGTGAGGGGTGTTTTAATAGCTTTTTCGGATAATTGTAAATAATTTTCTTTGATACTACACCTAAGCACAAGTATTAATTTCTTAAAGGTTAGCTGCAGTGTGGATTCTGAAAACTTATAGTGAACTTTTTGCTCTGTTTTATGAAAATCTATTGGTTATTTTACACTTTGGATGGACCTTTCACCCATCCATCATTTTGTGACATTATACACTGGGCTTTTGATAATATTGCTTCACTGAGTTATGCACGTCTTTCAAATGTTGACACATTTCCTGCTACAATATCAAATAATCACATTTGATGTTATCATCTTTGTATTAGTTTCTGAGGGCTGCAGTAACAAAGTACTGCAGACTGGAGGCTTAACAGACATTTCTTGGTTTGTTGCTGCATTGCTTTAATCTCTACCTCCATCTTCACATGGCCTCCTTTCATGTATGTGTCTGTGTCTATTTATCCAAATCTCTTTTTACTTAAGGACACCAGTCATTAGATTTAGTGCATATCTTAATCCACTATAACCTCCTCTTAACTTAATGACATCTGCAAGAGCTCTCTTTCCAAATAAGGTCACATTCACATGTACCAGGAGTTAGAACTTCAACGTGTCTTCTTGGTGGGGGGGGGACACAATTCAACCCAAAGCAACCACCTCATCAGAAAAATCTTTAAGAAGTGGGAAGCTGTCACATTCACAGTCATTGAAACAAGCTTTCCAAAATTCTAATTTTTGCTTGAAAACTCAAATTTCACCATCAGCAACAATTACACCTAGGTACAAATACTACAACAGAAACAAGGAACAGTTGTTTTCTCTGAAGTGGCATGTTCACATTGCTCATTTTCAAGAAAATGTCTCCCAAATTCTCAAGTCTGAATAGCTTGAGTTAGTCTTTTTTTTTTTTAGATGAAAATGGTGTCCCACGAAAAAAGTGGTCAGTCTGACTCCCAACTCCCTTGTGAAAGTATTTTTCTTCGATACAACCATTATATTTCTCTCTTCAACTGAAGTGCTTTAGGTATCTTTCCTTTTGCATCATACAGAGTATTAATTAAAAAGGGGTGTACTCAAAGATTAAGAGTTAATGAAATTGATAATTTTTATTGCTTCATCAAGGATACTTAAAGGGGAAATTGACTTGTTTTTCTCTGTGAGTGCATGGTGGTGAAGAATGCAGGACTCAGTGTAATTCAGTGCCTTCTTGATTGTGCTAAGACATCAGACGTTTTACCCATCGTCGTGCTTTTGTATTATCAGTGCAAACATCAATACAGTGAAAAAGCCAAATATTGCCTTAATATTATTGTGAAAACAGTTTTGACCTCACAGCCCCCCTGAAAGGGCTTTAAGGACCGCTACTGGTCTGTGGACCATACTCTGGAAGCACAGTCCTGGACAGCTCTCCCCGAATCTGTCTCTGCCTTAGAGACCATCAGTTCTTAGGAGGACTATCACAATAACCATAACTAGTGCCTGTCTCTAGAGTTCTCCTCCACATGGCAGCCAGTAAACTCTTAGAGAGGCATATGTCATTGGGACATTCTTCTGTTTCAAACCCTTCAGTGGTTCCCATGGATTTTAAGTTCAAATTCCTTAGCATACCATGGCATAGGAGGTCATCTCTGATCTAACAATGACTTACCTTTACACCTCTTCTCCAGCTGCATTTCCACATGCTATTCAATCCAGCCCCACTGGTTATTTTAATCCATCATGCTGTTCCCCAGCCTGGAATGGCCTGCTCTCCTCACCTCTTACCAGGCTGTCTTACTCCTTAAAAGTCACCTTCTGTCACCTTTTCCAGGAAGCTTTCCTTGACTACCTTTTTGGATTAGCAGGTTTTTCGCCTCTATGTTTCCATGCCATCATATACTTATTCCATCATAGCATTTCTTTTTTCTTTCTTTTTATTTTTTTTAGCTCAAACATGCTTTTAAACTTTGATTTAATGATAACATTCCTTGCCTGATTTGGAAAGTCTCTTTTTAGGATAATTTGGATGACAGTCCGAGGAAGATTACATGAATTCCCTTTTTTTTCCTTTTTCTTTTTTTTTTTTTAACACCTTTATTGGAGTATAATTGCTTTACAATGGTGTGTTAGTTTCTGCTTTAAAACAAAGTGAATCAGTTATACATATACATATGTTCCCATATCTCTTCCTTCTTTCATCTCCCTCCCTCCCACCCTCCCTATCCCACCCCTCTAGCTGGTCACAAAGCACTGAGCTGACCTCCCTGTACTATGTGGCTGATTCCCACTAGCTATCTATTTTACGTTTGGTAGTGTATATATGTCCATGCCACTCTCTCACTTTGTCACAGCTTACTCTTCCCCCTCTCCATATCCTCAAGTCCATTCTCTAGTAGGTCTGTGTCTTTAATCCCGCCTTACTCGTAGGTTCTTCATGACTTTTTTTCCCCTTAGATTCCATATATATGTGTTAGCATACTGTATTTGTTTTTCTCTTTCTGACTTACTTCATTCTGTAAGACAGACTCTAGCTCCATCCACCTCACTACAAATATCTCAGTTTCATTTCTTTTTATGGCTGAGTAATATTCCATTGTATATATGTGCCACATCTTCTTTATCCATTCATTCACTGATGGACACTTAGGATGATTCCATGTCCTGGCTATCGTAAATAGAGCTGCAATGAACATTTTGGTACATGACTATTTTTGAATTATGGTTTTCTCAGGGTATATGTCCAGTAGTGGGATTGCTGGGTCTTATGGTAGTTCTCTTTTTAGTTTTTTAACGAACCTCCATACTGTTCTCCATAGTGGCTGTATCAATTTACATTCCCACCAACAGTGCAAGAGTGTTCCCTTTTCTCCACAGCCTCTCCAGCATTTATTGTTTCTAGATTTTTTGATGATGGCCATTCTGACTGGTGTAAGATGATATTTCATTGTAGTTTTGATTTGCATTTCTCTAATGATTAATGATGTTGAGCATTCTTTCATGTGTTTGTTGGCAATCTGTATATCTTCTTTGGAGAAATGTCTATTTAGGTCTTCTGCCCATTTTTGGATTGGGTTGTTTGTTTTTTTGTTATTGAGCTTCATGAGCTGCTTGTATATTTTGGAGATTAATCCTTTGTCAGTTGCTTCATTTGCAAATATTTTCTCCCATTCTGAGGGTTGTCTTTTGGTCTTGTGTATGCTTTCCTTTGCTGTGCAAAAGCTTTGAAGTTTCATTAGGTTCCATTTGTTTATTTTTGTTTTTATTTCCATTTCTCTAGGAGGTAGGTCAAAAAGGATCTTGCTGTGATTTATGTCATAGAGTGTTCTATGTTTTCCTTTCAGAGTTTGATAGTGTCTGGCCTTACATTTAGGTCTTTAATCCATTTTGAGTTTATTTTTGTGTATGGTGTTAGGGAATGCTCTAATTTCATACGTTTACAGGTACCTGTCCAGTTTTCCCAGCACCACTTATTGAAGAGGCTGTCTTTTCTCCACTGTATATTCTTGCCTCTTTTATCAAAGATAAGGTGACCATATGTGTGTGGGTATATCTCTGGGCTTTCTATCTTGTTCCATTGATATATATTTCTGTTTTTGTGCCGGTACCATACTCTCTTGATTACTGTAGCTTTGTAATATAGTCTGAAGTCAGGGAGCCTGATTCCTCCAGCTCCATTTTTCGTTCTCAAGATTGCTTTGGCTACTCAGGGTCTTTTGTGTTTCCATACAAATTGTGAACTTTTTTGTTCTAGTTCTGTGAAAAATGCCAGTGGTAGTTTGATAGGGATTGCATTGAATCTGTAGATTGCTTTGGGTAGTAGAGTCATTTTCACATTGTTGATTCTTCCAATCCAAGAACATGGTACATCTCTCCATCTATTTGTATCATCTTTAATTTCTTTCATCAGTGTCTTATAATTTTCTGCATACAGGCTTTTTGTCTCCTTACTTAGGTTTATTCCTAGGTATTTTATTCTTTTTGTTGCAGTGGTAAATGGGAGGGTTTTCTTAATTTCACTTTCAGATTTTTCATCATTAGTGTATAAGAATGCCAGAGATTTCTGTGCATTAATTTTGTATCCTGCTACTTTACCAAATTCATTGATTAGCTCTAGTAGTTTTCTGGTAGCATCTTTAGGATTCTCTATGTAGGGTATCATGTCATCTGCAAACAGTGACAGCTTTACTTCTTCTTTTCTGATTTGGATTCCTTTTATTTCTTTTTCTTCTCTGATTGCTGTGGCTAAAACTTCCAAAACTATGTTGAATAATGGTGGTGAGAGTGGGCAACCTTGTCTTGTTCCTGATCTTACTGGAAATGCTTTCAGTTTTTCACCATTGAGGACGATGTTGGCTGTGGGTTTGTCATATATGGCCTTTATTATGTTGAGGAAAGTTCCCTCTATGTCTACTTTCTGCAGGGTTTTTATCATAAATGGGTGTTGAATATTGTTGAAAGCTTTCTCTGCATCTGCTGAGATGATCATATGGTTTTTCTCCTTCAGTTTGTTAATATGGTGTATCATGTTGATTAATTTGTGTATACTGAAGAATCCTTGCATTCCTGGAATAAACCCCACTTGATCATGGTGTATGATCCTTTTAATGTGCTGTTGGATTCTGTTTGCTGGTATTTTGTTGAGGATTTCTGCATCAATGTTCATCAGTGATATTGGCCTGTAGTTTTCTTTCTTTGTGACATCCTTTTCTGGTTTTGATATCAGGGTGATGGTGGCCTCATAGAATGAGTTTGGGAGTGTTCCTCCCTCTGCTATATTTTGGAAGAGTTTGAGAAGGATAGGTGTTACCTCTTCTCTAAATGTTTGATAGAATTCCCCTGTGAAGCCATCTGGTCCTGGGCTTTTGTTTGTGGAAGATTTTTAATCACATTTTCCATTTCAGTGTTTGTGATTGGTCTGTTCATATTTTCTATTTCTTCCTGGTTCAGTCTCGGAAGGTTGTGCATTTCTAAGAATTTGTCCATTTCTTCCAGGTTGTCCATTTTATTGGCATCGAGTTGCTTGTAGTAATCTCTCATGATCCTTTGTATTTCTGCAGTGTCAGTTGTTACTTCCCCCTTTTCATTTCTAATTCTATTGATTTGATTCTTCTCCCTTTTTTTCTTGATGAGTCTGGCTAATGGTTTATGAATTTTATCTTCTCAAAGAACCAGCTTTTAGGTTTATTGATCTTTGCTATCATTTCCGTCATTTCTTTTTCATTTATTTCTGATCTGATCTTTATGATTTCTTTCCTTTTGCTAACTTTGGGGGTTTTTTGTTCTTCTTTCTCTAATTGCTTTAGGTGCAGGGTCAGGTTGTTTACTCGAGATGTTTCCTGTTTCTTAAGGTAGGATTGTATTGCTATAAACTTCCCTCTTAGAACTGCTTTTGTTGCATCCTATAGATTTTGGGTCATCGTGTCTCCATTGTCATTTGTTTCTAGGTATTTTTTGATTTCCTCTTTGATTTCTTCAGTGATCACTTCGTTATTAAGTAGTGTATTGTTTAGCCTCCATGTGTTTGTATTTTTTACAGATCTTTTCCTGTAGTTGATATCTAGTCTCATAGCATTGTTGTCGGAAAAGATACTTTATACGATTTCAATTTTCTTAAATTTACCAAGGCTTGATTTGTGACCCAAGATATGATCTATCTTGGAGAATGTTCCATGAGCACTTGAGAAAAATGTGTATTGTGTTGTTTTTGGATGGAATATCTTATAAATATCAAGTAAGTCCATCTTGTTTAATGTGTCATTTAAAGCTTCTGTTTCCTTATTTATTTTCATTTTGGATGATCTGTCCATTGGTGAAAGTGGGGTGTTAAAGTCCCCCACTATGATTGTGCTAGTTTCGATTTCCCCTTTTATGGGTCTTAGTATTTGCCTTATGTATTGATGTGCTCCTATTTTGGGTGCATAAATATTTACACTTGTTATATCTTCTTCTTGGATCGATCCCTTGATCATTATGTAGTGTCCTTCTTTGTCTCTTGTAATAGTCTTTATTTTAAAGTCTATTTTTTCTGATATGAGAATTGCTACTCCAGCTTTCTTTTAATTTACATTTGCATGGAATATCTTTTTCTATCCCCTCACTTTCAGTCTGTATGTGTCCCTAGGTCTGAAGTGTGTCTCTTGTAGACAGCATATATACGGGTCTTGTTTCTGTATCCATTCAGCCAGTCTGTGTTTGTTGGTGGGAGCATTTAATCCATTTACATGTAAGGTACTTATCGATATGTATGTTCCTATTCCCATTTTCTTAATTTTTTTGTGTTTGTTATTGTAGGTCTTTTCCTTCTCTCGTGTTTCTTGCCTAGAGAAGTTCCTTTAGCATTTGTTGTAAAGCTGGTTTGGTGGTGCTGAACTCTCTCAGCTTTTGCTTGTCTGTAAACCTTTTAATTTCTCCATGAAATCTGAATGAGATTCTTGCTGGGTAGAGCAATCTTGTTTGTAGGTTTTTCTCCTTCATCACTTTAAATATGTCCTGCCACTCCTTTCTGGCCTGCAGAGTTTCTGTTGAAAGATCAGCTGTTAACCTTATGGGGATTCCCTTGTATGTTATTTGTTGTTTTTCCCTTGCTGCTTTAATATGTTTTCTTTGTATTTAATTTTTGATAGTTTAATTAATATGTGTCTTGGCGTGTTTCTCCTTGGATTTATCCTGTATGGGACTCTCTATGCTTCCTGGAGTTGATTAACTATTTCCTTTCCCATATTAGGTAAGTTTTCCACTACAATCTCTTCAAATATTTTCTCAGTCCCTTTCTTTTTCTCTTCTTCTTCTGAGACCCCTATAATTCGAATGTTGGTGCATTTAATGTTGTCCCAGAGGTCTCTGACACTGTCCTCAGTTATTTTCATTCTTTTTTCTTTATTCTGCTCTGCAGTAGCTATTTCCACTATATTATCTTCCCGGTCACTTATCCGTTCTTCTGCCTCAGTTATTGATCCCTTCTAGAGTGGTTTTTTTTTTTTTTTTTTTTTTTTTTTTGCGGTACACGGGCCTCTCACTGTTGTGGCCTCTCCCATTGCAGAGCACAGGCTCCATACGTGCAGGCTCAGCCGCCATGGCTCACGGGCCCAGCCGCTTTGCGGCATGTGGGATCTTCCTGGACCGGAGCATGAACCCGTGTCCCCTGCATTTGCAGGTGGACTCTCAACCACTGCGCCACCAGGGAAGCTGTAGGGTATTTTTAATTTTACTTATTGTGTTGTTCATTGTTGCTTGTTTCCTCTTTAGTTCTTCTAGGTCCTTGTTAAATGTTTCTTGCATTTTCTCTATTCTATTTCCAAGAATTTTGGATCATCTTTACTATCATTATTCTGAATTCTTTTACAGGTAGACTGCCTATTTCCTCTTCATTTGTTAGGTCTGATGGGTTTCCACCTTGCTCCTTCATCTGCTGTGTGTTTTTATGTCTTCTCATTTTGCTTATCTTACTGTGTTTGGGGGTCTCCTTTTGCAGGCTGCAGGTTCGTAGTTCCCATTGTTTATGGTGTCTGTCCCCAGTGGCTAAGGTTGGTTTAGTGGGTTGTGTAGACTTCCTGGTGGAGGGGACTAGTGCCTGTGTTCTGGTGGATGAGGCTGGATCTTGTCTTTCTGGTGGGCACGACCGCATCCGGTGGTGTGTTTTGGGGGTGTCTGTGGCCTTATTATGATTTTAGGCAGCCTCTCTGCTAATGGGTGGGGTTGTGTTCCTGTCTTGCTTGTTGTTTGGCATAGGGTGTCCAGCACTGTAGCTTGCTGGTCGTTGAGTGAAGCTGGGTCTTGGTGTTGAGATGGAGATCTCTGGGAGATTTTCGCTGTTTGATATTATGTGGAGCTGGGAGGTCTCTTGTGGACCAGTGTCCTGAGGTTGGCTCTCCCACCTCAGAGGCACAGTACTGACTCCTGGCTGGAGCACCAAGAGCTTTTCATCCACTCGGCTCAGAATAAAAGTGAGAAAAAATAGAAAGAAAGAAAGAGGATAAAATAAAATAAAATAAAGTAAGGTAAAATAAAATAAAGTTATTAAAATAAAAAATAAAAAATAAGTATTAAAAAAATTTTTTTAAAGTAAAAAAAAAAAAACCCAAACAACAACAACAACAAAAAATGGATGGACAGAACCCTAGGACAAATGGTGAAAGCAAAGCTATACAGACAAAATCTCACACAGAAGCATACACATACACACTCACAAAAAGAGGAAAAGGGGAAAACATAATATATCCTGTTCCCAAACTCCACCTCCTCAATTTGGGATGATTCGTTGTCTATTCAGGTATTCCACAGTTGCAGGGTACAGCAAGTTGATTGTGGAGATTTAATTCGCTGCTCCTGAGGCTGCTGGGAGAGATTTCCCTTTCTCTTTGTTCGCTCAGCTCCAGGGTTCAGCTTTGGATTTGGCCCCGCCTCTGCGTGTAGGTCGCCTGAGGGCGTCAGTTCTTTGCTTGGACAGGACGGGGTTAAAGGAGCCGCTGATTCGGGGGCTCTGGCTCACTCAAGCGGGGAGCAGGAGGGGTACGGATGCAGGGCAAGCCTGAGGCGGCAGAGGCCAGCGTGATGTTGCACCAGCCTGAGGTGCGCCGTGCGTTCTCCCGGGGAAGTTGTCCCTGGATCACGGGACCCTGGCAGTGGCGGGCTGCAGAAGCTCCCAGGAGGGGAGGTGTGGATAGTGACCTGTGCTTGCACACAGGCTTCTTGGTGGCAGCAGCAGAAGCCTTAGCGTCTCATGCCCGTCTCTGGGGTCCCCGCTGTTAGCCGCGGCTCGCGCCCGTCTCTGGAGCTCCTTTAAGCAGCACACTGAATCCCCTCTCCTCGCCACCAGTTAACAAAGACAGAAGAAAAAGTCTCTTGCCTCTTCGGCAGCTCCAGACCTTTTCCCGGACTCCCTCCCGGCCAGCCGTGGCGCACTAGCCCCTTCATTCTGTGTTCACGCCGCCAACCCCAGTCCTCTCCCTGGGATCCGACCGAAGCCCGAGCCTCAGCTCCCAGCCCCGCCCACCCCTGCGGCCGAGCAGACAAGCCTCTCGGGCTGGTGAGTGCAGGTCGGCACCGATCCTCTGTGCGGGAATCTCTCCGCTTTGCCCTCCGCACCCCTGTTGCTGCGCTCTCCTCCGTGGCTCCGAAGCTCCCCTGCTCCGCCACCCGCAGTCTCCGCCCGCGAAGGGGCTTCCTAGTGTGTGGAAACCTTTCCTCCTTCACAGCTCCCTCCCACTGGTGCAGGCCCCGTCCCTATTCTTTTGTCTCTGTTTTTTCTTTTTTTCTTTTGCCCTACCCAGGTACGTGGGGAGTTTCTTGCCTTTTGGGAGGTCTGAGGTCTTCTGCCAGCGTTCAGTGGGTGTTCTATAGGAGTTGTTCCACATGTAGATGTATTTCTGATGTATCTGTGGAGAGGAAGGTGATCTCCATGTCTTACTCTTCCGCCATCTTCCTCAACTCCCCTCAAGATAGTCTTTTCAACAAATGGCGCTGGAACAATCATGAAGACACAAACTGTTTCTTCCCCCCACAGGTGACATGATCATCCAAGTAGAAAATCTGAAAGAACTGCTAGTGTTGGTGGGTCTCCTGCAAAGGCGGGCGGTGGCTGTGGCTCACCGTGGGGACAAGGACACTGGCAGCAGAAGTTCTGGGAAGTACTCCTTGGCGGGAGCCCTCCCAGAGTCATCATAGCATTTCTAATAATGTACTATAGTAGTAGTGAATAATAATAATAATAATAGTTATTATTATAACCACGAACACTTATTTATTACTTATTATTTGCTGGACATGGTGTCAAGCTCTTCAAATGCCTCATCATTTGTAGCATATTTATCTATTACTTGCATTAAGACTTAACTCCAGGGTGCAGGAGGTAAGATAACAAAATGGTTAAGTGCATGGTTCTTTCTTAAAGTCTAGGAGATAAGAGTTTACATCTTAGCTTCAAGCGATGTGAAGTTAAGTTTCTCATTTTCTTAAAAATCTTTGTTTTTACCAACGTGCTGTATGTTCTGTAGAAAAGTACAAGGAAGAAAGCAAAAAAATGACCCCAAATCCCACCATTCAGAAAAGAAAATTACTTGTGAGCATGATTGTAGATATTTCCAAGTGGATCCGTATGTTAGAACGATACACAAACAAAAAAAAGAAGGCATTGGATTGTATTCCATAATCTATTGCTTGAAAGTTAAAAAAATACAACAACAACAATAATAAAAAATGAGTGTAATTCAAAGGATTGCTGACTTTCAGAGAAAAGTTGCTTCACCTCAAGGGATATTGGGATATTGGCAGCTCCTTTAAATCCCTCTAAAGCAGGGCCCTGCCTGGGCCCAGCAGGCTGCATATTGACCCACAGAAGGGCTTTACCTGGCTGTGTACAGTTTATTTAAAGAAATAGAAGCTCAGTGCCTTCATGGGAGCAGGGGTGTACACACTCTCATTCATAGGATTTCTGCTCATCCCTTGTTATCTCACCCTGGCCACCTCCCATGGTAATGAGCTATAGCTCAAAGGTTGGGGTGAAGTATATGAGCTGGGGAGCCAGACTATCTGGGTTTGAATTCTGCCTCCATGACTTGCTAGCTTTGGGGCTTTGGGTAGGTAAGTTAACTTCTTTGTGTTTCATTTCCTCTTTTGTAAAATGCGGCTCAAAATAGACTCTACATTATGGGGTTATGGACAGTATTACATAAATTAATATGTGTAAAGAGCTTAGAGCAGTAAGCATATGGTAAACACTCAGTAAATGTTTGCTATTATTACTTGCTATCTGGCTCTGTGCTAAGTTTAAGGAGAAAAAGGATTATAAAAACCATTAAAAGTTGGGGTTAATTTGCTTTCGAACATCGTATTTTAATTCTGGACATCACCAACTGATGGCCTACTAGAAAATAGGAGACCAGCACTATTAACACTTCTTCCCAGCTCTTTCTTCCCTCCTACTGTTTTTCACTGGTCAGTATTATTTCTTTGCAAAAGTTGTGACAGTTTCAATCCATTCTGTCCTGTAACTTCCCCTGTTACTCAACTTTGCTTTGATATTTACATGGGTTTTATGCTCACCACTAGGGTTTTTGCCCTAGCATTTCTGTTTCTGAGTGTTTTATTTTATTTTATTTTTTGCAGTACGTGGGCCTCTCACTGCTGCGGCCCCTCCCGCTGCGGAGCACAGGCTCCGGACGCGCAGGCTCAGCGGCCATGGCTCACGGGCCTACCCGCTTCGCGGCACGTGGGATCCTCCCGAACTGGGGCACGAACCCGCGTCCCCTGAAGCGGCAGGCGGACTCCCAACTACTGTGCCACCAGGGAAGTCCTAGAAAAATCTATTTTTTTTTTCACCCTTATAGGTGATTGGACTTTTCTTCCTGAATACCGAAAGAAACATTTTTTTTTAACTCCTTAACTTAAATTAACAAGCGCATGTCTAGATGTCTCTCTCTCTCTCTCTTTCTTTTAACCAATATTATTGGAAAACAGCACATCTTTTGGATTAAAAGGTTGAATTCTTACATTTTGGAGAAATTTTCCTCTATTACATTTCTACATAGTTTCTCAACTTAATTATTGTAGCTCTTCACTCCCAGGACACCAAATATTCTTATGTTAGATAGTCTTTGTCATCTATTCTTTGTTTTAAATTTCATGTCCTTTCTTCAATATTCTTCATGATTATCTCAAGTCTTCCCTCTATGAAAATAATTTGATGTTCAGCTGCATCTATTCTGTTACCTGTTTATTTTTCTAAGTTATTTGTCAGATCCGAAGTAGGATTTTGCTACACACCTTGTCTCTTTGACACTTTAATCTCCATTGGTTTGATACGGAATTTGGGTGACTTCTCCTTGAAACTTATCCTGTCTTATCTAAAACTCAGTTGTCTTCCCATCAGAACTCAAGGCTCAAGGCTGTGAGTTGCTTGCTGTCCACTTTTCTGTAGTTTTAGGGCATGGGGAGGGGATAGGGCTGCATCCAGCTTTTGTTATAGGACCCGGAACCTATGCTTTTCCGAGATCCCATTAAAATCTGTAGTTCCAGTACCCATGCCACCCAGCTGGGTGTGTGTACCACTCTTGTGGGCTTGCCCCACCCAGCAGTTATCTGGAAACTGTCAAGCCTTGGGTGTCCTCCTTCACTCCACCGTGATCCCACGGTGTTCAGTGCTGCTGCTCCCAGGTGCTTTCTCTTGACTTCTCTCCAACTTGCCTTTTCACCCTCTCAGTCATATTCTTTCCAAATTGGAATAGGGGGTGTTGCAATTCCTGACAATTATCAGAAATTTTCCATTTCATTTATTTTCCTCCATACTACTTCTCGGGAAGGTAAGTATGAGATTATGAAGCATGTGGCACCACATCAGAGCTCTCTTTTCCTTTCTTGGACAACTTCTTTTAAAGATTCATGGCCTAAGGTTGAACCTCTTTCCTTGTTATTGCTGGTGGATTTTAAAAAATGCCTTTACTTGGCCTTTATTTTGGAAGGATATTTTCAATGAACATAGAATTCTGGGTGTCCCCTGTTGCCTCCCCCAGTTCTTTAAAGATGTTCCACTGTCTTCTGGTCTCTATAGTTTCTAATAAGAATTCAGCAGTTATTCAAATAGCTCTTCCACTATGTGATACATCATTTTTTTCTCTGGTTGTTTTCAAAAACTTCTCCTTATTTTAGTTTCCAAAAGTTTGACTATGATATACCAATGTGTGTCTTTATGTATACTTATGCTGCTTCGGGTTCATTGAACTTCTTGAATATATAAATTTGTCTTTCAATAAATTGGGAAAAAATTAAGCCATTATTCCTTCAAAAACAATTTTTTGGCCTCATGTTTTCTTTTTTCCACCTTTAGACTTCAAATTACATGTATGTAGACATTTTTTATTGTTCCACAGTTCCCTTAGACTCTGTTTATATTTTTCGATGTCTCTTTTTCTTTCTGTTCTTCAGGTAGAAAATTTCTATTGATTTGTCTTCAAGTTTTTTGACTCTTTTTTAAAAATAAATTTATTTATTTATTTTTGGCTGCGTTGGGTCTTTGTTGCTGTGTGTGGGCTTTCTCTAGTTGTGGTGAGTGGGGGCTACCCTTCGTTGCGATGCGTGGGCTTCTCCTTGCGGTGGCTTCTCTTGTTGTGGAGCATGGGCTCTAGGCGCGTGGGCTTCAGTAGTTGTGGTGCACGGGCTTCAGTAGTTGTGGCACATGGGCTTAGCTGCTCTGCGGCATGTGGGATCTTCCTGGACCAGGGCTTGAACCCATGTCCCCTGCATTGGCAGGTGGATTCTTAAACACTGCGCCACCAGAGAAGCCCTTTGACTCTTTTTTTCATCAAGTCCATCCAGAGAATTTTTAATTTCAAATATTCTAGTTTTTCAGTTTTAGAATTCCCATTGGTTCTTTAAAAATATAATTTCTACTTCTCATTTGAGATTTCCTGCCTTTCATTTATTGAAAGTATTTTTTCTTTGACTTCATTGAGTGTAATTTTAATAGCTGCTTGGCGATCTTTAGATTGATTCCAACACCTGGATCATATTGGGCTTGGTCTCAGTTGATTGTCTTTTCTCTTAAGCCTGGATCATATTCTCTGGTTCTTTGTATGTTGAGTAATTTTGAATTATATCTTAGACATTATGAATTTAATGTTATGGAGATTCCACATCCTATTATAGTCCTCTGAAGTGTTGATGTTTGGCTTTAGCAAGTAAATGCACTTAGGTCGATTCAAAGTCAACACTCTGCCCTTGGGGGAGCAGCTCAAGTCTCAGCTCATTTCCTTTATCTTTAGATCTGCTGCTTTGAGTCTGCCTTATGCTTGTGTGGTTCAGAATCTGAGAGAAACTTGGTGAGAGTTTATACACAGAATTTGTGGTCTCTCTCTCTCTCTTTAGATCATTCCTTTTCAATATTTTCCCTCTACCATTACTTTCCAGCATACTCTGTTCTTTGGTTCTTTAGGCCAGAAGGAGTATGAAATTTTTTTATCCGAGTCTTAGCCACCACAGATGGTGCTGACCTCAGCCTGTTCCCAGGCTAAAAACTACAAAAAAGCATAACTCACCTTTTGTCATTACCTTCTTCCAAGATGTGACTGTCCTCCAGATTCTGTCTGCTTCCATTTACTCTCAGCAAACCTTCAGGTTGCAGGTTTTTGTATTTTGTCTAGTGTTTATAGCTGTTATCTGTTGGGAGAGCAGGATCTGGTAGGTGTTTATTTGTCCATACCAAAAGTGGAAATTGCTGGTAATTTTTTTTTAATGTTTTGCTGTTTTTTTCTTCTGCCATTCATTGTGTAAAATGTTGGGTATTGGGTGAGGCAAATCCTCTAATCTAGAGGCATTTTGCCATTTTTACCCAGAAGTTCTCTTGTGAAAATGTCTTATCCTTCCTTAGCCTCAGCTTTATAATGTATTAAATGGAGGAAACAGTGTCTTCTTTGTGGAGTTATTGTAAGTGTTAAATGGGACAGTGCAGAGAATGCGTTTTAACACAGCGCTGGCAGTTAATAGATTATTACCATTATCTTTGGTGTCCATATCTCATCCCTACCATAGTGCCTGGGGAATGGTTAGAGGTTAATAATGACTGTTGAATAAATGAATTAGAATGTAAAAATAGAGAAGGAAGAGAATGGATATAAGAAATGGTGGAATCACAGGAAAACTGAAGAGACACTTCAAGGCTGGCATTTCCCCCTTGGCCCTGGGCACGTAGCAGACACACAGGCCTCTGGCCAGATGGCTCTTCCCTCTGGCCAGGCTTCTGTTACACAAGGTGTTCTCTCTAACTTGTGTGCTGATTCATCATGCAAGCTGCAGCACGAGGCCAAGCCTTCAGAACTAGGTGAAGAGTCTCCACATTCCTGCTTTTTACACTTTCCAGGAGGTACAAAGGAATTCTGGGGGGATTTTGGAGCCAGAGGGGAATGCCCCCCATATTTGTGAGCATGGGAGGCAATATCTGAAAACCGCATTTATGCAGAACAATATCAGAGACAAAATGAAGAGGCCTGGGGATGGGAGAGGCCCCTCATTACCCAGACATGAGAAGCCTTCTAACACTCTGACTTTAGGGAGAAATAATTCCCCACACTGGAGGGCCAAAGTGCCAACTCTCAGCAGGCAGTTACATACTCCAGAATCATAATGGGGTTTAGTAGGGCAGAGGGGTGGGAGCGTTTGGGTACTAGCACTGGCCATGCTTCCACTCAGAGCGCTGGTTGGGCCACCATGACAGGATGGCAGCATCAGCAAGGTTCTGAGTCTGGGAACCTTCTTCATCTGAGAAAAACACAAGACTTTAAATAAAAAATATTATTAATTGCACTGTATACCTGAAGATGGTCAAAATGGCAGATTTTACGTTATATATTACCACAGTTAAAAACAAACAAAATTATTAAAATAATACATGCCCATTGTAGACAATTTGAAAAATTAAGAAAGATTGAAGGAAACAAAATGATCCCTATTCCTTCCTTCTAACATTTTGGTAATTTCCTTTCCTTCTTTTTACATACAAATTGTCTATAATGTGTGTGTTTTTGGGGTAATTTATTATAATCTGAGCATATTTGTTATTAAGCATTGTTTGAAAATATCATTTTAATGGATTCAAAGTAATTCATTGTATGAATTCATCAAATCGTATTTGATTGTCTCGGTGGTTATTTAGGCTATTTCCAATATTTGCAGAAAAAGAACACTACAATAATCATCTTTCAACATATGTCTTTGTTTAATAGATCCTTTGAAAGTGTAAAAATTTTTCGTTTCTTTCTCTCTCACGCTTCTCACATTCTACACTTCTTTAAATGCGGAGATCAGGTCTGGCCTCTATGAGGAAAACTTCCCTGAGCACTTCAGCCTGCAAAACTCCCTTCCTTCTCTGACTCCAGTTGCATTAATTTGTTCATTCATTCATACGTTCATCAAATATTATTTGATGGCATATCAAGTATGTATATGTAAATGTTCCTCAAATATTAATTTTTCCCTCTAATAATGTGATTGCTTATATAATAATTATGGCTAACTTCCATTGAGTACTTACTCTGTGCTCACATTTTTTTTTTTTAAGTAAGTGTATTTCATGTATTTATTTATTTATTTATTGGCTGTGTTCTGTCTTCGTTGCTGTGCAGGCTTTCTCTAGTTGTGGCGAGCAGGGGCTACTCTTTGTTGCGGTGTGTGGGCTTCTCATTGCAGTGGCTTCTCTTTTGCAGAGCATGGGCTCTAGGTGTGAGGGCTTCAGTAGTTGTGGCACGCGGGCTCAGTAGTTGTGGCGCACGGGCTTAGCTGTTCTATGGCACGTGGGATCTTCCCGGACCAGGGCTCAAACCCACATCCCCTGCACTGGCAGGCGGATTCTTAACCACTGTGCCACCAGGGAAGCCCTGTGTTGACATATTATTTTATTTTATTATTTTATTTTATTTGTCTTAAGTCTTTATTGAATTTGTTACAATATTGCTTCTGTTTTATGTTTTGGTTTTTTGGCCACGAGGCATGTGGGATCTTAGCTCCCCAACCAGGGATTGAACCCACACCCCCTGCATTGGAAGGTGGAGTCCTAACCACTGGACCACCAGGAAAGTCCTTGTGCTGACATTAAAAAAAATTACTTTATGTTGTATTATCTCATCTTTACAATACTGTCTATGCTTTACCTATGGGAAAGTTGAGACACAGAGAGATTAAGTAACTTGCCCAAGGTTGCTCAGCTATTCTTTGGGTGACCTAGGATTCAATTCCAGATAGTGTGGCACCAGAGTCTATTAACTACGTTAACAGTTATATATGCTGCCTCAGCTGGACGGTTCTAGGGACAAAGCAAGTATATGTCCTGTAGTGTGGAGCTTACTTAGGGCTTGGGTGTGCCCCACTGAGCTCTGAATCATGAAGCTGTTCCATCATGGCTGTCTGAGGGTAACTCTTGCTTCTGCATCCTGTGAACTCCTACAGGGCTGGGGCTCTGTCTCCTCCTGCCTTCTACCCCCAAGAAGCACACAGCTAGTACCAAGTGTTGCTCAGTAATGCCTTAAAGCCAATGGATAGGGGTAGCCAACAGAGATCTGAGCACCTAGAGTCCAGGTTTAGCTTTGGGCTCCATCATTGTGCAGATGGTGTTTCTCTGTCACCCTGGAGTCCATTTCCTCATGAGGGACATGAGATAATCTTCGACATCCTATGAATGTAGAAAAATCTCCCAGTGATACCTTGAGTTTTTCTCACATGGTGATGAGCAACCACTAGCACAAGACCCTACTGTGGCCTCCAGCTCTCTGATTTAGTCCAAGGCCTATAATTTCAGGGTTAAACATGAGAAAATTGTCTCCATGTTGCTTCTTTTTCAATATGCCCAGATGTGAGCAGGCATCTTCAGAAGCCAA
The DNA here is from genome assembly GCF_964341445.2 of Mesoplodon mirus. NCBI lineage: Eukaryota > Metazoa > Chordata > Mammalia > Artiodactyla > Ziphiidae > Mesoplodon > Mesoplodon mirus. The sequence continues at coordinate 44,004,520 of NC_138982.1, read as the reverse complement.
AATGAAGTGCTAATTTTCTCACGGACATTTGTTTATTTCATGAAGTAGGTATCTTAGATGTTTGGGCTCCTGTAACAAAATACTATAGATTGGGCGACTTATTAAGAACAAAAATTTATTTCTCATAGTTCTGGAGGCTGAGAAGTCCACAATCAAGGCACTGGCAGATTCAGTGTCTGGTGGAGAGTCTGCTTACTGTTCATAGATGCTCATCTTTTCTCTGTGTCCTCGTGTGGTAGAAAGAGGTAAGGGGACTTTCTCAGGCAGCTTTTATAAGGGTGCTAAATCTCATTCATGAGGGCTCTACCCTCATGACCTAATTACCTCCCAAACACTTCCTAATACTCCCACTTCCTAATACCATTTTTTTTTTTTTTGGCCTCACCGTATGGCATGCGGGATCTTAGTTCCCTGACCAGGGACCAAACCTATGCCCCCTGCAGTGGGAGCACAGAGTCCTAACCACTGGACTGCCAGGGAATTCCCTAGGTTTTTTTCTCAACATATGAATTTTGGGGGGGCATAAGCATTCAATCTATAACAGCATGTAATCATAATTACAATGTTTAATTTTTAATGGGATTAAAATAAGAAAGAGAAGAAAAAGAAGAGGAGAAGAAGGAGGCTTCTTACGCAAGGTCATAAGCATTTGTATTTGTGTGTGTGTTTTAAGTGGCCCTAAGGTTAAAAAAAGTTAGTTTTTCTTCTTTTTTTGATCGGGTTCACATCTAATAATTATAATAGCTTCCACCTTTTGAGTACCTATTAGATGTCTCACACGGCACATAATAACATTATCGCTGATACTTACTGTGGTCCTTCAAGGACTATAGTACCTCCGTTTCATAGGCTCAGAGGGGTTAATGACCTTTCTCAAAGCCACCTGCCCAGCAAAAAGCAAAGCAGCAATCAAACTCTGTTTTGCTCGATCCCAAAGCCTACTGATGTGCCACTACAACCGAGTTGGCTACCGTCTCATTAGTTATTTAGGGAACGAGCTGTGTCATCAACATGATGGAGAGGCACACGGCAGAGGTATGGCCTTTTTGGAATTTTATTAAAGACCTTGGAGGGGATCAGAGAGGCAAATATCAGCTAAGAGGAGCAAGTCTGTTACCTGGCCATGGATGGAGCCAAGAGGGACCCCTACTTCTTTACCCCTGTGATACTGGATCAAAGTTTGGGGAATGGCTAAGTGAGGAGAAAAAATCCTGAACCAATTCAAATCACCTCTCTGAATGTGTTATGAAAAACTTATCTTGATTTGTAGATTTATTTGTTTAAGACAAAGAGTGCTTCCATGAAATATCTAATGCATTTTATTTGAAAGAGTACTTCGTTATACATTTAATGAATGAAAAAAAAAATGGCCCCAGGAAATTCTGCAGGTGTTAATAAGACTTTGGAGAAGGAATAGGTCAGTTTGGACTCAGGGCTTCCTGGAGCAGCTTAGGGTTGAACTAGACCTTAGGAGACGGGTGCAGGTGGAGGTGAGATGAAGGAGGCATTTCAGAGGAATGAAAAAGTATAAGCAAGTCCTAGGTGGAAAGATAATGGGGAGATGAGTCAGGTCATCCTCACATCACATTGCCTTCAAGGAAAAACTGATGAACCTAGTGGTTAAAGAGTGGCTTTGAAGTCATATACATGTTGGTTCAATCCCCAGCTCTGCCAATTACAAGGCATGCGGCCTTCCACCAATTACTTAAACTCCTGAAGCCGCAGTTATCTTGTTTCCAAATGTAGTTAATGATCCACCCTGCACAGGGACTTTGTGAGGATTTACTACCGCATAGTCTAGGTCCTGGTTCAATAACTTGAGGAAGTTATTATCTCTCAGATCATTCTGGAACATGCAGATCCTAATCTTAACATGCTCTATTTCACCTCAGTAATCAATAACTAAGAATTACGATTTCTTCTGCCTCCTGAGATCTAAGAAGCAGTAAAGCCACCTCCCCCTCTATGCCGAAACCCTGGGTGAAGGAAATGTATTATCAGAGGTTCAGCTTCACACAAAGCTATCTCGGATTAGGGACTTCCTTCTTCCCAGCAACAACAGTAACATTACACCAGTCTTCTGGTCATTTCCTACAATCTCTTCTTATCACTTTCTTTGTTTTTCTTAGCCCCTTGAAGAGACAGGCTGAAAAAACAGCCCTGACCACTAAGAAAAGTCAGAAGACAATGAGCAGGTACCGATTCCTCTCAGGGGCCTCGTTTGGGGAGGCTGGCCCACAGCAATTTCTGCTTTTTCTCAAGTCTTTGGTTCTCTCTATACTTTCTGGGCTGCCCTGTGGCCCCTGATTAGCATCTACAACAGAGTCAGATGTGGACTTTAGTCCAAACTTTTATTAGCTAGGTGCTCTCTGATAGGTCATTTGAGTCTCCTGACCTCAGTTGATTTATCTGCAAAATAGAGATCAATTGAAAGATATGTTAGGAAAGTGCCTCGGACATTCTCTAAATGAGTAACACATACTTAAGTGGGGAGATTAAAATCAAGCAGGTAGGGCTTCCCTGTTGGCGCAGTGGTTGAGAATCTGCCTGCCAATTCAGGGGACATGGGTTCAAGCCCTGGTCTGGGAAGATCCCACATGCCGCGGAGCAACTAGGCCCGTGAGCCACAGCTACTGAGCCTGCGCATCTGGAGCCTGTGCTCCGCAACAAGAGAGGCCGCGATAGTGAGAGGCCTGCGCACCGCCATGAAGAGTGGCCTCCGCTTGCCACAACTAGAGAAAGCCCTCGCACAGAAACGAAGACCCAGCACAGCCAAAAATAAATAAATAAATAAATTTTAAAAAAAAGCAGGTGCACTGTGCCCCTTTCTCTTGAACTCAACCATCAGATGAGTCCCAGATTCTGCAAATAAAAATCCCTCCTGAATGTGGTCTTATGACCTTCACATCTTTCTTGGGCAAGGAAATGAGTTTCCTAGTATTCATCCTTCCTGTAAGTTTGAGAAAGACCTCACAGAGGAACTGCCAAAGATATACGATAGATGATATCCCTTGCTCCCTGGAAATACAGCCTACTTGATGGGATCCCAAGCTGAAGTTGATACAACCCTTTGAATACAAGTGCCTGTAATCCTCATCCCCAAACATTCACACACACACACAAATCTTCGGCCTCAGTGGGCCTGCCCTGGTGTCCCTGCTTTCTGGATGGAGTCATTCTAAGGCCTTCAGTTCATGACCTTGCGATGCTCTGAGCCATTTAGGTTAGAGAGGTGCAGGCTGTTATTAGCTTTATAGACCCCCTGCTTACTAATTGAACTAGACAGTTGGTGCTTTATTATAGCACCATGTAATGGATAATGCTTCTTCATTCAGAGGCTACTTCCTGCACTGAACTTTGTCAGTGCTCCCTGAATGCTTAGCTAATTGCCCACACATTTAGGCCATAGCAGAGATAGTTACCAGCTAATTCAAATCACCAATCTCCCCACCAGCTCCTGGTAGGTGAACGCTGCAGCTCTACACTCAGGTTTCTTGTGGGAAGTTACCAAAGATTTTGTGCTGTATGCTATACAAAGAGGGGTTGGAAAATTAATGTAGCTTTGCAGGAGGTATCTGTACGTTAGAAACTATCCCTGCAGTGAGGAAATATGACCTGGACACAGGTCATTGTCCAGCTGGTTGTGATCAGTTAACTACTGGTGATGAGGGTTAATGAGATAGCAGTTGAGGCTGCAGCCACATCTCAGCTGTCTAAAGTCCCTAATCCCATGGCAAAGTGTCCCTTGCTCGAGACAGTGCCAGGAGAGAAGGCTCCCCTGCTCATGGAGTACCACATGGTCAGCCATGGTTGGTGGCCTTTTACCCTGTGGAGGCACTTCTCTGGGACAACCTAGAAAGCCTTAGAAGTAACCTAGTGCTTTGTCTGCAAATTCTACTGATCACCAGCATTGCCTGGGGAGAGTGTTAACAATTACAGACACCCAGAATCCAGCCCCAGAACCACTGGGGGAGAGACTAAAACTTACATTTTACAGGCTTTTTGTAGGTGATTCCAAATGTCAGCCAGGTTTGGAAACAACGTATTTAGTCCAACTGCCCTCGTTTCATAAAAGTAGTGCCTTGGCTGAGGTCTGCATGCTGAATCGTGGGAGCTGGGAGTAAAATGCAGTCTGTTGATTCTTACGTTGGTATCCGGTGTGTTGTGTGACTTCTCTCAAAAAACATCAGCTGTCTTTGGGGAGAGATGTGTAAAATACGCATGGGTGAGACACAATAAACAATGGCATAATCCTCTGAGTGTCTAAGCCACCAGAACCTAACACTGGCCATTAGCTTACTGCAAGAAATTAAAACTTGGTTAAGAATCCAGCTTCACCACTTACTGCTTGTGTGACCCTTGTTAAGTCACTTACCTCTCAGTTTCCTCATCTACAAAATATGAATAATAAAGTCAATAGTAGCTACCGAATAGGGTTGCTGCAAGGGTTCAGTGAATGACAGAATGTCTGAAAAGTGCTTGACGGAGCACTTGGCACGTAGGAAGTGCTTAGTAACTGTTAGCTTTATTTTTTGAGCATTTACTATGTGCAAACACTATACTGAGAGCTTGATGGCTGCCATTCCCAAGGTCCAGCCCTTCTGTGAAGCAGGCATTCTCGATCAAGCCTTCCCAATGGGCAGCTGGGGGAAGGACTGACTGGGCTTGTACCTTTGGCTGCATTGGTCTTTTGAAATTTGGCATTCTGTGATTGCTGTCCACATAGGTGATATGTAGAAATATGTCATGGTGACAATATCCTCTTGGAGGTAACAGTTGTGGAATTTTTGCAAATCTGACTAAAGCTCCTTGAGGGTGGAGCCTGTCCCTTGATCATCTTGGTGTCTTCTATTCATATTGGTGTTTGTTCCCTGATCTAGTCTAGACCCTTTCTTGGCCCAGAGTGCTCAATGAATGTTTGTCAAGTAGAATTAAATATCATCTCTTCAAGTTAATCTGATGCCTCCTTCCAAGAAATACTCTTGCCCTGGGTCATTTATCTTGACTTTCTTAATTCTTCATGGCTTACCGTGGCATGCCTTCACAATGGACTTTCAATCCACTTTTCCTCCTGTCATGCATGCTGTAAATGGTTTATTGCAGGACTATTTCTAATAGTGGAAAAATTGAAAATGACCTTAATGTCCAGCTGTGGGAAAATGGTTGAATAATTTATGATGCACTCATATATTGCTAAGAGCTATCACTTACCCATGCTTACTGTGCCATGTACAGTAATTACACTTTTCGTGTAATTAACTCGTTTAACCTTAGAACCACTTTGTGAGGTAGATACTACTATTCTCATTTTACAGGTAAGGAAAGAGAGCCAGAGAGGTTAATTAATTTGTCCAAGGTCACACAGCTAGGAGGTAGCAGAGTCAGGATTCAAACTCAGGCAGCCTGACTCCAGAGTCAGTATTCTCAGCCACTAAACTAAACCATCTCTCATATTGACAACAAACAGTGCAACAAACCGCTAATAAATTGCCTAAGAATATTTGCCTTGCATCTGCTAAGGGCTGAAGTGAATGAATACATTTATTGTTCAATATACAAGGGAAAAACTTATGATATACTCTAAGTGGGGTAGAAAAGCAGGATATCCTTTATATACATTATGATCTCAGCTATGGAAAGAAAACTGTACAGGAAATAACTGGAAGAAAATAGGCCAAAAGGTTGATTCTGCCTGTGGCTGATGGGATGACAATCTTCCCCACTTGATTCTTTACACTTGTCTGACTTTTCTATTTGTCAGTTCAAAAAAAATTTTTTTTGATTTATTTTTGGCTGCGTTGGGTCTTTGTTGCTGAGCGCGGGCTTTCTCCAGTTGTGGAGAGCGGGGGCTATTCTTCGTTGTGGTGCGGTGTGCAGGCTTCTCATTATGGTGGCTTCTCTTGTTGCAGAGCACCAGCTCTAGGTGCGTGGGCTTCAGTAGTTGCAGCACACAGGCTCAGTAGTTGTGCCGCACGGGCTTAGTTGCTCTGCGGCATGTGGGATCTTCTGGGACCAGGGATTGAACCCGTGTCCCCTGCATTGGCAGGCGGATTCTGAACCACTGCACCACCAGGGAAGTCCCTGTGTGACTCTTCTAAATTTCCTAAAGCAAACTTTATCTGTAAAAGGAGAGGGGAAAAAAACCTGTGAGAATTCGATGTTTAAAAATGTGAGGCCGTACAGAGGCAGGTTTGGGACGAATCACCAATAGGCATCAAACACTTGTTTTTTATACCCCCCTCCCAAACCCTTTGTTAATTTCAAAGAGGTTTCATTGGCCCACAAGCCCTCTTGTGCCAAGCCTGACCATTCCTGCAGGTTATTCTGACCATCATCCTCAGGTCATAAATACACAGGAGGCAGCTTCTACTTTGGGTCTGGTAGAAGTCCCTTGGGAAAAGCCAATTTCCTGGATCTTTTTGAGAGAATTTATTACAAGCATCTGCGATTCCTCAGAGCTCCTTTGCCCCTGTATTTCCTGCTATTGCTGATACATCTGGTCTCCTGGACATAGTTTTTGAGTCTTGCCCCCAGGGCAGCAGGGCAGCAGTTTGGGCCGCTGCAGCCTGTGAAGTGTCAGCAACGGTTTGATGGGCTTGTCCAGTCTTTTGCAGCTCTGGGGACAGATGCAGTATGCAGACAGAGGCCTTGGTTTCAAAGCACAGCTCAACACTCACTAGTGGGCTTTAAGCAACTCACTTTACCTCTGAGCCTCAGTGTTCTCATCTGTAAATGGGGATGATCAAGAGGCAAATCTACCTCACAGGGTATTGTGAGACTGAAGAGGGCTCAAGTGGGAGAATATATATGCAGACCATCAGCGAATATAAAGGTCCATAGTTATGTGAATTTTCTTTTCTCCTCCCTCCCTCCCTCCCTCCCTTCCTTCCTTCCTTCCTTCCTTCCCTCCCTCCCTCCTTCCTTCCTTCCTTTTTTCCTTCTTCTCCCTCTCTCTTTCTTTCTTCCTTTCTTTTTGTAGTTTCCCACTTTCTCATACCTTTTGGAGTCACTGCCAGAGGCTAATTAAAATTAATTAACATTAAAATTAAGGGAGCCTGCTAGAGGGAAGGACCTGGGAAGGGGAAGGCAGCTGGAGGAGCATCACAGTAGGGGAAGGGATGTTGAGGAGGGAGGTGTGAAAACCTGAGAGGGTGACTGTCAAGAGTAGAACTTTGGGGAGAGGAATGTTGTAAGCAGATATCTAGGAAGTTTGCCTCAAAAGATGTTTGCTATAACACCATTTTGTCTCCTTCAGAAAACTTCTGTAAAGACATCGCTCACTTTTTAATGTTCTTGAAGTGAGATTTGTAGACATTTCCCCCCCACACACCATGTATTATTCTCTTACTAAGATTGGCCTTAAGGCAAGAATAGGAAAAGGAGCTCAAGAAGACTTAGGCACACTAGGGTTCCAGAATGATTCCCCTCCCCCCAAGTGAGGATTAAATGAGAGCATGCAACAGAGACTGGCTTGCACACAGGAGATGTTCAGTACATGGCAATTATTATTATTATTAATCAAGAGACATTTTGCAAAAATGTAAGTGACTTAGAAAAGAGACCTGGTTTCTTATCGTATCTTCTAGGCCAGAGCTGGACAGAAGCTGACTGGATGAAGTGCAGTCCAGCCACACATATGCCCCCATAGTATGTCCGTTTCTCTGACCTATCCTGATCACACCGTGCTGATTCCCCACTCTGAGGTTGTGGAGCCACCAGGCCACTGCTTGCTGTACCAGCCATTTCCCTGTCCTGTGGCTGCAGTCCTCCCATGAGGCCTATCTCTAGTGTCCAGTCTCTGACCTCTAGTGTTGTTCTCCCCTGGCCCACTCCATGCTCCACTGGACCATCCATGTAGGGACAGCAGGAGCAGTCCTTGGGTGCTTAGTTTAGAGATGCTGTTACTCTATTTCTATTTTCTGACTTGGGTTTTAGAGACTTAACTGTGTCTGGGTATCTTCATCCTTGAAGCTGGCAGCACTGAGGCCCAAGGTAGGGGGCTCAGACAGACCACAGGGCAGTTCCTTTAACCTGGAGCCTACCTTTATGTTGGACAGTAGGTGCTGAAAGTGTTGCAGGAAGGGGGACCCCTTCCAGGGCCCGAGAGTGGACTCTTGTCTAACATTTGGAAATGAATTTTCCGAGGAGACACACGTGCTGACAAAGCAAGAGACTTTATTGAGGAGCACCTGGGCGGAGAGCAGGAGGGTGAGGGAACCCAGGAGAACTGCACTGCCACATGGCTCGCAGTCTCAGGTTTTATGGTGATGGGGTTAGTTTCCACGTTGTCTCTGGCCAGTCATTCTGACTCAGGGTCTTTCCTGGTGGTGTGCGCGTCGCTCAGCCAAGATGGATTCCAGGAAAAAGGATTCTGGGAGGTTGGTAGGACATATGGACTGGCGTCTCCTCTCTCCTTTTGACCTTTCCGAATTCTTCCAGTTGGTGGTAGCTTGTTAGTTCCGCGTTCCTTACCAGGACCTCCTGTTGTAAAGATAACGCAGGCAAGTGGTTATTATCGGGCCTGACCAGGGTGGTCAGTTTTGATCAGTGGTACCCCTAACAAAAGCATGCAGAGGACGGAGTGCTATCTAAGGGCTTGATGAACATTTATAGTGAGGTGAGGAAGAAGAGTTTAGAAGGTTATTTTCAACTGCCTGCGTCTCCTTTCACCCCCACCCAAGACTTTGTAATAGCATCAACCTCCACTTCAAGAGTGCTATGAAAATATTGTTTGCCAGTGGATTGCTGTAAACGAATGTTAAAAAAGCAGGGGGGCATTATTTGCATTAGCCAGTAAACTGCCTAAAATGATGACTGAGAAAGGCATGACCTAAAATATTATTCATGGACAAAGGCTGAGATCAGTGCGGGGCAGGGAGCTGAGATGGTGTCCAGAGGGAAAGTAGGTCTCTATACTTCTAAGGAAAACGTGCTGTCAAGGCAGGGGCTCCAGAGACAATGAGGAGTGAAGCCTCATAAATAGGCTCGGGAGGACCGGACCATCCCCCATCCAATGGTCCAGCTTCTTGCTTCTCACTTCTGGGTGAGAAGTCCCCAAAGGCTCTGAAGACACAGCAACCTTGAAGGAGCAGCCCCCAAAGGGAATAACCCAGAGCTGCTCCCAGCCTGGAAATTTGCCAGTGGCACTGCTACTTGTCTCCTCATCTGCCTTGGAGTCCCAGGACCTTCCTGGGCTTCCACTGTCATCTGTGGTCATCCTAGTCCTGCAAGCCAAGAATCCAGAGTGAGCCTGTCCCCTGTTTTCTCCATACCTTGGCTGGAGTTCTTCTGGTGATGAGAACCTTCTAGAGCAAACTCTCCCCTGTTTCTTCTTCTTGGTTCCTAAGTAGTGTTGACACAAAAGTGATGCTGAGGATGGAAATGATGAATGCTTTCAATTAATGTGGAAGAGGTTCAAATTCTGGCTCTTCCATTTCCAAGTGACTTGAATTTCCTCATCCACAAGATAGGGCTAAGGCCACCACATATCCTATGATGAGGAGAGAGTGCTTTTGCTCCCCAAATGGTAGCCATTGTTTAGATGTCCTTTTCTCATTCCCACTGTCATTGCCACCACTCCTAATTATATCTCCACTGATGTCAACTTCCAAGTTGATCTCTGTGTTCCGTGCTTTCATCTCTGATCCTGCCATCCATTTTCCAGGAGGCTCACTGCCGGAGAAATCGGTGTAAAACACAAAGAGGTATGCCATGCCCCTGCACAAAGTCTTATTTCCATTTTTTTTCGTAATAAAGTCAATGTACCACCCTCCCACCCTCCCAGAAATAGTCTTAAGAGTTTGTCGTTTCCACTCATTAACTCACACATTTTACTGTGATGAGCACCTTCTCCACACCAGACATAAACAGACTGAGGAGCTTACATAAGAGTGCATAGCTAGTTGGTCATAGAGAATTGAATTCGCTCTGCTTGTCACCCTCTCCAGGTGGAGCTCTTTGTACTGAGCAGTAGTGCATCCTCAGCAGCTGGGAAGGGCCAGCAGTGACAGCAGGAGGGGTCCAGGATCTGGGGTGCAGGGAAGCAGTGTTTGGAAGAAGGATGTTGGGGATGAGATGAGGATGCCACCTCCCCTTCCCAGGATGGTGGTGGGGAGAGGACAACTCAATTTGGAGACAAAGTTCTGGGCCTGGGCTTCACGCACTCTAGCGTGAACTGGACTCTTGTTCCTAGAGGACCCGCACTACCTTCCACTCTCCTTGTCTCCTCTCCCCCACCACTCCTTCCCTCCAAATACAGAGCCGGGTGCCAAGTGGGCCCTCGATAGACCTTCGGCAGATGATTATTGCCTCTGGTAGTCACGTCTTTTCTACGGGGACTGCATTGGTGGCCAAAGGTCGCTTCCGACCCTCCTACGGGGTGGTTTTCTGTCTTAGGGAAGTGGTCCCCAGGGTCACCAGGGGTGGTCAGTGTTTAGTGATGACGGTTGCTCAAGTGGTTTCCTCTCGCTTCCTCCTGGCAGCCCCAGCTCAGCCCCAGGGAAGGAAGGAAACTCACTCCCTTTTCCACCCTCCCTGAGGCCTCCTACCCACCAGCCTGCAGACAGCTTGATGTGGAAATCTCCACGGGTAGGGACTCGCTGACCCTCCTTCCCTTCTGTATCTACAGTGTGTGGGAGGTTCTTGTCACACCCTGTGAAATAGATTTTGTTGTTTCATATTCTACATAAGAATTCGAGGCTTCAGAGAGGTTAAGGGACTTGCTCAGGGTCATGCAGCCAGTCAGTAGCAGAGGCAGGATTTATAGTCCCTGCTTGCTAGGAGAGTGCTGGATTCAACCCTCAGCCACCTGTGAGGCTAGGGTAGAGTCAGTATTTGGGAACCTTGCCCTTCCACGTTGCCCCTCCCCCTCGGCCCTCGGCCCGCCCACGGCGGGGGCGGGGGCGGGGGCGGGGGTGGCGGACGGGGAAGCCGCATCCTGGCATCACTCGGGGGTTAAGTGCACCACCTAACCAGACACCCCTAATCCCGAGGCCTGCTCGCTAGCGACCTCCGGAGGGCTGGGACGGTTTGGGGTGCGGTGTGGCGAGGGGACCCACCCGGTCTTCCCTACTATTTGCATAACGGAGACGGCTCGTTTCCCCCGCCCCTTCGCCGCACTCTTCTTCCCTCCTTCCCGCGTCCGCGCCACCCCTCATCCCCTGTCCCCCCGCTCCTCCCCAAAGACCCTCTTTCAGGGACTCTTGCGTTGGGGCTCCCAGCTCCCGGGCTCTCTGGCCACCGCCGGGCGAGAAGTACGGAGGCATCCGGGGGAGGGGAGTCCCGCGCAGGGCTGGGCTGGGGAAGACGCCTGGGGCACTGCCCCGCGCTAACAAAGGGAACCCGCTGCCTGCCGGCTGGGGCGTGGAGCTGGCTGAGCTACCGCAGCTTCGGCGGCCGAGAGCGCAGCGAGTGAGTAGGGCTGCGGTGGGCGGCGGCGCGGCCCGAGCCCCCCGGGAGGAGTGGAGCGAAGGGGCACAGGATGGGAGCGGAGCGGCGGGGTCCGGGGCGCGCCTAGGGCGCAGGGAATCGGTGTCCAGCACCCCTCAGACGCCTTGGCCGCTCTGACCAGCCACCCTTTGGCTGGGGGTGTCTGTGGATTAATCCGGGCGGAGGGGCCGCCCTGGCTTCTCCCAGGCTCCACTAGCCTGCGGACCCACAACAAACCCACGTGCGCGCGGCCGCGGGGAACCCCGCTTTCTCCACTGCACCGTCAGCATGGGAGGGGGATTCCTTGCAGAGTCCAGATTCCTTCACATCTTGCCTGCCGGATTTACAGACGGAGAAACTGAGGCCCGCGGCGGGGGTGGGGGCACAGGTACCATAACAAATGCACGTGCGCCCTGTGCTGGGAGCGTGGCGCGCCGCAAGCCCTTAGGAGCCGCCCTGCGCAACCCGGCCATTGTCTCAGCTGCCGGGGAGGGAGCGGCGCTGGGGGCGTCACTTGCTGGAGGAAGACGACAGACCCGTTTAAAAGGTACCACTTGGGTATCAGACCAAATTGCTAGACTTAAAAAGGGAAACACGAAAAGAGAAGGAAGCTACAAAAGATTACCCCAGGCCGGGAGTGTGTCCCCGGCCGTGGTGCATGAGTCGAGATGACCCGGACCACCCCTCACTTCCACCTCACGGTGGTTTCTTAGAGACAGGGGTTGAATTAAAGGTCTGTGGGTCCCCCTCCTAAAAAAAAAGACCGTGCCCAGCGCACCATTGTCCCTGCACTGCCTCTGTTGGGGACGGCGAGTGCCTCCTTAGCCTGCAGAAAGAACAGTTCGATTTAAACGGCGCCCAGCGCAGTCTTGGGTTTCGTTTGCGCTTTGCCTTTGTAGATCCCTGCGTCTAGCCAGCCCCGGTGTCACTGGCCCCTTTTGGCTTGTTGTGTGTTTGTACAAACAAGGCCAGCCGAGCACTCTTGTTCTAGGTGGGGACGCTATTATTTTCAGTTCTATCCTAGTTTATTTGAGGGAAATTCCGAGGTCCGGAAAGAGAGGCCTCTTGTTTGTTTTGCTTCTTCTTTGCCTACGTATGCTCAGCTCAGCTTTGCAGATTTTAGTTCATCAGACCTGTTCAGGCAGCAGTGAGGTGGTTGGGGGCGGGGAGTGCATTGGCTCAGTAGGGGATGGTGTGGGTGCAGAAGGAAGCCCGTCAGGCTGTGGGAGTGGGTGGTGTGCGCGGGAACCTAGGCACCGCCACCCTTGTGCTTGCGGAGCGGTCGGGTTGCGGCTTCACCTTGGCCAGCTGCGCAGCAGATTAACCTGTCCCTGGGGTGGGCGGGGGTGGGGAGTGGGGAACTGGAGGGCCTCCGGCGCTGCGCCCCGGTTTTTGGGAGTCTAGAGAGCATCCAGTGAACCCTCTTATTTTACAGGCCGGAAAACGGAGGCCGGGAGGGTTCAGCTCCTTGTCCAAGTTTAAACCGAGTGAAATAGGCCACCTAGAGAGGACTTGAGTCTGGGTCTCCCAACTCCCACACTGCACACTGCCATGCGGTCGAAAAGGCAGCACCGGGATTCTGTGGTTGGCTGAAGAGGCAGTGGCCTTAGGCAGAATAGAGTTAAACAAAGAACGTAATTCAGATTGAAAGCTGCACCCTTCCATTATCCCTTTCAAGAGTTCTTTACCCATTTGAGAAAAGATAGATTTAGTAATTCCTTACTCTCCTAGCCTTTCATAAGCGTAGTTAGTTTTCTCTTCTGGCTGCCCTTTCCCCTCAAAGTTGGAGCCGGGCCAGCTGTGGAGACTTGGATGTTTTGCCTGTCATCCCTGTGCCAGGAGGCCTTTGTTTGGGCATAAGCACTCCAGGAAGAAAGTGTCTCCTAGGGCGCTACTCCTGAGTCACTTGTGGGAGAACAAAGCATTGTTTTCATTGATTTTATTTAATTAAATTTTTAAAAATGAGAGTCCCACGAAGTAGCCACTTATGTTTGCATTTGGCAGAGGAAAAGTTGGAAAACCAAAGAAAACACATTGAGTCTGGGTTTCCCCAAAGCTAACGTGCTGTTTCACCCTGTCCCTCTTATCTCCTGACTGCACCTGTTTCTTTTCTTAGGGTTTCCAGGCTGTTTCATTTTTGTGGTAATTCCACTTGGCACTTGATTAGAGATCTCATCAGGACTCTCACCCTTGTAAGGAACTTATGAAATCACCTGGCCAGTTTTTCTAAATGGAAAAACTGAAGCTCAGGGAGGAGAGATTACATGCCTAAGGACACACGGCAAGATGTCTGCTTTTAGTGCCTCTTTTTGCGTGAAAGGGAAACTGTTGCATCAAATGAGTTTTTGTTGGTACCCCGGAGTACAGTCAAAGTTATGATGGTTGTTATAACAACACCCTTTAAGTCACGGAATGAATTCCTTAAGGACTTAAATAGGTTTTGGTAATTAAACAAAGCCCTGGATCCCAATGGTAGATATGGTGAGGAGCATTATATTGATAGTTATCATTGGGGATCGGTTTTCTTTAGTGTTTACTAACTGGTTCACTTTACTCTTGCCCTGGACTCCTCTGCCTTGTGCTTCCCCAGTAGGGGGCTGTTTTAAACTATGATCATAAAACGAAAGGCAGCAAGAAGTCAGAAGAGAGACCTCACTTAGCTCTTCATGCTACTTAATTTCTTGGGCTCCGGTGTCCTTCTTTGTACAATGAAAGTCCCTCCTGCCCAGTCTCTGCACAGGCTGTTCAGGTGCAGTGGAAGCTGCTTGGCCCTTAGAGGCAGAGGATGGGGTTTGGGTCAACCCTCCTCTCCCTGTGTTCCTTGAGGACCAGGCGGTTGCATCTACAGGGTATAATGTAAAGGGAAGAACATGTATGCATCTCCTGAGGCTGTGGTGGTTATTAAGTCACGTGACTCATGCTTACACCTTTTCAGACCTCTTGTCAGGGTTGGGTGCTCACCAGCTTTTTAGTGGTAGAGAATGACGGTTGGAGAATAACCCCATTGGGTAAGCCCTGTGCTTAAATGAGAGACCCAACCTAGTCAGTAACTGGGGTGAATGTCTGCCAGACTGTAAAAAGGGCCTTTGGGGGGTTGTGAAGTGTGTGTGACTCTAAGGTAAATAAACCTAGTAAAAAACACAAAAACCGAACCCAGAACTTTCACACCCAGGTGAGTGCAATCTAAAGTCTTTCTATTCATTCACTCCGTATTTACTGACAAGCAGGCAGATCAGTGTGGGAATGGTTCCTGTACTGGACCTGGAGTTACAAAGAGCCAGATCCACTCATTGCCCACCCACCCCTGCTTGGAACACATTTGGATCTCCCCTCAGAAATTGCCCTCAGACACAGATGTGGAAAACAAACGTATCGACACCAAGGGGGGAAAGCCGCAGAGGGTGTGTGTGTGATGAATTGGGCGATTGGGATTGACATGTATACACTGATGTGTATAAAATAGATAACTAATAAGCTGCTGTATAAAAAAAATAAAATAAAATTCAAAAATTCAGAAAAGTTAAAAAAAAAATAAAAAGAAATTGCCCTAAAGAGCCTACAGAAAATAGATCTAATTTATCTCAAAATTGACCTCTGTTGTGGCGGGGTTGTCCCTTGTCTTCATAAGTTAAACCAAGAGCAGGTGGTCAACGAGAGAGTGGAAGAAGGAAGGCTTCAAAGAGAATGTGGATCTCTACAAGTGTGAAGATGTGGTTGCATTAAAAAGTGACAGGAATAATTCATTAATGAAATTTGCAGTAATATTCTGGAACATTAGAGTCCTGAGAATTTGCTTAGACTTGGTATCAGTGACTTATTCAGTAAGAACTGAATTGGGGAAAAAATACCTTTTTTCTTGCTTGTCTGCAGGTATACTGCATATATTCTGACTTGGATAGATGAACTTTTTATAGTTGTATATGTTACAGTAACATAGTAAGCAATGTGGTATCATCACATTAAAATACTGGAGTGACTTTCTAAGTCATTACTAGAAGGGTCAGGTTAGCCTTTAGAATCAACTTGGTGATTTAAATTTTGTTTGTCATTATGATTATAAAAATACAGCATGCCCATTGAGGACAATTTGGAAAGTACAAAAAAGTATAGAGAAACAGCAAGAAAATTCCATTATTCAAAGGCAACCATTGTTAACAATTGGCAATTTTCCTTCTTGTCTTTTTTTTTTTTTTTTTTTAGTGGATTTGTTTTTTCTAAATGGTAGAGAACATACTGCAAGTACAGTTACTCTTGGCTTTCTTATTTAACCTTTTCATATACCCAAGTCACAGTTTATATCCTCATTAAAGCTGCACCTTTTCATTCATCACCATATCAGCATCTCCAAGGTCTCATGGTCCCATGGGATCTGATCACTCCAGTGAGCATTTCAGTGAAGGCCTATAGAGGAAGGAGTCTCCAACTTCTTTCCCCTTTCCCAACCATGCCTCAAGCATCCAAATACCCTTTAAAAAATATATATATTTTTCATGTTAGAAGAGCCTAAAGTCTAATGGAAAGAGAAGGGCCCTGCCTGTGGCCTTGGGTTCTAGTTCTGCCCTTGTGGCAATTTATTTTAACACCCAGGTTTTCAGTTTCTGTATGTGTTAAAATAAGCAACTCCAGGGTCCTTTATTAATTCATTCCTCCCATCTTCGAGGGCCCACTCTAAACAAAAACTGTATAAGAAGAGCTCATGGTCCAATGGAGGAGATGGGGTAACTAGGGACTAGTTCAGGATACCCTGGGAATGCAGAGGAGGGGCAACAACCCCAGACTGGAGCAGTGGGGAAGGCTTTCCCATAGTGGCCCTATCAAACTACTTCTAATTCTTCTCTATTGTAATTGACACCATGATTAATGTCTGTGAATAAATCTCTGTCCATATTCCAGATTATTCCCATAGGATTGTGGGAACAGTAGGAATTAAGAGCATAAGTAATTCAGGATTTGAATTCTTGTTCACAAATTACCACCAATATAGATGAGCTTCAATTTCCTTCTCTGTAAAATGGGCATAACAGCCCTTACCTCACTGGACCATTGTAAGGATTAAACAAAATCATAGTTAAAGGGTCCAGTACAGTGCCAGGTTTACAGAAAGCCTTCCATAAGTGATAGCTATTAGTGTTATAATTGGGATTTTCACAAGCTGCAGAAACTTTTGGTCCTAATATTTTTTCTTACCGTGATAGCAGGCAGAAAGTTAATTAAAGTGGTACCTCCTACCAGGTGACAAATTGAGAGAGAAATGATCACTTGCATGCTGCATTACAAAAGTCTTCTTATGGAAAATTTCAAACACACGGAAGTAAAAAGAATGGTGTAATTACCTCCTTCCTCCCATTTATAATCATTTACCTTCAACAATTATCAAAACTCATGGCTGGTCTATAACCCCACACTCTACCCCACGTGACTTTGAAGTACATCCCAGACATCTTTTCAGCTTAGCCATAAATATTTCACTGAGTTGCATGATGCATATTTGAGGCAATGGGTCGTGCTGCTCTTGGAGCCCGTGTCTGCTGTCACTGTTACCTATGGAACCGTGTGTGTGTGTGTGTGTGTGTGTGTGTGAAAGAGAGAGAGAGAGAGAGAGAGATAGAAAGTGCCAGTAAAACTTAAGTAGTTTTACTGCTCAAGTGAATTTTCCTGCTGTGTCCCGTGTCACAAAGAGATGCGATAAAAGGAGCACTGAATTTAGAGTCAGGAGACCCGATTTTGCATAAAGGCCCCACCCTTTACCAGTTGCATGCTTTCTGCAAGTGACTTCTGAATTTCTTTAAACACATTTATAAAAAATTTGGTGAGGAGTGAATGAAGTAATCCATGTGACAGCCCAAGCAACGCAGCATTAGTTGGCCCTGAATCAGACTTGAACCCAGCCTTCCCTCTCCAGAAGCAGAGCTTCCATATGGAATGAAGGTCAGAGACTGACGGCCTGGTGGTACTAGTGTGCCTTCAAGTAGAGTTGCTGCCTGTCTCGTTCTGAAGATGAGGTCTTCGCTCAGATGAGTAGCTGCCACCCAATGCTTGCGAATCTCCTTTCCCCCAACCCCTTCCCTCTGATTTATGGATAAGGGCAAGGAAGGCCAGAAAAGGTAGGGCCCTGCCAGCTGTGCCTGAGAAACAGATCTTCTCTGATGCCTCTTTTCCTCCATGGGAAGACACCAGGCTCCCCTTTCTCCTCCAAGTTTGTTGTCTTGGTCTCTCCTAACTCACTGTTGCTCCCAAGTAGGAATTTTTGACTCAACTAAAAGGAGAAAATTGATTTGATTTAGTAATTAAATTAAAGTCCTCTCTTTAATACACTGAGGCTCCCATTATCTCCGGGCCTGCACTGTGACTTGCGGACTCCTCCGGCTGTCTCGAGCTAGCTGTGTGGCCTTGGGCAGGACGCATGCCACCACAGGGATTCGACCCACAGCTCTCTAGGCCCCTTCCAGCTTTGAGATCATCAAATGGAGAACAAGTATAAAAAGGGGAAACTATACATAAAGTTAGGGGCTTCTTCACACAAATAATAAGTGTAATGTTTTCTTTTAGAATGTTCAAATAGGGTAAAAAATGAACCACCTTACCTTTTGTTATTTCCCCCAATCCCACTTCTCTGCAAAGTGACTACTGTTTGCAGTTTGTTGTGGGTCCTTCAGCCCCCTTTGGATGTACGTATGTATGGTTATATGCAGATACATTTATTTATTTATTTATTTATTTTTGGCTGTGTTGGGTCTTCGTTTCTGTGCGAGGGCTTTCTCTAGTTGTGGCAAGCGGGGTCCACTCTTCATCGCGGTGCGTGGGCCTCTCACTGCCACGGCCTCTCTTGTTGCGGAGCACAAGCTCCAGATGCGCAGGCTCAGTAGTTGTGGCTCACGGGCCTAGTTGCTCCGCGGCATGTGGGATCTTCCCAGACCAGGGCTCGAACCCGTGCCCCTGCATTGGCAGGCAGATTCTCAACCACTGCGCCACCAGGGAAGCCCTGCAGATACATTTAAAAAACTCAGTAAATGGATTACATTGTAACTGCAACTTTACAAACTTGCCCTTTTCACTTTACTATAGGTATTGGATGTCTTTCCATATCAGTATATACAGATTATTTTCTCATAGCTGCATCACAGCCTATATCATGGATGTGTTTATTTAACCAGTCTTTTGTTGATGGATATTTATCTGTTTCCATAAAAATATATTTCTAAGTGTATTTAGACCTTGGACATATGGAACGCTGGTTGTAAATGTCATGGTTAAATGACGTCAGTCCATCAAGCTCTGGAAAGGGTGGTGAGAGAATGGGTGCAGGAACACTGAGAACCATGCCCTGGAAAGCTGAAATGAAGGGCTCCTGGGAAGCTACTAAGAGCCGGCTGTTTGAATGGAAGGTTATTTTTGGAGTTGGCCTGCCTGATTGGGTGCCCTAGGCCACCGGCGCAGGAAACTGAACTCTGCGTCATCACTTTCTCCCCCTCATTCCACCAGCCCTGGCTCTTCCACATTTGTTTCTCTTCCCAGGGTCGGTGGCATCTGGTGGGAGGACTGGAACTTGAGTGATGGGAGGGAGGAGAGAGAAGTGAAGAAGAGGAGGAATTGATCTCAGGCTCTGGAGGAAGGAATGTGCCAGTTCTACTCTACCTTGTTGTTCAGACCCATCTGGAAAGTCATGTTTCGCCAGGTCCTGTACAGATCATGATAAAATGAAGCACACCCAGAATTGGGCTTACTTGGAAGACAGGTTTAGGACACCATATTGGAGGTAGAATAAATGTGGAAACTGGAGTGTTCTAGCCTGCAGGAGATAAAATAAGAGGCAGCTTCTTCATGTGGAAGAATGACGAGTTACACTGTGTTGCTGCTGGGGGGAGGAAAACCAGTACACAGTTGCAGAATGGCAGATAAGGAAGAACTTACTCAGCAGAACTGCCCAACCAGGGGACAGGCTAGGTCACAAGACAGTGAATTCCCTGCCATGGGAGTATCTAAGCAGAAGTCGCAAGTGAACTTGTTTGCCATCAGAGGATTCTTGCTTTTCAGGGAGGTTGACCTAAATGCCTGGTAAGGCCCCTTCCACCTCTGAGAGTCTATGACTGTGGGAGAGAGGGAAAATCGGACTGAGGGGGTGGGACAAGTTATGGACAATGTGACTGGAGCTTTTGTCACCTGCTCTAAAAAGGTGGAATAAAATGGAAGCCTTCAAAGGAGACTTAGACCATTGTTTCCCCTGGATCTTGGCAACCCTCCTCCGGTTTTGTCCTTGGCTTCAGCTCAACTTGATTTTATATTCATAAATTATTTCCACAGAAATAAATATATCACATACACTTTAGATGACCAGGAAATCTGGCAACCAGAAAAGAACTACATGTCCCAGGAGGATGATTGTAATTTTATTTTTATTTTTTTATTACAGTCTTTCTAAATTTGCATCCATCTCCTGGTTTCCGTAGCACAGGACTGAGACGTCATTCAGCTTTAATTTTAGGAACATTCTGCCCTTTGCAACCTCTCAAAGGTCCTCTGAGCTGGAGTTGAAATGCTTGTCTCTTTCTTTCCTGTGGATGAGGAAGAACCTCTTGGACTTAAGTCTTAGCCAAGTCTTAGTGAGGGAAACGTGGCAAGTTTACCATCTTCTAGACTTTTGCTGTGCTCCTCACCCTGATAAGGCCCTGTTTGTTCCCTTATCCAGTCCTCATAGCCTTGGTGTCTTGGTATCATCAGCTCCATTTTGCAGATGAGAAAGATGAGCTTCAGAGAGGGCTAGGAACTACCCCAAGATTCACTGCTGCTAAGTAGTGATGCTGGCACTGGGTGTAGCTCATTCCCTACATCATGTTACAGGTTTTTCCACTGCTAATCATTCCCAGTCCTTTGGGGCTGAGATGCCCTTCGTCCTTGTGTTTCACTGGGAGCTTGGTTGAATTTCTCCTTATGGGGCTGATGAAAGCTTTCTACCATTCCCCTAAGAACAGATGAATGAAAGAACTCATGGGACAGCCATGTGTGAATAGCTTGACATTTGGAGTCAACATACATTTGCTTCTTCCCCTTTTTCGTAAGAGTTATTTTCATCAAGCCTGGTTTGCCTTTTTTTTTTTTTTCCCACCTGCCTTTTAAAGCACCTGTGCTCATTATCTGGTTATAACCGGAATAAACACACCCACCAGTAGTGAGCGTGGCTGCAGATTAATGGGTACCATTGCTTGGCTACCTTCGATGCCTTTAGGTAGTAAATGGAGCTCAATATTGGCATTGTTAAGGGCTTATCTGCAGCTGTGCTTGTAGGCTCTTGAACAATTTCTTCTCTTGTAAAGTTTATTCAACATTATTTTGTTCACTAAATGTTTATTGTGTGCTAGGCATTATGCTAGGCATTGGGAGTATCTACCCTAAGAGCACACGTTGTAGATATGCACACACGCGTTCAGTGTAACTGGCGGGGCCTTAGAAGTTAGTGACAGACAAACTTTCTGTGTCCTCCTCTTCCTCTTTTCTCAGAGTCCTTGCTTTGTCCATTCGTTCACAGACAAACTTTCTGTGTCCTCCTCTTCCTCTTTTCTCAGAGTCCTTGCTTTGTCCATTCGTTCAAGTAACACTAGGTGCCTGCTGTAGCCCATGCACAATGCTCAGTTTTAGAACATAGACCCAAATTGCCCCACAGTTCTCTTCCTTTAAGAGCTTAGTTGGCGGTGGGCATGCAGGTGTTAATAACAATATAATGTGATAAATATTATGATTTGGATGTATACAGAGGTTGAGAAGATGGTACAGTGAGTTTGGGTCAGCTTTCTGGAGGACCTATGACCTACCTAAGCTGGGTTGTAGAGGGTAGTAGCTGCTAGCCTCTGGGAAAAGAGCATTTGAGGGAGAAAAGGGAGTGCAGGAGTGAAGGTGTGGGGTAGAGACTGGCATGTGCGGGGGAGCCGCTAGCAGGTTAATGTCCCCAGAGGGGAACACATAAGGCAGGGGGTGCTGGGAGATGAAGCTGGAACCAGTATACCCATCATCAAATATAAGTTTCTTAACCTCTCTGTGGTGGCATATACTGTTATCATTTCTGTGTAATAGGTGAGGAAACAAAGGCTGAAGGAGGTTTGGTGACTGGTTCAAAGGCAGACAGCGAGTGAGTTGAGGTGCTTGAACTTGAATGTAGGCCTGCTCAACCCTCACAGTGGTGCCTGCAGGGGCCGAGAAGGTCTGCCTTGAAGACTGAGGTCATCCTTCCGTCTCTATGAATCTTTCAAAAATCACACCCTTGCTGAATTCTCTTCCTCTTCCTCCACCTGCCTTACGGTGTTCTCACTAGTGAGTCTGATGTCGAAGGCCTCTTCTGAGTCTCGGTTCTAGTTTTCATCCTCCTTTTCATTCAGAGAATCAGTAGCCCAGAACTCTTCAAAGAAAACCTTTATTGCCCAACCAGGTGTAACAAGGGAGAAGGAGAAGATTCACCCCCTTTCTCAAAAGGTCCAAGTTCATTAAGTAGCCCAGGCATGACCTGTGTATCCTTTAGTTCAGAGAAACCCTTTGGGGGCTGGAGAGGGAGCAACCTGGGTGGGCTGGAAGAGTCTGGAGCAGGTGGGCTTTGAGCTGTCCCTTGAAGAATGCATAGGATCAGGAAGGTGGAAGGCATGGCACGTAAGTAATATTATTCTGTCTCACTCAGTGATAAATGGCTTATTCTACCCATCCCCCAAGATAATTTCTGGGTTGGAGTTAGCTCTTGGGCTGAAGAGGCAGTAGGAGGTTTCATTCAGTTATTCATTCAAAATAAAGTTTATTGAAAACGAATCCATTGAGAGCTCAAAGACAAGATGATGAAACTACAGAATGAAATAAAAAGGGCAATTACAGAGCTAAGGAAAAAAAATGGAGGATACAAACTACATCATTAGAGGAAAAGTTAATAAAGGAACAAAGTAGAATCCACTGAAAACTAAATTACTAACAGAGAGAGAAGGCATGAGGAAAATCACAGTATATGCTGAGAAAAAGGATGAAGAAACTCATCAGAGATCTAAAGGTTGTAAAAAGGTTGTAAAAAGATCACTCAGAAGGGTAATTGGCCTATCTGTGGAGGCACAGATCACTTCTCTTGCTCCATTGACCAAAACATAATCACGCAGACAAGCCTGGCTGCAAAGGAGCCTGGGAAAACATCTCCAGCTGGGTGGCCGTGTACCCTCTTAGAACTCATATTTGGGGAAGGCCTTTTATTACTGAAAGGAAGATGAGGAAAATGGATATTGGGAGCAATTCATTTCTGCCCCAGGGAAAAAGTCATGTTGGTCTCAGACTTGATTGCCAGCAGAAGCAGAACTTGAGAACATGGAGAGGAAATATTTACAGAGTTCCAAGGGAAAGGTCATGTGACTGAAGACTTTTACACTCAGTTACATCACTCTGTAAGGATAAGGCAGGTGGCCATTCTCATCTCTTCATATAACACATATGAGCCCTTCATGGGAAAACCTACTTGATGATGAAAAAGATTAGTCAAAAGCACCCTTTGGAAGGCATGGTGATAGGTCATTTGGAGAGCCCTTCTTCTACTCAAATAGAGAAAACCTTAGCATGGGTGGGCTGTAAGTCTAAGGAACAGAATGGGAGGAAGTGAAAAGAGTGTAATGGAAATGGAGAGCTGAGGGAGGGAGTGGGAGGACGTTAGGTGCTAACTTTCCCTCTCTCACACTAAGTCGGGTGTTAGTATCATGGCTCCAACCTCTCAATTAATTTTTTTTTTTTTTGCGGTACGCGGGCCTCTCACTGTTGTGGCCTCTCCCGTTGCGGAGCACAGGCTCCGGACGTGCAGGTTCAGCGGCCATGGCTCACGGGCCTAGCCACTCCGCGGCATGTGGGATCTTCCCGGACCGGGGCACGCACCCGTGTCCCCTGAATTGGCAGGTGGACTATCAACCACTGCGCCACCAGGGAAGCCCCTCAATTAATTTTTTTTTTTTTTTTTTTTTTCTTTTTGCGGTATGTGGGCCTCTCACTGTTGTGGCCTCTCCCGCTGCGGAGCACAGGCTCCGGACGCGCAGGCCCAGCGGCCATGGCTCACGGGCCCAGCCGCTCCGCGGCATATGGGATCCTCCCAGACCGGGGCACGAACCCGTATCCCCTGCATCGGCAGGCGGACTCTCAACCACTGCGCCACCAGGGAGGCCCTCAATTAATTTTTTTAACCCTTTATTTTTTAAAATTTTATTGGAAAAAAGAATCTAAAAAAGAATGAATATATGCACATGTATAACTGAATCACTTTGCTGTACACCTGAAACTAATACAACATTGTAAATCAATTATGTTTTTTTCTCTTAAACTTGGAGGAGTCTTTAAGGAAATAACATAATTTTGATGTAGAAACATTTATTAAAAGTTCAGCTTTTCCTCTGTTTTACTTTTCTGTATAATTAAAATTAAATTAAAAAATAAAAAACCCCAGCTGTTTTATTAAGCAATCCCATCCATTCTTCTTTTATGCATTCTTCCATCTTCCACACTTCTGTTCAAATGTAAATGTAGAGACATGCAATGAAGGATATTAATCTATTTTTTTTCCTGGATGCAGGGATCCTGGGTGATTTTTAGCTCTGTATAATTTTGTGCATTGATGGATTTAAAAAAGTAATGAGCTGGTCTTATTTGTTTTTGTCTTTTTTTTTCAGTTTTTTACTTCTTTTATCTTTTTTTTTTCTTTTTTAAATGGAAGTGTATTGATTTACAATGTTTCAGGTATACAGCAAAGTGATTCAGTTATATATATATATGTGTATATATATGTATATATATATATTCTTTTTCAGATTCTTTTCATTATAGGTTATCAAAAGATATTGAATATAGTTCCCTGTGCTGTACAGTAGGACCTTGTTGTTTACCTATTTTATGTATAGTAGTGTGTATCTGTTAATCCCAAGTTCCTAATTTATCTTTCCCCCCAACTGGTCTTATTTGAAACAAACCACTAAGACTAATTTAAAAGGCCTCATTAAATACTAATGCTCAGGGTGTGGGGAGTGAGGTGGGAGATACAAATAGATGAACAAGGCCTTGTCTTTTCATGGAGAAGTTGGTGAGTGAGTTACGTGAACACCGGACTCTAGGCAGAACAAAACACTTTGTAAGTTAGTTGGACAAGTGGGGTGTTGGGGTCCCGAGGACAGTGGGGAAGTTTTCACAAAGGAGATAATGTTTGAACTGGATGTTGAAGGATGAGAAGAGTCCCTATAGGTGGAGGATGGGAGGCAGGGCATTCCTGGCCTGGAGGCAGCAGGAGCACCAGCAGGGAGGAGTGAAGGTATGTGGTGTGTCTGGATTCCCCTGTCTGGGTAATCTATGGTGGTCAGAGAACAACGGGTGAATGAAGGAATAGCTACTGTTCATTAAGTACCCACAGCGTTCCAGATGTGACACACAGATCTCTCTAGGCTGCCCAACAGCCCTACAGAATGCTGATAATTATCCCTACTGTGCCGATGAGGAAACTGAAGCTGAGAGAGACTTATCCGCCCAGAGTCCCTCAGGGGTAAGACGGTGATTGAACCCTCTGAGCTGTCTGTACTCCAAAGCCCATAGTCTCTCTCCTGTGCTGTGATTTGCAGGGCACAGAAGATCTGAATTAGCCACCTTTGTGAAACATAACATATACAAATACAAATAAATATCAAAACATTTTTATAGGCAAATATGTTTTATATATTTACATACACACAGACCTATGACAGAGCCATATATTGGTTGGCCAAAAAGTTCGTTCGGGTTTTTCCGCGCCATCTTACCGAAAAACCCAAAAGAACTTTTTGGCCAGCCCAATATTTTGCATGTAAATTTTCTAGGTAAATTTTTAGGTAAATATAAATCCTAAATTGTGGTTCGGACTCTACTGTCCAGAAGCTGTGTGGTCGCACGCTACTCAGTTCGAACTCCAGTTTCCTGATTGATAAAAGGGAATAATGGTTCTCGTGCTGCCTCCCCTCAGATCTGTTTTTGTGTTCCAGTTAGACCATAGATGTGAACAACGAGAAAGTATAAAAGTATAAAAGAGCCACACAGAAAGGTTTGTTATTGCTGACACACCCCTCGCTCTTCTGAGAGCTTACAGACATCTGTTCGAGCACCCACAGGTGTCTGTAAAAACTCTCATAGTCATGGACACGGTCCCTCAGGCTTGCAACAAACAATGTAGTCAGCCAGCCAGAAGCTGTGCTTTCCTGGTTCAGATAACCAGCTGGGGGCTGTGGAGGGAGCTGGGGCGGGCTGTTGCGGGGTGGCGTAGAGGGAGGGGAGCGAGGTAAGCAGTCTGTCTGGCTCCCCCCACTGGAGCCAGGGTGTGGGAAGGCTCCTGCCTCCCTTCCTGGTTGCTGGGTAAGTCTGGGCCAGAGTGGAGTCGGGATGGCTGTCAACAGCTTGGTGATTTATACCGGGCAGAGGAGGGTGTTTCAGACATGCCAGGCTGCAGGAAGGAACGTTGGAGCTGCCAGGCGAGCAGGCCCCTGCCACGTCTGTCTGGTAGAGCCTCCTGGTCTGGAAAAGGGACAGGAGGGACAGAGTCGTCAGGGGACTCTGGAGCAGACTTTAGGAGTACTAGGAGTACTGATGAAGACAAGGCAGGGCCCTGGCCCCAGAGAAGTTGGACTCTGATGCAACACATCAGGGTGGACGGGCAGCCAGCCCTTGGCACTGGGCTAGAGTGGCCCAAGGCAAGTTACTTGTGCTCCAGGAAGGACTGGGATTGTTCCAAGGTCTAGGTTGGGGCCTGGTGTGCTCCTGGGGGCCCAAAAGCCCTGTTGTGTGTGTCATGTGTGGGGCGGCAGTGGTGGAGGTTTTAGAGAGAGCCAAGCTACGCCTTACTGACGAAGAGATCACTTCCTTCCTCACCCCCCTGGCCTCTGCTCTGCCCAGACAGGCCTTTTAGCTCAGCCTCAGCTCAGGATGAGTCCCTGAAATTCATGGCACCCAAGGCAAAGAGAAGACCTTTCATCTCCTACACTGTACTTACTAGGTTATATGAAGTTAGCTATGTTAGACAGTGTCTCCCCATGGCAGGGACACTGTGGGGGTTCTCTGCACAGCACCCCGCCCTTAGGAGGCCTGGTGGACTGAGCTCAGCCTTCCCAATGCTCCCCGCCCCCACCCACCTGCTGAGACCAGGGTGCGGTCCGCACGTGTATGTGCTCTCTAGGTAAAGCCAAGGTGTGAGAGCACATGGCAGGAACACCCTGGGGCTCCGCTGGGCCCTTCTGCCACACTGAATAGTCCTTCTACCTGTCACTTCCGGCCTTGGGAGTGAGAAACAAGCAACAAGGCTAAGTAGGGAATGCTCTCTGGGCTGATCCGTGGAGCTGAGCCCTGGCCAGGGCATGGTCATAGGAGTGTGTCCTAGGGGTGAGAGGGAGGAAGGCGATGAGGGAGCTCTGAAAAAAGCAGTTAGGCTGAATCATCTTGTATCTGAGCCGACAGCAGGATCGCCTTTGTCAATTGTATGCTGTTGGGAGGATGCTGGCCCAGGGCTAGAGCGGGGGTGGTTAATGATGACTGGTGTTAGGAATAAATCCCTAGAAGATGTTTCCTGCTGGAGGGCTTGTGGCAGTTCCTTTTCTGCTCTACACAATGAACAGCTTATTCTGGCCTGTAGATTTGGAGGAGAGGAAATAACAGGTAGGGAGGAGACTGATGAAAGCTGCCTCTTAGGGAAATGCTTCTGGGCTCAGAGGGTCCCACCCTTGTCTCCCAGCCAGTCCAGGGGACTTACAGTGGGAGTGCCGGGAGGCAACTCCATCACTATCTGTAGGGTCACCTTTCTCAGCCCCGAGGTTGAGAAAAAAATCATAGGCTTTGTAGCCACACAGACTTGGGTTTAATTCCAGATGTGCCACTTCTCAGCTATGTGAATTTGGGAACTTAACTTCTCTGACCCTCAGTTTCTCCTCTGCAGTCTGTGTTCACCATTCCTGTCTCATAGCATTGGTGCAAGTACGATGTAGTGATTAACCTAGGGCAGCATGTGACTAGTGATGAATAAATGGTAGCTCTTTTTAATATTGCAGCACTTCTTCTTCCTTTTTTTTTTTTTTTTTTTTTTTGCGGTACGCGGCCTCTCACTGTTGTGGCTTCTCCCTCTGCGGAGCATAGGCTCCGGACGTGCAGGCTCAGCGGCCATGGCTCACGGGCCCAGCTGCTCCGTGGCATGTGGGATCATCCCGGACCGGGGCATGAACCCATGTCCCCTGCATCGGCAGGCGGACTCTCAACCACTGCGCCACCAGGGAAGCCCTGCAGCACTTCTTAATAGTTATTCTCAGTTTTTGGTCACCTAGTGGGCCAGACACTCTGCTAAGCCCTGGGGATATGAGGTTACATGAGACCCAGTCTCTCCCTCCATGGAGGACCCTCCATCTAGGAGGACAGACAGGCATGTGGGATCAGGGACCAGATGAACAGGAGCTGCACGAGGTGCTTTGGGAGCAGGAGGCAGGGGTGGGGTCAGGGAAGAAGAGGTGAGACCCCAGCAGGAGGCGTTTGCCGGGCAAGTAGAATGGAGGGTGTTTCAGACATGCCAGGCTGCAGGAAGGAACGTTGGAGCTGCCAGTTCTCCCCAGAACTGCAGCAGCAGATAGAAGGAGGTTCACAACTGGCACTTGTCAGTAGATCCACCCATAAGTGGGGGACAAGAGCCAATAGTAGGGGCTCCCCCAGCAGGCGAGCTCACAGGGCTTCTGCCCTCTGCTGGCATTCGAGCCCAGGCAGTCTGGCTCAAGATAGAGTCTGCAGTCTATTTTTCCAGTGGTGGAGTGAACATAGACAGGGACCCAGCCTGGCTGGACTGGGGCACTTATCATCACAGAGATCTCTCCAGGCTCAGGGCTAGGATCAAGGGTAGACCACTCTGGAGGGAGCAGAGATGATTACCAGACAGGAATTGCAAACATGGAACCTACTAAAATAGAGGCTCCAGGTGGTGTGGACTTCATGAAACGCTGGCACAGAACTGTTTTATTAACACTGGGACACTGGCAGGGTGGGTAGGAGGGGTGACCTGGGATTTCTACAGTTGTTGGGAAGACCAGCGACCCCATGTGCAGTGCTCAGTGTCGCATAAAAAGAACCAGAGGAGACCTCCTCAACATTCAAGGATATACATTTGTGGTTTTAGTTATTTGCAAATGACTTCAAAACCCTATGATGTACACAAATTGGGTGAATCATTTGGATGAGATAAAAGCAAAATTATATTTGCTACAAGGATGGTTTATATCACTTAGCTGGTGATATAATAAGCATAACAGCTTTCATTTACTGAGTCATACCACCATCCTGACTGGTCTCACTCTAATTCATGACCATGACCCTTAAGTGGACTTTGGTGTTGTCAGGTCATCTTACTCTGTTCCTTTGGTCCAGGGGTTCTCAACTCTGGCTTCCGTTATCATTAACTGGGGAAGATTATAAAAAGTACTGCTGCCTGAATTCCACCCCAAACTAATGAAATCTAAATTCTTGTGGGGTGGATCTGGGCATGAGTATCCTTTTTTAAAGCTCTTCATTTATTCCAGTGGGCAGCCTTGGTTGAGAACCACTGCCATCCTCTCCAATCTCCATGACTATTTCACACTTTTTTCTCTCTCTTTAAATTTTTAACACCTCCTCTCCCATCTCTATTCTCACTCGAGAAACTTATGTCCCACTTACCTGAGAAAATAATGGCAAAGGAGTGCTTTCATACCTTTCCACCATCAAATCTATGCCCCATATATTCTACTTTCTGCCTGTTGCTATGATGATGCTCCGTTTTTTGCTTTTTGTTTTTCCGGTACGAGGGCCCCCCACCGCTCTGGCCTCTCCCGCTGCGGAGCACAGGCTCCGGACGCGCAGGCTCAGCGGCCATGGCTCACCGGCCCAGCCGCTCCGCAGCATGTGGGATCCTCCCGGACCGGGGCACGAACCCGCGTACCCCGCATCAGCAGGCGTACCCCCAACCACTGCACCACCACCTAAGCCCGATGCTCCTTTTAAAGACCAACCCCTCCACCTGTGTATTACATCTTGTTCCCTTCCTTAGTTAAGGGCTTGACTCCGCAGTTCTACCTTCTCTTTCCAATATTCTTCTCTTTATGGACCACTCCCATCTGCCCCCCACAGCATCTGTCTATCTGTGGCAGCTGTTTCTCCCACTGCACATACACATCTTCTCCTGACCGCATCCACCCCTCCAGCTACTGCTTCATTCCTCCGCTCCTTGAAAGAGTCATCTGCACTTGATCCCTGCAGTTCCTCTTTTCTCATTTTCATTCAAACTCAGTCTAACCAGTGTTTTGCCTCCATCACTCCATAAAAATTACACCTGTCAGGTTTACCAGTGACCTTGGTACTGCCAAACCCAATGGTTAAGTCTCAGTCCTTATCTTGATTTGTCAGTAGCATTTTATATAGTTGATCACTCTGTCCACCTTGAAAAATGTCTTCTTCTGGCTCTGGAACATCACCCTCTTTGGTTCTCCTCTTCTGTCACTGGCTTCTCCTTCTCAGTTGCTTGTGTTGGCTCATCTTTGCTTGTTCACTTTGGAGCACTCCAGGGAGCAGCCCTTGGACTTGGCCTCTTCTCTGTCCCCTCACTCCCTGGAGATCTCCTACCATCTGAATGCTGACAACTCTCAATGTATAGCTCCATCCCAGACCTTTCCCCCGAATACCACACTCATTTTAACCATCTAATCAACAAGCCTCCTTACATGTATAACAGACATCTCAGTGATGAGAAGTCCATGGCTGAAATGCTGCCATTCTCTCTCAAACAGCCTTCCCCACTTCAGTAAATGACAGCTCCATCTTTCCAGTTGCTTGGGCTTAAAACTTTGGAGGCACTCTTGACTCTGATTCTCTCATGTTGCACCCAATCTGTCAGCAAACCACGCCAGCCATACTTGCAAAATACACCAAGAAACTGACTGCTTATTTGATCCATCAAATTCACACTGGTCCAAGACAGATCAATCGCTACTTCTAATTTTTAGAATAGTTTCATACCTGGGCCGCCAGTGGTAGTGTGTCATTTTTCCACTTAAAATCAACAAAGGCTTCCTATTGCACTTTGCAAAGCTGAAGTTCCTAGAAGGGCCTCCACGGTTCTGCATGAGCCAGCCCGCAGGTCCTCCCAGGCTAAATTTCCTGTTCTTTTCCATCTCTTAATTCTGCTTCACTTTACTGATGTTACTCCTTAAACATAAAGCACATTTTTACCACAGAGCCTGTTCCCTCCACCTGGAACACCCTTCCTTCGTATATTCCCATTGTTTTCTCCATCTCTTCCTTTAGGTTCTATTTCAATGTCACCTTATTAGAAAGGTCGTTCTGATCACCTTACATAAGATAGTAATCTGGTGCCTGTTTCTTCCCCCATCACACCTGGCTCTCTCTTTCCCTTTTATCCTACTTTGTGTTTCTTCTATGGCACAGATGGTCATCTGACTTATTTATTCTGTCTCTTCTCACTAGGAAGTTGTTTTTGTGAGGGCAGGGACTTCATCTCTTTTGTTCATGATTGTTCTCACAGGGCCCAGAGCAATGCCTTAGGAATAGTAGGCACAATACCTAATTGTTGACTAAATTCAACTAAATCCACACAACAGCACTTCAAAATTAGTTGGAATAACCCATGATTTACAGATGAGGAAATTGTAGCTTAGAGAGGTTAAGTAACTTTTTCAAGGTAACACAGCTTGCTAGCATAGAGACTCAAACCTTCCAAGTGACTGTGTCATCAGACTGTCTCCCTGTTAAGCCTGGCCTTTCCCCAGCACCCACAGCTCAACTTACCTCATTTTTTCCACATCTCATTGCAAGCGGGCAGCCCCACAGAGTGGCAAAATCCTTGTGAAAATGCCGCAAATGTGCCTGGAGGTGTAGGAGGTGTATAGGAAATGCATACACAATCCCTTATTTGCAATACCCAAATCCCCAAATCTGTGAAAAACTACGTTTTATTCTTAACCCATTTGGTGGCAAAACCTGATCTGGACTAATGTGAGGCTATTTATAAATCCTTGTTTAATGTACTTGGTTAAAATATTTATTGTTTTGTTGCAGAAATATTAATCCATATAATTATGGAGAGTTGCCCTGCCACTGCTGCAGGTCTTTAGGCAATACATTGCTTTTCTAAAATAGGAAGAATTGTGAATTCTGACACTTATCAGGCCCCAAAGATTCCTGATATGTGGTTGTGAACCCGTGTTAATGCTTTCCTAAATGTCTGGCATTTGAAACTATGCCTAAAAAAAAATTAAAAAATTTTTTTCCTGGTAACTACAATTTCTTTTAAGGACCTTTCCAGGAACAGACTCAATTTTACGATCTGATTAAGATCAAGCACAGCAGGCCAAGCTGAGGAGGGCATACATGAGATGCCCTTCTAAAACAGAGCGCACGAATAAAAGTCTACATACTGAACAATGAGACCACCCCTTCCCCAACCTTCCTTTTTTGTTGTTTCCAACAGTGCTGGCAAGCTCGGGTTATGAGATTTCCCTAGTCATGAGATTAGTCTATGATTAAATTTAACAGCCTAAGAGGAAAGGCCTATAGATATTGATATTTACAGTTCTTCAAATAAAATAGAGAGATTATTTTCAATCCCCCTCCGGTAAGACCCACCAGTCCAGCAGCCCTGCCCAAGCACACAGACCTTCTGGTCAACTTTTTAGTGTATCACTTTTTTTTTCCTTCTCTCTCTCTCTCTCTCTCTCTCTCTTTTTTTTTTTTTTGACTGTGCAGCTTGTGGGATCTTAGTTCCCTGACTAGGGATCGAACCTGTGCCCTTCCTGGTGAAAGCGTGGAGTCCTAACCACTGGACCACCGGGGAGTTCCCAGTGTCTCACTTTTAAATTTAAGGTAGAGATCAACTGATATCTGAGAAAGTTTGAAACATGAAAGAAACCAAAAGAGACAAATAACAACAACATCAGCAACATAAAAGTATCATAGAGACGAGTGAAGATATTCCACTAATGAAAGAAAGACTGTGCAAGAAAAGGAGTATTCAGAGGATAAGAGAGAACTCCTGGAAATTAAAAACATGTTAGCAGAAATAAATGAATCGGAAGAGGGTTGGGAATATGAAGTTGAAGAAATCTCGTAGGAAGTCAAACAAAAAAAGGCTATGAAGTGAAAAATAAGAAAGGATCATTCTAAGAAGTTCAACATCTGAATAGTAGGACTTACACAGAATGTACACAAAAGGAATTAATCAAAACACACCACATGGCCATGGTTCAGGTGTGAACAACAATTTATCTGGTCATAATAATGTAACTTCTGATGCTGACTTAATAAAAAAACAGTCTAAAGCTATTAGGAGAATGTGGGACGGAGAAGAGTTATGTGGGTGGTAAAAGAGAACTAAATCCTCATTTTCTGTAATAGGAAGTCAGTGGATAATATCTAACATTGAAAAAACAGAGCCATATAAGCATGCTATTTAGACGCACTGATGTAACCCCAGAAATAGATAAAAGAGTTGAAAGTTGTTGCATTTGAGCAGCAGAAATTAGGGGGGTGGAGGGGTGTGACAGGGCCTGAAATCATGTATGCAGAGGGCTTAGCGTCGCCCCACATATCCACACTGGCACCAGAAATAAGCAAGGCAAAATGGAGTGACTGTTCGCTACAGACAATATAGTGACAACTCAGTCGAAGTTCTGAGCAGGAGCACCTCCTTTGGATACTTTGCATATGGCAGTGGCAGAAGAACTTCCCCTTTCTGGTTCTCTGAAAGTAACTTCCTACGCCAAATCTCTTTTTGTCAGTGCTCGACTCAAATTTAATTTCAGCTCTTTTATTGAAAGACCTTGGCCTAGCTCTTCCCTAACCCATGGAAATAATCCATGAAGTCTGCTGATTTTAGCAGAAGTTCTTACAGTATCTTGGGTGTAGTGCCTTCTGATTGGACTGCAGGGCTCAACAAACTTGTAGTGACCCAGATCCTGGAATGTTTTAGGCCCAAGGATTGATAAAAGCTCTTAGCTCACTTAGCTTCCAAGTCCAAACACAATCAGAACAATTGCTCACATCTCAGATAATGTGGATTAATGGATCCAGGGTTAACAGGATTATCTTTTACCCCAAGGCTCCTGTGTGCTTGTGGTGATTGCCCATTTAAGCCAGGGACCTGGGGCCAGGGCCCTAACTCTGTGACAAGCTAACCCATTCTCTCACTCAAAACTGAGCCCTTTAGTAATGGTCTTGCCAGGAGGACACTTACCTGTGGGGATGCTAGGGTGTGAAGTTCTTAGTGTGTGTTCTTGGCTCATTTTTTGAACTTCTTTGGATCTGGGTGGGGTCTCTAAATCCTGGCTCTGGTCTGGGGTCAGGGCCTCACACAGTGTACCTCTGAAGGAAATGCTTGCTGGGGGCATGAGGGAGTTCACGAGGACAAGGCAGCCTCTCATGTGTCTGCTGTCTTCCTTAGCGTCATGCTTGGGTGCTTCTGGGTCTGACTGAGCACAGAGGAGGAAGGGGATTAGCTGAGAAGCTGCCGGGGACTATAAGGTGTGAGGACCGTGTGGGCAGGAGTGATGGCAGGGAGAGATCAAGCAGAGAACAGACCCTGAGTATGAGGAAGGAGGTGGGTGAAACTTCGGCTAAGGGAGAGTAGTGAAACTACATCATGATGTCAAGCCAGTGACCCTTGCAGGGTAGGAGGGAGGTCAGGGAGCAGAAGTGGTGTCCTGCATTAAATGGGTGCTGTATTAAAACTACAAGGAAGCACATGAGTCCATAGGGGGCTCAGGGACAGGGGATGCAAGAAGACCCTGGGATCGAATGTGTAACACTCGTAGGGTGATAGGAAGTGTTGGTATAAGCCACTTAATAGAAAATTCTTATAATACAATAGAAAAACCTGAGGTTTCTACAGCTCTGCTATTGTTTATTTCTCATGTTTCTGCAGTGCACAAGATACACTTGCAATCCAGAACTGTCCTTTCCCGTTACCTCATCTATCAAAAGCCCAGCCACAATGTTTGGAAGAAAGTTAAAAAAAAAAAAAAGGCTTTTTAGCAGCCACAATGGATGGCTAACGCCCTATCACAAAGCCACGCACTGGATCATGGGAGAGCCTCTCTGGTCTCACAGCCCCGTATGGCTTTTAGTGAGTCAGAGGCAGCTGGGACCCTTGGGCCGGTCTAAACCAAGCTCTTCAGAGGTCTATTGAAGGGATTCAGGGAATGCTTACAGGAACAAAAATAGGAAGTACAGACGAGCCTCAAAGCCACTGGAAAGTTCCTAACCATCTGCCTTCTCTGGGCTGCATGGTTTCCTGTTTGCCTCTCAGTGGGCCTCTGCCCTGTTCTCTTTGTAAAACCAGCTTCCTTTCCTTCTGCAGGGCCTTGCAACCCCATCACCTGATCTTGTGCATGGCATTTGCTTCTCACATTGTGCCCACTACCTTTCCTTTAAGGAAACTGATTCTACCACCAGTTCCCTTATTTATGGGTGAGTTGCTTTTGTTTGTTTGTTTATTTATATTGACGTATAGTTGATTAACGATGTTGTATTAGTTTCTGGTGTATAGCAGAGTGATGCATCTATATGTGTATATATATATATATATATCCTTTTTCATATTCTTTTCCATTATGGTTTCTTAGAGGATATTGAATATAGTTCCCTATGCTATACAGTAGGACCTTGTTATTTATCTATTTTATATATAGTAGTTTGTATCTGTTAATCCCAAACTCCTAATTTATCCCTCCCTCCCTCCCCCCTCCCCCCTCCCCCCACTTTCCTCTTTTTTTTTTTTTTTTTTTTTTTGCGGTACACTGGCCTCTCACTGTTGTGGCCTCTCCCGTAGCGGAGCACAGGCTCCAGACGCGCAGGCTCAGCAGCCATGGCTCACGGGCCCAGCTGCTCCGCAGCATGTGGGATCTTCCCGGACCGGGGCACAAACCCATGTCCCCTGCATCAGCAGGCAGACTCTCAACCACTGCACCACCAGGGAAGCCCCCCCTTTCCTCTTTTAACCATAAGTTTGTTTTCTGTGTCTGTGAGTCTATTTCTATATTGTAAATAAGTTCATTTGTATCATTTTACAGATTCCACATACAAGTGATATCTTGATATTTGTCTTTCTCTGTCTGACTTCACTTAGTATGATAATCTCTAGGTCCATCCATGTTTCTGCAAATGGCATTATTTCATTCTTTTAATGGCTGAGTAATATTCCATTGTATATATGTACCATCTCTTTATCCATTCATCTGTCGATGAACATTTAGGTCACTTCCATATCTTGGCTATTGTAAATAGTGTTGCCATGAACATTGGGGGGCGTGCATCTTTTTGAATTATGGTTTTCTCAAGGTATATGCCCAGAGGTGGGATTGCTGGATCATATGGTACCTCTATTTTTAGTTTTTTAAGGAACCTTCATACTGTTTTCCATAGTGGCTGCACCAATTTACATTCCTGTAATAGGGAAGAACCTTTGTATTTTATTACAAGTTAATCACTAAAGGATGTTGCCTGTAAGCTTAAATTATACATAATGGCTCATCTCTGGGAACCCTGCCTCCCAGGTAATGAGCATTAAACTGAAAGAACTTTGTTAGCTCACAGGAAACAACCTGACCAAGCCCACCTGTGAATGACTGCAGGAAGGAAGAAATGAACACATGCCCTCTGGAGGCTGACTGGGACCAGGAAATGCTTGACTTCATTCTCTCCCCTTTTAGTATAAAAGAAGCCTGAATTCTAACTCAGGCAAGATGGTTCTTTGGGACACGAGTCCACCATCTTCTCGGTTAGCTGGCTTTCCGAATAAAGTCATTATCTTGCCCCAGCAACTCAACTCGTGATTTATTGGCCTGTCATGTGGTGAGCAGTATGAGCCTGGACTCAGTAACATTCCCACCAACAGCGTAGGAGGGTTCCCTTTTCTCCACACCCTCTCCAGTATTTATTTATTTATTATTTATTTATTTATTTTACAACTTTATTGGAGTATAATTGCTTCACAATGGTGTGTTAGTTTCTGCTTTATAACAAAGTGAATCAGTTATACATATACATCTGTTCCCATATCCCTTCCCTCTTGCGTCTCCCTCCCTCCCACCCTCCCTATCCCACCACTCCAGTCAGACACAAAGCACCGATCTGATCTCCCTGTGCTATGCGGCTGCTTCCCACTAGCTATCTACCTTATGTTTTGTAGTGTATATATGTCCATGCCTCTCTCTCGCTTTTTCACAGCTTACCCTTCCCCCTCCCCATATCCTCAAGTCCATTCTGAAGTAGGTCT
This sequence comes from Mesoplodon mirus, assembly GCF_964341445.2. Taxonomy (NCBI): domain Eukaryota; kingdom Metazoa; phylum Chordata; class Mammalia; order Artiodactyla; family Ziphiidae; genus Mesoplodon; species Mesoplodon mirus. The sequence goes on along the minus strand of NC_138982.1, from coordinate 43,967,802 downwards.
GTGTCTTTATTCCTGTTTTACCCCTAGGTTCTTCATGACATTTTTTTTTTCTTAAATTCCATATATATGTGTTAGCATACGGTATTTGTCTTTCTCTTTCTGACTTACTTCACTCTGTATGACAGATTCTAGGTCTATCCACCTCATTACAAATAGCTCAATTTTGTTTCTTTTTATGGCTGAGTAATATTCCATTCCAGTATTTATTATTTGTAGACTTTTTGATGATGGCCATTCTGACCGGTGTGAGGTGACACCTCATTGTAGTTTTGATTTGCATCTCTTTAATAATTAGCAATGTTGAGCATCTTTTCATATACCAGTTGGCCATCAGTATATCTTCTTTGGAGAATGTCTATTTAAATCTTCTGCCCATTTTTTGATTGGGTTTTAGTTTTTGTTCTTGTTGTTGTTATTGAGTTGTATGAGCTGTTTATGTATTCTGGAAATTAAGCCTTTGTTGGTCATATCATTTGCAAATATTTTCACCCAGTCCATAGGTTGTCTTTTCCTTTTGTTTATGGTTGCCTTTGCTGTGCAAAAGCTTATAAGTTTGATTAGGTCCCATTTGTTTATTTTTGCTTTTATTTCTATTGCCTTGGGAGACTGACCTAAGGAAACATTGCTATCATTTATGTCACAGAATGTTTTGCCTATGTTCTCTTCTAGGAGTTTTATGCTGTCATGTCTTATATTTAAGTCTTTAAGACATTTTGAGTTTATTTTTGTGTATGGTGTGAGGAAGTGTTCTAATTTCATTGATTTATGTGTGTCTGTCCAGCTTTCCCAACACCACTTACTGAAGAGACTCTCTTTTCTCCATTGTACACTGAGTTGCTTTTAGGTCAGAATTCCACCCTTTGTCCATAAGCAGAAGCCCAGGTGTATGAGTGGGTTGGGTAGCAGCAGGGTAGGCAGGTAGAATGACTTGCCTATTTGAGTAATATTGGAGGTCTACAAGCCATCTTCCAAAGGATTTAAAAAACACTAATGAGACCCTGCATTTCCTTATTAGTCTGCAGATTGCTGTGGCTGGAGTGCATGGTACATGGGGTGGAGTGGTGCAGGGGGAGGGTGGCCAGCTGGGAAGGAATATGAGACTTGGGTCCCCAGGGTCTTTGCCTGGGTCACAGGGCCACAGAAATCCATTCAGTCTGTTTAGAGAAATTACTCAGTGAATTATCCATTTCTTACTGAAGGTTTGGCCTAGAGAAAAAGGCAGAGGCTGGCTAGAGAGAGATGGAGAGTGGGGACCTGCTTTGTGTTAACGAGGCAGGTGGGTCACCAGCCCCATAGTCCCCCCATCCCAGGGGCACTTTGCTCCTTTTCCGTGGGGAAGGCTCTTTACTGGCAGGCTCCCAGGTGGCCACCAGCTCAGCTGTGTTTGCAGGTAGAGACCTCTTCCTGGCCTGGCCCACTTTCCCCACAGTGACTCTGGCTCCTGGTGTTTTGTTGGCATTAATTATAGACAGCAGCAAAGTGCCCAGATGCCACAAGTGACTTTTTATTTTTCCATCTCACCTGATGCCTTTGTTGTTTGCTCTATTCTGCCCTGAATGTTTGTGAAATCTTAACATTTGCAACCCCTCAAATGGCTCACTTAACCTTTAGTTTCATCTGATGTCAGCTCCCATTAGCATCTGTGGTCTCATGGGATGGCTCTTGTTTCTCTTAGCATCTCAGGGTCTCTTTCTCCTGGACACCATCCTTGCTTATTACCACTCCTTCTCTCTTCCTTAGTGGATTTCTCACTTTTTCCCTCTTTACCAATTCTTACTTATGCATCCCCCCCACCAAAACTTGATTAGGGGAACTCATTTTCTCATCATAGATCTTGTCTTAACCTTGGGCTGAGCTGAGTGTGAGCATGAAGTATGAAAACGCAGACTCCCAGAACTCTAACTCATTTCCACTAGAAACGTTACACATGGTGAGCAAGAATGTGTGTGAGGGAGGGACTGCAGGAGAGGAGCATTAGAGGAATGGCAGAGTTTTCCACTGCTGGGAGTTTATATGGTATAGTAGTCCTGGAGACAGCCTGCCAAGACTGTTCAAAAGCCTGAGAAATTTGGAAACTCTTTGACCCTGCAATTTGATTTCTAAGACTGATTCTTAAGGAAATAACCATGGATTTCCCCCAGAGATTTAGTTTTAAGTACTATTTGTAATATGCAAAAAAAGTTGAAGATGACTTAATTGTCCAGCCTTTGGGCACAGGGACATATACTACAGCTAATCAAATGATGCTGCAGAAGACTACTAAACCATGTCTAGCTTTATTGGATCTTTGTAAAAAATCTAGATAACAAAATAAAACCAGGAAGGGGGGGACTTCCCTGGTGGTCCAGTGGCTAAGACTCCGTGCTCCCAATGCAGGGGGCCAGGGTTTGATCCCTGGTCAGGGAATTAGATCCCCACATGTGCAGTGAAGATCCCTGCGTGCTGCAACTAAGGCCCAGCACAGCCAAATAAATAAATAAATGTTAAAAACCAAAAACCAAAAACCAGGAATGGTGTGTTATCTGTAGTCATCTTGGGTGGAGAAGAGTGGGTGACTTTTTCCTTCTTTTGACAATTATATTTTCTAAAATTTTTAGATTAAACATACATTTCTTTGGCACTAAGAAAAAGCAACAGTTACTTTAAAAACAAACGCTATCCACCCAGCCAACCACAATAATACACAGGTTGACAATTTAGGTTCAGTTAAAAATCTTCCTCCAATAAATTCGGAATTGAGTTCACATTTGTAACATTATAAACAAAATACTACAGGTCAAAGGGGGACCAAATTGCATGCATTTGTTAATGGACATCAGTTGTCCACAAGCCTTAGATAAGCACAAGACTCAGGGCCAGAACTGTTGCTTTCTCACCCTTGCTTTTCTTACCAATAATAGCAAGTAGCACAAGGATTAAGTGATTGTAGTAGAGTTTGCTTTGCTTCATCTGCAGCTCACTCTGAAATTGCTCAGCCCCAGAAGGGGTAGGTCTGGGTGAACAGATGGCCAGGTTGAGCCCTGGGAAGGAGGCTGTAGTTCTGGAAGGGGTTCTGAAGTGGCCAGAGTGACCAGGGGTGGGAGGAGCGAGGGTGTTTACCCTCCTGCGTGTATTAACATATGTGCCTCTGATGCTTAGCTGCCAACTTGGCTTTGTTTTTTTTTTTAACTTCCTGCAGGCACGGTAGAGTGAACTGTGTAGAGATCTGCAAAGAGCAGCTTAGAGAGAAGCAGTGAAGTCCTGGACTGCAGCTGAAATGAACTGGCCCACTTGAACCTGCCCGAGCCCTGGGGCAAGGCCTCTGTCCCAGCGCTGAGGTAAGAGCACTCGAATCCCAGCTTGGGGACAGAGAGGGCAGAATGGCTCCTGTTGTGGGGTGGTGAAAACCTCCTTTTCTCAGGCTCAGGAAAGAAGGGGCAGTTGTTTCTGGTTCAAACCATCAGCTTCCATCTCAGCCCAATCGGAGGCAAGGTCATTTGGTGGCTGAAGAGGTTTTGATTTTTCAGAGCAGGTCTTTTGGAATCTTAACAGGATGTTGTATTTTTTCAATTGCTGGTGAAATTTGAACTCCAAAGGGAATGAATTTATCCTCCAGGTAAGACTGCACCAGATTCAGGGGAATGCTTAACGTTGGTGCAGCTGCTCTGTTCTGCAAGGGAAGTCAAACTTTCAGGAAACACACACACACACTCTCTCTCTTTCTCTCTCTCCTACCCAAGGAAGACAGAGTGACAGAAATTACGTGGGGAGGTTATTGGAAAACATTCCATTAAGCTCACTAAAAAATGACTTTAAGGGACATCCCTGCTGGCACAGTGGTTAAGAATCCACCTGCCAATGCAGGGGACACAGGTTTGATCCCTGGTCCGGGAAGATCCCACATGCCGCGGAGCAACTAAGCGCATGTGTCACAACTACTGAGCCTACAGTCTAGAGCCTGTGAACCACAACTACTGAAGCCTGCACACCTAGAGCCCGTGCTCTGCAACAAGAGAAGCCACCGCAATGAGAAGCACATGCACTGCAACGAAGAGTAGCCTCAGCTTGCAGCAACTAGAGAAACCCTGCATGCAGCAATGAAGACCCAACACAGCCAAAAATAAATAAATAAAATAGAGGATACAGGGCATGCAGGTCTTCAAGGGCCTGGCTCAGGTTCTATTCCATGGCCGTGGAAGGCTCCTTAACGTCCAGGGTTTTGCCCAGTTCATCTTGGGACGGCTTTTGCATGTCCTGGAAGAGGGCACAGCCACTGTGCTGGTTTTGCATCTTCAAGAGATGCTGGGCACCCTCAAGCTTCTCCACAGCAGACTCATGGAAGAAGTGACCCACACCCTCCAGAGCCGCATCCCTGAGGGAATATAGAAGCCCAGAGAGAGATGGCAGAGGAGTAAGATGTGGAGATCACCTTCCTCCCCACAAATACATCAAAACTACATCAACATATGGAACAAATCCTACAGAACACCTACTGAACGCTGGCAGAAGACCTCAGACTTCCCAAAAGAGCCATGTGGCTGACAGGGTCTTGGTACTCCAGCCTGGTGTCAGGCCTGAGCCTCTGATGTGGGAGAGCCGAGTTCAGGTCATTGGACCACCAGAGACATCCCAGCCCCACGTAATATCAATCAGCAAGAGCTCTCCCAGAGATCTCCATCTCAATACTAAGACCCAGCTCCACCTGATGGCCAGCAAGCCCCAGTGCTAGACACATGCCAATCAACTAGGAAGACAGGGACACAACCCCACTCATTAAGAGAGAGGCTGCCCAAAATCATACTAAGTTTACAGACACCCCAAAACACACCACTGGACACAGCCCTGCCCACCAGAAAGACAAGATCCAGCCCCATCCACCAGAACACAGGCACCAGTCCCCTTCACCAGGAAGCCTACACAACCCACTGAACCAACCTCACCCACTGGGGGCAGATACCAAAACCAATGGGAACTACAAACCTGCAGCCTGTGGAAAGAAGAGCCCAATCACAGTAAGTTAAACAAAATGAGAAGACAGAGAAATACACAGCAGATGAAGGAGCAAAGTAAAAACCCACCAAACCAAACAAGTGAAGAGGAAATAGGCAGTCTACCTGAAAAAGAATTCAGAGTAATGACAGTATTTTGGAGAGTAAATCCAAAATCTTGGAAATAGAATGGAGAAAATACAAGAAATGTTTAACAAGGACCTAGAAGAAATAAAGAGCAAACAAACAATGATGAACAACACAATAAATGGAATTAAAAATTCTCGGGATGGAATCAATAGCAGAATAACTGAGGCAGAAGAATGGATAAGTGACCTGGAAGATAAAATAGTGGAAATAACTACTGCAGAGCAGAATAAAGAAAAAACATTCTAATTATAGGGGTCCCAGAAGAAGCAGAGAAAAAGAAAGGGTCTGAGAAAATATTTGAAGAGAGTATAGTTGAAAACTTCCCTAACATGGGAAAGGAAATAGTCAATCAAATTCAGGATGCACAGAGAGTCTCATACAGGATAAACCCAAGGAGAAACACACAAAGACACATATTAATCAAACTATCAAAAATTAAATACAAGGAAAAAAATATTAAAAGCAGCAAGGGAAAAGCAGCAAATAACATACAAGGGAATCCCTATAAGGTTAACAGGTGATCTTTCAGCAGAAACTCTGCAGGCCAGAAGGGAGTGGCAGGATGTATTTAAAGTGATGAAAGGGAAAAACCTACAACCAAGATTACTCTACCCAGCAAGGATCTCATTCAGATTCGACAGAGAAATTAAAATCTTTACAGACAAGCAAAAGTTAAGAGAATTCAGCACCACTAAACCAGCTTTACAACAAATACTGAAGGAACTTCTCTAGGCAGGAAACAGAAGAGAAGGTAAACACCTACAAGAACAAACCCAAAACAATTGAGAAAATGGTAATAGTAACATACATATTGACAATTACCTTAAATGTAAATGGATTAAATGCTCCAACCAAAAGACATAGACTGAATGGATACAAAAACAAGACCCGTATATATGCTGTCTACAAGAGACCCACTTCAGACCTAGGGACACATACAGACTGAAAGTGAGGGGATGGAAAAAGATATTCCATGCAAATATAAATCAAAAGAAAGCTGGGGTAGCAATTCTTATATCAGACAAAATAGACTTTAAAATAAAGACTATTATAAGAGACAAAGAAGGACACTACATAATGATCAAGGGATCGATCCAAGAAGAAGATATAACAATTGTAAATATTTATGCACCCAACATAGGAGCACCTCAATACATAAGGCAAATGCTAACAGCCATAAAAGGGGAAATCGACAGTAACACAGTCATAGTGGGGGACTTTAACACCCCACTTTCACCAATGGACAGATCATCCAAAATGAAGATAAATAAGGAAACACAAGCTTTAAATGACACATTAAAGAAGATGGACTTAATTGATATTTATAGGACATTCCATCCAAAAACAACACAATACACTTTCTTCTCAAGTGCTCTATTCTCCAGGATAGATCATATCTTGGGTCTCACATCAAGCCTTGGTAAATTTAAGAAAACTGAAATTGTATGAAGTACCTTTTCTGACCATAACGGTATGAGGCTAGATATCAATTACAGGGAAAAAAATGTAAAAGATACACATGTAGGCTAAACAATACACTACTAAATAACCAAGAGCTCACTGAAGAAATCAAAGAGGAAATCAGAAAATACCTAGAAACAAATGACAATGAAAACACGATGACCCAAAACCTATGGGATGCAGCAAAAGCAGTTCTAGAGGGAAGTTTACAGCAATAGAGTCCTACCTCAAGAAACAAGAAACATCTCAAAAAAACGACCTAACCTTACACCTAAAGCAATTAGACAAAGGAGAACAAAAAACCCCCCAAAGTTAGCAGAAGGAAAGAGATCATAAAGATCAGATCAGAAATAAATGAAAAAGAAATGAAGGAAACAATACCTAATATCAATAAAACTACAAGCTGGTTCTTTGAGAAGACAAACAAAATTGATAAACCATTAGCCAGACTTATCAAGAAAAAAAGGGAGAAGACTCAGATCAATAGAATTAGAAATGAAAAAGGAGAAGTAACAACTGACACTGCAGAAATACAAAAGATCATGAGAGTTTACTACAAGCAGCTCTATGACAATAAAATGGACAACCTGGAAGAAATGGACACATTCTTAGAAAAGCACAACCTGCCAAGACTGAACCAGGAAGAAATAGAAACAGACCAATCACAAGCACTGAAATTGAAACTGTGATTAAAAATCTTCCAACAAACAAAAGCCCAGGACCAGATGGCTTCACAGGCGAATTCTATCAAGCATTTAGAGAAGAGCTAACACCTATCCTTCTCAAACTCTTCCAAAATATAGCAGAGGGAGGAACACTCCCAAACTCATTCTGCGAGGCCACCATCACCCTGATGCCAAAACCAGACAAAGACATCACCAAAAAAGAAAACCACAGGCCAATATCACTGGTGAACATAGATGCAAAAATCCTCAACAGAATACTAGCAAACAGAATCCAACAGGACATTAAAAGGATCATACACCATGATCAAATGGGATTTATCCCAGGAATGCAAGGATTCTTCAGTATACACAAATCAATCAATGTGATACACCATACTAACAAACTGAAGGGTAAAAACCATATGATAATCTCAATAGATGCAGAAAAAGCTTTTGAAAAAATTCAACACCCATTTATGATGAAAACTCTCCAGAAAATAGGCATGGGACAAGTCCCTTCACCTGTGCATCCCTTGCTTTCTCTTCTATGAACAATAGGTGCTCAATAAACATTAGTTGAATAAATGAATAAGACTGAGGTTCTGTTCTTATTATCCCGTAAGTTAAGGTCCCATAAGACAGTGAAAATGAAATGTTTTTCATATTGTGAATTTCCTTGCCTGTGGAGGCAGGGGGTTTAATTGATTGGTAAGCCTTTTGTTTATTGATGAAGTGAAGTTGGCTGGCACTTCCCTTTTTGGCTCTCGCCTCTTGGGTAATCTGTGAATTACTGACACCCTTTCATAAGGGCAGATGAAAACTCTCCATTTACTGACCGACATCTGGGGCAAATTTCCTTCCTGGAAAAATCAAGAAGTCAAGAGTAGCATGAAAAGGAAGCCCTGGCCCTGCTGGGTATGAGAGCCAGGGCTGAAATCAGACCTTTAGACTCACAGCTTTGATGGTGGGGTGGAGTGGGGAGGGGCGGGGTTAGAGGAGCAGGGGCACTTCCTGCCAAATGTGAATTTTAAACAAAAGCCTCTTTCTTCAAGGCCCTGCTGTCAGCAGATTAGCGCTAATTAAATTAGCATAATGGAGCCCCAGCCTCTGCCCTCTCCCTCTGCTTTCTGAACCTTCTGGCTCCTTCTCCCAACCTCCTTTAAGTATCTTGAAAGAGGCTATGGGGAGAAGGCAGGACATCAGTTAAGCACCAGTGTACTGTGTAGAAGTGTAGTTTGTAAAACTACAGAAGTGGAAAGGACTATAGGGGCCACCCGGTACCACACTTTCATTTTAAGAAGCCAGTTCACACAGCCATGGTTATGGGTGCCTGAGGTGAAGGTATGTGCTCCAGGGGAGGGAGGGACGTGGGCTGGTGAGACGGGCACTGCTCCTGAGGCCACTTGCTCACTGAACCTTTGCGTGTCCCTGGCAAGGGGACATGTGGGTGTTCTCCAGGTGCCAGCCCTGTGTCCCCCTCCTCAGCCCCTCCCCTGTGTCTGCTGCCCCAGCCCCAGTGCACTTCATGACGTGCCCCTCCAGTGCACTTGGAGTTAAGTCCTCTTCCTCATCAGAGGCTTGGCTTTCTAGGTCAGTGAAACCAGTTGAGAAGATGTTATCTGAGGACCTTTAAAGTATATATACACGAGGAAGGGTAGAGAAGGGCGTTGATTGATCTCACGGTGGTTCCAGGATCTGTGCTTGCGCCCTGGTCTCTAATTCTGCAATGACCTAACAAGGTGGATATTTCTACCCCCATGTGGCAGGTGTAGAAACTGAGTCTCAGAGGTGAAAGAGACTTACTTGCCCAAGATTTCACAATTCAAAAGTAACAGAGACGTAAACTAAGCCTGTCTGTGCCCTCTGCAGCTTCTCAAAGTTCGTGAGCGTTTTTTACAGTAAGTACTTGCCCCCCAGTACTTGTTCCCCCAGGCTCCTTTCCCTTGGGGAACATCCCTTCATCTCTGAGGCTATGGGAACAGCTGCAGCTCAAAGTGCTTGGAGCTTTATGAAAAGCTTCACTGTTCCTTTCAAACCCCAGTGGCTGTTCCCTGTGCAGTAACATAGCATCAGAGTGAGGGAGCATCCATAGAGTGCTGAAGCGTAGTCACCTCATTCATGGGATGCCCCAGGCAGTGAGGAGGATGCTCCTGGCCCCAGGCCTCTCAGACAGTGAGAAGCGGGGGCCTTCTCGGCCTCTGTACTCTCAGTGCTCTTTGCAGGGGAATGTACCGAGTTAGATCTGTTTGGTTTTCCTCCATGTTTAAGCAAGAGATTATTCCTCTGGCAAGAGGGATTTAATTCAGTTTTATAGATATTTACTGAAAGCCTACTGTGTACACAGCCAAATATCCTGGCCTCTTTGGGCAAGAGATTCTGGCCCAGCCTTGGGCACATGGATGTGACAAGGGACAGGGGAGGAGCTGCCTACATCAAGACTGTATATGACATACCTTAGCCGGTAACCACTCAGCTCCAATCTTTCCTGCAAGAATTCGAAAGGGAGAAATTATGTCTCAAATTGCTCCGTGTGTCCCAGGGTTCCCAGAACCCTGAAAACTGGGAACGAAGCAGCAAAGGGTGGGTCAGGGTCTATGGAAGGTCCTTGCAGAGGGGTCGGGGCGAGGGGAGGAGGTGGAGTGGCTGAGGGGGCGATTTGGGTAGGTGCTAAGTGGGCTGGGTATGTTTGTCTGTGGAGCTGGGGTCTATGGGGGAGCTGAGGGTACAGTTTTGTAGATAATTTAGAATCCTTTTCGTCTGTAGCACATGATCAGCTTCGGAAGGAGGAAAAGCTCACTTCAGCAGGGCCCCCAGAATATGAATTAGGGCTGAAAGAGTTCCTTGGAGAGCTAGTTGGTTGGCCTTCACGTCTCATATCTGAGGGAGGGGGGCCCAGAAAGGGAAAGGGCCTTGTCTGTGACACAAGTGGAGCTGGAGTCTGTTCTGAATCTCTGGTCAGGGTCTGTCCCACCAAACCACTCTGGCTGTAGAGGGAAGAATGTTCTGGGGAGGAGGTACAGTCCACTCTCTGCATTAGCCTGTCTGGCCCAGTACTTGTGATGGGCTGGGCTTGACTGTTAGAGGAATTTGTGGCAATGGCAACCCAGAAGGGAGAGGGTGTCATCTCAGTGATGCCAGAGATCCCCTGGATCCCAGTGATTCTTTCAGATTCCTCCTCGAGGCCTTGCTTAGGACAGGGGTCTTCACGCTGGAAAGTCACTATTGTGGGAAGGCATCATAATGCAGAGAAGAGTGCCCCAGCTTTGAAGACGTTTGATCTGGGTTTGAGCCTGGCTTGACTGGAGCTGCATGACTACTTCGCCTTTCTGACTCAGTTTCCTCATATGTAAAATGGGCTGAATAATACCTACTTTGAGTGAAGATTAAAAATTATTTTTATAATGTTCTTCCCATAAAGTAGATGCTAATTAAATGATACCCTTTTTTCCCCCCCATGCAGCTCTATTAAGGTATAATTGAGAGACAAAAACCTGCATATATTTAAGTTATACAATTTGGTGAGTTTCGACATATGTGTACACTTATGAAATTCTCCACACAAGTCAGGTTAATGAGCATAACCATCAACCCCCCAAGATTCTTCCTTCACCTAATCCCTCCCTTCTGCCCCCTCCATGTCCTGCCTCCCATCCCTAGGCAACCACTAATCTGCTTTATCGCTATAGATTGGTTTTCATTTTCTAGAACTTTACATAAATAGCACAATACAGCATATGCTTTTCTTACACTCAGCATAATTATTTTGATATTCATCCGTGTTTGTGCATCAGTAGTTCATTCCTTTATTGCTGAATAGTGTCTCACCATATGGAAATACCAAGATTTGTTTATCCGTTCATCTGTTGACAGAGTTTTGGGGTTGTTCCCAATTTTTGGCTGTTAAAATAAAGCCTCTCTCTCTCTCTCTCTCTCTCTGTATATATATATATTTGCAGCAACGTGGATGGACCTAGAGATTATCATACTAAGTGAAATAAGTCAGGCAGAGAAAGACAAATATCATTTGATATCACTTACATGTGGAATCCAAAAAAAATGATACAAATGAACTTATTTACAAAACAGAAATAGACTCACAGGCATAGAAAACAAACTTACGGTTACCAAAGAGGAAAGTGCGTGGGGAGGGATAAATTAGGAGTTTGGGATTAGCAGATACAAACTACTATATATAAAATAGATTAACAACAAGGACCTACTGTATGGCACAGGGAACTATATTCAATATCCTGTAATAACCTATAATGGAAAAGAATCTGAAAAACAATATACATATATATATATATATACATATACATATAACTGAATCACTGCTGTACACCTGAAGCTAATACAACATTGTAAATCAACTATACTTCAATAAAAAGTTGTTCAGTTTGAAAAAAAGCCACTATAAGCATTTGTGAAAAATCTTTTGTGGGGGCATATGCATTCTTTTTGGGTGAATACCTAGGAGTAGAATGGCTGGGTCATATGGTAGGTGTATGTTTAGCTTCTTAAGAAGCTGCCAAGCTTTTTTCTAGAGGAGTTGTACTAGTTTATACTTCCACCAGCAGCGTATGAGAGTTTCAGGTGCTCCACTTCCTTGTCAACACTTGGTGTGGTCAGTCTTTTTAATTTTAGCTATTCTAATAGGTGGGTAGTGATAGCTCATGGTTTTATTTGCATCTCTCTGAAGATTAATGATGTTGAGCATCTTGTCATGTGCTTATTTGGCATCTGCATATCTCCCTTGATGAAATGTCTGTTCAGATCTTTTGTTCATTTAAAAAATTGGATTGTCTTCTTATGATTAGATTGTAAGAGTTCTTTATATATTCTACAGACAAGTTTTTTTATTTGCAATATATTGCAAATATATTTTCCAGTTCTGTGGCTTCCATGTGGTGGGAGACAGTAACACATAAACTAAAAATTACAATTCAGTTGACTAGTGCTGTGCTCAGGAAGTACAGAAGAAGATCAGTAATCTTAGCATGGGAAGTCAGGGAAGCTTCCAGGATGCAAATACATGTGACTTGGGTCTTAAAGGAAATTATAAGTTAGCTAGGCAGGGGAAGGGCAGTCTAGGTAGAAGTTTGTATGTGCAAAGGCACGGAGATACAGAATGTCATGGTGCATACCAAATTGTAAGTCATTTGATTGGAGCCCTGGGATTTTGGGAGTAGAAGGATGTGGGCTGGAATCCCAGATGCCCTCTTACTGGCGGTGCACCTCATTTATTTATTTGTTTTTAACTTTTAATTTGGAAACAATTATAGATTAAGAGGGAGTTGCGAAGATAGTACAGAGAGGTCTGGTGTATCCTTCATTTAGTTTCTTCCACTGGTTTCATCTTATACAATTATAGTACAATATCAAAACTAGGAATCTGAGGTTAGTACAACTGTGTGTAGAGCTCTGTGTCATTTTCTCACATGTTTAGATTAGTGGAGCCACCACGGCAATCAAGGTACAGAACTATTCCTCCACACAAAGGTCTCTCTCATGCTACCCATTCATCATCACACTGGCCCGGCCCTTTCTCCCTTTTCTCATCCCTATAATTTTGTCATTTTGAGAGTGTTCTGTAAATAGAGTCATATGATATGCAACCTTCTGAGACTGGCTTGTTTTCACTCATCATGATGCACTTCAGGTCCATCCGGGTTGTTGAGTGTACCAATAATTTGCTCTTTTTTACTGATGAGTGTTATTCCATTGTATGGATGTATCACAGTTTCACTATTGACCTAATGAAGAACACTTTAGTTGTTTCTAGTTTTTGACTATAACAAATAAAGCTGCTATGAACAATTGTGTACAGGTTTTTATGTGAACATAAACTTAATTTTTTAACTGATTTTTAAAAATAAATTTATTTATTTTATCTATTTATTTTTGGCTGCGTTGAATCTTCGTTGCTGCGTGCAGGCCCTCTCCAGCTGCAGCAAGCAGGGGCCACTCCTTGTGGCAGCGCACGGGCCTCTCATTGCATTGGCCTCTCTTGTTGTGGAGCACAGGCTCTAGGTGCGCGGGCTTCAGCAGCTGTGGCTCGCGGGCTCGAGCACAGGCCCAGAAGTTGCGGTGCACAGGGCCCAGTTGCTCCGCGGCATGTGGGATCCTCCTGGACCAGGGCTCAAACCCATGTCCCCTGCATTGGCTGGCAGAGTCCCAATTACTGTGCCACCGAGGAAGCCCATATAAATTTAATTTTTCCAAAAAAACAGAAGCCAAAACATTTTTTCTGTATTTTTCCAGGATAAATGCTCGGGAGTGCAATTGCTGAGTGTATGGCAAGTGTATTTTTAATTTTTTAAGAAACTGCCAAATTGTTTTCTAGAGTGACTGTATGGTTTTCTGTTCCCACCAGCAATGTAGGAAAGATCCACTTTCTCCATCTCCTCATCAGCATTTGGGGTGTCCTATTTTAATTTTAGCTGTTCTAATAGGTGTGCAGTGGTAGCTCATTGTGGTCTTCGTTTCCATTTCTCTAGTGGCTAGTTGTGTGACTCTTACCCTTTCTGCTCTCAGGTCAGGTCGGCTGTATGAATCTAGACCCCAGCCTGTACTTTTTAAGTGTGAGAAGCAAAAGGACCTAATGCTGATAGCCCCCTCCCACCATTTCTGGAGCTGCCCTGGAAGTCTGGCTTCCCTTGTTTTCTGATCCAGTTAGCCGGCTACAGGATCTTTCTTCATTGTCCTGGGTGGCTCCAGGAAAGTGATATTTTATAGAGCTGAGTATTTTTCCAGGGGAGGTTTTTTTGTTTGTTTGTTTTCCCATAGATGAGCAAAAAACCTGAAAGTGTTGATTTTTTACCGGGCTGTGGGTTAAGTTCTCCTCCACCCTGTCCCTCCCTGGTCCCCGTGTGCCAGCATATGTACTTACTGGCAGCTGAGCTGGAGAAACCCCTGGAGCTGACCCAGGATGACTTTTCTCAGCATTTGGAGGTCTGAGGTGCCAAGGGAAGCTGCCATGGCCTCAGGCCCTCCCTGTGCTCACGATTTTCTCTTCTTTTCACTTACAGAGGGAGAGGCAGCTTTAATGTGCTGGGGGAAATAATAATGGTAGATGAGAATTATATAGCACTTATGATGTACCAGGTACTAAGTGCTTTATGTATATTTACTCATTTAATTCCCACAACAACCTGACAGATCTGGGTTCCAGGTGCAGAGCCTCAGTTTCCTCACCTGTAAACAAGGCAGTAACAATCCCTAGTGGATAGATTGGGAGGGCTAAGTAGGGGTGGTGTAGTGAGTTACCCCCCTAGAGAATGCTGGTTCCCTCTCCTCTACAGGGGCCCTTAACAATCATGAACACCCAGCTGTACTGCCATGCTGCACTGAAAGAAAGTGGGGTGTCTGTATCCCTTGCTGCACTTCAGTCAAAGATGAGTGTCCATTCACTCATTCAGTATCCAATCAACTTTAAGAATGAGCACCTACTGTGTGCTTGCTTCTGTACTAGGCCCTGTGAGCACCAGAGCTACAGTCCTTGACCTCATGCAGCACGTGGTCTACAGACAGAGACAAATATGAATTTAATAATAACACAACTGAGTGTAAACTCATGAATTGTGGGATTTCTGTAAAGGAAATTCTCTGGTGCTGTGTGAGTGAACCAGTCTGAGATCGGAGAATGCATCCTCGGGGAAGTGATTCTGGCTCGGAGTCTGATTCCTTAGCCTTGATCTACTGCAGAGGCCCATGTGGAATGTTCTATAGGATCAGCTCACTTTAAGCTGCGTCCTGACTATAGGCTGACCTGATGCCTGGCCATCCCAGTGCTCTCCCTCCCATAACAACCCAGACTATTCCGTGAGGTTACCCATCCCCAACCATTCACAGCTGCTGATGATCCCATGGGGACCGAGACTAAGCTCAGGGCCACACCTTACAGGGCTGGGTCATCCTTTTTTGTTGTTTCTTTGTTTTTGAATGTGCTCATGACTCAGTCAACTTATTACACAGTGAGCCACCGTGGGAGAGTTATTCATCAAACAGATTTTTAAAAAACCATCTTTATTGAGGTATAATTTATATTCCATGAAATTAACTTGCTTTAAGTGTAAATTCAGTGATTTTTAGTAAATTTACTGGGTTGTACAACAATTACCAAAATCCAGTTTTAGAACATTTCCATCATTGGTTGGGTCATCTTCAAATGGAAAAGGCAAGGGATTATTTTTCACGGCAATAGCTCCGTAACTATTTTTTATGGAATTAGTTCTGTGCTCCCAGCAGGATGATCTCATTAATTAATTCAATTAGTATTTACTGAGAGCCTGCTGGAGCCTACAGCTGAGCTAGGTGCAAAAGGCAATAAAGAGGGAAACAAGTGGAGATGGCAGCTTCCCTGCGGCTGACAAGCTTCCTATTGAAGATATATTGTTAAATGTAACCTATCTGCAGCTTACAGTTTACTTGTGGCAGCTGCAGGGCAGGTAATTATTTTCTACCTGTGGCTCGTAATTGATGAGGCAAGGGCCTTGCTTTTGCAATACCTGCTATTGTACTGAAATTATTGGCCAAGCAGAAGGAGGGAAGTGTACTCTCCCAACATCTGCAAACTGCTGTAGGCTTTGGCAAGCCTGGATGCAGGATCTGGGAAGAGAGGGGATTGGGTGTGCTGTTTGCAGTGCGAAGATTCGACAGGTGGACTTGGGGTGAGCGGTGAGGTGTACTGAAGGAGGAAAAGAGTGCGGGGAAAGTCAGGGAGTTGCGGCTCACCAGGTGGCCTACAGCTTAGGGGTACCTCTGCATGCAGTGGGGTGTTGCTTGGAGGCGTGGTGGTAAGGCGGGAGTGCGAGCTTGGATGCTAGACTGAGGAATTTGGACTTGGTGGAGCAAACAGGGAAGATGCTATTTTAAGTCTTGGAGGAGGGCTGTGACTATTCAGAGCGGGGCTTGGGAGAGTAATCTCGCGTGAGCTGAGAGATGGGAAGTGGGCATGGGTTAGGAGGCAATCGAGAGCGTCCTAATATTAGGTGACGTGGACCTGATGCGAGCAGGGGAAGGGCGGCAAGGAAAAAAGAAGTGGGCGAGAGAGAAGATCCTGCCAGGTAGGGGAGAAAATCTCTCTGTCCCAACACCTTCTCCCAGGTTCCATACCTGCCTTACCCAGCTGCCTTTTGCACTTCAACCAACCGCTCAGGTTCAGCCTGTCCAAAGCCCCCTCCACATCATGCTTTCCCCTTGCCTGGTGTACTTTTCTCTCCCTGTCCCATTCCTCTTGCCCAGGAGGAAGGAGAGAAGCCAGAAAGAAGCGGAACACTGTCCCTTTGGAAGGCAGCGCCATAGAAGGTAGTGGCGAGAGATTTCCAGGGAGGGAGGTGCCAGATGCGAAGGAGGTGAGTGAGCACGGGCACTGAAGACGGGCGGGGGACTCAGGTACTCGTGTGAGGTGAGTGAGGTGCCTCGGGTGCAAAATTTAAGGAGGCACTGGGTGCCAACCCGGCTTGCACAACCCTGAGAGTGAGGGTCCTGGACTAGGTTCCTGGAGAGAACCGGTAGTTGGGAGGATGCCGGTGACTTTGGAGAAAGCATTAGCTTTCAAAAAGTTAAGGACCAGGTGTGGAATGGTTTCTTCAGAAGAACACCTTCCATAGGAAGCTTCCTGAAGCTGCCTGGGGGCCTGCCTATCTGCTTTCTCCCCACCCCAAGACAGCCCCTCAGTGTCTCCACAGACTCTCTAGGCTTCCTGGAGCACAATGTGAAGACCACTGATTAAGTCTAGCCCCCCCATCTTACCAGAGAATTCTGAGACCCAGAGAAGTACGTGACTTTGTCCAAGGTTACACAGGGAGGGGTGACCTTAGGGGTCTTCCTTACTTTCCTTTGATTTATCACCTTCAGTTGCTTTACCTTCTCTTTTCATTGTTCCTCCCAATCTCCTCCTCCCTCTTTCAACTATGAGAATTGGCAACAGTTGCTATTCAAGGACTCATCTATATTGGAGGACTGAGGGCTAATTCTGAGAAGTCTGTTTCTAGAGTGCCTGCTGCCTACCAAGCATTCTTGTAGGGGCTTTTCCATTCATTATTTTATTCTTATAAGAACTTTCGAAGTACTTGTCCCATTGTCCTGATGAGAAGACTGAGGTTCAGAGAGGACAGGGCTGGCTTAGATTTGCATGGTTACTAACTGGTGCTGCCAGACCCAGAGCCTGTGTTCTTCCTCCACCATGTATCTCTTTAGTTATTCATACAACTGAGTGCCTTGAGGCTAGGTACTAGTTTGGTGCTGATATGGTACCAAGGAGACAAAAATCCTGTTGAAACTTACTCTACTTGTCCCCCTGCTTGTGCAGGGGATTGACCTGTGCTTCTTAAGGTCCCCTGCCTCGGGGTCTCTGGGCTGCCAGTGGTGGCTGCTGTGTTTGGGGCTGTTGCTGAGATACTGTCCGCGGCCGAATTCATTCCTCAGCCTTGTCTCACGGACTCCTTTCTCTGTGCCTCTGGGTCACTGAAACATTCCACTGAAATCACTCATAGGTGACATAGGCAGTTTATTCTCCAAGGAACACGGTTTCCCCTACATTTCTTAGCTTTTATCACCAACCATTTCCTTTGGCCACCACCCGTGTAAAGAGCTCTGACTCAATCCCATGCCTTAGCCCTGATAAGGCAAGTTATTTTGGCCTCCTCGGCCCTCAGTCCCAGTGAGAATTTGGACTCAATGTTTTCACTTCTCACGTTAGAATGTTTGCCAGAGTTTGTGGAAAAAGCCATGTATTATTAATGTCTTGGCCGGGAATGGCTGTGCCCTGCCAGGTTGTCATGTGAGCCCTCTGAAAAGCCCTAGGCTGCAAGGCCCCAAGCTCTCCTGGGCCCAGGGGCTCTGGTGGGAAATGTGATCCTACCCTACAGAAATTGCAAACAGCCACCAAGGGCAGAGAGAAACTTGGAAGGGATGGATCAGGGTCTCACCTAGGAATTCATAACTGCTTAGAGAGTGTCTCATGGGGCTGATTCCATTCTGCTTCAGTGGGACCTGCGGTTTTTTGAAGGTCTTTTAGTCTGCTATCCTCCTCCCCCATAAGACAAAAATGAGCTGATTTAAAATCAGCTAAGTAATATTTTTCTTATATCTTTATTGGAGTATAATTGCTTTACAATGGTGTGTTAGTTTCTGCTTTATAACAAAGTGAATCAGTTATACATATATATATGTCCCCATATCTCTTCCCTCTTGCGTCTCCCTCCCTCCCACCCCTCCAGGCGGTCACCAAGCCCTGAGCTGATCTCCCTGTGCTATGCGGCTGCTTCCCACTAGCTATCTACCTTACGTTTGGTAGTGTATATATGTCCATGCCTCTCTCTCGCTTTGTCACAGCTTACCCTTCCCCCTCCCCATATCCTCAAGTCCATTCTCTAGTAGGTCTGTGTCTTTATTCCTGTCTTACCCCTAGGTTCTTCATGACATTTTTTTTTCTTAAATTCCATATATATGTGTTAGCATACGGTATTTGTCTTTCTGTTTCTGACTTACTTCACTCTGTATGACAGACTCTAGGTCTATCCACCTCATTACAAATAGCTCAATTTTGTTTCTTTTTATGGCTGAGTAATATTCCATTGTATATATGTGCCACATCTTCTTTATCCATTCATCCGATGATGGACACTTAGGTTGTTTCCATCTCCTGGCTATTGTAAATAGAGCTGCAATGAACATTGTGTTACATGACTCTTTTTGAATTACGGTTTTCTCAGGGTATATGCCCAGTAGTGGGATTGCTGGGTCATATGGTAGTTCTATTTTTAGTTTTTTAAGGAATCTCCATACTGTTCTCCATAGTGGCTGTACCAATTCACATTCCCACCAGCAGTGCAAGAGTGTTCCCTTTTCTCCACACCCTCTGCAGCATTTATTGTTTTTTAGATTTTTTGATGATGGCCATTCTGACTGGTGTGAGATGATATCTCATTGTAGTTTTGATTTGCATTTCTCTAATGATGAATGATGTTGAGCATTCTTTCAAGTGTTTGTTGGCAGTCTGTATATCTTTAAGTCATATTAAATATTAAAATCAGTTAAGTAATATTTAGAGATCCATCTTACAGTGGATGATATGCTGGCCACTTGAAATAAGTGATGTAGTTTTAATCCTCAGAACAAGTCTTTGAGGTAGCGCTTGTTATCTCCATGTAATGGATGAGAAAACCGCCTCTGAGATGTCAGATGAATTACACAAGGTCCTGCAGGTGGTAAGGAGTAGAGATGGGATTCGAACCCTGGTCCATCTGGGCCAAAAAGCTCATGTTACTTTCGGGACATCGTGAGCCAGCAGACATAAAATATTTCCCTGACCTCCTCTGGTTTATCCCTATCGTTGGTCCCAGCTCCTCTGTCTCTCATCTTTGTGGCTTCCCATCGCTCTGTAAAGATCTTCTGGAGCTTGTATTCCAGTGGAGACCTGACTAGCGTCTAGTATTAGTTGGGTCAGGGTTCGGTGGGGTAGATGGTGTGGCTGCAGGCCAGCCCAGGGCTGCGGAGAGATGGTCTCTGGCACCTTCTCCTCCGTCAACTGAAACGGCTCCTCTTCATGCCCCATCAAAGCTCCTTCTTAGTGCCAGGAGCTCAACTCGGAGTGTAGAGAAAATAATCCAACAATATCAGTTGCTTGCTTAGAAAACCTCCATCAGTCCTAGTTGTTTTCCAGGATAAACTGTGACTAGATACACTTATGTCTGGAGCAGATAAAAAACAGGCCCACTTTCATGACTGAGCCTTTGCACTGTGGTTTTTTTTTTTTTTTTTGCGGTACGCGGGCCTCTCACTGTTGTGGCCTCTCCCGTTGCGGAGCACAGGCTCTGGACGCGCAGGCTCAGCGGCCATGGCTCACGGGCCCAGCCGCTCCGCGGCATGTGGGATCCTCCCAGACCGGGGCATGAACCCGCGTCCCCTGCATCGGCAGGCGGACTCTCAACCACTGCGCCACCAGGGAAGCCCCCCCCCTTTTTTTTTTTCTGTTGGGCATACCTCTTTCTGCCTGGTAAGCTCATATTCATTCTTCAAAACCCAGGATGAACTTTACCTTTTCTGACTTCCTCTAGCAGAGTCGGCACCACCCCAGCTCTTAGTTCTTAATGCCTTACTTGATCTTTCCACCTATCAGTTTATGGGTCTTCCCCTTTCTCTAAGGCCTCAGGAGTAGCAACTGGACCCTATTTATTTCGATATCACCTGTACTTGGGGCATATTTGTATGGACAAATGAATAAGGGCTCGTTAATTAAACTATTTAAGTATGAGTCACAGGTGACCCCACTTTAACTGAAATGCAAGGTCATGGGACTTTAGAGAAAGAGAAGCAATAGGCTAAGGCTGTGGTGCTATTAACTGATTGACAGGTGAGCCAGGCAGTGTGCTGCGAGCATTCCTGCAAATGGACCCCATTGCAGAGAGAGAGGGTCCCAGAGGAATGAAGCAATAACGTAAAGCCTGACAGTTGAGGAGCGAAGCATGGCCTGCCCGGCTCCCCAGGCCAGCCTCTTCAACTCGGTCCCCAGCCTGCCTCCCAGAAGAGCTGGGTACAAACCTGGAGAAAAAGTGGGCATTCCGAATGGTCCCAAAAGGAAGGGGAGACGGGTGGCATATAGGGGAGGAGCAGAAGCAGAGGCAGGAGGAAGTCCAGGGCAACCTTTCTTTCCTTACTGTGGCGCTGGGGTCGTCTTGCTGACCATAGCTCCTGCCTCATGTTGGCTCCTGAGGATGCAATCGAGCTGAGTCCGAGAGTGAATTTGGACCCAGGACCTGGTCATTCTGTGTCACTGGGCCTCTTGCCCATTTAACTCTTCCTTTCCCTGCTGCTGGGTGTAGGCACTTAGACTTTAGAGATGGTCAGATCTGAGTTTAAATCCTTGTCTCACCCATTTTAACTGCAAACTTTGTAGCACTCAGCAAAAATAACAGGGTTGCTATGGAGTCAGTAGGATCAGTGATGATGACACTATTGACAGGCTTTGTGCTAAGTGGTTTATGGCATTTCATTTATTCCTCTGAATACCCTAAAGGTAGATGCTGTTATCATTCTGAAGTCACAGATAGAGGACTGAAGTGCAGAGAGGCTAAATAACTTGCCCAAGGTCACATAGTGAGTAAATGATGGAATCAGGTAGTGGACCCAGGTTTGCCACACCTGATCCACTAGGCCACCAGTCTCCAATTTGCCTGATCTTAGTCACCTGGGGCTCTCTGATTCAGCCTGTGTGGGGCCTGGGGAGCAGTGGATATAATAGGTACCCAGGATGATATTAAGATCTGGCAAATTCAGGAAACACTATATGGTACTTTTCTGCCTGTAAGGTGTGACTCACCGCTGGCCCACAATAAATATTAGCTGTGAGTATTATGACATGCACTGATTGAAAAAATATCATGCAAAGACTTTCATCTTTTAACAATTCATTAGTCTTAGAACTAGATCTTAAAGGTAGAAGTCAAGGGAAGTAGATTCTGGATCAGTGAATCTACATTCTAAAACTATAAACTCAGAACTATCTGCAGATGGAATGAGCTGACTTCAAAGATCCCTGTTGCTCCTGTTCAAGCAATCTGTGATAGCACATAGCGGGTGTGCTTTAAGGACCTGGGGCCAGGTGTGTGTCTGCCCTCTGCACGCCTGCGCTGGGGAGGACTTGGGTGTGTGAAGGTTCCAGTGGAGGTTGAGTTTAGGAGCTATGCAAAGTCAGAAATGATCCCAACTCTGGGAGGGAAAGCAGAGGCCAAAGCATGTATATATTTTGGGGCCATAGCTTCCTGTGTTGTGTCCTGGGCAACCTGCACTGGTCTCCTCCATAGCTTCTGAGCCTCTAGACCCACAGTCCTGCCGTCAGGGCACTGAGCACTTCATGTTTCTCAGGGACTGCTGGCGGGCAGATGTCTTTCTGTCTCTTCCCAGTATTCCCAGGTCTTGTCTTTGTTTTTAAGTTCTCAAGGCCCATCCTGTAGGCACATACATTACAGTTCATAGTCAGGGAATGTTGTCCCATGAGAGCCTGGAGAAAGGCTTGACCCCTACCCTGGCCCATTGATCTTCTGTTTCCAACCTCGACCTTAATGATAAAACTCAGCATAAGCTTTCTTCCAGGCTAAGAACAGTCGGTAAGAGTCCGCAGTGTTCGTGCCCCGGTCGGGAAAGATCCCATATGCTGCGGAGCGGCTGGGCCCGTGAGCCATGGCCGCTGAGCCTGCGCGTCCGGAGCCTGTGCTCCGCAACGGGAAAGGCCACAACAGTGAGAGGCCCGCGTACCGCAAAAAAAAAAAAAAAAAAAAAAAAAAAGACCCTGCTAAAAGCTGAAGGAAACCCACTGAATGATGAATGATTGCCCAGGATACTTCTGTTTCTAAGATCCATAATAATAGCTGCCACCTTGAACACTGATTGTGTGCTGGGTGTTTCTTTTCTCATTTAACTCTCCCCACAACCCTATGATAGAGGTAACACTATCCCTGTGTACAGACGAATAAACTGAGGCCCAAGAATTCAGCTAAGTTGCCCTAGGTGACAGAGCCAGTAAGCAGTGGAGGTGGACTTCAAACCTAGCTCTATGTGACTCACAAGTTAAAACTTATTATGTATATATAATTTTGGCTTATTGGAATAATAGAAAGTTTTGCTTCTCTTGACGAGGAAACTTAGGGACTGGTTACCCTGACTGGTGACAGAGAGCAAAGCTATATACAGAGCATATCACAGGGATGGCAGATCCTTATATTCACATTTGCAGTCATCCCTAGCCTTTATTCATGTGGACAACCATGACCTTCCTCAAGGCATCTTTTGGTGATTGTGGCAGAGATAGATTTCTGTTACTAGGGACTCTCGGTAAGGCTCCATTAATGCTAAGGATGGTGGCCGACTATGCTGGGGAACGCTTGTCTGCAAACTGTTGGGCTCTGCGGCAGGCAAGTACGTTGAGGTCCAGGAATTTGTTCACGAGGAGTGAAAACATGTGGGAAGATGAAGTGAGAGGGTGAGAGGAAGGGAGCGTGAGCTGTGCGTCATTTCATCAACCTTGAGCTTGAGCTCAGAGGGCACCTGTGTGTATTAACTTTGATAAGGAGACCATCTGAGCCCCCATCTCTGTCGGCCAACACAAAGAGATTGTATCTTCTGATGTACAGATCTGTTGTGTTAGAAGAACAAAAATCATCCAAGAGTGGCAAAGGAATTTGAGGGCTTTCTCCAACTCAAGTTTTATTTTCTGTAACTGTGAACAGATCTTATTTTTGGTTTTACACATTTGAGTACTCAAGATGGAGGGTCCTCACCACCCTCCCGTTTCTGATTGACTATCTGCCATTTTTTTCTTCCAGCAGCTGCTTTGGGCTCCACTTTGAGCTGGACGCCCTTACACACTACCATTTCTCATCTGCTATCCCTGACCACTGACAAAGCCCCCAGGGGTCTGCCTCACTTCTCAATCTTCTATTCAAAAATCCTGCTCACATCTTTCTTCTTGAAGCCTTCTGGTTATAGCCAGCCATTTCAATAACAGCACCTGTCTTCATTTCTAACTCTAGACAAGATGGTATCTTTTCTTGGGGCTCTTTGTGTAAATATGGTCAATATCATATAGTTTGCTCTGTCATTAATCTCATTACATTTATTCAGCTATTTTGGTTTCTGCCTCAGGTGCACTAAGTTTGTCTCTCAATTCTTTGAGGGCAGGAAATGTAGTTTATGTGGAGGTGGCGATGACTGTATTTTAATTTCAGTGTCCAGCAGGTAGCCAAAAAAATTGTTTTTTTATCTGTGCAACTGATGTTTATTGGATAATTTCCATGGTCTGGGCATTGGACACAAAGGCACTGGGGCTATGGAGCTAATCATTACTTGGTGGTTGAAATGCTTACAGTTTTAAGGGAAGCCAGACATGTAAGCAAATTAAAATTATATTTTAATTTTATTTGAGCTATAATTGAGGTTTAAGTAAAATTTATTGGGAGCTCACATGAGAAATGATGAGACAAGAGAGATGGAGACAGATTTAAGAAATGTTTGAGAGTAGTAATAGTAGAACTTTGTTTCCTATAGAGTTCGACTTAATACCTTTACGGGCTTGTTCTAGGGGCACTGAGGTACTAGGTTGAACACGTGATCCAGGAGCACCCTGAGTAAAGGATGAGTTGAATAGGGGATAAGAAAGAAGGAAAAAAGCTCAGCAAGATAGTAAGTGATGGGGCTTCCCTGGTGGCGCAGTGGTTGGGAGTCCACCTGCCAATGCAGGGGACACGGGTTCGTGCCCCGGACCAGGAAAATCCCACATGCCGCAGAGCGGCTGGGCCCGTGAGCCATGGCCGCTGAGCCTGCGCGTCCGGAGCATGTGCTCCGCAACGGGAGAGGCCGCAGCAGTGAGAGGCCCGTGTACAGCAAAAAAAAAAAAAAAGACAGTAAGTGATGGAGAGACTGAGGGAGAGGATTATAATTACTAACATCTATTGAATGCTTATTACCCTGTGCAAGGTAATTAATATGAATTGCCACATTTTTCACTCATTATAACCCTAAGAGGTAGGTACTGTTTTCTCCATTTTTACAGATGAGGAAACATCATCAGAGCAGTCGAGTAGCCTGTTAAGATCACACAGCTGAGAAGCGGTAGAGTCAAGTTTAAACCTGTGGACTCTTGTTCCAGAGTAAACCACCCATACGCTTGGGTAGAGAAAAACTCAACCAGCTGATCAAGAACCTCCAAAGGGCCCTCAGTGCTGATAACGCCCACATTTATACCTCCAGCCTGGACCTTCCTCCTGACCTCTGTAGTTTCCTATCAGGCTGCCTATTTACACTCCACTTGAGAGTCTAATCTCAAACTCAGGATGCCCAGAGCTGAACTCCTGATCTGCTCTTCCCCAATCTGCTCTTCCCTCATCTTCTTCTCTTCTGTTGAAAGCAGCACCATCCTTCAGTTGCTTGGACCCCAAACTTTGGAGTCATCCTTGTTGTTTTCCTCTCATGCCCACGTCCAATCCATCGGGCTTGATTTTTGAAGCACATCTGGATCATATCCACTTCTCACCACCTCCACTGCAGCCAAGCCACGGGCAGCTGTCACTGGGATCTGCCTGGTGGTCTGCCTGCTTCTGCCCTTGTCCCCTATCCTATCCCCACAGGCAATCCTGGCGACATTGAATCAGATTAGGTTGCTCCTCTGCTCAAACCCTTGCAGTGGCTTCCAGTTTTACTTGGAGTAAAACCCAGAGTCCTCACCTTTTGCCTCTGTTCCTCTAGGATGCCCTCTCCCTGTGCCCTCCCCTGCTCCTTTCCTTCCAGTCAATACACAACAGTGCATGCCTGCCTTGGGGCTTTGCATGGGTCTTACCCTTGCTTTAAATGCTCTTCCCAAGAGATTGCAGGGCTCACTCCTTTGCCATCTTTGATTCTTTGCTCAAATGTCCATTTCTCAATGAGGCTTACTCTGCCCTTTTAAAAATGGAAACCTGCCTCAGCTCAGCACTTGTGGTCCTCCTCTTCCCATACTCTGTTCTGCTTTGTTTCCTATAGCACTTAGCATCTTCCCAGATACTAAATAATTCACTCATTACATTTATGGTTTTCTGTGTCTCACTCTGCTAGAATGTAAAGCTCTAAGGGTAGTGTTCTTCATCTGGTTAAGCATCTTAAGCACTAAGAATTATGCTGAACACATAGTTAGTGGTTAATACATTAAAAAAAATGAGTAAATGTGGGGTGT
Source organism: Mesoplodon mirus (assembly GCF_964341445.2). NCBI lineage: Eukaryota > Metazoa > Chordata > Mammalia > Artiodactyla > Ziphiidae > Mesoplodon > Mesoplodon mirus. The sequence continues at coordinate 43,941,853 of NC_138982.1, read as the reverse complement.
AAAGTTTCTGTACAGGTGTCTGGTTTAAATTTTGTTTTTAAATGTGGTCTAGAGTCTGGGGGAGGTGCCCATGGGTGTGCGTAAGGGGGTACAGAGTGAGAGGAGACCGTGAGGCTGAGGCTGGACTCCTGGGGATGTGGACACTTCAGGGCTGGCAGGAATCTGGTCACCAGAGGAGGCTGGGATGGGGAGGGAGGAGGGAAGCTGGGAGGATGCCTGTTAGAGGGAGGGAGTTTGAAGAAAAAGAACCAGGGAGGCCTCACTGAAGTAGGTGCTGGAGAGGAGTCTTTAGATTTTGCAATTAGAAATGCAACTTCATTGGAATGGTGTGGGCTGATTCCAATGATCTGAGGAACAAGTGGAAAGTGGGGGAAGTATAAGCATCTCAAGAGGCCCTGCTCTGAGGAAGGAGAGATTAGGTTGTTGCTTGAGGAACTGATTTGTTTGAGGGTGTTTTCTTAATCTGTAAAAAACAAACAAAAAAAAACCCCAACATTTTGAGTGTGGGCCAGTGAGGAGAGGTGAGGAAGTGACACAGGAAGGGATGGGGAAGTGAAAAGTAAGCTAATAACATCCAGACTGGCAAATGGGACATTGAGCAAACTATATCTGGCCCTTGCCAAAGAGTTGCTACTGAGTCCAAGCCCCAAGCTCAGGGCCTGGCACGTAGTGGGCCCACAATATTTATTGAATACAATATAAAATACAATAGAATTGAGTGACAGGTCACTATCAACAATAACAAAATAACAGGCATGTCTGATGTAGTGAGATTGCTTTTTGAACCACTGACTGTGGGCAAGTGGTATTTCTCTCCTCTTAGCAACCCTCTCCTTAGCGTTTTGAGCAGCTGTATGTGGTTATATTTTTGTTTCCTCTTTTCTGCACCATGGTTATGCTTTTAGGAGATAAATCTGCTGGTGACTCACCTGGGTGACTAGAATGACATGTTACCCAAGAGTTCTGTGTGGATGTAATGGTGACTTAGTCTGTTTGGGCTGCTTATAAACAACAGACATTTATTTCTCACAGTTTTGGAGGCTGAGAAGTCTGAGATGAAGGTGCCAGCATGCTGGTGTTCTGGTGACGGCCTACTTCCTGGTTCATAGCTGGTACCTTCTTGCTGTGTCCTCACACGGTAGAAGGGGTGATGGAGCTTTCCTGGGTCTTTTTTAAAGTAAGAGCACTAATCCCATTCATGAGGATTCCACCTTCATGACCTAATCACATTCCAAAAGTTCCACCTCATACCTTCACATCTGGGGATTAGGATGTCAATATATGAATTTGCAGGGGACACAAACATTCAGACCATAGCAAATGGTAAGTCCAGGGAAACAAAAGTGTTGGCCAAGGGTGGCAGAAAGACCATTTGACTCTTGGTCAGTGCCTAGCATTGAACCAGCTCCACCTCACACCAAGTTGTACTACCCCTGGGAGCTGGATTTAAATGATCCAAGTTTGTTTCCTTTGAACTTTTTAAAAATAAATTTATTTATTTATTTGTTTTTATTTTTGGCTGTGCTGGGTCTTCGTTGCTGTGCGCAGGCTGTGTAGGGAGCAGGCTCAGTAGTTGTGGCATGTGGGCTTCAGTAGTTGTGGCTCACGGGCTCTAGAGCGCAGGTTCAGTAGTTGTGGCGCACGGGCTTAGTTGCTCTGCGGCATATGGGATCTTCCCGGACCAGGGCTTGAACCCGTGTCCCCTGCATTGGCAGGCAGATTCTTAACCACTGTGCCACCAGGGAAGCCCCTCCTTTGGATTTTATAAATAGAATAGTGTCAGGAAAAGAAGACATAAAAGGAAAGATGACTTACAAAATGTATCAAGAACTAAAGTCTTTCTTTTTCCTTCTTAAAAAAATGACATGCAAAGAATGCAGGTTTAATTCCCTGATGGTGGCAAATGACAAAATTCACAGATGTCCAGGGAGAAGGCAGAACAATTAGATTCCTATTTTTAAAAAATATTTATTTATTTGGTTGTGCTGGGTCTTTGTTGTGGCACATGGGCTCCTTAGTTGTGGCATGTGAACTCTTAGTTGCAGCGTGCACGTGGGATCTGGTTCCCTGACCAGGGATCGAACCCAGGCCCCCTGCATTGGGAGCACGGAGTCTTAACAACTGCACCACTGGGGAAGAATTAGACTCCTATTTTATTCCTACCTTCTCTGAAAAGACATTGTCAGACTGCGTAGGAAAGAATGAAAGAAAAAAATCCCTACTATTTACGAAATATCCTATGTGCCTGGAATTATGCTGGGCACACGTGCACATTACACTCATCCTGATTAGGGAAAGGGCATTATATCAGTGTTCAGTGTAACCTACCCAAGGCCACACAGCCAACAAAGGGAAGAGAGGATTGAAACCCATGGCTAAAGAGGGATGAATCTAAGAAATGTAGCTACTTGAAGTCAGCCAGAGTCCCTAGTGCCCTGCACAGTGTCTTATTCTCAGGAAAATCTTGAGAAATATTTATCAAAGCATAGTTAGTTGGTTGAATGAATTACCAGGGCCCCGGGAAAGCTTGCAAATAGTTTTGCTAAAGTGTTATTGGAAGTCTTCAATACCTCCTAGAGGGTGGGAGAAACCCAGGGAGAGAAAAACATTTAAATTTTCAAAAGGGATAATTACAAACCATCAGCATCAGGCAGTCACTAAGATGACCTATGTAAAATGCCTGCACATGGTAGCACTCAAGTGATAACTGATGTGTAAGGTAATTATTAAATCAGTACATCCCTGCTGCTTCTCCTCACCCTGGGACACAAGACATAGGGTTCCATGACCTGACACTTTCAATTTGGGGTTCATATTGGAAAGCACCATAGCTTTTCTCTATCTATAATGTCTTATTATATAAGATAATGTCTTTCCCAGTTGGCAGTCCCAGCCTGTTGCCCTCAGTTTAGCAGCTCTTTGTGGTGTCTGCACAAGGAAAGTTGTGTATTGCCCCAGAACCAATATTTTAAAGACCATTCTGAGTACCCACTCAGTGGCCTGTCATTTTTGTGTGATACCAAAGCACAGAGAAACTTTATGTTGATTATGATGATAATTAACTTAGAACTCTTCTATCAGACAGTGAACATATTTGTATCCTTAATAACTGAGGATTTATATTCTCATAAACAAGATGGAAAATGTGGGCTAGATGGTGGTTCATTTGGCTTGAATTTACTGCTTTTATAACTATCACTTAAGATAGTTATAAAACAGACACAGACACAGACACAAATGCCAATTTGTGTCTGTTGCGAAGATAGTGCCTATCTAACCCGTGATTTAGAGCAGTACGTAGACAGGGCTTGCTGATCTCATTTATGGATAATTTAAAGTCAGGAGGGGTAGCGAATGTTGTGTGTGCCAGGGTCAAAGTTCTGTAACCTTCACGGGCTAGAAGAGGGACTGAGTGTGGGAAAATAAAGTGTAGCACCAGGATAAATAGAGGATAAAACGTGAGCTCCAGATATCAATGGCGCACTAAGGCAGCCCAGCTGGGAGGTAGGGAGTAGGGCTTGTAAGAAAGTCTGGTGAGCTTGAGTTCAGTGGATGCTCGACTAACTGAAGGTCATTAGCATGAGGCTGCTAAAAACTAACCAGAAACCCTCCACATTTGCATGGTGGGGTATAGTCGGTCTCCTGTTCCATATTAGTCAGGCCACATCTGGACACTGTGTGGAGTTCAGAAAACGTGTTATTTAAGGAATGGTTCAAAGAATGAGAATGCTTAGCTCGAAAAAGAGAAGGTTTAGGGGGTGTAATAGTTTTAAAGGATTGTTTTATGGAAAAAAGAACAGACATTTGTTTTCCTCTTGGGAGGAGATGAGTCCAATGTAAGTAAAAAGCTTTTTATAACTAATATTTGGCCGTCTGCAGATGGGCTGCCTTGGAAGAAGAGCTGATCATTATTACAGGTGTGAAAGCAGATGCTGGCAGGCTTGTCATTTTTTGGCTGCTCTTGAATAGGGTATTCATTCATCAGGTGGTGGGTTGACCACATGACTGTTCACTAAGGTCATTTCCAACTGTGATGGGGCTGCTACACCTCAGAGAGCACTCAGGCGCCACACATCATGTACAAGGGAACCCAAATAAGCATGTACCTGATGCGAGGGGGTGGAGTGGAAGGCTTGGGCTTTGGGCAAAGAGCTAATGGAAACCTTCCTATATTTGACTTTCTCAGCAATTAATGAAAAATTTGAATTCTAAAGTACCCACAGGTAGCATTTACTATTTAAAAAATGGCGGCATAACTACAGGGCACTGGAATTTGAATCTACATCTGTAACTATATTTCTGTATTGTAGATAAGTTCATTTGTATCCTTTTTTAGACTCCGCACATAAGCGGTAACTGATATTTATCTTTCTCTGTTTGACTAACTTCACTCAGCTGATTGATTCCTTTCTTTTCCTTTTGTGGAAAGGGACCTTTCCATTGAAGCTTTTAGTTTATAATATGGGAGAGGTAGGCAGGTCCTAGCCAGTCACCTTCTCGTGGACTTTTTCTGACTTGGCTTTTCAGTCAGGACAGGCATTTATTTGCTCTTGGGTGGAGTGTGATTCTCGTATAGGCACCTCATTCATGACTCATTCATTCAGGGCATGCAGAAGTCCTTGCTAAGGACCCAGTCTAGACCTAGCAGTATGGTAGGTGCCTGGACTTCAGAGAGGACTGGAATGCTTCCTGCACTCTGGAAGGTCACACCTTCTTAGAGAGACAGACGTAGAAACTGAGAGGGTGTTGGGATGGGGTCTGCACAGGGTGCTGTGGGAGCACAGAGGAGGGGCTCCTATCTCAGACTGGGGGTCAGGGAGACTTTGGCTCCTATACTAAATTACCTCATAGTCAGCACACTCTTAAGAACCAATCAGACCCATTGGTTCCTCCCACATGTTCAGTCAAAGAATGCCTGTGGCCCCTCCCTGGATGGCCCATTGTAGACCTTTCACAGTTGTCCCACGTGAGGACTGTCTTCTCTAGCCTCCCCAGGCCTCACCAGTGAAGTGTGTGCTCTTGTGACCTGGGTTCCTTGGAAGCATGGGTTAGTCGCCTGATGGTCTCATCCCATACTGGGCGGGGGTATGAGCTGCCATGGTGCCTTCTATGATGATCCTTATTCATCTTGCTTCCTTTGCCCCTATAACTCCACCACTGGGGATGGGGAGAGGGCGTTGAGCTCGTGGGCAGAAGCGGGTTCCACTGAGTCACAGAGCTTGGCCTCTGCTCACCTTCCCACAATAGAAGCCAGTGTGGACTTCCATTCCCCAGCCACCTCCCCTCTCTTCTGAGATGACAGAGGGTCACTGCCTGTAATCTTTTGGGATATCAGTGGATCCCACTGTTTGAGAGGCCGTCTGGGTAGCACTCTACCATCTTCCTCATCTCCAGCTGACCTCCCATACTGCCAAATGGAGTTTGAGGACAGGAATCCAGTTCCTCAAACCGAGCCTTCAGATTCTGCTGTGCACCTGAGAACAGTTTCAGTATTCAACCATAAATATCTTTTAAAATTGTAAACATAGTACATGACCATGATCTAAAATATCCACAACAAATATCTGAGGCCTACTTTTCTGGGAATACAAAAACAAATTAGACACAGTCTTTGCCCTCAAGGCATTCACAGCCCACTATCCTATCCAGGTCAGGTGGTTCCCACTGCTGGTCATCACTTACGAGGCGAACCCTTTACTAACCCCCTCCAATGCCACCCATCTCCTCAAATCCTTCTGGGGATGGTAGAATTTGAGGAGATGGACTCGTGCGACAGAGGATGGCTCTGTTCCCCCCATGCCCACTCCCCATGATGCCTGGAGCTACCTATGGGCTGGGACTCTGACTTGAGTGTCCCTGTCCCCACAGCACCCAGCCTGGGTTGGGGGCTTTCTTTGCAGGCACTTGATAAACACTTTCATGAGGAGTTGAGTCAAGTTGTATCAAGTATCAAGTTCATAAAGGAATCCATTCCAAGGTCAAACTCCCTGTGGGGTCCCTGTGTCACTGCTTGGCTGGCCCTCGGGCAGAGCACATCCTTTGTCAGTTCACTTTCATGAACAGCCAGTCTAACTCAATTATTAAGTTGCCATAAATAACCCAATGGATTTGAGATTTAAAGAAAAAAATTGTCTTACAGGGCCTGTTTTATGCCGGGGGGAGGGTTATTAGGTCACTGGGACTTCTGTCATTCCAAACAAAAAAGTCATTTCCTGTTTTGTGCCTTCAAGTATGTCACATGGAGTGAAGAGATGCTGGAATAGCAAAGGGAATGCCAGAGAAACTGGAAGTAAAGCTCACTAGGGCTGCAGACTTGCAGAAGTCATCCTGTGAGATCATGGAGTGGGGTTTTTGTCTGCTTTTCAGTTAGGCAACTCAACAGGTGTGTTTTTTTTTAAATTATTTAAAAAATGTTTTAGAAAATCAAGGGGCCTTGTTAAATAACTGTGCCTTAAAGGCCTCATTTGTAGGCAGGGGTAGCAGCGTGGTAGAAAGGGCTAGACTTGGGGAGTGAGATCTGAATCTTGGTTCTGTTCTTTTCAAGCTGTGTGGCCTTTGGCAACTCACTCAATTGCTCTGAGCTTCAGCCTTCTCACCTGTAAAATAACCCACAGAGTTATTCAGAAGACTTAAAATAGAGAGTGCCTAGGACATAATAGGGGCTCAGGAAGTGAAACTTATAATAATGGTGATGCATATGGGTAGACATAGCGATGCTTCCTCATCAAAGATGGTCTCTGTGACCTGAATCACTCTGCATCCTCCTTATCGTCCATATATTCCCACGTGTTAAGATGTGATTATCTTCTTCTCCTAAATATCAACTCTAACACTAGAAGCTTGGTATAGCTTCCTCTCAGGCAGCATATGGGTACCCAGTGGCATATCAATTCTACTCAGCACATTTTTAAAAAGGGAGACATGAGAAGGAGAGAGTAATAGAAATAGTGCCCACAGTTCTGACAGCCACTCAGTCAGCTTAATCTGAGGCTTGCACAAGTGCAGGTAGGGAGACATGAACCAGGGTTCCCTCAGTCTCTGTAGAGTGAGCATCTTGTGCTGGGTATGATCCCAGTGTTGAAATAGTTGTCTTTTTCATGCTACATGTTACTAAACTCAAGATAATTATTTCTTCTGGTCCCCAGAAAAAGAAATCATAATCTCCTCCAGGGCTGGAGAATAATCCAGCGTGTTGGATTCACTGAGTGAACTTTGATATGAGTGTTCCAGGGTTGTATAAACAGACTATGTATTCTGTATTTTATGGGTGATTTAAGATAGGAGGACTTTTTGTCTGTTTCTTTCCTTTACTGCACATGAATGTCCATACAAAATAAGGGCTTATTTTAATTGACTTCTAATTCAGATTTATTAATTCAAATTTATTTTTTCATTTTATCTATAAATATTTCAATATGTATTTTTAAAAGGGACTTTTTAAAAATAAAAGCAACTTAACTATAATAGACTATTATCACATTTTTTGTTTGTTTTTGTTTTTAATTAATTAATTATTTATTTTTGTCTGTGTTGGGTCTTCGTTTCTGTGTGAGGGCTTCCTCTAGTTGTGGCAAGCGGGGGCCACTCTTCATTGCGGTGCGCGGGCCTCTCACTATCGTGGCCTCTCTTGTTGCGGAGCACAGGCTCCAGACGCGCAGGCTCAGTAGTTGTGGCTCACGGGTCTAGTTGCTCCGCGGCATGTGGGATCCTCCTGGACCAGGGCTCGAACCCGTGTCCCCTGCATTGGCAGGCAGATTCTCAACCACTGCGCCACCAGGGAAGCCCTATGAACAAGTCCTTTGTATCATCAGATATGGAGTCAATATTTAAATGTCCCCAACTGTCATATGTATGTGGATGTGTGTGTGTACATAGATATGTATGCATATTTATGTGTGTGTATATATGTACATATATATAATTTTAAAAACAGTGTGTTTATGCAAATCAGGATCCAAATAAAGTCACTACATTGCTGTAGGTTCATATGACTTTTAAAATTCTTAAAATGCTTTTAATCAATAGTCTCCCAAGAGAGGGGCATTCTCGAGCCTTAGCACTGATTTTGTAACCAACCATTGGGTGACGTGTGGCTCCACCGTCTCTATACGCAGAGATGGATGTGAGGTCCACAGATGCCACCTCTGCTTAGGTGCCTATTTACTCCCATTGCTCAACTGTCCCTTTCAGAAACATCCACTTCCTGATCTTTTATTCATTCTTAAATGAAACGATGATCTTTTGAGACTCTTCTTTAAATATTTGAAAACCAACCTGAAGGACAAGTTCAGCTGCCGAAATCTCAACTTCAGATCTTCACCCAAGAAGCTTTTTGTATTTGCTTTTCCTGGGCCATGCAGGTAGAACACCGTGTTTTTGATGAAGTGAAAGTTTGCAGCTTAGCTTAACTAGAAATAATATGGATCTCACCTTGGAATTGGGAAGAAGCATGCTGTGACGTAGAGAAGCCCGCCTGACCTCCCACACGATGGTGGAGCTTTGTGCTTTTCATGCTTGCTGGCCTCAGGAGGAGGTAGATAGAGTGTAGATGGTAAGGAGGTATTTCTGGGTAAAAATAGTAACAGGATGTTTTGAAACGGCTCCTGTTCTCACAAGCCTCTCTCTGCAAATAGCTGAGGTTTCTGCAGTTGCCACCAGTGGAACTTAAGTTCCTAAGAGCTCATTGAGTGGACTGTAGGGTGAGCTGGGCGAACCTGAAGTAGCCAAGTCAGGAGGGCAACGGTGTTTCCATCTGTAGAAAGGACATCTTAGCCAGGGGCCTCTCACGATGAGACTCATATTGTTAGATGGCCCATTGTACATCCTATGCTGATGTTCACTTTGGATTAAATGCTCTAGCATTCCATGCTCACTCATATCTTTATGCCCTCTGTTTTGCAAATGCCTCCAAGAGTCCTTCCTGTTGGCCATTTCATACCTCTTCCCCACCTCCACCCTTCTCTGCTTCTCCCAAGTAAGTTGCACCCGCCTCTTGGTCCCTGGTGCACTTACACGTATTCAATTCCTCCATTACCCACATGTCCCATGTTGCGTTGTCAGTTTCTTTTTTTGCCAGGCCATCTGCACTGCTGCACTCTGAGCTCCCTAAGCTTACTGCCCAGCACACAGAATACGCTCAGCTTGCATGGTGGCTTGGGGAGTCTGCCTGCAGCACTCTGCTTGGGCTATGTTGTGGGCACATGAGAAGGAGGAGGTGTGTTCATGGGAAAACTTGTTTCCAGAGACCTGAGACATGGAAAATAGTTAAATAACACTACAGAATGGAAGGCAGAGAATAGCAGGGGAGGCAGATAGGACTGCCCAACCTCCTTCCTGTGCAAATTATACCACTTAATCCTGGCCCATGCGGTCATTTACAGTTTATCTACCACTTTCACATGCGTTTTCATCATTGCCCCCTGTTTTGTGAAACTGGCTCAGAGAGTGAAATGACACGCTGAGAGCTATCCAATTAGTAATGGTAGAACCAGGACTGGGGCCCAGTCTTCCGATTCTAAATCTAGTTTCCTTTTTACTCTTGGTCCCCAGTCTCAGGTTGGTAACCTGGAGCCTGGAAAGGAGAAGGGACTCACCTGGAACTGCAGGTGTGATGAAAGACTTTAGACAGTGCTGACAGTGCTGAGTGCTCTATGTGGCCAATGAATGGGAGGGAAAAACAGAGAAAGAACATGGACCAGTTACTATGTTCAATGAAAATCAAGTCACAAATGTGGGCCACATTTGTAACTTTAAATTTTATAATAGTCACAGTAAAAAAGTACACATGAAATTAATTTTAATAGTCTATGTAACCCTATATATGTTAAAAATATTATATACTTTCTCATGTAATCAATAAAAAAAGTATTGATCCAACATCTTGCTTTTTTTGCCACGTGAAATTGTCAGACTCTGGTGTGTATTTTACATTTATAGTTCATCTCAACCGGGATTAGCCACACTGCTGGGGCTCTGTAGACACATGTGGCTAGTGGCTACTGTATCGGGCAGTGCAGTATTTTTTACATATTTCATGCATTTCAGGAATCACATGAAGAATTTATTACAGTACTGCCTAAGAACTGAGGAAGTGAAACCGGGAGAGGTTAGGTAGCTTGTCTGGGGTCATGAAGCTGGAGAGTGACAGAGTTGGATCCTGACAGAGCAGATCTGTCCCTCTGCTTCCCACTCTGGTGGCCTGCCACTCCTCAGGCAGAGAGAAAAGGAGGGTGCTTGATCCGGGCCTGGCACGATGGCAGAGTTGAATAGGTGGAAGTGAGCAGTGTTCTCGATGTTCTGACGTTACCCCTGAGGGATTGAGCTGCTGCTGGTGTGGGTAATATTGCGAGCAGTGGGAAAGGGGGCCCAGGGGCAAAGCAGAAGTAGCCCATTTCCAAACCATTGTTAAATTTGCTTCTGGAGGTAGCTGAGAGATTCTAGGGAAGTAAGGGGAACCATCATCTTCAAATGCATATGCCAGAGTTAAGGGAGTCCTTTGAGTAGGTGGAGAGCCTCTCTTCCGGGACGTGGGGTCATTAAGGACACTTTCCTTTTAGAAGTTATGTGAAGAGTCCATTATAATACATAGAGAGAGCTCAGCTAGCCAGGGCTGGGTCATCAGGTACCCAGTACAGTAAGTCCCCTGCATACGAACGAGTTCTGTTCCGAGAGCACGTTTGTAAGTCCAATTTGTTGGTTAAGTCCAACAAAGTTAGCCTAGGTACCCAACTAACACAATCGGCTATATAGTACTGTACTGTAGTAGGTTTATAATAGTTTTAACACAAATAATACATAAAAAGCAAACAAACACAAAAAACAAAGAAAACATTTTTAATCTTACAGTACAGTACCTTGAAGAGTACGGTAGTACAGTACAACAGCCAGTGCCTCTTAGCAGTAGCAGCTACATCTCTGCTGCTTTTACGCTTGCTTCCAGACATCCTGGGCTTGAAATAAAGATACTGTACTACTGTACTGTATGCAGTACTGTACAGTACACAAAAGCACAACCACTTGTAGAGGATGCACGCACGTGACAATGTACGCCAGACACGTGAACCAGCGTACGTGATTGGACATGCGAACGCACTTTCGCATCACTGAAGGTTCGCAACTTGTAGGTTTGTATGTAGCGGCCTTACTGTAAATGTATTTGCCCTCCCCTGTGCTAAAGCAGAAGATCCTGTGGAGAAGGCCCAGTTTTATCTTTTTCCAGGAAGACTACCATATCCTAATGCAGGAGAAACTGAATTGGGAGGGCCACGGGCTTCTCCTGTGGGCAACCAAGTTGGTTCTAAGTTTGTTTTTCTTGTTTTATTCATAAACATTACAACAGCCGTAAAGACACACTTTGAAAATCCTGGCATCCTGACACATTGCTATTCATTTTACAGTGTTCCCTTGCAATCATTGTCCTTTTATGGAAAAAAATAAATTAATATAATTTTAATGTGGACAGAGTTTATTTTATTTCTCCTGTTATCATAAACATTTTTCCATCTTTATAAGGCACATAGTATGTTAATGGCTTCAGAGAATATGACTAAATTCTATATCACAGTTTGCTTATTCCTGTGGCTAGATATTTGGGTTATTTCAAAATTTCTTGAGATTGTATTTGATGCTACTGCCTGCAGCCTCATGCTTATTTCCTTTTATATCATTTATAATTAGATTGTGAAATTATAAATTTATAGTTGTCACTATTATCTTATTTATAAATATATAATTACAAATTTAAAACTATTTCTTAATAAGAAATTATCCAGTCTTTGAATTCTAAGCCAGAAGGTTTACAAACATTTTAAAATGTATTGGTTCTTCTGGCACATTACATCTGTTTTCTTGAGGTGTTGCTTCTGTTCCTCCCGCCCCCCCAGTTTTATTTGAAATGTAACTGACATACAGCATTGTGTAAGTTTAAGATGTACAGCATAAAATTCTGTTTTCTCAGCAACACGTGACGTGTGAGCTCACCAGTTTTGCCACAAAACCACCAGCACTGGGTATGAAAATTTACCTAAAGTTTTGCTAAATTTCACAACGGTCAAAATGTGTCAAGTGTTTGTGTGTTCTTCCCCACATGCTTCTTAGAACACCACTGATGTAACTGACCAGAGGAATAGGTGAGGCTATCATCCATGCAGGGTGCTTCCTTGGAGGAAGGTTGGTTAAACAGCTTTTTTTGCAGACTGATGGTGAGGGCCAGCCCCAGATACCCACAGCCTTTAAGTCCGGACACGGCACTTCGCCAAAGCTCAGCCTCAACCTCTCACAGCTGCAAAAAGCACAAAGCTCCAGTCCGAACCGCATAGAGCCTGTGGGAAAGGGGTGACCTTCCTGTTTTCTTCCACACCCCGGATTGCACATGGATCTATCACAGGCTTTGGAGTCAGGAAGATGTGTGACACTGGGCACATTATTTAATCTCCCTTTCATCTAAAGGGGACAACAGTGGTAGTTCCCTGTAAATTTGCTGAGAGGATTAAATGTGTCAGTACTTGAAGAGTACTAAGAACAGGGTCTGACATAATTAGTACTCGATAAAATGTTGTAAGTGTGGGTTTGAATCTCAGTTTCAACACATTCTAGATGCCTTCCTCTGGCAAATTACTTAATATTTCTGGTCTTGAGCTTCCTCATCTGTAAAATGGGATTATTTAACACCAGCCTCAAAGAGATATCAGGGGATTTTAGTGACATGATGTATAGAGAGCATTTAGCAGAGTCCTGCACAAAAAGGCCCTCCATGAATGTAATGTTAAGGAAAACATTGCTTTTTAGTTTTATTTTCTGTCCTTACATTGGTCTAAGCAGCAGTTCTATTGTAATTAGCTCAGATTTTGACATATGTGTAGTTACAGTATATTTTTATAGTCCACATTGTAGGTTTGGGACCATCCTGAAACAAATGGGAGGCCAACATTTTCATGTCCCTGAAGCTTTTAACAGGTTTTAATGAAATCTTGTTTTTAAGGTTAGCGAGAGCATAATTTCACAGAGAAGGATGATACTTCATATGCTTATTAATTTTGTGGCTTTCCCCTACAGTTGGCATCAAAGGAAACTGTCAGGTTTATGGAGGGTATCAAGTGTTTCTTTATGCTCAGCAACACAAATCAAGTCTGTCTAAATGATAAGGTAAAAACCCAGTTTTAGGGAAATGCAAAAAAATGACCAAGGAGGTACTCGAACACAGCTCATCCCATTCGCCTTCCTCTTGTCCGTCCCAACTCCTCCTCTTCAGGTCCGAGTTGAGATCAAACATGGGAGGTGATCCCCAGGGTCCTTGAACCATCCAGACTGGGTGGCTGGCTTCTCCGTGTGGCACTTGCTCTGCGGCTGTCATTCCTTCTTCCCCTGGAGGCAGAGACCTCTGCAATCACCCCTGCATTCTCATTGCCTAGCGCCGGGCCTGACCAGCATAGCACTCCATAAGTATATGTTGGCTAAGTGGAGAAACTGCAAAAATCTACCTGTGAAGTTAGAAGGTGTGTGTAGAGTAATGACAGGTGCATATGCAAAGTGAGGCAAGTGGGCTGAGGAAAAGGAATGCAGTGATATTTACGTTTGGAAAATGCAAAGGACTTTTCCCTTGCCTACACTATCCTGCACCCTGTGAGGCATCAGTGTTCCCTAATCCCAGCTGTTTCTTGCTCCTAAGCAGCTTCTCTCTTTCAACATCTCACCAACTTCCATCTGTTCCATCCACCCTTGCCAAGGATTTGGGGTGAGGCTAGTTCTGTGGTGTGTTCATGTCCAATTTATATCCTTCCGGTTTTTTGGGCAAAATCTGGACTCCAGGCACACCAGCAGAAGGGAGGAACTTTTCCTTCTTTAATCCTCATGCCCTGTGGGTTTGAGAAGGGCCAGGGCCTCCCTGGCTTTCCTTGGATGGTAGTAACTGGTGGCGTGGGGTGTGAAGCAGGTGGAGGAATAATCTTGGTATGAAATGAGCCTTTGCTATTCAAATGTTGGCTTCGGGGCCTTCTGCTTTGTCACTGCTCATCTGGGAAGTCAAATCTAACCTAGTAACAGTATTCTTTACTGAGCACCTACTATATGGTGGACAGTATACTGAGAGCTTCACAAATACTGGCTCAGGTACTCACATTTGTAGGACCAATGTGACTTCTGAGAAGCGTGGCCAGACCCTGAAGCCAGCAGCATGACACAGACTCAGTGGTAGAAGGAGAATTTGTCAGGAAGCCAAGAAATCTGAGTTCCACTTTGGCTCTGTCACAAACCGATACTCTGTAGCAGTGGACCTGTTTTTCCAGCTATGAAAATAGTATGGGGAGAGTTTGATCAGATGCGTTTAAATTTCCTTCTGTTTCATGCCATCAGTGTGTTGACTCCAATCCAACCTGCTCTCTTCTTTGCCTGAGTGAATTTTGGATTGTGGGTTGGAATTATATAGTTTGGTAGTCTGAGTGAGTCTATCTCCTAGTGATACTCTGATCTCCCAGTGACAAAAACCTTGTTCTCGTAAATGCTTCCTAACCCTGGGCCTACCATATTGGTGAGATACGAAGCTTTTCCCCTTGTGTGAGGTCCCGAAACATCTTGGCTGCATGTATTTATCCTGGGACAGTTGTTTCCAGGCCTGGATCTTAAGCCTTTCTCACACTGAAAACTGAAATTAGTTGTCAGGGCCACTTTTAAATAACCTGGCCTTTAAATGTGTTGAAGTTCTTATTATTCTCCCTTTTATTATTAATGCTTTTGTGTCTGATCTAAGAAATGTTTGCCTACCTCAAGATCATGAAGATATTCTCCTATATTTTCTTCTAGAAAGTTTATAGTTTGAATTTTCACATATAGGTCTAGGATCCACTTCAAATTAATAGGGTGAAGGACAGTTCAAGATTCATTTTCTCCCCATATAGATGTCCAGACACTCCAGAACAATTTATTAAGAAGACCTTTCTTTCCTCCATAGAATTTCACTGATACCACAATAAAAAAATTAAGTTACTGTAAAAAATTAAGTTACTGGTATTTCCAGATTCTGATCTTTTTCATTGATCTATTTGTCCTTACATCATTGTCTTGATTACTTATATTACTTATTACTTATTATAACAAGTCTGGTAATTTAAGTCTTTTAACTTTTAACTCTGGTAATTTAAGTCTTTTAACTGTTATAACTTATTATAACAAGTCTGGTAATTTAAGTCTTTTAACTTTGTTCTTCTCTTCTCAGATTGCCTTTGCTCTTCTAGGTCCTTTGAGTGTTCTTATAAATTTTATAGTTAGCTTGTTAATTTCTACAAAATGCCTGTTGGGATTTTGATTGAAAATGCACTGAAGCTATAGGTCAATGTAATAGGGTTCTCCAGAGAAACAGAACTAATAGGATATGTGCACGTTAATCTTATTAACACCCTTACAGACATACCTGGAATAATGTTTTACCAAATAAATATCTGGGCACCCGTGGCCCAGTTAACACATAAAATTAACCATCACAATCTATTTGGGGGAAAATGAACAGTTTAACAAAACTGAACCTTCCTATTCATAAACATGGTATATGTTCCCATTTCTTTAGGTCATCCTTAATTTCTATCAGTAAGGTTTGTAGTTTTCAGTGAGAAGTCTTGTCTATCTTTAATTTAATTTGCTTCTTGGCATTCAATGTTTTGTTATTATAACTTGTATGTAAGATATATTTTCCAATTTTTTGTGTACTCATACTTCTAAATAATACAGAATTTTTGCAAGAAACATAATTCCCAATTTGTCAGACAGCAGTGATGTTTAGGAGCTGTCATTCTGGATGTAACCATAAATCATCACTAAAATATCCTATTTATCTCTATGCTACTTTACCATTTCCAAAGCATTTCCTTCCTTTGGGCCTCACAAGGGCTCTCAGAAAGAGACAGGGGAGCTATTATTATTCCTATTTTAATATAAGAAAATTTGGCGTCAGGGATATTATCTAAAGGTCCTGTGACTGGCAAGTGACAGTGCCAGCCCCAGAACTCAGGACTTTCTTAAGAGAGAGGTCCTGCTCCTGATACTAAAGTCATTCTATATAAAGGTGACCTTTTATTGAGAACACACTGCAAAGGCCTCTGGCTTTATGGAGAATCTTCTGCCTATGGCCTCTGTGGACAGCATAGAAGGCAGGGAAGAATTCAGCAGAGGGAGAAAAGCGAACCAAGGTAACTATAAGCCACTAGATCACGGAGGGAGGACAGGGTCACCGCCAGCCCATAGAGCACTTTTTTTGTCTATTGGGAAAGATGCCTTTCCACCAGTGCAGCTAGAATGTGAGGGCTGTATGCAGGGCACACCTTGCACAGTCATGTGTGGCATCCCAGAGAGAAAACAGCAAACACAGAAGCCTTAATTATTCAGGAATTAATTAATGTTGAGGAACCTAATTTAGTGAGTATTTTGGTTTTTTCCTTTTGAGAAGTTCAGCAGAAGTTGATTCACTAAAAGGGAATTCGCTAAGAGGGAAGAGACTCTCTTCCTTTAATTCTCCTTTTACAACCTTTCCAGTTTCCTTCCTTTCTGCCTCCTCCTCTTTCCTCTGTAGTAAGTGCCAGGTCCTGTGAGTGCAGAGATAAATGAGGGGGCATTTCCCCCTGGGAACTTAAAGTCTTACAAACTTTCTGGACTGTCACCAACAATAAGGAACATAGTTTATGTTATTATAGTTATTAAAAAACCCAAAACTTTATTTTAAAAAACATTTATTTATTTATTTTATTTATATTTGGCTGCGTTGGGTCTTAGTTGCAGCACATGGGATCTTCGTTGAGGCATGCGGGATCTTTCGTTTTGGCACACTGGCTCTTTGTTGTGGCGCGCAGGCTCTTCGTTGTGGCGTGCAGGCTCCAGGGCACGTGGGCTCCATAGTTTGCGGCACACGGGCTCTCTAGTTGAGGCACGCGAGCTCAGTAGCTGTGGTGTGCGGGCTTAGTTGCCTGACAGCATGTGGGATCTTAGTTCCCTGACCAGGGACCAAACCCACGTCCCCTGCATTGGAAGGCGGATTCTTTACCACTGGACCACCAGGGGAGTCCCAAAAGTCTTTATCTTTTAGAAATATATACTGAAATATTTACAAATGACTGCCATGTTATTTGGGATTTGTTTAAAAATAATCTATGGGGTAGAAATATAAACAAAATAAGATTGGCCATAGTTGATAATTATTGAATCTGGGTCATGGGTCCATGGGAGTTCATTATCTGTCATCCATCCATATCCATCTTTCTAATGATCTATTTCAGACAAAAGTTTCATGAAGCACTGTTATTACATGCAGTGAATTCTGATACTTTCAAATCTAGTTTACTCTATTTTTAAAAAGCTGGTAGTGATGTTTTAAATTGGTTTTGAGACTCATTAATGTCAAATAGTATGTATTTTGAAAAACACTGCTATAGTGTGGGAGAGAAGGAATATAAAATAAGTGATTACCATCCACCCCAAAGTGGTACTAGGGTGTTTATAGAGAGCTATGGGACACAAAGGAGAGGGAGGGACTGACCAAACAGGGTCCTGGAGGGTCCAGGAGAGCCTCAGAGACATCCTTGAGCAGTTTGCATGGAAGAGGAGGCATTTATGTGTTGACAAGATAGTAAGGAGAGATATTTGAGCTCAAGGATGAGGGCATTGATGCAAGTGGGAATTGGTGAGGTGGGCTGGGTGAGTCTTAGTTAGGTCAGTGCAGCTAGAATGTGTGGGCTGTGGAGGAGTGGCCAGAGATGAGGTTACAGATAGCAGCAGAAAGCACAAAAGGTCTACGGGACAGCTTAAGGAATTTGGAATTTATTCTGTGTGTTTCAGGAAGACATTGCATGGTAAACTGAGAAATGACCCTATACCATTTGCCTTTTACGAAGATCGCTATCAGCCATGTGGAGGTAGACCATACTATCTTATACAGTCATGGTTTACAATAGAAAACACAGACTCAAAGGAGACCCGGTCCTGGAAGCCAAATCTCCCAACGCATCTCATGCAGTTATCTTCCGACTCTGCCACATGCTTCTCAGAAGATCCACACAGATACACAAATTGGGCTCTTACAAGTATTTACTAAAGCAAAAATTATAGTCACTTTCAGGACATAGTAAGAGTTGGGAATAGAGCAAGCTCTGTCTGCTCTTTCCTCTTCCCTCTGCAGGGTTCTCTCATCTGCAGAGTAAAGTTATGGTAACTGTGATAGATTGATAATAATCACTTACACTTACAACATGGAACTTCTCTAGGTGCTTTACAACTATTAACTCAATGTTCACAACAATTCTATGTGGTAATTATTATTTCCATATCATAGACGAGGAAACTGAAGTACATAGAAGTAAGTGATGTGCTAATGGCCCCACATCTAGCAATTAGCAAAGCTGGAATTTAGGTGATATCCACTCTCTTAACCACCATGATGCTTCTTGGCTAGGTTTGATTTCATTCCTTGAACCCAGATGTTTGAACAAAGATAGTCATGAAAAGATTTGGCTGTTAGCTTGATTCTCAATTGCTAAATCTGAATCTTCCCTAATTCAGAGGAAGGAGAAAGTTTTTCTAGCTGGGAGAAGAAGGATGGATTCTGGGAAGGAAGTGGTATTTTAATGGAGCTTTGAGAGATGGGTGAAATTTTGAGAAGTAAAAATTGCTGAGAACAAAGGATACAGTACCAGCCAAGGTGAAGTAATCCAACTATAACCTCTGTCTACCACTGTTTATAATGAAAAACTGGACTGAATGCAAAAGTCAACTACGTGAGAACTTGAAAAGTAATAGGCAGATAAGATACTGGATTCAAAACTTGAACAGTGACCCATGATGGCCCTTGTCACGCGGAACTGCACAATTGTTTGGGAAGCTAAAACTCTGAGATAACCCCATCTTTCCAGTCAGAGGAACTAGGAAAATGAGCTGCTGGAAGCCAGAGAGTGTGAGAAAATTCCTGAGAGGGAAGAGCTGGAAAAGGGGACCCACTAATTCTGTGTGTGGATTGGCACAAGTCCTGGGTGTGCTACAAGGTGCGCATGTGTGGAACAGATCCCAGGAAGCACAGCAAAGGTTTTGAGCAACTATCTGTTATTAACCACTAACTGAGTCCCAGATAAATCCTTGAGTTGCCTATGTGACCGGCACATCCAACTGGCTTAGCAAAGCCTTAGAAAACTGAACTGACATCAGAGCTACCAGTCACAAAAGGTAAGACAGAATTTTCTATCTGAACCTAAGTGGGCTACATGCCCGCTAAAACAAATAAACAAAAATATCAATGTTTCAGAAGAATTTAACAGAATTCAGAGCCTCATTACATAATATCTAAAAGTCCAGGATGCAATTCAAATTTACTAAATCTAAAAAGTACCAGGAAAATCTGAACAATACTCACAGGGAAAGACTATCACCAGGTGCTACCCCTGAGATGTCTCAGATGGTAGAACTCTCAGAGACTTAATGTAGCTCTTAGAATCATTCTCCACTCTTGAAAGACATGAAAAGATAGAGGTTTTCAGCAGAAAAATGGAAACGATACAAAATAACCAGATGGAAAATTTAGAATTGAGGAGACAACATCTGAAGTAATGAATTCACTGGGTGGGCTCAGTGGCAGAATAGAAAAAAGTCAGTGAACTTGAAGAGGGAACAAAAGAAATTATACAATATTTTAAATATATTCATAAATATATTTTTTATTGGAAAGAATGGATAGAATCTCAGGATCTATGGACCAAGATCAAAAAGTTGAAAATTCATGTTATTGGGGTCCCATCCTAGAAGGTGAAAAGAAAGATTCTCATGCAGAAAAAATATTTGAAGACAGGATGGCTGAAAGTGTCCCATATGTGGTAAAAGGCATAAATTTACAAAGTATAGAATCTCTGTGTGAATCCCACACAGAATAAACCCAATGACAACTACTCAGCCACATCATAATCAAACTTCTGAAAACCAAAAATAAAAAAATATTGAGAGCTGCCAGGGACAGACGATACATTATATAAAAGGGAAACCTATTCAAATACTGTGGAACATCTTTAAAGTGGTAGAAAAACAGAATTGTCAACCCACAATTTTATGTGTAGAAAAAATATCCTCTGTGAGTGAAGGGAAAATAAAGATGTTCTCAAATGAAGGAAATCCAGGAAACTCATTTCCAGCAGACCTGGTGTTAAACGCTGAAGGAAGTTTTCCAGGCTGAAGGGAAATGATACTGGAGGGAAATGTTGAATGTGAGGGATGAAAGAAGAGCAAGAGAAATAATAAATATCCAACACAGTAGGTTCCCCATTAGTGAAAATACACTCAAAAATACAACAGTGAGCAAAAATAATCTAATCCCATGCCAGAGGTGTAACTATAGATTACTGGCAATATTTTGAGTATATTTCCTTCAAGTCATTTTTCTTTGTGAATGAGTATTTATTTCTTTTTTTCTCTCCTTCTTCCCCTCTTTTCCTCTAAGGTCATATAGTTTTATAATGTTTTGTTATCAATTCACATATATTATGAACATTTTCCTATTTTGTTGAGAAATCTTATTAAAAAATTTTTTTGTTTCTTTGATAATGGTATTTTGGTTATATTTTTTAAAGGAGTGCATTTTAGAGATCCATAGTGACATAAAGGATGCAGTGATATGATGTCTGTGATTTGCTTAAAATACCCAAGATGAAGCACTGGGGTCTTGTGTCAAAGAAACAAAATTGGTCATAAACCAGTCATTGTTGAAGCTGGGTAACGAGTACATGATGGTTCATTATACTACTGTCTATAGTTTTCTATACGTACATTTTAAATTAAAAAGCTTTTAAGAAGTCTTCGCAAATGTGATTTTTTTTTAAACATCTTTATTGGAGTATAATTGCTTTACAATGGTGTGTTAGTTTCTGCTTTATAACAAAGTGAATCAGTTATACATATGCATATGTGCCCATATCACTTCCCTCTTGCATCTCCCTCCCACAAATGTGATTTTTAATTGTTTAATCACATCCTGTCCTGTGGACATTCCATAAAATTTGACTATCCTTCTATTGTTGTGAATTGAGGTTGTTACAGGTTATGAGCGGGCTGAGACTGAACTACAGTCTTTGACAGGTTTTCTGATTATTTCCCTTTTGGAGATGTAATTGCTAAGTTAAAAGAGAAAGGACATTTATAATGCTTTGATATATTTTGCAAATTGCCCTTCAGAAGAGGTGTTCCATGCTATTTTTGTTCAAGAGATATATGGGAGTGCTCTTTTCAGCTCTAGATTATATGTATTTTTAGCTTCTATTAATTTGATAGAGGGGGAAGGTAGCATCTTGTTTTTTTCTTTTAACATCTTTATTGGAGTATAATTGCTTTACAATGGTGTGTTAGTTTCTGCTCTATAACAAAGTGAATCAGCTATACATAAACATATATCCTCATATCTCCTCTCTCTTGCGTCTCCCTTCCACCCTCCCTATCCCGCCCCTCAGGTGGACACAAAACACTGAGCTGATCTCCCTGTGCTATGTGGCTGCTTACCACTAACTATCTATTTTACATTTGGTAGTGTATATATGTCCATGCCACTCTCTCACTTCATCCCAGCTTACCCTTCCCCCTCCCCGTGTCCTCAAGTCCATTCTCTATGTCTGTGTCTTTATTCCTGTCCTGCCCCTAGGTTCTTCAGAACAATTTCCTTTCTTTAGATTCCATATATATATATATATATATATATATATATATATATATATATATATGTTAGCATACGGTATTTGTTTTTCTCTTTCTGACTTACTTCAATCTGTGTGACAGACTCTAGGTCCATCTACCTCACTACATATAACTCAATTTCGTTTCTTTTTATGGTTGAGTAACCTTCCATTGTATATATGTGCCACATCTTCTTTATCCATTCACCTGTCGATGGACACTTAGGTTGCTTCCATGTCCTGGCTATTGTAAACAGAGATGCAGTGAACATTGTGGTACATGACTCTTTTTGAATTATAGTTTTCTCAGGGTATATGCCCGGTAGTGGGATTGCTGGGTATGGTAGTTCTACTTTTAGTTTTTTAAGGAACCTCCATACTGTTCTCCATAGTGGCTGTATCAATCTACATTCCCACCAACTGTGCAAGAGGGTTCCCTTTTCTCCACACCCTCTCCAGCATTTATTGTTTCTAGATTTTTTGATGATGGCCATTCTGACTGGTGTGAGGTGATACCTCACTGTACTTTTGATTTGCATTTCTCTAATGATTAGTGATGGTGAACATCCTTTCATGTGTTTGTTGGCAATCTGTATATCTACTTTGGAGACATGTCTATTTAGGTCTTCTGCCCATTTCTGGATTGGGTTGTTTGTTTTTTTGCTATTGAGCTACATGAGCTGCTTATAAATTTTGGAGATTAATCCTTTGTCAGTTGCTTCATTTGCAAATATTTTCTCCCATTCTGAGGGTTGTCTTTTGGTCTTGTTTATGGTTTCCTTTGCTGTGCAAAAGCTTTGAAGTTTCATTAGGTCCCATTTGTTTATTTTTGTTTTTATTTCCATTTCTCTAGGAGGTGGGTCCAAAAGGATATTACTGTGATTTATGTCATAGAGTGTTCTGCCTATGTTTTCCTCTAAGAGTTTGATAGTTTCTGGCCTTACATTTAGGTCTTTAATCCATTTTGAGCTTATTTTTGTATATGGTCTTAGGGAGTGTTCCAATTTCATTCTTTTACATGTAGCTGTCCAGTTTTCCCAGCACCAGTTATTGAAGAGGCTGTCTTTTCTCCACTGTATATTCTTGCCTCCTTTATCAAAGATAAGGTGACCATACGTGTGTGGGTTTATCTCTGGGCTTTCTATCCTGTTCCATTGATCTATATTTCTGTTTTTGTGTCAGTACCATACCCTCTTGATTACTGTAGCTTTGTAGTATAGTCTGAAGTCAGGGGGCCTGATTCCTCCAGCTCTGTTTTTCTTTCTCAAGATTGCTTTGGCTATTTGGGGTCTTTTGTGTTTCCATACAAATTGTGAAATTTTTTGCTCTAGTTCTGTAAAAAATGCCATTGGTAGTTTGATAGGGATTACATTGAATCTGTAAATTCCTTTGGGTAGTAGAGTCATTTTCACAATTTTGATTCTTTCAATCTAAGAACATGATACATCTCTCCATCTCTTTGTATCATCTTTAATTTCTTTCATCAGTGTCTTATAGTTTTCTGCATACAGGTCTTTCGTCTCCTTAGGTAGATTTATTCCTAGGTATTTTATTCTTTTTGTTGCAGTGGTAAGTGGGAGTGTTTCCTTAATTTCTGTTTCAGATTTTTCATCATTAGTGTATAGGGATGAAAGAGATTTCTGTGCATTAATTTTGTATCCTGCTACTTTACAAAATTCATTGATGAGCTCTAGTAGTTTTCTGGTAGTATCTTTAGGATTCTCTATGTATAGTATCATGTCATCTGCAAAGAGTGACAGTTTTACTTCTTTTCCGATTTGGATTCCTTTTATTTCTCTCTGATTGCTGTGGCAAAAACTTCCAAAACTATGTTGAATAACAGTGGTGAGAGTGGGCAACCTTGTCATGTTCCTGATCTTAGAGAAAATGATTTCAGTTTTTCACCATTGAGAACGATGTTGGCTGTGGGTTTGTCATTTATGGTCTTTATTATGTTGAGGTAAGTTCCCTCTATGCCTACTTTCTGGAGCGTTTTTATCATAAATGGGTGTTGAATTTTTTCAAAAACTTTTTCTGCATCTATTGAAATTAGAATATGGTTTTTATCCTTCAGTTTGTTAATACAGTGTATCACATTGATGGATTTGCATAGATTGAAGAGTCCTTGCACTCCTGGGATAAACCCCACTTGATCATGGTGTATGATCCTTTTAATTTGCTGTTGGATTCTGTTTGCTAGTATTTTGTTGAGGATTTTTGCATCTATGTTCATCAGTGATGTTGGCCTCTAGTTTTCTTTTTTTGTGCCATCTTTGTCTGGTTTTGGTATCAGGGTGATGGTGGACTTGTAGAATGAGTTTGGGAGTGTTCCTCCCTCTGCTGTATTTTGGAAGAGTTTGAGAAGGATAGGTGTTAGCTCTTCTCTAAATGTTTGATAGAATTCACCTGTGAAGCCATCTGGTCCTGGGCTTTTGTTTATTGGAAGATTTTTAACCACAGTTTCAATTTCATTGCTTGTGATTGGTCTGTTTATATTTTCTATTTCTTCCTGGTTCAGTCTCGGGAGGTTGTGCTTTTATAAGAATTTGTCCATTTCTTCCAGGCTGTCCATTTTATTGGCATATAGTTGCTTGTGGTAATCTCTCATGATGCTTTGTATTTCTGCAGTGTGAGTTGCTACTTCTCCTTTTTCATTTCTATTTCTATTAATTTGAGTCTTCTCCTTTTTTTTCTTGATGAGACTGGCTAGAGTTTTTTCAATTTTGTTTATCTTCTCAAAGAACCAGATTTTAGTTTTATTGATATTAGGTATTGTTTCCTTCATTTCTTTTTCATTTATTTCTGATCTGATCTTTATGATTTCTTTCCTTCTGCTAACTTTGGGGGTTTTTTGTTTTTCTTTCTGTAACTGCTTTAGGTGTAAGGTTAGGTTGTTTATTTGAGATGTTTCTTGTTTCTTGAGGTAGGATTGTATTGCTCTAAACTTCCCTCTTAGAACTGCTTTTTGCTGCATCCTATAGGTTTTGGGTCGTCGTGTTTTCATTGTCATTTGTTTCTTGGTATTTTTTGATTTCCTCTTTGATTTTTTCTGTGATATCCTGGTTACTTAGTAGTGTACTGTTTAACCGCAATGTGTTTGTATTTTTTACAGAGTTTTTCCTGTAATTGCTATCTAGTCTCATTGCATTGTTATCAGAAAAGATACTTGATATGATTTCAATTTTCTTAAATTTACCAAGGCTTGATTTGTGACCCAAGATATGATCTACCTGGAGAATATTCCATGAGCACTTGAGAAGAAAGTGTATTCTGTTGTTTTTGGATGGAATGTCCTATAAATATCAATTAAGTCCATCTTGTTTAATGTACCATTTAAAGCCTGTGTTTCCTTATTTATTTTTATTTTGGATGATCTATCCATTGGTGAAGTTGGGTTGTTAAAATCCCTTACTATTATTGTGTTACTGTCTATTTCCCCTTTTATGGCTGTTAGCATTTGCCTTATGTATGGAGGTGCTCCTCTGTTGGGTGCATAAATATTTACAATTATTGTATCTTCTTCTTGGATCGATCCCTTGATCATTATGTAGTGTCCTTCTTTGTGTCTTATAATGGTCTTTATTTTAAAGTCTATTTTGTCTGATATGCAAATTGCTACTCCAGCTTTCTTTTGATCTCCATTTGCATGGAATATCTTTTTCAATCCCCTCACTTTCAGTCTGTATGTGTCCCTAGGTCTGAAGTGGGTCTCTTGTAGACAGCATATATATTGTTCTTGTTTTTGTATCCATTCAGCCAGTCTATGTCTTTTGGTTGGAGCATTTAATCCATTTACATTTAAGGTAGTTATCGATATGTGTGCTCCTATTACCATTTTCTTAATTGTTTTGGGTTTGTTATTGTAGGTCTTTTCCTTCTCTTCTGTTTCCTGCCTAGAGGAGTTCCTTTAGCATTTGTTGTAAAGCTGGTTTGGTGGTTCTAAATTCTCTTAACTTCTGCTTGTGTGTAAAGGTTTTAATTTCTCCAGCAAATCTGAATGAGATCCTTGCTGGGTAGAGTAATCTTGGTTGTAGGTTTTTCTCTTTCATCACTTTAAATATGTCCTGCCACTCTCTTCTGGCTTGGAGAGTTTCTGCTGAAAGATCAGCCATTAACATTATGAGGATTCCCTTGTATGTTATTTGTTGCTTTTCCCTTCCTGCTTTTAATATTTTTTCTTTGTATTTAATTTTTGATAGTTTGATTAATATGTGTCTTGGAGTGTTTCTCCTTCAGTTTATCCTGTATGGGACTCTTTGTGTTTCCTGGACTTGACTGACTCTTTCCTTTCCCATATTAGGGAAGTTTTCAACTATAATCTCTTCAAATATTTTCTCAGTTCCTTTCTTTTTCTCTTTTTCTTTTGGGACCCCTATAATTTGAATGTTGGTGTGTTTAATGTTGTCCCAGGGGTCTCTGAGCCTGTCTTCAATTCTTTTCATTCTTTTTTCTTTATTCTGCTCTGAGGTAATTATTTCCACTATTTTATCCTCCAGGTCACTTATCCGTTCTTTTGCCTCAGTTATTCTGCTATTGATTCCTTCTAGAGAATTTATAATTTTATTTATTGTGTTGTTCATCATTGTTTGTTTGCTCTTTAGTTCTTCTAGGTCCTTGTTAAACATTTTTTGTATTTTCTCCAGTCTATTTCCAAGATTTTGCATCATCTTTACTATCATTACTCTAAATTCTTTTTCAGGTAGACTGCCTATTTCCTCTTCTTTGTTTGGTCTAGTGGGCTTTTGCCTTGCTCCTTCATGTGGTGTGTATTTCTCTTTCTTCTCATTTTGCTTAATTTACTGGGTTTGGTGTCTCCTTTCTGCAGGCTGCATGTTCGTAGTTCCTGTTGTTTTTGGTGTCTGCCCCCAGTAGTTGAGTTTGGTTCATTGGCTTGTGTAGGCTTCCTGGTGGAGCGGACTGGTGCCTGTGTTCTGGTTGATGTGGCTGGTCTTGTCTTTCTGGTGGGCAGGACCATGTCTGGTGGTGTGTTTTGGTGTGTCTGTGAACTGAGTATGATTTTAAGCAGCCTTTCTGCTAATGGGTGGGGTTGTGTTCCTGTCTTGCTATTTGTTTGGCATAGGGTGTCCAGCACTGTAGCTTGCTGGTTGTTGAGTGGAGCTGGGTCTTAGTGTTGAGATGGAGATCTGTGAGACAGCGTTTGCCATTTGATATTATGTGGGGCTGGAGGTCTGTGGTGGACCAATGTCCTGAACTTGGCTCTCCCACCTCAGAGGCTCAGGTCTGACACCCAGCTGGAGCACCAAGACTCTGTCAGCCACCCGGCTGGTCTTCCTAAAGCTGGGCTGCCTGTAGCAGCCTGACCAATGGAATATTCAAATTGGAATTGTTGCCTTTGCACCGGGTGCTAGAGGAGATCTCCATCGCTCCATACCAGAAATAAAAAAGGATGGACAGGTCTTCTTATCCATGATGCAAAGTTAAATTCTGTTCCTCCAGGGAAAATTTCAGGGCACTGCCCCTGCCACCACCAGTGATAGAGACGGCTTGGGAAACATTAGAACCACCTCCAAGCTGGGGTTTTTATGAATCTGAAGTGGCTCCTCCACTGTCTCTTTCCCTTTCTGCCGACTGAAGCAGAAGACTCTGAGGCTTTAGAACAGGGCAGTACTCCTCAGCATTGTTGGGGTCATCAAAAATGAGGACAGTATGAGAAATTGTCACAGCCAAGAGGAGCCTATGGAGACATGAAGACTAAATGTAATGCTTGGCCACCTGCAGCTGCCTGTGTTTGCGTCCCCGGCAAGAATTTGCTCCCGGGCCCGAGCTTGTTATTTTAATGTGTATTTTTTTGATTTTCAGTGACATTGAATCCCTAGCCTTCCACTGCATTGGTCCCCACCCTTTTAGGGAGAAAGGAGTGGAGAAGAGTAGAAGAAAAGAGATTTATAGCTCCCTCCGCATTCATTGCTTTGAAGATGAGAAGCAAATGCAGACACAGAGAGCCCTGGGTTCAAATCCTATCTCTGCAACTTCCTAGCTACTGACTTTGTGCAACCTTCACCTCTCTGAGACTCAGATTTTTTCACTGAAGGATAGAGCATTCATCCTGTCCTCCATCAGGGTGAGGTAATAGAGATTTATAAGGAAAGAGTCTGGTGTGCAGTCTGGTCAATCTGAAGATAGTAGCTTTTGTTGTCTGTGGGGTGCTTAAGCTCAGCATATACAAGCACCTCCTGGTGCACAGAGGCAGCGAGGAACTCAGAGCTAGCTCTCCTGTCCAGGGACGGCCCCTGCAGGGACTGCTGCTCATGTTTAGGTCATCACCTCTTCCCCTTCATTCTTCGCAACCTCCCTGTGGGGTGGTCTTCTAATCACCTCTGGGCAATGGAGGCAGCTATCCCAAGCCAGGAAATTAATCCTGGGGAATTGGGTGACCTTGGGGGAGTGAATTCTGACCGCTATTGTATTTATCTGGTTCTGTGGGAATCCACCTTTCAGAACTTGGCTCGGGATCAGCGTGGGCTTCAGGTGGGTTTGTTTGGCAGTGTCTCCCCTTATTCTCTGGAGCAGAATTCAGAACAGAATCATGCTCTTTCCAGCACAGCCCAGCCAAGCTGGGTATCTGCCTCAATTCATTATCCTTCTCTGACCCCTCATCTAAATTGGACATGTTCTTTTCTTTTTTTTAATTAATTAATTTAATTTATTTATTTTTGGCTGCATCGGGTCTTCTTTGCTGCACACGGGCTTTCTCTAGTTTTGGCGAGCGGGGGCTACTCTTCGTTGCAGTGTGCAGGCTTCTCATTGCAGTGGCTTCTCTTGTTGTGGAGCACGGGCTCTAGAGTGCAGGCTCAGTAGTTGTGGCATGCGGGCTCAGTAGTTGGGGCTCGCAGGCACTAGAGCACAGGCTCAGTAGTTGTGGTGCACGGGCTTAGTGGCTCCATGGCATGTGGATCTTCCTGGACCAGGGCTTGAACCTGTGTCCCCTGCATTGGCAGGCGGATTCTTAACCACTGCACCACCAGGGAAACCCTGGACATGTTCTTGTTACACACCTATAGAAGGTTAAGAGCAGCTGATACAGAAGAGGTGGCTGTGGCTCCAAATAAGCTGTCCGCCCACAGCCCAAGAGAGAACCCACTACACTCTTCTACTACTGCTTTGATTGGTGGTGGGGGGCACTACTCTTCAGATTATTTGAATGCCAGATGAGCAGGCCATCTGGACCCAGGTTCACAGTGAGACCAGAAAATCCTACCACACTCTCAGCTCAGAGCACGGGTGTGGCTGACTGGGCTGAGAAGTATTTCTCCTGAAATCAAGGTTGGGTGCCTAGGCCCTGGTGCTATCAGCCTACCCTGGTTTTGATCTGGAAATACCTCATCGATTTCCCATTTTCTAACCTGGGCACATTCCACTTGCAAGAGACCTAAGGGTTGAGCTGGGAGGTGGAGCGAGTTTGGCTTATTTTCTAAGTTGAAGGAAAATTCAGAAAAAAAGTCAGCAGGCTTTCTTGTGAGAATATGGGTCTATTGACTTTTTCTGTGTTGGGCAGCAAGCCAGCCCTCTACTCTGTGGCTGTAAGAGCAGAACTTCTCCAGGCGTTTGTCTGCAGAAGGCTCTCAGGTGTATCCATGCTTGGAGAGAATTGAACAATTTTGTGTTTTCATTTTGATGATCATTGAGAAATGATTCTTATACCAGTTATAATTCACATCAATTCATAGTTGAATGACCCTTTAGTAGAAGAAACCATTGGTGTCTTAAGTAAAGGTTTGTCAAACTTCAAGCATTTCTTTTTCCTCTTTCAAATGGAAGGGTGCTTGATAAAGCACAAGCTTCATTTCCTATGGCTTTACAGAAGTGGTGAACTCATGCCACTGTCTTGGAGCTTTAAAGCTCCTTTTCATCTCTTATTTCCCTTGTGTTTCCACCACAACCCTGTGAAGTAAGGATTATTAAGCCCCTTTGATCATGAGGAAACAGTGGCTCAGAAAGGATGAGTGACTTCCAAGGATATGCAGTGATTTGGCTGGAGGGCTAGGGGACTTCACATCTGTGTTACGGTTTCGGGTTTTTCCATGAGTTCAGCCTTCCTAGTAACACCCCCTTGTCTCTGACTCCTTTGAGAGTCCCAGATTCTGGTTCCCATTGCTGTGGGGCAGTGTTTGAAATGGTTAATAGTGAAAGAGGCTGATACCAGTTTTGTTGAGATGGGCATCAAGGTCCCACGCTTAACCAGACAAATATTGAGTCATGCACTTGCGGAAAGTTCATCTCCTCTTCTCAAAAATGAAGACTTCCTCCATCCACAGCAGATAAGCCATGATCAGCCTCTGGTCCCTCCTCCTCGATTCCTGGCAGGTTCAGGTTTACCAGGCACCATTTAATAAGCACCTACTATGTTCTGGGCATGGCAGGATCCTTTTTTCTAATCCTTACAGCAATCCTGTGAGGTAGGTGGCCTTGCACACATTTTACAGAAAAGGAAACTGACGCCCAGAGCACTCCTGTTATTTGCCTAAGGTCATATGGTGATGACAAATGAAGCTGGGATCCAAATCTAGATTTGTATGACTCCAAGGCTGGGTTCACAGGAAATTTAGCACCACTCTTCCAAATGGGGCCTTGTGTGGGGTCTTCCTCATCCCAGTCCTGGTCCTCATCTCATCAGTGCATGGGGTGGAGGAATAGAGGAGGGGGGCCGCACCTAGGTTTTTTTGGCCTCTGGGCCCTGAGTCATATCTGAGTTGAGGTCCTGGCTCTGTTTCTTAACAGTGGGGTGATTGTGGGAAAATCCCACAACCTCTCTGAGCCTGTTTCCTCATTTGTAAAATAAGTTCGGCAATCATAGTGTTATTCTGAACACTAAACGGGTGCTTGGCACAGTGCCTGGCCCTAGCAGTTGTGTAAGAAGAAGTGGCTCTTATTTGTTTGTTGGTCATGTACTTTCAGGGAGTGGAGAAGGGGGTTGCAGGAGGGCCAAGGCTGCTGAACTCACACAGCCCCCACCGGCTCCACAGCACCCTTCTCTGCTCTGGAACTTTTGATCTGCTCTCCACTATGTCCCTGGTGAAGGCCAGGCTCTCCCACCTGATACTCATGGTGCTGTACAGTGAGGCCTGAGGCTCCCTCACAGCTTCACCTCCCAATGCTTGGCTTTGCATACCTGCTTGGGCTGACGTGACCCTCTCTGTGCCCCAGTGCCCCACCCTCGCCCACCTCCAGGCCATTTCCCTCCCATCTCACAGGTCTTTCCCATCTACGAAGGCTTCTTTGATCCCAGAGTAGACTCAGGCCCCTCCTCCTGGGCTAAGATTCTTGAACAAATTTTTTTCAAGAAGAAAACATTCACTTATTTGGCAAAGTAAGCTGAGCCACAGGCCCTGACTCAGGTCCTGGGAACACAGAGGTAACTACATGGTTCAGGTGCCCACTGGCTAGTGGGGGGAACAGACAAAGTAAGTAGTGCATTAGGTATTTGGTCCTTGTCTGATTTCTTGTGGTATTTAAGATGATTAGCATCTCGAGGGCAGGGAGAGTACCAGTTACCTCTGGGCCCGATGTTCTGAGCTCACAGTTACCAATGTCTTGGTTGAATTGATTGATCTGAACAGGCGTGGTTAAAGGTAAGCTCACAGTTCTGGCACACCCAGGCCAGCACCAGTGGGGGGCTTAGAGGAGGGTGGGGAGCTCAGGGGCAGCCTTCTCCCATCTGTGGCCCTCCCTTCTCCCCCTCCATCCTCCTAAGTCACATTCTGTGATGGAGTCAGCATGCAGGGTTTGGCACTTTTTTTTGACAATTTGCTATTGGCTTCTAAGGAGGGAAGCACACTGGCTTTAGAGCCAGACATTCCTGGGCAAGTCATATGACCTCCTCCAGCCTCAGTTTCCTCTTGTATAAGATGCTGAAACAATAGACTCGACATTCATATGCGAGTTCTCTGGAGATCTTTGAAAATTCTCCAAATCGTCTTCATCATTCTTACCAAGTTCTCATTTGTTGACAATGGCCCTAAGGTGAGGCATTTTGCTGTCACTTGACAGATGAAGACATGAGGCACATGCTACAAGAGCACATAATTTCCCCCATTTATGCAGTCATGCACAATCGAGCTATGTTAAGTGACTTCTGTATTGATTTCATGAATATGGAGCTGTAGGCGTTTGTAAGTCTATTAAAATAAATTCATCATTGGGTATAAACTTTTCTGAACATGGACTAGCACTCTGGTTTCTTTGGGAGCTGTAGCTCACAAGCAAGCGGTTACTTCTATCATGTCCTGATACATGAAGGGCACGGAACTCCCTGTGCCCTGGGTCGTGGCCTGGGGGAGAGCTCTCTCACAGACTAAGGGGCGGGCCCCTTCCACCTTGCTATTGCACATACCTCACTCCTGACCCAAATCAGGAGACCTTTGGGGTTGTTCTCAAATAGTCAAAATCCCAAATGTTGACTCTGTACATGCCAAAGGTCAACTGTGAGGACAACAACCGTCCAGGGCTGCTGAAGGATTTGGTGAGATGATATGGCACACGTCTAGCACTCTAAGTGTGCCCTGGGCTTGGAACTGCAGCACTGTTGCTTTCCCTTTAACTGAAACCATTTGCTTCTAGCAGCATTAGTGGGCTTTGCCGTGGCTGAGAGAGTCATAAGTCATAAGTCAAACAAGATGAACCTCTGAGCACAGGCATTAGGAGCACGGTTCTTATATTCAGACAGTTCTGCATTTAAGTCTTGCCACTGCCACTCACTACCAGAAGCCCTTTAACCTCTTTAAGATTCAGCTTCCTTATCTATGAAATGGAAAGGCTAGCAGTGCCAACCTCAGAGGACAGTGAAAGGAGAGAGGTTTAGGGGTGGGATTAAGCAGTGAGTGCTGAGATCTGGCCTCTAAAGAAAAAGATCCAGATTTTCCACCTGCCAACATAGGTGCAATATCAAGTGGTCTTTCTGTATGGGAGGTGGGCAGGGAGGTAGATGTGAAAAACCCCAGAAAACCAGCCGTTGCCTTCTACAAGGGAATGACTGTGGGGCAAAAGCAGACTGGAGTGTATAATCTCTAGGTCCATCCATGTTGCTGCAAATGGTAACAGTTCATTCATTTTTTATGGCTGAGTAATATTCCATTGTGTGTGTGTGTGTATACCACATATTCTTTATCCATTCATCTGTTGATGGACACATAGGCTGCTTCCATGTTTTGGCTATTGTAAATAGTGCTGCTATGAACATTGGGGTGCATGTAGCTTTTAAAAAAATTTGTATTTATTTTTATACAGCTGGTTCTTATTAGTTATCTATTTTATATATATTAGTGTATATATGTCAATCCCAGTCTCCCAATTCATCGTCCCCTCCCGACCCCGGCTTTCCTCACCTTGGTGTTCATACGTTTGTTCTCTACATCTGTGTCTCTATTTCTGCCTTGCAAACTGGTTCATCTGTACCATTTTTCTAGATTCCACATATATGTGTTAACATACGATATTTGTTTTTCTCTTTCTGACTTACTTCACTCTGTATGACAGTCTATAGGTCCGTCCACATCTTTACAAATGACCCAATTTCCTTCCTTTTTATGGTTGAGTAATATTCCATTGCATATATATACCACATCTTCTTTATCCATTCATATGTTGATGGACACATAGGTTGCTTCCATGTCTTGACTATTGTAAATAGTGCTGCTATAAATATTGGGGTGCATGTATCTTTTTGAATTATAGTTTTGTCTGGATATATGTCCAAGAGTGGGATTGTTGGATCATATGGTAACTCTATTTTTAGTTTTAACCATTTTCAGTAGTGGCTGCACCAATTTTCATTCCTACCAAAAGTGTAGGATGGTTCCCTTTTCTCCACACCCTCTTCAGCAT
Source organism: Mesoplodon mirus (assembly GCF_964341445.2). Taxonomy (NCBI): domain Eukaryota; kingdom Metazoa; phylum Chordata; class Mammalia; order Artiodactyla; family Ziphiidae; genus Mesoplodon; species Mesoplodon mirus. The sequence continues at coordinate 43,908,338 of NC_138982.1, read as the reverse complement.
TTATAATTTGTTGACTTTTTGATGATGGCCATTCTGACTGATATGAGGTGATACCTCATTGCAGTTTTGATTTGCGTTTCTCTAATAATTAGCAATGTTGAGCATTTTTTCATGTGCCTATTGGCCATCTGTATATCTTCTTTGGAGAAATGTCTGTTTAGGTCTTCTGCCCATTTTTTGATTGGGTTGTTTGTTTTGTTATTGAGTTGTATGAGTTGCTCACATATTTTGGAAATTAAGTCCTTGTTGGTCACATCATTTGCAAATATTCTCTCCCATTCTGTAGGTTGTCTTTTTGCTTTGTTTGTGGTTTCCTTTGCTGTGCAAAAGCTTATAAGTTTGATTAGGTCCCATTTGTTTATTTTTGCTTTTATTTCTATTGCCTTGGGAGACTGACCTAAAAAAAACAGTGCTAAGATTTATGTCAGAGAATGTTTTGCCTATGTTCTCTTCTAAAAGTTTTAAGGTGTAATGCCTTATATTTATGTCTTTAAACCATTTTTAGTTTATTTTTGTGTACTGTATGAGGGTGTGTTCTAACTTCATTGATTTATGTGAGGCTGTCCAGCTTTCCCAATACCACTTGCTGAAGAGACTGTCTTTGCCCCATGATATATTCTTGCCTTCTTTGTCAAAGATTAATTGACCCTAAGTGTGTGGGTTTATTTATGGGCTCTCTATTCTGTTCCATTGATCCATAGGTCTGTTTTCATGCCAATACTGTGCTGTTTTTATTACTGTAGCTTTGTAGTATTGTCTGAAGTCTAGAAGTGTTGTGCCTCCAACTCTGTTCTTTTTCCTCAGGATTGCTTTGGCAATTCTATGTCTTTTGTGGTTCCATATAAGTTTTATGATTATTTATTCTAGTTGTGTGAAAAATGTCATGGGTAAGGCATCTATATTTTTAAAATGCTTCCTAAGTGCTGTTAATGCTCAGGCAAGATGGAGAAGCACTGTTTTAAGTGGTTTCCTTCACCCACACTGAACTTCATAGCTATGGGACTAGGGGTGGGGAGCACCTCTGAGGACAGACTTGATCAAACTCTTTCTCTTCTATATTCTCTTCCCTTTTCTCTTTGCATGTGGCCTATTTGGCCTTGGACTGGTTCTAGGAAAGAGATCAATTTGCTAAGGTGAGAGGAGTAAACTCTTGTCACCTTGGTGACCTTAAGGAGAGGCCAATCACTTCAATGATACTGGTATTTAGAAAATGTTAAGGAACTCTGGCCCTGACTTCCTCCTGCCCAACAGGTAAAACTACATGGAAGGAAATAACAAACAGCCCCTGACACAATACCCAGCTGAGGAGTTTCTGGAGGAAAATATGTTTAAGACAACATTAGCAGACATCATTGTTCTCACTAAAGATAGTTAAACTGGGGTTTGAAGAGAGAGATGTAGGTCATCAGACTCTTGTTACCAAGATTTTAGAGAAAATTTAGTCTTTGGTCTTTCAATAGAACTCTTTTCCCTCCTGCGTTGTTGCCATTTGGTTCTCCTTTGTTCTTCAGCACATGAGAATTCTGGGTAGCTAATTACCCTGCCCAGCTCTTACAGTACTGCTATTCTGTCCCTGGGGAGGATCTTTCTGGTGTAACTGCTGCTTTGCATTCAACTGCTGAGAGCTGAGATGATGGGGAGGGAGGCTTGTGTCTGTTTGATTTGGCAGTCACTAAAATTCTGGTTTTACATTGCTGTTCTCCTGATTTTTTTTTTTTTTTTTTGCGGTACGCGGGCCTCTCACTGTTGTGGCCTCTCCCGTTGTGGAGCACAGGCTCCGGATGCGCAGGCTCAGCGGCCATGGCTCACGGGCCTAGCCACTCCGCGGCATGTGGGATCTTCCTGGACCGGGGCACAAACCCACGTCCCCTGCATCGGCAGGCGGACTCTCAGCCACTGCGCCACCAGGGAAACCCTGTTCTCCTGATTTTTAAGCACTTAGGAGCCAGATTTTTCTGGATAAACTTAAGAGTGCCTTAATTTTGCCTAGTTGGGTACAGATAGGGGTAGGCTTTTTTTTTTTTTTTTTTTTTTAAACATCCTTCCATATCTAGCCAACCAGTAGAACCTGTTTTTTAGGAGGCCAGCTGGGATCAGAAAGTTCTAATTTTATTGGGGTAAGTTTCAGGCCATGGACAAACCAGAATTCCTTGCCCAGGGTTTCCAGAGACCCACCAGACACTTTCAGAATTTCAGAAAGCCAGACAGCAGAAGCACATTTATCCCAACAAACCTGCACAGGCCAAGGAAATCATCAAGTTTCTTTGTATTAAGGCTGAACTTGTATCACCTGATGGTGATAACAATGACAATCTCATGCTGGTTAGAACCTCTTATTGGCAACAACATCCTTGTCCATTTGATAACAAATGAGAACTCAAATTATTAGTTAAATTTGGCTGACAACAATTTCAAAACTTGGGGATCATAGCACGGGGAAACAAATACAAGATGTACTAGATGTGGAAGAATTTAGGAACCGGTGGCTTTGGCTAAATTAAGGGGCACTTCTGTTATTTCACTGTGCTAACGTCATGCTGGGATGAAGAGAGAACTGTGTGGATGGTGAAAAATCTATACTGAAAATTCTGATGAATTCTCAGAATTCTACTTAGACCAGTAGAAATAAAGTCTCTACTTAGTAGCTCATTTAGTTACAGTAAACAAATAGACTCACAACAAATAAACTCACTTCTTACCTTGCCCAGAAGTGACACGTTATTTTTGCTCACATTTTATTGCTGATAACTAGTCAAACAGTCCCAGTTCCACTTAGATGCAGGGTGTGTGTGTATGCACATTTGCTGAAAAATCTAATCCCCGGCTGGGTCACCACTTTAAGCAACAACTCTATATGGCAGAGAGCACATCTTCTGTCAGGCGGCCAGTGTTTCCTCACTGACATGAAGAAACAGGAAGAGGAGTCATTGCAGAATTAAGTGGCAACTCAGGTGACACAAATTAAGAGTTCTTGGTCATAAAGAAACGGGAACCCATTACAGGGAGATTTTTGGAGGCCAGGACACACAGACTGCTTCTTGGAGGTATTATGGTTAGCCAAGGGCAATATGGTGTCAAGGTTTCTAGTCTAGGGACAGAAAGTTTGGGTTCTAAAGTACAGATGAGGGTGAAGTTTGCACACTGAGAGGTTAAGGAGGTCGGGATCGGGGCAAAGTATGGGTTGGCTAAAAAGTTTGTTCAGGTTTCTCCATAACATCTTATATATATAAAGTGATGTCACCAGAAGGTCCAAGATGGTCACTGGCAACTCTAGTTGACCTGGTAAAGCAGAGAGGCGCTCAGGGGTCATTTCAGGGGCCCTGAGTAGAGAGATATATGTTGGAAAGCTGGACCAGGCTTGCAAGTTAGAACAGTCTGGCTTGCATCCCAGTTTTGACCATTTGTAATATCTTAAGCATATGGCTTAAACTCTCTGAGCCTTAGTTTCTTCACTCATCAAAGAGGATCATTAATACCCCACCCCACTGGGTGGTGGTAAGAATTAAATTTGGTAACATAAAATGCTAGCGCCCAGTAAGAGCTCAGTAAATGGGTTCCTGGGCCTTCCTCACCTGAGTTGTTGCAATAGCCTCTAGAAAGGTCTTTCTTTCCTTAACCTTCCCCAACCTGCCACCTACCACAGTTGATTCTCAGTGTAGCAGCCAGAATGATCCCTTTCAAACATAGGTCAGCCAAATCTTATTTAGAGTGAGAGCTAGAGTTCTCACACCAGTCGAAGACCCTCCTTGCTCTGTACTTACTACTTCCCTGCCCTCCTCTTCTGCTGCTCTCCTCCTCCACCTCTGTCCTCCAGGCCTCCGTCCTATTCTTCAAACAGGTCAGGCATGCCTCTGCCTAGGGATTTTGCTGTTCCCTCCACTTGGAACTCTCTTCCCTCAAAAATCTGCATGAGCCCTCCTTCACCTCCCTCTAATGTTTGCTCAAATGCCTTCTCAGTTAGGCTTTCTCTGAATGTCTAATTTAAAATGCATACCCCCAGCCCCGCTGTCCCTCTCCATCTTCCCTGCTTTAATTTTCTGGGTAGCAATTATCCCCTTACAAACACTACATATGTGTTTATTTTGTTTTCCTCTTCACTTACCCTCTCACTGGAAGGCATATTCTGGGGGGTTAGATTTCTGGCTGGTTTCTGTACTGTCGAAACTTTTTCTGCATCTCCACTTCGGCTCACCATAGAAAATAAGCATTTGCTGGATGAATGAACCTATTATGAGTATCAGAGTATGTTGTTCTTATAAGCTCTGGGGCCACTGCAACACGGAGGCCTCCCTGTTCATTTCCCTACCCCAAACTTCCTTAGATGACCAAGGCTTAGCTCCTCTTAGATATAAAAACATTGGGAGAACCACTGAACTGGAAACCACTGAATCTCAAGAAGCCTTGAAATCGAAAACTAAGTTCACAGGAAACAGAGCAAAGGGGAGTAAGTTAATACCATGAGGAAGTCGTCAGCCAGATTCAGTACATGGCACATTCCATAGGACAAATGACTTAGTTTTTTCAACAAATTTAATATCATGAAAAAGAAAAAATAAGGGAGTGGGGAATTGTTATAGATTAAAAGAGAGTTGAGAGTGGCATATCATCCAAACAAAATGTGCTTGCCTTGTTTGGATCCTCATTCAAGGAAATTAGTGTAAAAGACATTTTTGAGAGAATTGGTAAAAATTTGAAAGTGGAGTGGATATTGGGTGATAATGGCATCGTGGTCATGTATGTGGGTGTGTGTGTTTGTTGTGTATGTGTTCTCATGTATTCTCTGGCAGAACCCAACATGTGGGAGGTGTGGGGGAGTACTATTATAGATAATTCAGCTCTTCAGAAAATGATTTTGAGGGCCTATGTTCTCAGTTTTCCCAAGGATGGTACATAGCTAATACTGTTCTAGATACCAGGGAGGTAAGTTAATTCATTACATAAGTGGACGTCTTAGGACATTCAGGCTTAATTTTCTCATGGCACGCCAGTCGGGAAGAGCTGGTGGGGGGGTAACTGACATGAAGTCTGGTGTTTGCTTTAAATTATTCCAAGAAAGAAAGGGGGATGCGGGATTAATGAAACGAGATTAGCAAAATGTTGATAATATTTGGAGCTGGATTATGAAAACATGGAGGCTCATCATGCTATCCTCTGTACCTTTTCATTTTTTTATTTTGTTTTTAATTTTTGGCTGTGTTGGGTCTTCGTTACTGCGTGCGAGCTTTCTCTAGTTGTGGCAAGAGGGGGCTACTCTTGGTTGCGGTGCACGGGCTTCTCACTGCGGTAGCTTCTCTTGCTGTGGAGCACAGACTCTAGGCGGGCGGACTTCAGTAGTTGTGACACGTGGGCTCAGTAATTGTGGCTCGTGGGCTCTAGAGCGCAGGCTCAGTAGTTGTGGCTCATGAGCCTAGTTGCTCCGCAGCATGTGGGATCTTCCCAGACCAGGGCTCGAACCTGTGTCCCCTGCGTTGGCAGGCGGATACCCAACCACTGTGCCTCCAGCGAAGCCCTCTGTACCTTTTTGTATGTGTAAAAACTTCCATAATACAAATGTGAAACAGTTCTTTCTGAGGAGGAAAGAGGCCTATTTTCTTTCCTCTCTACGTCTCTGTGGAGTGTGGCGGAGAGAGGTGGGTGGGTCTATTGCTTGGGAGGAGCATGGTGTTTATTCAGCCGTCCTTCTGGGCCCTTTTTTGTTCCTTCCTCCTCGGCTTACCCCTGACTGTTGGAGTGGAGCAGGATGGTCTTAGCTGGTAAGACTGGGGGATACCTGCTGGGGCTGGGGCTTCTACTGCTTGTACTGGGGAGTGGGCATCATACAGAAAGGGAGCTGATGGGGTGTGAAGTGCCTGCTTTCCGCCAGGCACCTGTCAAATTGGAAGGCAAAAATCGCTACAAGTACATGTCCGCTAAAGGCACAAGGTTGAAGACAAAGCACAAGCCAATGGCCTGTGGTTTTTCTTTGCCCTGGCTCCTTTAGTCCTGAGTCCAGAGCTCTCCCTACCTGCTCTGAGTGGCTGGCTCTGATCCAGGACCGAGGAGCAGCTGCCCTGTCTGTGGTGGGGACTCAACATCCCGCACAGAAAAAGTTCTGTTCTCCACATTTTTAGATAACCTCAGGGAAATGTACTCGGCCGTTTCACAGTCTTCTCCTTCAGTGCCTGCCTGGCTGGGTAAAAGATCTAATCTCTGTTAAGAGACGGTTTTTTTTTTTTTGCAGCCTGGGTCTGGAACAGCCTGGACAGGCAGGAATGAAGGCCCCTTTATCTTCGGGGCTCTGCTCTGGCAGGATTTCCCCCTCCCTCCCTTTAGCCTGGCAGCGGGGCTGGTCCTCAGGTAAACACTTGTCAACGCAGCCACTCAGGCACCTGGCAAAGTCTCTTATGGTTTCCTTTCACTCCCTCCTCAGATTCACCAACTACAGATTGGTTTCCGGAGCTTATCTGACTTTTTCTGTCCTTTTGAGTAAAACTGGGACTTGTCAGAAATGTTTTGATACAACTACTAATGTTTTGACCTACGCCGGCTCCCACTGGTAGGTAGGTGGCCAGGAGCTGGTAGGCTGTTTCTGACAGCAGCCTGGACCAGCTCTGCTGGAGCCCCTGGGACGTGAGCCAGTGGCACCCACCTCAAGCACTGTTGTTGCCGCAGGGATTAAATGAGTTTTACCCAATGACAGGGACTTTACCGTTTGTAAAATACTCAGCACGTGGTAAAAGTATAATAATTCTTAGCCAGAACAAAGTGATAAAGCCTATCAGTAAATTGTCAGCACAACCCTGCAGTGGCAAATTTTTTTTTATAAATTTATTTATTTTATTTATTTATTAATGGCTGTGTTGGGTCTTCATTTCTGTGCGAGGGCTTTTCTCTAGTTGCGGCGAGCGGGGGCCATTCTTCATCGCGGTGCGTGGGCCTTTCACTGTCGCAGCCTCTCTTGTTGTGGAGCACAAGCTCCAGACGCGCAGGCTCAGTAGTTGTGGCTCACGGGCCTAGTTGCTCCGCGGCATGTAGGATCTTCCCAGACCAGGGCTCGAACCCGTGTCCCCTGCATCGGCAGGCAGATTCTCAACCACTGCGCCACCAGGGAAGCCCCAGAGGCAAATTTTAAAGTATTATTATCCATACTTCACAGATGAAGACACAGGCTCACAGAAGTTGACCAAACGGGTCTAACATCATGCAACTGACAGAAAAGCCAGGATTTGACTTTGGGCTTTTGAGATGCCAGAGCCTGAGGTCTTTCTCCAAAGCTTGAGCTTCTCAAACTATTGTTGGTAAAGGACTGGGTTTCTTCCCCAACCTCTCACGCTTCAATAATTTAAAAAATACAATAAAAGGGAGTTATTAGAATAATGAAATGAAAAAGACATTTAAAATACAAGCCATATTTTTAAAGTTATTAGATTCATCAGGCATAAAATTACTCTTTCAAATTACTATAGAAGTTGATTACACCCAGTTTCTATACTTTTCCCATCCTGGATCTAGATAAAGCTTTCTCAGACTAGCACTTCTGATTGCATCAGAATCACTTGGGGGTGCCTGCTAAATGCAGGTTTCTGAGCCCCATCCCAGATCACTGGGAACAGAGTGACTGAGGTAGAATTCAGGAATCTGCATTTTACCAAGTAATTTTAATAATGTGCTCTACATCTGATCATCATTGTTCTCTGCAATGCTGCCTCCCCTCTACAGATTATAGAGGATAGTCTAAAAGGTGACGTGAACACAGTGTTTTATTCTACTGTCTCCCAACCCCAGCCCTACTATTTTGCTTTTGTTTTTAATTATTAGGGACGTCCTTTCTGTAGAAACTCAGCAACAGAAACTGCTTCCGAACTCATTTTACTGCACGTCAACAAATGTGTTTTGATTGCAAACTACAGGCTGAGTAGAGGGGGAACAGATCACAAGGTGCCCACATCCAGTAGAAAGCAAGTGTCGCTAGAACAAAGTCCAGAACCTGGGGCACTTCGGTGTGTAGAGGTAGGGGAGATGAGGAGGAACCAGCATCAGAGACAGCTGAGGAGGAGTGACCAGTGAGTGGAGAAAACCCAAAAGGGTGTGGGTTTTGGAAGCCCGAAGGGGGAAGTGACCAACTGTGTAAAGTACGGCTGATGGGCTGAGTAAGATAAAGACTCAGCCCTGACCATTTGCTTGGTAGCATGGAGGTCACGGAGGTCTTTGGGGACATGACAAGAGCAGTTTCATCAAGATGAGGAAGGCTTGATGGAGTTGGTTCAAGTGAGAATGGGAAGAGGGAAACTGGAAACAGTGACTACAGATAGTTCTTTCAAGGAGTTCTACTGTAGAGGGAAGAAAAGGAGCAGGGGAAGTGAAATGAGGTCAAGAGGTTTTGTTGGAGGGACAGGGAAATGGAGTTTATTTAGACCTCATGTAATGGCTAAATATGTGACTTTTGTAATGTCATGTATCTTTTTCAGTTAATTCTTTCAGTAACATGAAAACATTGTCAATGTAAGTTTTTTCTTCACACTCTTTCAAACGCTCCCTAATCCCAAATGATATTGTCAAGAAGAGTCTGCAAATCACTCTCGTTCCTTACATAGCTTAATTTGAATATATTTGAAAAAAATGATGCTGCATTTTTTTCATATTTGTTTTATTTTTGGCTAAAGTATTTTTTTTTATTTATTTATTTTTTGCTGTATGCAGGCCCCTCACTGTTGTGGTCTCTCCCGTTGCGGAGCACAGGCTCTGGACGTGCAGGCTCAGCAGCCATGGCTCACGGGCCCAGCCGCTCCGCGGCATGTGGGATCTTCCCGGACCGGGGCACGAAACCATGTCCCCTGCATCAGCAGGCGGACTCTCAACCACTGCGCCACCAGGGAAGCCCCTGGCTAAAGTATTTTTAAAGTAAATTTCATCTCTACTTCAAATGCGTAGGACTTTTTTCCTAACATAACCACATATATAATCATAATAATACTATTATTAAACCTACCAAAATTAACAGTGATTTCTTAATATCATATATAATACCCAGTCTATATTCAGATACCCCCATTTCTCCCCAGTGTTGTTCTGTTCAAACCAAAGGTCTGCAGACTGCATGTGATTGTTGTGTTTTTTTGTGTTTTTAAAGTCATTTGTTTTTTGTGCTCATTGACTTGTTGATGAAACTAGTTTAATTATTCTATAGAATGTCCTGCTTTCTGGATATATCTGGTAAATTAGGGTGTCTTTTAACTTGTTCTTCTTTCTCTTGTATTTCCGAAAAACTGGAATTGCATATAAAGGCTTGATCACTTACAGATTAAACATTTTGGGCAAGAAATTTTCATTCGTGGTGCTATGTGCTTCATACTGTTTCACTTCAGAAGGCAAAAACTGTCTAGGTGTCCCATTGTTAGTGATGCTGAGACTGATCTGGGTCATGAGGTGCCCAATCAGGAGAGTTTTTTTTTTTTTTTAAAGATAGGAGAAATAAGAGCATACCTATATGCTGATGAGCATGATCTTTGAGAGAAAGATACCTATTGATGCAGAAGAAAAAGGGGGGATTTTTAAGAATGTCTTTAAGTAGACAAGAATGTGTAGGATTTATGGAAAAATGTTGGATATTGCAAGTGTTGGATGCAGCCAATTAATTCATAGTAATGAGATCATTTGGGCATAAGTGCAGGTAAGGTGAGTAGGGGTGGTACAAAAGCTGCGTGTGGAAGTTCTACTCTGGTAGCTTCCTTTTTTTCTATTAGTAAGTAGCAAGTTCATCAGGCAAGGGTGAGGATAAGAGGAGTTTTTAGTGGGGAGGAAGTCATACAATCCTCTAGGACAGTGGCAGATGAATTGACTGGAAAAGTAGCATATCATTGCAGTGGAGCATTAAGGAGCTATTTGCAGTTAGTGATCATGAACTTGAAGTGACATCATTAAGCATCGTTGCATGATTTTCTCTAGCCATGTTCAGCTGCCTGCTTGCAGGTGTGGAGTAGGACAGAGAGTTGGATTTAACCAGGATTGGGGTTTATCCAAACATGTGTGATGAGAGAGGTCAACTGAATGACTGACCATGGAATTTAAGCTGGATAGGAAAGGAAAGGATGGCAGGGAGGAAGTGAGAGACAGTGGGAAGGTAGTAGGATCAAACACAGAAGATTGTTAGAGTTGGGTACTGGTTGGACTAAGCTGCAGAGATAGGAGTGGTAATTAGAGAAGGATGCCTGAAATCGAGGCATCCCTTGATGAAGGGAGTATGTTTTTTGGAAATGACAAGATCAAAGCTATGACCCTGGGGGTGAGTTGCTGAGGTCACAGTCATTGGAGTTGACTAGAATAATTCTATAAGTGATTGTTAATGCCACCAAGAGTTATGACAGAAATAGTGTTGGAGAGAATTCTAGTGAGCCGGGAGCTAACATATTCAAGGAATGAGGAAGATTGTCCTGGGTGGAGGAGAAGATACAGCAGCAAGGTGGTCTGCACAGGGTTGCCACAAGGATGGAATGAGTAGGTGCACGTGGAGTTCCCAGCACTGAGCATGGGCTGAGCACAGGCTCAGCAAGTGTTACTGGTTTTCATTCTGGGTCTGTGTGGCTCCAGAGAGCTGAGCTTAAACTGCTGGGTTTATTTTCACAGGGAGGTTGATTTCTTTTCATTTTAAGACCTTTCTAAGAGGCAGAGCTGCTCACATAGCCATGTGCAACCTGGGGAGGTGGTGAATTTCCTGTCACTCAGTGTACTCACCAGATGGAATGAATACCTGCTACGGTAGTGCTGTAAAGGGGACTCCGGCAATTGAAGGTGATGGATGGGTAGGTGGTGGGGGTGATTCTAACAACTGAAGGACGTGGGGACCGGGAGGAGTGGTGTCTCAGCTAGCCTCATTCTTTCATTCAAACATGACTGAGCACTTCCCAGTTATGGCGCAGAGCCTGGCTTGATGCAGAGGACCAGAGATAATCTTAAAGGTTGGGACAGACCTGCAAACGAGTAAGTGTCATGTGGTCTGATGAGAGCCAGCACAGACACAGCGGAGCTGTGACAATCTCCGTGGGGGTCAAGAAAGGCTTCAGAGTCCAGGGGCACTTGAGCTGGTATAGGAGGCTGAGTGGTCATGGCCTTGTGTGAACAGGGCAGGAAAGGACATTTCAATCAGAAGGCATTCTATGTGCAGGGCTACAAAGGCATGAAAGAGCATGGGACATTTGGAGTGTCACGAGTGAGTTACTCTGGGCAAATTGCCGTCACACCTGTCTCAGTCTTGCATTTGTAAAAATGGGGATAGTAGTGGTATCCACACAGTAGGGGATGGGGAGGGGTAAATGAAGTGACGTGTATGATTTTTGTCACAGTTCCTATTGCAATCCCTTTGGGTGTCTTATCTAACTTGATTATTTAAATAATCCCATGAGATGGGCTCTGTTATTATTATTCCCATTTTACAGATAAAGAAGCTGAGTTCTAGGGGGTTGAGTAGCTTGTCCAGGGTCATGTAACTGGGGAAAGGCAGAGTCTGGACTCTTGCCCAGCTCAGTCTAATTCCAGAGTTCTTACTCTTAACCCCTGAGCTACAGTCGGTGCTTTGGACGTAGCTAGTATTAAACACTTGGTAGCTGTTGTCGTGAGTGCTAAAGTTTCTCCCCCAGAGAGTTGAGGATTCTGTTACCACTTGTGTAGCTGGTTGAAGATCACCACTGCTATTATCTCATGAGCAGCGGTGACTAGTTTTGGAAGGCCCTCATCATCTACAACAGATATAGATCAACAGTTATACCACTTGTTTCAATTGGTTGATTTTTGGAAATCAACAGTGGGGAATGATTTTTAATCTCCTTAGAGGGCAAGTTGTTCCGAGCAGATGCGATATGTGGGAGGAAGATACGGGTTTGCTGCACCCCTCTGATGTCTGTGCACTGAACCCAAATAAAAGTCTCATGCCCCAGCAGCTCATGCATTGAGGGAATGGCAGTGAAGCAGCATATACAGGCAAGAGGCGGCATCCAAAGTGCCGATGACTGCCCAAAGTGTTCTCAATGAGGCTGCTGAGAAAGACCCCTGTCCTTCAATGCTGTCTGAGGTAAGCATAGACCTCTTAAGGGCTGGCAACACTTTCTTCATTCATTCATTCAACCAATAGCTATTGAGTACCTACCATATGCCAGGCATGCATCTAGGCACTGAGGGTAGTGGTGAAGAAAGGCCAACACTTACAGAGTTTACATTTTTGGTAGGAGGAGACAAATGGTAATCCTGCTTGCATAATCACAAACCCCCTGCCTCAAAGGAAAGTTACATGACATGAAAAGAGGGATAGCTTTCAGAGACATTTTTTATTTTTGGACTCTACCAGGAGGCTGCTAGGGAGGGAGTAGAAATTAATTTAACTTTTTAAGAAAGTAATCATGCTGTAGAATTAAGAGCTCATGACTATGAACCAAGTTATTGTACTTCCAGGAAATAAAACTGAATAAATAATTCAAAAGGAGAAAAGGTTAATAATTAAGCTTCCAGCAGTAGGGAAATAATATGCTACATCCACCAGTTAGAATATATACACAATGGTGTGTGAATTTAAGTAGCAACATGAAATAAAATGCTTCAAATATAACAAAAAAGTGAAACGCAGAATGTTACCTGTACATATTTAGTTACATTGTGACTAAAAGTTATGCATGTCCAAATATCTAGAAAAAATGTACATGGTTGAGACCTGAAAACAGGTGATGAGCAAACTGAGAAGAGATAAATTCTCATCTTTCAGTTTGACTTGCTTTATGTTGAGTAATTTAGGCAAAACTGTTGGAGATATTGAATTGGTTATAATATTGCTTCTGTTTTATGTTTTAGTTTTTTGGCCGTGAGGTATGCGGGATCTTAGCTCCCTTATCAGGGATTGAACCTGCACCCCCTGCCTTGGAAGGCAAAGTTCTGTCTGACCATGGGACAGCCAGGGAAGTCCCTTAACCATAGATTTTTCACCATTATAAATCATTTTGAAACTGAAAGCTATTTTTCTTTTTGTACATGCATATTGCTTTATAAAACTCATTCTTCATGAATCTTCTTCCAGTTTTCACCACAGCCATGTAAGGTAGGGAATTATTTTATATATGAGGAAACTGAAATATATAACCTTTTCTCCCTTTGAATTATTTATTCAGTTTTTTTTCCTGGAAGTACAATAACTGGGTTCATAGTCATGAGCTCTTAGTTCTATGGCATGATTACTTTCTTAAAAAGTTAAATTAATTTCTACTGCTCTCTTGAAATATACCAACTTCATTACAATCTGCCTGGCAATGAGTATTAATCATTTTGAAAACTGCTGGCTAATGTTAATTTTACAAACTAGTATCTTAATGTTCAGTTATCTCTTTTGAGTTTCTCTCAAGAGTAATCATAATTTCATATGCTCATTAATTGTATTTTCTGTTTTGTGATTTGTCTGTTCATGTTGATTGCCTGTTCATTTCTAGAGGCTTTTACTGTTTGAACCCTTTGCACACCTTGAGTTTATCTTCCTTTTTACTACAGTATTTTTTATTGTATACAAGTTGGAATTTTCATGCAACTGACTATTAAACTTTTCCTTTGTTATTTTTCTACATTCCATCAGAAAGAAGAGAGCCAACAAATATAGAGTTCTATTTTTAGCTTTTAAAAATTATATTTTTAGAATTTTTTCCAACTCTAAGAGTAACACGTGTACATTTTAGAAATTTGGAATATACCAAAAAATTATAAAAAATGAAAACCCTCATTACTCCTTATTCTACCATCCAGGGTGTATTTTTTTTTTTTTTTTGTCCTTTCTCTTTCTCACATGTGAATTCTAAAAAATGTATTTTTTCTGAATTTCAGTTAACATTATACTGATAGAACTTTCATGTATCATTAAATATTCTTTGAAAATAATTTTTTTAAAGTTTGTTTAGAGTTCATTTTGGGATGAACTGAATCCTCTCTTCCCCAAATTGCTGTTTATGTATGCTCAGACCAGAGACTAAACAGTCCTTTTTTCCCAGGTTGGTCTGTGGTGCTTGCTCATGTTCTTATCTAGTATCGGACTATTTCTAGGCTCTCTATGCTGTTTATGGACCCAGAGCACTGTACCTGTAATTGGCTTTTGTCTCTCTTTTTCTGAGCTCTTGGGACTTCCCGGGCGTGTAGCAGACGTCCCTGTCTATCTTGTTAATCTTTAACTCTGCCCCTGCTGGAAAACGGTACTTAACTCATCTTTTTTTTTTCTTTTCTCCTTTGTAGATGCTTTTTGATCATCCTGAGAAAAATGAGCCTTGGCCTCCAGACCCAATAAAGCAAACATTCCTCCCATGGGGAATAGTGCTGGTTCCTGAGGACCTGGAGGGCCTGCAGCCCCAGGGGGATTAGCCAGAAGCAGGTAAGGAACACCTGGAGGTGTGGGATATGGAGGCAGCACCGGGGTCCATTTTCTATTTGGGATTGGCATGGCAGAGTGCACTGGTGAGGAGCCACAGAGGGGCTGAAGGTCTGGCTACAGCTTTGCTGTTTTCTTCTTTTTTTTTTTAGTCCTTAGTCAATGAGGGGTGGAGATAAGTGATTTGCCTATTTTGCCTATTTCTATAAACTATAAATATAAGATTTAAAGTTATCCTGTAATTCAGTCTAGCTTTTTAAAGCACCTACTATGGCCAAGCCCTGCATTTGCTACTGGGCATCCAGTGATGAGTAGCCTAGGGCGGGAGCCCTACTTTGGCTGGGATTTTTCTTTCTGTTGGTTCAGTGTTGGCTTGTTCTCTGTAGGTGATAATGCGAGTTGTTACTTATTCTTCTAGAAGCCTGGTGAGCTCGTAAGTGTTCGTTGATACAGTCCCATCAATTCAAGAACCCTTTATTGAATACCCACTGTGTTCCAGGCATGGTGCCAGGCACTGGAGTGTCAGAAATGAACCAGGAGGAGTTTCCCTCTAGCAGGGGGTCAGCATGAAAGCAAGCATTACTAAACACTAGAGGCAAGCAGCAGGGAGCAAGAACAGTGCTGCTGTTCTTGCTGGGAGACCAAGAAGGGGAGGTGGGCTCCACAGGAGGCCAGAAGCAGAAAGGTAATTCTGTCTGGTTGCCAGGCAAATGGACAAGGGGGTCGATTACAGCAGTGCAGAGTCCTAGAGGCTTAAGAAGGCAATCTGGGATGTGATTGGGAAATTAAAAACTTGGACTGATTTCCCAAAGAATCTGGGGAGAAATATTTACTACTCCTTTCCTTCAGTTTGGGCTGCTTAGATGAAACTTCTTCAAGTCCTTGTCTCTCTAGAGCAGCTTGAGAGATGAGAGTGAAGCTCTAAGTGCCTATGACCAGAAGCTCCAGCCAGCTGGTAGACTTGGAACCTCACCAGAGGGTGGTGGGTGGCCAAGAGAATTGGGAGCCCTGACACGAGGTTTCACACGAGTGCCCTGAGGCACTCACAACAGAGCACTGGCCTTGAAGGCTGAGGCTTTCTTAAAGTTGTAAGACTGTGTTATGGTTGAAGGTTTGGGGAATTCTTCTTTCCTGGGAAACTCAACCTTGGAGAGTGGGTGCTGGCAGGAAGTCGAACACAAACCCCTCTGAGCCTCAGCCCAGTGAGACAGTGAACCAGGCGCCACCTCCCTAACTCCTGACTTATTTCACTCATACACATAAAAGTTAAGTCCCAACTCCACCATTTCCAAATCACTCATGCAGCTTTGAAAATTATCTATATTTACAAAACTGTAGTTTCTTCAGTTGTAAGTGGAACTAATAAAATTTTCTCTGCTCATCTCACAGGGTTATACTGGGTCTCATAAACCTAATTGCTGTGAAAGGGTTGCCTGACTGGTAAAACAGTGCACATTAGTAGTGTCAGTGCTGATAGTGAGGGTGTTTATTCTGTGACTTTCCAGCAGTTGTGTCACTAGAGATCCTGATTTCTGAGTCCTAGTTGGTCAACACTGACTATCCACTGTGCTTTTTCACAATGCCTGTTCTTTAGTCCAAAGACCATGGACTTTTAGTCAGATAGACCTGGGTTGGAATCCTGGTTCTAGCACTGATTAGCTATTGACGTCCAAGAAGCCCTGTATCCTTGCTAAGCCTGTTTCCTCATTTTCTCAAGAGGGGCTGTTAATACCTATCCCATAGTGGTATAGTAAAAATTAAATGAGATAAAGCAGGTAGAGTGCCTACCATATAGTAGGCACTTCTCAAATGCTACTTTCCCTTTTCTAGTTTTTCCTCAACTGTCTTAGTGTCCTATGATTAGCTGTGTTGGGTGTCTGGGGAAATTGAATTGCTTAGGTTTCTGATGATGCAACAAGCGCCTGCCCCATTTCATCTCATGTTTGAATTCTCTCTCTGTGTACATTTCATCACTTCCAAAACTTTGGTGGCCCAAGGTAAGCACCCATCCTCCTAGAGTCACTGGTTCCCGAGGTCTGTGGTGGTAGGAAGCACTGTTTGGTGCTTAAATTAGAGTCTCAGTGAGGTGGGATCAAGATGGTAGAGTAGGAGGACCCTGAGCTCACCTCCTCCCACAGTCACAGCAAAACTACAGCTACATATAGAACAACTTTCTCTGAGAACGACCTGAAGACTAGCAGAATAGCTCTTACACAATTAAGGATATAAAGAAAAAAACACACCAAGGTGGGTAGGAGGGGGCAGAGACACGATCCAGTCAGGACCCATACCTCTGGCAAGTGACCCACAGAGGAAGAGAGTATCACAAACTTGGAGGTCCTTCCTAAGAGCAAAGGGTTCAAGCCCCACATTGGGGGCCCCAGCCCTGGGGACCAGCACCAGGAAGATAAGCCCCCTTAACTCATTCTCAAACTTATGACTGGGCGAGCTGGAGGGCTGTAGGAAACTGAGACTATGCTCTTAAAGAGCTTGTGCACAAACTTACTTGCTCCCAGTCCCAGTGCAGAGGCAGTGGATTGAAAAGCACTTGACATTCTAGCCAGCCAGCCAAGACCACACCAGCACACCCCAGGCTAACCCTCAGCCTGTACGTGGCTCCTCCAACTGTCCCCCATTTGCCGAGGTGGCAGCCCCTGGTGCACCCTGGGAGAAGTCCTGGCCCACACCAGGCTGTAACTCTAGCCCCTGCAGTTCCAGCACTTCCCAGGATGGCGGCCGCTGGTGCATCCTGGGGACAGATATGTTCCAAATGAAAAACAAGATAAAGCCCCAGAAAAAAAAAAAAAAGAAACCAACATAAGTAATTGTAATTTACCTTATACACCATACAGAGTTCAAAGCAAGGGTCATAAATATGCTCACCAAACTCAGGAGAATAGAGGAATATGAGAACTTCAACAAAGAATTAGAAAATATAAAAAATAACCAGTCACAGATGAATAATACAATAACTGAAATGAAAAAAAAATACACTAGAGGGAATCAGCAGCAGATTAGGTGATACAGAACACGTAAATGATCTGGAAGACAGAATAGTGGAAATCACCCAATCAGAGCATCAAAAAGAAAAAAGAATTTAAAAAATTGAGAATTGTTTACTGGAGCTCTGGGCAACATCAAGCATACTAACATTTGTATTATAGGGGTCCCAGAAGGATAAGAGAGGGGAAAAGGGGTAGAAAAAAAATATTTGATGAAATAATGGCTGAAAACTTTACTAACCTGGGGAAAGAAACAGATATCCAGGTCCAGGAAGAATAGAGAGTCCCAAACAAAATGAACCCCAAAAGATCCATATCACAACATATATTTTTTTCACACTGCAATAGAGATTTATTACTTTTTAAATTTTTTAATTGAAATATAGTTGAAACTAATAAAATATTGTAAATCAAGTGTATAGCAAAGTGATTTAGTTAATTTTTTTCAGATTTTATTCCGTTATAGGTTACATATCAAGAGGTCATAATTAAAAGGGAAAAATTAAAGACAAAGAGAGAATTTTGAAGGCAGCAAGAGGAAAATGAAGAGTAACATACAAGGGAACCCCCTTAATACTATCAACTGATTTTTTAGCAGAAACTTTGCAGGCTAGAAGGGAGTGGCATGATATATGTAAAGTGCTGAAAGAAAAAACCCTACAACCAAAGATACTCTACCCGGCAAGGTTGTCATTCAGAATTGGAGAAGAGATAAAGAGTTTCCCAGACAAACAAAAATGTAAAAGAGGTCATCACCACTAAACTGGCCTTACAAGGTATGTTAAGTGAACACCTTCTTTAAGTGAAAAAGTAAGGTTATAGCAAGAAATAAAAAAATATATGAAGGAAGAAAATCTCACTGGTAAAGGCAATATATAGAAAAGGCAATGGATCAACTACTTGAAAATCTAGTATAAAGGTTAAAAGACAAAATTTGTAAAATCAACTGTAACTGCAATAATAGTTAAGGGATACACAAAAGATGTAAAATATGATGTCAAAAATATGAAATATTGGACAGTAAAAAACAGCTTTTAGAATATATTGAAAATTAAATGACTACCAGATTAAAATAAATCTATATCTATGTATCTATCTATATATAAATATATGTGAACTTCATGGTAACCATAAAACAAAACTTACAATAGATACACACACACACACACACACACACACACACACACACACCACACACATAAAAAAAAAGAGAGAAAAAAAAAGAAACAGCACCAAAGAAAAGCATCAAACCACAAGAGAAGAGACTAAAAGAAGAAGAAAAGAACAGAGAAGAACTACAAAAACAACTTGGAACAGTAACAATGGAAATAACTACACACCTATCAATAATCACTTTAAATGTAAATGGACTAAATACCTCAATCAAATGACATAGGGAAGCCAAATGGATTTAAAAAAAGGCATATATATATGCTGCCTACAAGAGACTCACTTCAGAACTAAAGACACACAGACTGAAAATGAAAGGATGGAAAATGATATTCCATGCAAAAGGAAATGGAAAGAAATCTGGGGTAACAATACTCATATCAGACAAAATAGACTTTAAAACAAAAATTATAACAAAAGACAAAGAAGGGCATTACATAATGATAAAGGGGTCAGTCTCAGAAGAGGACATAACATTTGTAAAGATAGGAACACCTAAATTCTTAAAGCAAATATCAATAAACATAAAGGGAGAAATTGACAGTAACACAATAATAGTAGGGGGCTTTAATACCCCACTTACATCAATGGATAGATTATCCAGATAGAGAATCAATAAAGAAACATTGGCCTTAAAACACATTAGGCCAAATGGACTTACTAGATATCAATAGAACATTGCATCCCAAAACAGCAGAATATACATTCTTTTAAAGTGCACATGGAACATTCTCCAGGGTAGATTACTTGCTAGTCCACAGAACAAATTTCAATGAATTTAAGAAGACTGAAATCATATCAAACATCTTTTCAAACAGTGGTATGAAACTGGAAATCAATTGCAGGAAGAAGACTGGAAAAACACAAATATGTAAAGACTGAACAACATGCTACTAAAAACCAATGGGTCAATGAAGAAATCAAAGAAGAAATAAAAAGGTACCTTGAGATGAGTGTCAATAGAAACATAATAATCCAAAATCTATGGGATGCAGCAAAAGGAGTTCTAAGAGGGAAGTTTATAGTGATACAGGCATACCTCAAGAAATAAGAAACATCTCAAATAAACAACCTAACTTTACACCCGGAGGAATCACAAAAAGAAGAACAAAGCTCAAAGTTAGTAGAAGGAAGGAAATGATAAAGATCAGAGGAAAAATAAATGAAAGAGAGACTAAAAAATCATAGAAATGATCAATGAAACGAAGAGCTGGTCCTTTGCAAAGATAAATATAATTGACAAAACTTGAGCTAGGCTTATTAAGAAAAAAAGAGAGAGGGCCCAATTGAATAAAATCAGGAATGATAGACAAGTTACAACCAATGTCACAAATACAATCAGAATACTTTGAACAATTATATACCAACAAATTGGACAACCTATAAGAGATGTATAAATTCCTAGAAACATAAAGTATTCCAAGACTGAATCAGGAAGAAATAGAAAATCTGAACAGTTCAATTTCTAGCAATTAAATTGAATCAGAAATCAATCAGACAAAAAAAACAACCCAACAAACAGAAGTTCTGGACCAGACAGCTTCACAGGGGAATTACCAAACATTTAAAGAAGAGTTAATACCTATCCTTCTCAAACTATTCAAAAAAAAAAAAATAGAAGAGGAGGGAACACTTCCAAACTCCTTCTATGAGGCCAACTTTACCCTGATACACAAACTAAAAAAGACACTACAAAAAAAGAAAATTACAGGCCAATATCCCTGATGCATAGATGCAAAAGTCTTCTTCAAAATATTAGAAGCCAAATCTAACAATACATTAGAAGAATCATACATCATGATCTAGTGAGATTTATTCCAGGGATTCAAGGATGGTTCAATATCCACAAATCAATGTGATACACTTCATGAACAAAATGAAGGCTAAAGATCACATGATCATCTCAATAGATGCATTTGCCAAAATTTAACATCCATTCATGATAAAAACTCTCAACAAAGTGGGTATAGAGGGAACATCCCATTTATAATAATAATTATTATTATGATAAAGGCCATTTATGACAAACCCACAGCTAATATCATACTCAACAATGAAAAGCTGAAAGCATTTCCTCTGTGATCCCCACTCTCATCACTTTTATTCAGCATAGTACTGGAAGTCTTAGCCACTGCAATCAGAAAAGGAAAAGAAATAAAAGGAATCTAAATTGGAGGGGAAGAAGTAAAACTATCACTATTGGCAGGTGACATGATTTTATGTATAGGAAACCCTAAAGATGCCACCAAAAACTTAGAACTAATCAATGAGTTCAGTAAAGTTGCAGGCTACAAAATTAATATACAAAAATTTCTTGCATTTCTATATACTAATAATAAATTATCAGAAAGAGAAATCAAGAAAAGAATCCCATTTACAATCATATCACAAGAATAAAACACCTAGGAATAAATTTAACCAAGAGGGTGAAGACCTATACTCTGAAAACTATGACATTGATAAAAGAAATTGAAGACAACACAAACAAATGGAAAGATATACTGTGCTTGCTCATGGATCAGGAGAATTAATATTGTTAAAATGTCCATGCTACCCAAAGCAATCTACAGATTCAATGTAATCCTTATCAGAATACCCATGACATTTTTCACATATCTAGGACAAGTAATCCTAAAATTTGTATTGAACCACAAAAGAACCCAAATAGCCAAAACAATTTTGAGAAAGAACATAGCTGGAGGTGGTAGGCTCCCTCACTTCCAACTATACTACAAAGCTGCAGTAATCAAAACAGTATGGTGGGCCTCCCTGGTGGCGCAGTGGTTGAGAGTCCGCCTGCCGATGCAGGGGATACGGGTTCGTGCCCCGGTCTGGGAGGATCCCATATGCCGCGGAGCGGCTGGGCCCGTGAGCCATGGCCGCTGGGCCTGCGCATCCGGAGCCTGTGCTCCGCAACGGGAGAGGCCACAACAGTGAGAGGCCCGCATACCGCAAAAAGGAAAAAAAAAAAAAAAAAAAAAAAAAAACAGTATGGTACTGGCAAAAAAAAAAAAAACAGACACATAGATCAATGGAACAGAATTGAGAGACTGAAATAAACCCATGCACATATGGTCAGTTAATGTCAGACAAAGAAGACAAGCGCTCACCACCACTAATCATCAGGGAAATGCAAATCAAAACCACAATGAGATAGCACCTCACACCTGTCAGAATGGCTATCATCAAAAGGACAAGAAATAAGTGTTGGCAAGGATGTGGAGAAAAGGATACCCTTGTACACTGTTGGTGAGAATGTAAATTTGTGTGTCCACTACAGAAAACAGTATGGAGTTTTCTTAAAAAATTAAAAATAGGGCCACCATACAATCCAGCAATTCCACTCCTGGGTATTTATCCTAGAAAACAAAAACACTAATTCAAAGATTTAGGCACTCCAACGTTCACTGCAGAATTATTTATAATTTGCAGTTGCCAAGATATGGAAGCATCCTGAGTGAATGGATAAAGAATATGTGATATATATATATATATATATATATATATATATATATATATATATATACACATATACACACACAATGAATATTACTCAGCCATAAAAAAGAATGAAATCTTGCATTTTGAGATATGGATGGGCCTAAGGGGTATTATGCTAAGTGAAATAAGTCAGACAGAGAAAGACAAATACTGTATGTTTTCACTTATATGTGGAATCTAAAAAACCAACCAAATAAAACAGAAACAGACTCACAGACACAGAGAACAATCTAGTGGTTGCCAGAGGGAAGGACAATGGGGGGGGGATGGGAGAAATAGGTAAAGGATATTTGAGGTACAAATTACCAGTTATAAAATAAATAAGTCACAGGGATGTAATGTACCGCACAGAGATTATAGTCAATAATATTGTAATGGTGGTACATAATCTATAAAAATATCGAATCACTACATTTCCTACCTGTAACTAATATTATTACTGCACTGTACTTCAATTATAATTATACTTTAGTTATACTTGGTGAAGGCCCTGAAGTTCAGGTTGATGAGCCATGGCCAGTGCTCCACTCCACCATCGTTTGCTGTCCCACATTGCCTCGGTGGCCCTCATGCCTAGGGGCTGCTCTAACCTTCTGTGCCTTTACATTTACCTAGTTCAAAGCCCATGAACACCATTCTCGTTTGGTCTTCCCAGCACTCAGTGAATGAGACAGGGCAGAGATGGTTACTACACAGAAACTTAGGTGCAGAAAGGTTAAGAGGCTTGCCTAGTGTCACCAAGAATGGGGACAAGAAGCCAGGTTTTGTGATACCCGGTTCAGTACTCCTACCACTTTATCCCTGATATCCTTAGGAGCAGGCTTCATTGAAATGGACTATAGATGTTTTTTTATGAATTTTTTTTTAATTGAAGTATAGTTGATTTACAATGTTGTATTAATTACTGTTGTATTGATTCCTAATCAGTTAGCAAAACCCTGGGGGTGATTGCTTAGACTCATTACGGTAAATAAACCTAGATACTTAGGGAAGAATTTAATGTTTTCCAGAAGATACAGACATTGTTTGAGTTCAAAGTACTCCATTTTCCATTCAGTTTCACAATAAATTCTGGGAAAACTAAGTAGGTCTTTACCCAGATATAAAGGGGCCTGTTCAGGCTCTATTTGCTTAGTGATATCCATTTTCCAGAACTTTCAGCAGTTCTATACATGATACAGTGAAAGGGTCATGGATTAGGGAATCAAGTGCACTTGGATTTGAATCTCAATGCTACCATTCACTCAGGTCTATGATCCTAGGCATTTCTCTTAATTTCTCAGAGCCTCAGGTGGCTTATTTATAAAAATCGAGATTATCGCACCTTCATGGGTGGTAATGGTCAGGGCCTTTCTGCACAGCTCAGGAGATGCCCTTCATATTAGATTATTATAAACACAGTGTTCACTGAAGTTGTACATCACAGTGCCCCCGGTTGATGATGAAACTGAATGAAATAACCTCTTGTATGCTTAATGCATTTTTGTTTTCATTTCCTTAATTGGTCACATATCTGCTATTTTACCAGGAGTTCCCATCTTCCACCGTGAGGTGAGTCAGTTTCCTGCCACTTGCTAGTACTCATGCAGAACTCCATAAACCTGAATGTTATATTGTGAAGCTGACCCTTGGCTTTCTTCTCACGCAGGAGTCTAGCACCAGAGCCCTTAGAACAGTGGTCCCTGACCTTTTTGGCACCAGGGACCGGTTTCGTGGAAGACAATTTTTCCATGGATGGGAGGGGGAGGGCGGGGTGTCGGGGGATGGTTGGTTCAGGCGGTAATGCGAGCCAGGGGGAGCGATGGGGAGCAGCAGATGAAGTTTCGCTCGCTAGCCCGCCACTCACCTCCTGCTGTGTGGCCGGTTCCTAGTAGAGGTCCTCGGCCCGGGGGTTGGGGACCCCTGCCTTAGAGAGATGCATCACAAACCTATGACACTTGTCTATGGCAAGAGGTCTCTTTCTGGCAATTTTAAAAGGAGGCTGGGCCTTTTTAGGGAGTTTGGCTTCTTGTGATGTAGACCCCCCAGCCTGCTCTGCCTTTTTCTTTTAGTTTTTCAAGCATGTATGCCTTCCCTGAATAAATAGTGTAAGGCCCTACAAACCAAATGTATAAAATGTGATTCCTGACCTAAAGAAGCTCAGAGAGCAGTCAGGGAGCTAGACCAAGACAACAGGAAACTAAGATTCAGGGAGTACAAAGGAGTGGTGTGCAAGTCCATAAAGTGCTCACAGCTCGGAGAGGAAGACGGGAGTCTCTGAGCACTACTTTCTACATTTCAAGCCCAAACAGAGGGTGATTTTTTTTTTTTTAAGACTTGCTGAAGGTTGCAGACCTGGTGGGAGATAGACCTGGACTGGAATTCAATTCTTGTCACTCTAAAGCCATTGCTCAGCCCGTCATTACTTTTAGATATTCTTTACATCATTTTCTGCCTTGTCTCACTTTTTTTTAGGCCTGTTTTCCTGCTCAGGACAGCGTGGCTTCCTTGAACATGTCTTTCATTATGATTCACACTAACTTGAAGAAAAAATTCAGCTGCTGTGTGCTGGTCTTTCTCCTGTTTGCAATCATCTGTGTATGGAAGGAAAAGAAGAAAGGGAGTTACTATGAGTCCCTTAAACTGCAAACCAAGGAATTCCAGGTGTTGAGGTTTGGCTCCCAATCTGTGTCTTCAAGCGGCACCCACAACCCCCAGAGGGGCAGCCAGGCCCTCAGTGGTCCCAAGGCCAAGCCGGAGGCTACCTTCCAGGTGTGGAACAAGGACAGCTCCACCAAAAACCTTATCCCCAGGCTGCAAAAGATCTGGAAGAATTATCTGAGCATGAACAAGTACAAAGTGTCCTACAAGGGGCCAGGGCCTGGTGTTAAGTTCAGTGCAGAGGCCCTGCTTTGCCGCCTTCGGGACCACGTGAACGTTTCAATGGTAGAGGCCACAGATATTCCCTTCAACACCTCTGAATGGGAGGGTTACCTGCCTAAGGAGAACATTAGGACCAAGGCTGGGCCGTGGGGCAGGTGTGCTGTCGTCTCGTCAGCGGGATCTCTGAAGTCCTCCCGACTGGGTCAAGAAATAGGTGGGTTCTGGGGTGTTAAGACTGTTATCTGAGCAGCCAGTGCTCCCTCACTTGGCGCATCTGGGCATGTGGACAGTACTGGAGACTGGGAGTCCCAGTATGGCTCCATGGACTGGCGGAGTGGGCCCAGATCAGTGTTACTCAACTGTCCTTCATGAGTCAGAGGTGGCACGGGGGCAGTGGAGAGGGTGGGGATCCAGTCTTCCAGCACCTTTATCAACTAGAATGGCTTTATTTTGATCTGTCTTAAATATTAGTGTTCCACAGAAGATTTTGTTTGAAAAGAAAGTTCCACTGCTACCAATAAGCAAAACACTACATTGACATTGAAAAATATTTAGAGCATAGATCTCTACTTTTCCTTCAGGTCCTGAAATCCTATAATTTACTGATTAATTAGCGACTAATTGTCTCTTTTGGCCTCAACTACCTGGGTAATTTTTAGTTTTTCTCTTTGAGAAGAATTAATTGGGGACTCTGGACCAACTTCAGGAAGGTCCATAAATCCCTAAAATCACTTGCAGAAATATGTGCTGATTAGGAGTGTATAACATGTGTGTATATGTGTAAATCAGTCTGCATTTTTCCAAAGAGAGAGTCCATAGCTTTCAGTTGTGACCCCAAAAAAGGTTAAAAATCACTGGCCAGAATATATCAGTTTGCTTTTTTTGAAATTCTTCGCAGTTAATAAAGATTTAGGGATAAATTAGGAGCTTGGGATTAACATATACACACTATATTATATATAAAACAGATAACCAACAAGGACCTTCTGTATAGCACAGGGAACTATGCTAAATATTTTGTAATAACCTATAAGGGAAAAGAATATGAAAAAGATTCACTGAATCACTGTGCTGTACACCTGAAATGAACACAACATTGTAAGTCAACTATACTTAAGTAAAAATAAACAAAAAAAAAAGACAGAAAGTTTATCCAGATTTGTAAACATGTGTACAACACAGAGCTATGGATTTGCCTAAAGCTCCTTAGTTCCCTTATTTTGAGAGAATGTGTTTTCCTTGATTGCAAAATGAATCAGGCTAAAGAAAGCAAAGCACAGGAAGCCTAGCTCTTCTGTCAGGCTCTGGAAGGTACTGGAGCAGGTGAGGTCATGTGTCTCCTTTTTTATTTCCTTCATATAACTGCCAAGAAAAACGGTCTGAAACCAAGCACAGGCTCTCAAAAGAAGAAAAGGAGAAGCAAATTGGATTCTCTAGAGCAGAAAGAAGTGGTGAGATCATATTTCATAACTTTCCAAATAGGCAGCACTTTGGAAGAAAAGCTGCCAAGATAACCAGTTCCACCCCAACTTCTGCTTCTGCTTTTGCTCCTTTGGTTTCTTTTGGACTTCGTTTTCTAGAGACTAAATGTAATTGGTTTTTATTCATCCATAATGGAACTACATTTCTTTCTTTCTTCCCAAGTCATTATAGTCTGCCTGGCTGGAATCATGTTGCAGTTTCAGGCAGAGCCTAATACTCCCATGAATTGGAAATATAATCTTTATTTTTATGCACTCCATAAAACATTGGAGTTTTATGGATTTAACTAAACATTAATTAAAATAACCTTTTTCTATAGACTGGAGTTATAATTTCAAATATGTATTTCCATGGAAGGATTTTGATCCTGAGATCTAACAAAAATTGCATGCTACACTTCAAATGTTCTGCCTTTTATAGGGTTATTTCCTTTGTGCATTTAGTCTAACAAAAATTTTAAGGAATTCATTCATGTATTCTTTTATT
Source organism: Mesoplodon mirus (assembly GCF_964341445.2). Classification (NCBI taxonomy): domain Eukaryota; kingdom Metazoa; phylum Chordata; class Mammalia; order Artiodactyla; family Ziphiidae; genus Mesoplodon; species Mesoplodon mirus. Next base: position 43,881,473 of record NC_138982.1, on the reverse strand, counting down.
CAGCCATGGACTCATCAACAATACCAAATAGGAACTTAGAATACAAAGAGGAGAGGGAAAGGAAAGGCCCTTTGTTAAAGGCCTCTGAGCCCGACAGGCCCCAGCCTTCCCACTACACCTGGAATTTGTCCAGCTTAGTCCCAACTGTTGAACATATCAAATGGTTTCAAACTGTTTGCTCTTATAAATAGTACTGCTAAGGAGGTTTTGGGGAAGACAACTTAAGTGACTACTACTGCCCTCCAAAGGGGAAATATCCTCAGGAGTGGCAGTAGAAGATCAAAGTAAGATATGTTTTATGGCTCTTTTTTTTTGGTCCATTACAAAATTGTTTACCAGAGGGAGTGTAACAATGTGTTGTGTCTCCGGCAGCCCCACAAACCAGCCAATGGTGGGCACAGTCATTTTCAATTGTTTTTGATACGCATACATGTAAAGTATCTTAGATTTGTTTGAATATTCATTTCAAGCAATAGCACACTTTTAAAATATTAGAATTAATAGGAGTAACATGTATGGTGTACCTGCTGTGTGCATAACAAGCCTTGCTCTTTTAATCCTCCCAGTAATCCTACGCAGTAGGTACGATTATTGCTCTCATTTTACTCAGGAGCTAAGTGCGGACACTCAGAGAGCTTACGCAGCTGGTTAACGGTAGACTGGGATTGAAACTGGGGTGTTTGACTCCAAGGGGCCCACACAGCCTCATCTCTGTTCTTGCGCCTCATGGTGATTGTAGCTTTATAATAATGAATGAATCCCTTTTCAGGTTAAAATAATCCCTTGATACTCTTCCTGACTTGCTCCCCTGGAAGAGAGGAGAAGAGCATTCTGAACTGAGGCAAAAGCAAGAAGCAAAGGCTGCATGGAAAAATGTGCAGAGTATGTTTAAGCATCACAGATAATCCTGTTTGCCTGGGACGTAGGGCCCCACAAGGTGAAGAGGGCTGAGCAGTGAGGTCAGAATGGTAGCTGGGGGTAATTTCTTAGAGAATGTTGATGGTCTTAAGGACTTTGGATTTCATTCTTTAAGCCACGAAGAGCCCTAGAAGGTTTTTGAGCAAGCGAGTGATGGGAGCATGTGTGTTTTGGAGAGATTTCTCGTTTCTCTGAGTCCCCTTCTCCATGGGGACTGCTGTATAGCCTCTCTGCTGTTAGGGACTATCGTCATATCCAAGTGAGAAGCGCCAGGCCTGTTGAACAGTGGTAGTGGAGGTGGGTTGAAATGGTCTGACATGAGAGGCATCATGAGGTAGAAGAGACAGAACTTGGTTCTAACTAGAAATGACCTCGAGTGAGAGGCAGGAGCCAGGGTCTCTGGCTTGGGAGCAGGCTATATTGTATCACAGGGGAACATGCTTCTGGAGGAGGACAGGTTCCATCTTGGATGTGCTGAGTCTGAAGTGTTTGTGGCTTTCCCTTCATAGATATCTATGCAGTTGGGTATTTTCTTCCAGGAAAAAGTGTCAAGATGGGAGATCAGATTTAGGAGTCATTTGTATCAAGGTGATAGTTGTAGTCCAGGAAAGAGGACTGATGAGAAAACCTAGAAAAAAAGTTTACATTTGAAGGACAAGGAAAGAACAGTGACAAGATAGATAGATAAATACATACATACAAATTCTGAAGGGCCAGTGAAAAGGGCTGGAAGAGAAGTAGGCATGTACCATATGATGGAAGGCAAGGGTGGGGGATGGAATTTGGGCATATTTGGGGGCAGATGGAGTTCTTGGGCAGAGTGAAGACTGGGTTGAGCAGCTCAGAGAGCATGATTGTTTATATCAGGGGTGAGCAAACTTTTCTTATAAAGGGCCAGATAGTAAATATTTTTGCTTTTGAGGACATACAGTGTCTCTTACAATGACGCTGCTATTTTAGTGCAAAATCAACCATAGACAGTAATAAATGAATGTACCTGGCTAAGTTCCAATAAAACTTTATTTACAAAAACAAGGCAGGTCAGATTTGGCCTGTGGGCCATAGTTTGCCAGACCTGATCTGTATCATATCTAGTTTTCCTAACCAGAATCAGAATGTAGTCTTCCATACATGGTTATATGATTCATTAAGCTAACTGGAAAATATAAGAAATGTTTGGTCCAAATAATGATAAAATTTCTTTCACCACGATTTCTAGCTGTTTAGAGTTCTTATACCTCGACACAGTAGATTTTGATGTATTTATGAATTTACTAACAAGCTGATTCTATTGAATTTTCTAGGCATGCAGTTATATCATGTGCATATCGTGGTGCATTTATTTCTTCCTTTTCTAATTTGCATCTTTTTCTGCTAATTCTAAGTTACAGAGAAGTGGAGGCCCCTGTTTTCTACAGCCTTCCCCCTTCAAGGCTTGTTTTCTGGGATCCCAGTAGTTGTGGAATTTTCCTAGGGATTTCTTGGAGACCTCTTTGAGGTTGAAAGTCTTTTAGTTTTCAGTAACAATAACAAAGGACAGTTTGGCAAACAAGGATCTGATCCCTTTTTTTATAAGCTCAAATTTAGTGGTCTGTTTTAAAGTTCTCTTCTTTGATTGATTTTTTTTAAATCTTAGAATAAAATCCAAACTTCATACCTGGCCTCCACAGCCTGCATGTTCTGCTTCCTGCCAACCTCTTTCATTGCACTTTTTATTTTTTCTTTCCTTCACTCACTTGTCCCCAGCCAAGTCCTTACCCTCCTTGGGGTCTTGACACTGCTGTGTCCTTTGGCTGGAATTTACTTTCCTGGGCCCTTCCCATGCCCTATGGGTCTCAGCTCAGACGCAGTCCCTGAACAATCCCTCTATCTAGAGGAGATTCCCTCGGGGTCTCTGTTACACAGCTCAGTTTATTCGTGTCATAGTATTTTTTGTTAATTTTTATTTTTTAATGGAAGTATAGTTGATTTAGAATGTTTCAGATGTACAGCAAAGTGATTCAGTTATGTGTGTGTGTATATATATATATATATATGTATATTCTTTTTCAGATTCTTTTCCATTATAGGTTATTATTTTGTGCCATAGTATTAATCACAATCTGTAATTATCTCGAATGTGGGTTGTTGTGCTTACCTATTGTCTGCCTCCTTGCAGTAGATTTCGAGGTCTCTAAGGGCAAGGACCTTGACTTCATGCTCACAACCATTGTCTCCAGCACCTAGAACTGTGTCTGACAGAGAGTACAAGCTTTATCAGTATTTATTGAAGGAATAAAAGCATTCTCCATTCTCATGGTCAACACCAAGGACCTATCTCAAGCCTCCTGTGCTGGGCGTTCTCCATCTGCCCCACCAAATTCACTCTCCACACTTTCCTATGACTCTGTGCCCGGGGAAATAGAAATTTGGACTGTGTCAACTGGGTGTCCTTGCTCTCTGGCTTTGATTTGGGACTGGACAGTAGTAACGCTGGTACAAAAGTGAGAAGAAGAAGGAGAGTGAGGCCAGGGTGTCTGTCCCCCTCCTCCCCGCCCTTGCAGAAGGAACCTGTAACCACAGGCTCCTTCTCTCCCTTGACTATACGTTTCAGCCCCTTTCAGAGAGCCCTGTCTGTGTCTCCCCTTTTCCCTCCAGGCCTGGAAGTCAGAGGGGAGGAGGAGAGGCTGGGGTAATGATTCCCTTTGCAGTTCCCACCAGGTGGGCTTCCTCAGGGGGGTCTCTGCTCCTCCTGCCGCCTTAGGTGTAGGGATGGGATTGGTTCCCTGCTGTGGCCAAGCTTGGGGTATGGTCCCTTTCCTTGTCCATCTCTACCTTGTTAAACTCGACCTACAACTTTGTAAATAGTCTTTTTATTTCGACTCTCAATGACTCCATTTGAGCTTGTCATTCTTGTCTACTGGGACTCTCAGGTTTATTCACCTGTGAAATGGGAATGTTGACCAAGTGGAGTTTCTGATAAATCAACATTTCTAGTGTGGTTACTACTGGTCACTTTTGAAATCAGTGACTGATTCTGACAAAACTTGTTGCAATCTGAGTTGTGTAAAGGTAAACTTCCTGCTCGATTTGCAGTTCTGTGTGCCTGTCCTGTTATCTGATAATGTTTGGACTATGGGCATCTCATGTAACTTTTAAACCATTTTGATAAAAATTTTGTCCTGGGATTGAGGCTAGGGTTGTTTTTGTGGATGAGATGTCTAGATTCCTGAGGTTTGGTATATACGTTAGAATTGAAATAAAGAGGGAGACTTTCTTTCCTTAATTCTGTGGGTATTTTCCGTTAGATCCTCTTACATTGAGCCAAAATCCACTCCTACCCCTCTTCTCCTGATGCCACCTTTGGGCATGAAGAACCACCCCAAATAAACCCGCACAGAGAGAAAAAGAACAACAGAGGTTTGGGCTGACCTCCAAATCTTGTGCAGATTTGAGTGGTGAACCGAAGTTTGTTTGATAAAATAAGCTTGAGATGAGCTCTCACAGGATCACAGAGGCTCAGGGTTAGGATGGATCTTAGAAGTCATCAGTTCCCTCCCCCATCAGATTGGTCATTGCCAGGCAGAGAATCTTCTCCAAGTCTTCCAAACCCTACTTAAACAGCTAGAAGGACAGAGAACCAGAGCTGGGGAGTGAGTAGATCTTTAAAAAGATGGTCTGTTTGATCCTGGCTGGATTTAAGACATTGTTTCTGACAAAGAGCTTTTTAAATTTTTAATAGAAAATATGGGGTTTAGTTTAGCTCTATGACCTCTTTTCCACCTCTGCCACCACCCAGGTTTGTGACCCTTCCTGGGGCTCGTGTTCCTAAATGGGACACTTCAGGGGCTGTCTTGGATGCCATAGTGAATCTCTTTAATTTGCTGTGCACTGAAAGCTTTTCAGAATGCCATGGGGTACTTTGCACTTGTGGGTTAGACCAAGCTTATGGTAGGATCTTCATTTTTCTGACAGGGATAGAAGTATGACCTACTGGTAATACCAAGAAAATCTGATTTGCTCCTTTGGTAACTGGAATAGTGATTCCACTATGAGTCGTGCACTGGCCCTGTCCACGTTGCCCCTGTGCCCGGGCACAATGGCATCATTGAGTGGATTTCGGGAACACCACCATATGGACCTCTTTAGCCTTCGCAGTGGTTGGGCAGAGAGTTGGTCACCTCTGTCTGTGAACTTTACCCGATTGCACTATACAAATATGATCATTGTCCCCTGTGTACCAGGATGAGATAAAGATTAGGATGTATTATTCTCTTGCCCCTCCCCTTCCTCCTGCCCTCTCTCCCTCCAGACAGCTCTCTGCATATCGCTGATGCTCACATCGTCATCACTGCTGATGTGTTCTGTTTCCTTGTGCTTTATAGATGATCATGATGCAGTCCTGAGGTTTAATGGGGCACCCACAGCCAACTTCCAACAAGATGTGGGAACGAAAACCACCATTCGCCTGATGAACTCTCAGGTAAAATTTCTTCTGTGCAGAAGTATAGTGAGAGAAGTTTCCTTCCTAACACAATCATGGATGGTGCTGAGTAGAGTGCGGTGGTCAGTACAGAGACTCTGCAGTTAGCTTGCCTGCCACCTAAACCAGCTTTGCCTCTCTTAGCTAAAAGATCATGCCTAAGTTACTCACGCCTCTGTTTACTCATCTGTAAAGAGGGGAGAATAACAGTACCTTCCTCACAGGGTTGTTGTGAGGAATACACGAGAAAATCCACGGGCTCTGAAGTAGAATGTATTTACAAGGAGCACATCAAAGCCACTGGCTTAATTAAGTCCCTTGCCCTTCCTGCATCCCGGCTTCCTCATGGAGAAAGAGAAGACAGTGATTCCATGATCCAGCCTGGTACTGTGGTCATGGGAAAGCCCCTGTGGCATTAGTCTGCATTACTGGAGGCGTCCAGTGTCCAGAGAAAGCCGAGTTCTGCTGTCTCTGTGGCCACAGGTCACATCCAGTGTGTTGCCCGAGGGACAACAGAGGATATCCAGGGAGAGAGATGAGTGTCGTGAAAATTAAATGAAGCAATGAACATGGGTGTGCTTTATATGCTGTAAAACCTTATCCAAGTATAAGACAGCATCACAGTGTAATTGATGTGTAATACAGCATTACAATTCAGGTATTACCTCATGAATCCCCCTAGACTATTCATTTCCTGAAGTATTTCCAGGTAGCATATGCTGATTTCTCTATACTAATGGGAACTTGAGAAGTACTCTTGCCACAAAGTTCTGCTAATGGATTGAATTCGTGGAAAAAACTGGATTGCACATATATCAAAAATAGCATGATAGGGCTATAAACCCATTCACCTCACTCCCGACCACCAATGTTTGTCTTTTTTCTGAGTATACGTGTAAACCTTGGGGCGTTTTATGTCAGTGTTTAGACTCTGTACACTTTCTAGGGCTCGTGGGTGTGGATTGGGTCCTGGAAGTGACCCTAAGTGCCCCTTCAGGACCGTCCCAGCAGAATATGCATTTCTCCTCCCCTCTGCCAGGCCTCCACTTCCCTGTTTCTCTCGGCAATCTCTTCACTGCCTGACCTTCAGGAACTCACCATCTGGGCAGAAGCTGCTTCCTGCATGGCCTGCTTTCCACCTGAGGCCCACAGTCCTAGGAACCTTTTTATGATGGGACTTAACTCCTTTGCAAGAGGCCACCATCTTGTTTTCGATTCTTCTTCTAATACTTCTGTTATTATTTGGATGAGGATGATGTTGTCACTTTCTAACATTGTAACATCCTCCAGCAGCCTCTCTGTGCTTCTAATACCTGTTTCTGTTCAACCTTTTGTTTGTATGTTTTACATTACTTTTATGATAAGCTATAAGAGGGCAGGTTAAAAGAAATAGATTGGTCAGCAAGAGAGTCTCTGGAGCAAGTGGCACTTGAGCTAGACTTTGAGAGATGGGCAGGTTCTAGAGAAACAGTACTAGGAAGGCATCCAAACAGTGGGATTGGCAGGACAGAGCTGCACAGGAGACGAGGGGGCACTCAAACAGCCCTGGCAGGGTGGGGATGGGGTCCGGATTCGTGTTGCACCACAGAGGGAGGGGAGGCTGGAGCTTCATGGCTGCTCAGACTCTGGCAAGTCTAGAAAATCAGGCAGAGGGGTTAGGATGAGCTTTCCCTTCTTCCTCCTGTCGCTTCTTGTGCTGCAGTCACAGAAACCTGGAGCTAGAGGGCTCCCCAGGGAATGCTAATGCCTAACTTCTGCTTCTGTATAAGATGGTACCTAAATACCCAGGAGAAAGGTTTACTTACCCTTGCTTCCTAACACAAACAGGGACGGTGCCGCGCAGAGCGCAGTGGTGAGTACAGAGACTGCAGCTAGCCTGACTGCCGTCGAAACCAGCTCTGCTTCTCTTAGCTAAACGATCACGCCTAAGCTCCTTAGGCCTCTGTAAAGAGGGGAGAGGGGAGAATAACAGTACCTCCTCACAGGGTTGCTGTGAGGAACAAGTGCGAAGATCCACGCAAAGCATTTAGCAGCCGGCACTTATACATAAGTGTTACCTGCTCTGATATTTACGTGTGCGGGACTGAGGTGGGTGTGGAGGGTACGTTGGTGAGCGAAACAGACTCAGCCCTGTTCTCGTGATACCATCCAATAGTCATACAAACAAATATAAAGTTACAACAGACAGCTACAAAGGAGAGGGTTAAGGTGCTACCAGAGCCCATAAAGGGGAATCTTCCCTAGGCAGGGAAGTCGGGAAGAAGTGAGGAGGTGATTCTTCACCACACACGAGGAGTAAGGGTAGACGGTGAGAAGTGGGAGAAGAGGCATCAGTGTGGGTGAGGCCTGTGTGGAAGGGAGCTGGGATGCACCAGGACCCGGGAAGAGGTGAGTCTGGGCGGTGGGGATGTAGAGAGGGACGAGGCGGAGGGTGAGGAGCCAGGCCATGGTGCTTGTTTTCTTCTCTGAGGCATGGCCAGACTTGCATTTTGTAAACCCCTCTGGCTTCCATCTGATCAGTGCCGTGGGTGCGGTGGACGGACAGACACACTTAGGGGGCTCTTGCAATCGTGTGGACTAGCAATGCTGGCAGTTGTGCCAGAGTGGAAATGAAGGGGACTGTGAGAAAAGAATGGATTTGAGAGCTACTCAGTGTGTGTAGCCACCAGGCTCTCTAGTGTGTGGTTGGGCGTGAGAGGTGAAGGGAGGGGTGCCACAGGTGTGCCTGGGTTTCTGGCTTGTGTAACTGGCGAGCTAGTCACTGAGACAGGAAGGAGTACTGGCAGATGTTTTGGGTTGTGAGGGGTAGGGTCAGAGAGGGGGGGCAGGGATCAAAAGCGTGGTTCTGCACATGGTTGATCTGAGCTGCCTTTTACGTGTCTGTGAAGAGAGGTCCAGTAGGCAGTTATAGAGATGGGACTGGACTTCAGTGGAAAGGTCTGGGCTGCAGATGAGGGTTTGTGAATCGTCTCTATCTATGTGGCAGTGAAACAGCGGGACCAAATGAGGGCACTAGAGGGAGTGTAGAGAGAGGAAAAGTCCATGCAGGGGGTTTGGGTAATGAGAGTAGCGAGAAAGAGGTCAGAGCCATCAGACACTGCTGAGAGGCCAATTTAGATGAAGATCGAAAAGCATCATTCTCTCCTTAGCAAAATGGAGGCCACCGTTGGCCTCAGCGACAGCCGTTGGGGAGAGCGGTGAAGCCAGAAGCCAGATTGGAGAGTGTGGAGGAGTGGGGAGGGAGGAAAATGTGGAGAGTTCTTGCAAGAAGGCTCGCTCCAACGGGCAGAGAGAAATAGGGCAATAGCTGTAGAGCGTTGAGGGTTCCAGGGCCAGTTTTTGTTTTTTTCATTTTTTAGATTGCAGAGAATTGACTATGTTTAAAAGTCAATGGGAAGACAGTCACAAAAGAACAATCACTGTATGATTCCACTCATATGAGGTCCCTGGAGTGGTCAAGCTCCTAGAGACAGGAAGTAGAATGGTGGTTACCAGGGCCTGGGAGGAAAGAGGAATAGTTGTTTAATGGATCTAGAGTTTCAGTTTCAGAAGATGAAAGAGTTCTAGAGATGGGTGGTGGTGATGGTTGTATAACAGCATAAATGTACTTAATGCCACTGAACTGTACACTCAAAAATGGTTAAAAGAGTGCATTTTATATTATACATATTTTGTCACACACACACACACAAATTTAAGTCAATGAGGAGAAAACTAGTTGATAGAGAAATTGAATATACTAAAAAGAGGAGATAATTAAGTCAGTGGTGGGAGTGGTGGATCCAAAGCCTAGTGGAGGATTAACCCCAGCAGGAGGGGTCAGAAGGGAAGAAGGATGCAGGGGAGTAGCTGGAGACAGTCTCCAGTGGAAGGATGAAGGGGCTTCGATTTTCTCTGCAAAGTAGGGTACAGAGAAAAGGAGGCTTTTCGTAGGGAGGCTGAGGGGAAGAGAGGTTTCAGTAGAGGAGGTCTGAGCCAAGAAGGTTTGAAATTGTCATTGAGGAAAGAGTAAACCAGGGGAATGGAGTAGGGTCTCCAGGCCAATGTAGCCACTTTGAGGTTGGGGAGTGTGGATTCAGAGAGAAATCCAGCTCTGTTTGCTCAGGGGTGGTATGATGTGCAGATCAGTAGGAAGCTGCAAGCAAGAGAGGGAGCACGGAGGAGGCCTGAAAATTCTCTTGGATTCGGGAGGCTACTCCCTTCTCGGGCATCTCTTCCAGGTGTTTAGTGAAGAACTAACCCTCAGTCCTCAAAGATCCTGAAACCTTAATTTCTAGCAATTGCTCTCCTGGGTATATATCCAAAGAAAACAAAAACAATGCTGAGAAAAGACACATGCACCCCAATGTTCACTGCAGTACTATTTACAATAGCCAAGACACGGAAGAAACCTAAGTGTCCATCGACAGATGAATGGATAAAGATGTGGTATGTATATACAATGGAATATTACTCAGCCATAAAAAAGAATGAAAGTTTGCCATTTGCAACAGCATGGATGGACTTGGATGGTATTATGCTAAGTGAAATAAGTCAGAGAAAGATAAATATCGTATGATATCACTTATATGTGGAATCTAAAAACTAAAACAAACTAGTGAATGTAACAACAATAAGAACAGACTCACAGATACAAAGAACAAACTAGTGGTTACCAGTGGGGAGGGGCAAGATAGGGACAGGGGATTAAGGGGTAGAAAACTACTAGGTACAAAATAAAAAGCTACAAGGATATACTGTACAGCACAGGGAGTATATTTTATAATAACTTTAAATGGAGTATAACCTTTAAACACAGTCACTATATTGTGACTGCAACATATAATATTGTTCACCAACTATACCTCAATGAAAGAAAATAAAGCCAAGGTAAGGTTGCCTGGGAATTAAGAGACAGACCTTGATCAAATTTCTCCCTCAGTACTTAACTGCATGAGTGGCTTGAGCAAGTTGCCTTATCTTTCTGAGCCTCAGTTCCCTTATTTGTAAAGGGAAATAAGAAAAGTTACCCTGCTGGGTCTTTGTAGGATCCAGTGAGATTACTGAGTGAGGAGCATGTCACTCAGAGGCCCGCATGCTGAAGCAAAGGCTCTGTAAAGGGTGGCCGTTGTCACTAGTGCAGCGTGAAGGCCTGCCTGTGTCTGCTGGGCAGTCACCATGCCCTCCCATTTCCCAGGCAAGTGGGCATCTTGGCTCCCAGCAGGGATGTCAGCCAGCTTGGGGCCGCTTCAGAGGTGCCCAGCAGAAGGGAGAAAATTAAAGGATAGTTTTCAGGAAAAAGTAAGCTCATGACTATCATACAGATAGTGTCTATTTTATTCATATGAGGAGGGAACCAGGCAGATGTTATAACCGGTTCAGAGGAAAAGTCAAAACTGTACAAAATTTGAATAAAGGAATGTAACTGTTTTTTGTCATGAGGTGGGCAGGAGGAAGAGGGAATTTAACTGAAACTCTACTGGGCAAGGTTGAATAAGCCTGTCTGTAGTTCACTACAACTTACAAAGCGCTGCAAAATAGCTCTCATAGGATTAGAATCTGATAAAGAGGAAGGGAGTGCTGCAGACAATACATAGTTTTCCACTGAGGTACAGCATTTTTTCCTGCACTTCTGGATGGCTGTGGTCACTTTGCCAGGGCTGAGAGGGGGTGGCCGACTTCCCAGGGTGCCCAATCCATTCTCCAGAAAGCCCTTCCCATCCTCTTCAGGCACGCTGACCGTCCTTCCTTTTTTTTCTGTAAGTGGCACTAAACATCAAGCCTGTTGCTTTAACACTGGTCACGGGCAGCCGCGTGACCTTGCTCCTTGTGATACTGACATGTGACTGATGCCCTTCTATTATGGCCCTTTCTCATATTGGTATCCGAGGAAGCTGGCAGTCTGTCTCCTCTATCTTTTGTCCCAGTTGGTTATCCCAGCTGTTTTGTGTCTGTTTCTGGGCAAACTGAGTCCCCACCATCGCACCCAGACAGCACCTGGCACCCCAAAGTTCCTGGGGGAATAGCTGTGGGTTTGGTAAATTGTGCCTTTGAGCAGCTCATTTTCTCCCCAGAGGGAGAGCTCCTCTGGAAGGCAGCTGGGCCCGGTTTTGTTTGTTCAGCTCTCAGCCTCCTCACATGCAGAGGACAGCCTTTTGTGCATATGGCCTGTGACAAAGCCATGGAAAACAAAGAGGTGGTTTCTAATTGAGAAGATGTCTTTTTAAAGAGAACGGTGTCATACCATGAAGTTTCAGCAGCTCTACGCAGGCATGTATGTGCAGGTGCTGTTATGAGATTCAATAGGGAAACCACATATAGGTAAATGTGGGTCTTTAAACAAATTCAATTGTGACTCTAAGTGTAAAGGTTTTGTGAGACTCAGCTGAGGCCCTGCTGGGCCCAGTGGCTTCCTTAGAAGCTCTTGTACAGTTTTGGGAAGAGAAAACCTACACCCTGTGCATAGTGATACGTGTGCTGACTGGACTTCACCCAGGGCATTGCCAGATCACTTAATGGGGCTTATCTTGAGATATTAGCTGGTGCCACTTACTAAATTCTTCTGTTGTCTACGGGCCATACCTGTCTTATCACATTTCATGACAACTCTGTGAAGTGTGGCCACCAAACACCATTTTAGATACGGACACTAAGGTTCAAAGAGTTGAAGTGAGTTGCTCAGGGTAGCACAGAAACTAAGCAATAGAGGTGGATTTGGATCTAGGTTTGTCTGCTGGCGGTACATTAACTCCCCTGAGCTTTACTTTAAGCTTTTCTAGGTCGCTGATATTTTTCAGAAACAGAGAAGGGGCTTGACTTGATGGTATTGGACACAGGGTGCCTTCTTACTCCAAACCTCTGGGTCATAAGTGGTTTTCAACATGCCAGAGCTGCCTTTGGTCTTCTCTTCCTTGTGTAGCCCATCCATCTGGTGTGCAGCCAGCTACCTAGATTCCATTCAGTCAATCGAATAAGCTCCCTCAAAACCCTGCCTAGTATGGGGGAAGAGCAGGAGAATGCAATGCTCTCCTCCTCATAAGGGCTTCCGTTTAGTTGAAGAGAAAAAGACACACCCCTGCTCCCCAACATACACACACACACACACAAAGCCAATAAAGAAAGCAGAGTATATTCTTTTTACATGAGTTTGACTATTTTAGATACCTCATATAAGTGGAATCGTGCAGTATTTTTCCTTCTGTGTCTGGTTTACTTCACTCAGTATAATGTCCTCCAGGTTCATCCATATTGTCATATTTGGTAGAATTTCCTTCTTTTTTGATGCTGAGTAATATTCTATAGAAACAGATTGTTGAATGGTGGTTGCCAGGGGCTGGGGTGAGGGACAGATGGGGAGTTGCTATTCAATGCATATAAAGTTTCAACTGTGCAAGATAAATAAGTTCTTAGAGATCTGCTCTACCTTGTGCCTGTGGGGCTGATACCCCCGGCCTGGAAGTTTAGACCAGGCAAATCTTTGGCATGGAGTTTTTTCTGTGAGGGCATTACTGAATCTTGAAGGGAACATTCAAACTCTGTATTTAGTTTGTGGAAAATAGCTATCTTTAAAATAACCTGCTGTCTGACTTCACACCGCGTTTCAGCTCAGCCACCACACACAGCCAGTGCTCACATCAGAATCTCACTCAGTCATAAAGTGTCTACACTTTGAGGTCATTTGCTAGGAAGGTTTGCATCTATGTTCATGAGGAATATAGGTTTGTAATTTCCCTTTCTTGTTATGTCTGTCTGTATTTTTGATTTCAGAGTAATGCTGTCATTGTAGAATGAGCTGGGAATTGTTCGCCTAAAATTTTCTGGAAGGGTTTGTGTAGAACTCGCGTTACTTTTTTCCTGAGTGTTTGGTAGAGTTCACCAGTAAAGTCATCTGGGCCTAGAATTTACCTTGTGGGGAGGTTTTTAGCTACAAATTCAATTTCTTTAATAGATACAGGGTTATTCATGTTACTTGTTTCTTCTTGACTTCTTGAGCTTCGTTAGTCTATATCTTTCAAGAAATCTGTTCATTTCTTCTACGTTATTGACTTTGTTAGCATAAAGTTGTTCATAATATTTCCTCATTATCCTTCTAATATCTGTGGAATAAGATGTGATGTCTGAAGTGACATGACATCCTTTAAGGTGATCCAAATGGTATTGGAAACCCCAGAACCAAAAAGGACTTCGGAGATCAACTGGCCATTCATTCATTTCAGAATGAATTACTGATCACCTGCTCCATTCCAGACTTTGTGAACAGGGCTAGAACTCAGCTGCCAACAACAGCAGCAAAACAGAAACAGACATGCTCCCTGCCCTTGTGAAGCCCAGGGTCTTGCCTGATTGTTTCATTTTTTACAAATGAGATAACTGAGGCCTGAGAGGAGAAGGTGAGCTGTACAACTGCACAGAGGACAATGGCAGGCCTATGTAGGCTGAAGCCTTCCTAACAGCCTGTCCAGGGCTCTTTCCTGGCTCTCTGATGACACGTTCTAAGTCCATGTTTTCTCACTCCCATCATATAATTTATCCATCTCATTTATCGCCTAGCTCTCCCACTATGAGAGGAGGCATTTTTGGCCTGTTTTGTTCATTGAAGAAATATTTGTTGAATGAAGTATAGTCCAAAGAACCTTCTGCTCACTCAGTGGATTGCCTCCAAACTTCCTCGTTTTTTTAATTTTTTGATCTTTTTATTTGAAAATACTTGAAAACTTCCAGAAAAGTTGCAATAATATGACAAATACAAAGAATGCTTATATACCGTTTATCCAGATTCACTTATTATTTTTTCATTTTACCCCATTGCTATATCATCTGGTCTATCCGTCTTTCATAATATTTTTTTTTCATTTGAGAGTAAGTTGTATACATTACAGACATCAAGCCCTAAATAGTTGTTACAGACTGAAAGTTTACAGCTCTCCCACAAATTTGTGTGTTGAAGCCCTAACTATCCAATATGATAGTATTTGGAGGGGGGGTGGCGCTTTTGGGAGAGAATTATGTTTAGATGAGGTCCTGAGGGTGGGGCCCCCATGATGATGAAGGGATTAGGATCCTTATAAGAGGAGGAAGAGAGACCAGAGCTCACTTGCTCTCCGCCATGTAAGGACACAGTGAGAAGGTGGCCATCTGCAAGCTAGGATGAGGGCCCTCACCAGGAACCAAATCTGCTGGCACCTTGATCTTGGACTTCCCAGCCTCCAGAACTATGAGAAATAAATATCTGTTGTTTAAGCTACCCAGTCTATGGTATTTTGTTATCGCAACCTGAGCAGACTATGATTTTTTGGTACCGAGAAACATAGTGCTGCTGTAACAAATACCTGAAAGCGTGCAAGTGGCTTTGGAACTGGGTAACTGGTAGAAGCTGGAGGAGTTCTGAAGGGCATGCTAGAAATACAGACAGAGGGAAATTCTGGTGAGGACTCAGAAAGAAAAGAGGAGAGCTGGAGAGAACGCCTCTTTTTAGAGAAGACAAATAATCATGAACAGAGCGTTGACAGAAATATGGATGATAAAGGCCATTCTGGTGTGGTCTCTCAGATGGAAATAACATGAGAAACATGTTATTGACCAATGGAGAAAAAGTGATCCTTGTTATAAAGTGGCAAAGAACTTGGCTGAACTGTGTTCTAATGTTTTGTGGAAGGTAGAACTTGTGAGTGAAGAAACTGGATATTTAGCTGAGGCAATTTTTAGAAATTGCCTTAGGGAAAGAACTGAAGGAGTGGCTTGGTTCCTCATGACTGCTTTTAGTAAAATGTGAGAGGACAGAAATGCATTGAAGAAGGAATTGTTTAGCAAAAAGGAAACAGAACTTAAAGATTTGGAAAATTCTCAGCTTATCTATATTGCAAAAAATGAGAAAGCTTGTTCTGAAAAAAACAGTAAGAGGATGGCCCAACAAGCATTTGATAAAAAGGTCAGTGTGGGAGTGAACCACAGACCTAATCAGCCACCCCAGCAGAAACACTGCTAGTGTGAACTGAACGAGTGTGGATACAGGACAAAATGAAGGCAGGCTGTCAGACTTAGATTCTACAGGACCAAACTATAGAGCTCTTTGCCTGCAAACATATACCATTCTTCAAGACAAGGGAAGAATGAACCCAATGGTGATTCAGAGACCATCAGGGCTGCCTCCTTGGTTTCAAAGGGGGCAGGGCACTGCCTTGACCTCAGTAGGCCATATGGCAGCTGCCCAGGGCCTTGGGGGAGTGACTCCTACCTGGCAGAGCCACGCAGGTGGGACTGATGCCCCACCATGTCTATAAGGCAAAGCATCAAACCAGAGAGGATTGTTCTCAAGCCTTAAGATCTAATGGTATGTACTTTGCTAGGCTTAGACTTTCTTGGAACCTGTCACTTCTTTCTTCCTTCTAATTTCTCCCTTTTGGAATGAGAATCTCTACCCTATGCCTGTTCCACCACTGTATTTAGGAAGCACATAATTTATCCAGTTTCACAGGTTCATAGCAAGAGAAGAGTTTTACTTCAGGTTGAATCATTTTGCTCTCTTCTGGTTTAGATAATAATATTTAGATAAGACTTTGGACTTCAGCCTTTAGAGTTGATACTGGAATGAGTTAAAACTTTTGGGGATGTTGGGGTAGAATTAATGTGTTTTGTATGTGAGAAGGACATGTGTACTTCCTAAGAATAAGAATATTGTCTTATGCAACCAAAATATAGTTATCAACTTCATACATTTACACTGATACCATACTTTAATCTGGCTGCATTGCAGTTTTGTTAATTGACCCAATAATGTCTTTTATGGCATATTCTTTCTTCTAGCACAAGATCCAGATTAGGATCACATGTTGCATCTAGTTGTTACACCTCTTTAGTCTCCTTCAACCTAGAATATTTCCATATCCTTTGTCGTTTAAGACACTGACATTTTTGAAGAATAAAGTCCTTCTTTAAAGTTTTTTACAATTCAAGGCTTACCTGATGCTTTCTCAGTATTAAATTCAGTTTCTGCATTCCTGGCTGGAAAACTACACAAATGACACTGTATCCTCCTAAGAGCATCACATCAGGAGGCATCCAGCGTCCATCTGCCCTTCAGCTTGGATATGGTGTTGTTTGATTTGGCCACTGTATAATTACATTTTTCCCTTGCGGTCTATGAGTGAACACTTTAATACTGTGCCATTATTCTGCTCCAGATCAATAATTCCCGCCTATGTTTAACATTCATTGATCACTTTTGCCTGAGCCAGTCTTTACTATGATGGCTGAAAAATGATGGGTCTTTTAACTTCAGCTCTCCCTTCTCCATGTCATCCAGCTGGCACTCAGAATTTTATTATAAGTAAGAAACCTTCCTTCTCCTCCTCCATTTATTTCCTTCCTCCCTCCCTCCCTCCTTTCCTCCCTTTCTTCCTTCTTTCTTTTCTTTTTGTATTTGTTATTGGTAAGAACTCAGAGATTCCTATATTTTCAATGGTTTCTAATTCATTACTGTTCTGAACTACTTAGGTGTTCAACTTGTCCCAGATCTGGCTAGTGGGACTTCCTTCAAGCTGGCTCTTGTTTCCCCATGACATGCATGCCCTCATCATTTTTTAAAATACTTCTATACTTTCTGGTATAACAAGATGTTCCAGTTCATTTTGTAACCGATCTGTTGGGTTTTTAGTACTTCATCTTTATTAATTTTATCCTGAATGCACACACAAAGTGTTCTGGATCAGAGACAGATTTCTTATTTAAATACCTTAGAATAAATAAATAATTAAATTAAATTAAAATAAACAAACAAATAAATAAATAAATACCTTGGAGTAAGTAAGAAGTGCATTAGTCTCCACTTACGTTCTTATTCCTAGTGCAATGCAATAAGAGCCAGGCCAATTATCCTACATGAGTAGCCATGTACCCTATAAGCAAGGGACAAAAAATAAGTTATTTTTTTCCCGTGCTTATAAAAGGCAGGAGGTAGCTGAAAAAGAGTCCCCTTCTTACTCCAGCCCTTTGGAATATAAATAAACTTACTCAGAGCTGTCCCTAAGTTCCTGGGCTCTTTCCTCCTGCTCCGGTCGTCTTGGTCTCTTAGAATATCTTTGTATTAACCTAGAGATATAGTCTGAGCTATAACCATTTAGCTTCTTGGGAGAGATAAGCGAAGTTTTATTATGTTTTGCGTCAGAGAAGAGCAATTAACTAGACAAATAGCTATCGATTTTAGTCTCATTGTTTATAAAGAGTTCTCAGGAGTCTGGGGCTTTTTGCAGGAGTGCCGAGAGATCCTGGGAAGTTTTATTTCCCCATACTATCCTACCCTACTTCTGGGATATGCCAGTTTTTCCCAAGGAGCCCTGGTTCCATTAAGTGAAAAATGTTATTAGAGACCAAGTTCTAGGTACTAGATATGTTCATGCCTAACGAGGTTGTCTTTGCTCCTTGGCCCTTTCAGCAGGTAGAGGAAATATATGCATGTACACACACAATACACATACATGTGTATTCATTCATTTACATATATGCATACCTGTGTGTATGTATACACATCTACATAGACACATATATATACATGCAAAGATACCTATTTTAGAAATGACAGACTCAAATTGATACCTCAGTCTTTCCACATGAAGGTATTCCTTGCCTTCCCCATTGTGTATTTGTAACCCCCTCCTTCTTTCACAGTGAGAATCCCCCTTCTAACAACATCAGCACACTGATTTATTTGCTCATATCTATAGTACATCTAAAGTAATTTGAAAATTGTTTTGCATATCTCGACATAAAACAAACCTATCAAAGTTTAGGATTTGTTTGCAATTCTCTTTCACATCCCGCCCAAGACTGAGAGTATATGGCCAAATAATGAGGTAACCCTAAGTTACCTCGATTAGTCCTTCTGTTTCTCTTCACTTCGATTATGAATTCATTTGAAATTCAACTGTATTCATTTTGTTCCAGTTCTAGGTTTTTCTTTTCCTTACTTAAAAAAAAAATACACAGAATATTAACATGCTTCCAAAATTCAAAACTATCCAAAAAGGTATACTCGGAAAAGTGTTACTCACTCCTGAATTTCTTCCACCCTGTTTCACCACCACCCTTTGTAGGTAACTGACTGCTGTTGTGTGATTTATACTTCTATGTTTCTATTTGTAAAGACAAATATATAGATAAATATATATATGTTTTAATTCACCTTACTCCTTACAAAAATGTAGTAGACTATATATGCTCTTTTACACTCTGCTTTTTCCCAGTAACTTCTGGAAACTACTCCATATCAGTTCATAGAAATCTTCCTCATTCTTTGTTGCAGCTGCATAGTACTCCTTTGTGGGGGAGTTTCACAGCTTACTCTTTCCATTTCCTTTGCTTGAACATTGAAGTACTTTCCAACATTTACTTCCTCTAATATATTCTTTGGATGACCTTTCCTGTGATTCTAGGTAGAATTATGGGCCCCTCTGATTTGGGGTTTGTGGTGGGTTTCAATTTGTGGTGCCCTTCTGTTTAGCACTTCCCTGTCCAGGTCCAGTTTACAATGGTCAGGCCTTCCCTTAAGGCCCAGAGCCTTCATATCATTTTTCAGGTCTATGGAAGACTTTGAAGACCTCTTTGTCTTCCTAGAGCACTAGCTAGCTTTGCAACTGTGGCAAATTTGCAAACCTGGCAGCCAGAACACAAACTTTATTTTATCGTCCCTTAACATCTTTGAAAGATTGCCTAGTACAGTGGGAGGTCAGACATACCTTGATTTGCAACCCAGCTCCATCCCTTCCTAGCTGTGTGATCTTGGGCCAGTTTCATAACCTCTCAGAGTTTCCTTTTCAAGCCCTGTTTGGGGCTTGGAAATATTGTGAGGGGTAAGCGAGAAGACATCAAACTGGACTGTTGTCTGAGTTTAACAAAACCACTAAGTCTAAACTCTATAGTTAAAAAATATCAATATCTACACATACACACACACACGGTGTATTAGTTTTCTAGGCCTGCCATGACAAAACGCCACAGATGAGGTGGCTGAAACATAGATTTATTTTCTCAGTTCTGGAGGCCAGAAGTACTAGATCAAGGTGTCATCAAGGTTGGTTTCTGACAAGGGCTCTTCCTGGCTTATGGATGGCCACCTTCTCTCTATGCCATCACATGTGCATGTGGGTTGGGGGGAGAGAGAGAGATCTCTGCTGTCTCTTCCATTTCTTATAAGGACATCAGTTTTATTAGATTAGGGCCCCATCCTTATGACCTTGTTTAACCTTAATTACCTCCCCAAAGGCCCTATCTCCAATATAGTTACACTGGGGATTAGGGATTCAACATATGAATTTGGGGGGGTCATAATTCAGTTCATAACAGGGGAAGAAAGATCTGGTAAGAAAAAAGACTCACATATTCACAGTGGGATGCAGTTATACATGATTATTTTCTTCTATATGTATGTAGATAGATTGTGTGTGTGTGTGTGTGTGTGTGTGTGTGTGTGTGCACGGATTCCTGTATTTTCTAACATTCTGCAGTGACTATTTCTTACTTTATATGACTGGAAAGTTTACTTTAAACAGGTTGCTAAACAGCAACAGTCCATCTCCCAAGTGTAGTCTTTTCCTAGCATGTGCTGCTTGGGGGCTCCGTTGCTCTGGCAATGACTTGCTTTCTTCATCATGAGGCCCTGGGGATCCCTGAACTCAGGTCAGACTGTGCATGTGGGTGAGTACAGGAGCATTTGAGAAGAGCTTTATTTTTAAGTCACTTGTGCTGCAGTTGGACAAACGACAGACTGAGATGTTGTCCAGCCATGGCTGGTCACACAGGCAGGGACTTACAGGATGGTCATGTCCTATAAATAAGACACCTGGGGCCCAGAGAAGGTAAGTGAGTAGGGATAAATCAACTCATGAGTAGGGATAAATCACCTGGTGTCAGGTCCTCTGCACAGAAAGAAGCATAGCTTAAGGCTTAGGCTTTCAATACACCGGCAGATTTTTTTTTGAGTCGGGGGTGGAGTGGGATGGGACAGGGAATGAAATTTCAGAGTTCAGTCTTGAAAATCATGTATAAAATAGTGTGAGGGTGTCCCACTTCCCCCTGGGGCCTCCTTGTCACCCGCTCAAACATGTCTACCTTGCAAAGCCCTGTCTGCCAGGATGCGCACTCTGCCTTTGGACTATAGCGCTGAATTCCTGTGCTGTGAGTTACCGTGTTCTCCACAGAAAGAGGACAGTGCTTAATGTTGGAAGGGGTGGGGCCCCTCCTAGTTCCTATGGCCAATCACCTGTGGGACTCTAGGTCAGTTGCCTCATCCTTGAACTTCAAATCCCCACTCCACTTCCAAAGGCACATACCAGCTGCTCTTCTTTCCAAGTTCTCATTTTAGGAAATGGCCTGAGATCCAGGAGTCACCTTGACCTCTTTTTCTTCACTTTCAACAACCAGTTAGTCTGCAAGCCTACAGCTGACACTTGTAACTCTTTTTCTTCACTTCTCCATCATTTTTTACTTAGGCTATAGCAGCAGCTTCTATCTGATCTCCTTTTCTGTAAAAACTCTAGTCCAGAACACGGATCTGTTTGGATTCTTCTCACTTACAAGCCTTCACTCGTCCTGTAATCTACTGAGGAAACCCTAAGCTCCCTGGTATGGCCCCTGCCTACACTTCTCTGACCCCTTCTGGCTCTCCTTTTGTATCTAAGCCACTGGACAAACTGCAATTCCCAAAAAAGCTATTCACTCTACTAATTGGAATTAGGTTTGGCTGCAAGTGACAGGAATACTCTGCCCGCCTCTCAACACTAGCTTAACAAGATAAAAATGTATTTTTCATGTAAAAGAAGTCTAGAGTTGGTATGGTGTTCCAGAGTCAGGAACTCAAGCTTCAACTCCCTTGTGCATCTGCCGTTATAACACGTGACTTCCACTTCATGGTCCAAGATGGCTGCTCAAGCTCCAGCCATCACATCCACTTTTTGCCAGCAGGAAGGAGGAATGAACAAGGAAGGGCATAACCCTGACTCTAAGAACAGTTCCTGGAAGTCACACTTGCTTACACGCCTTTGGCCAACATTTTGTCACATGGCCATACTTAGCTGTAAGAGAGGCTGGGAAATTTTTATTTCAGGTAGTCTTTATTTTAGGTAGCCATGTGTTGAGGTATCTGTTACCAAGGAGGAAAGAGAGGATGGGTATGGGGTGACACCTAGCAGTCTCTGCCTCGTATTCTCACATCTGGGGATTTACACACGTCGTTTCTTCCGTCCAGGTCCTCTTCCCTCTCCCTCCTCACTCCCTTGACTTGACCTAGTCTTATTTGTCCCTTAACATTCACTTACCTCATGGCCATCCTCACTCTGGCACCCTGTGACTGCCTGGGGGCTCCTTAGCACCCAGTACAACTGCACAATCTCTGGCCAGGGTGGGCCCACCACCAATAGTTCTTGTTTCAAAGATACACTGAGGAAATGAGATTATATTCTTCAGGCTCCCAGGACCTTCCTACATCTGGGGGAAGGTGTGGGGATGCGGTAGCTGAATGACCTTAGAGGCTCTTGGCAAATTGCCATTCTTGATTGTACAGACCACCCATCTTCCCATAGTCATTCTTCAGATACTGCAGGGACATTGATTAGGTCTCAGCCTCCTTCATGATGGTGAGTGATCGAGGTGGGGAGGGATATTTTTTGGAGGGGAGCCATGCTGTGCGGCTTGTGGGGATCTTAGTTCCCCAACCAGGGATTGAACCTGGGCCCCCAGGCAGTGAGTGCATCGAGTCCTAACCACTGGACCACCAGGGAATTCCTGGGGAGGGATTATTGTTGTGATTCTTGCTTTCAATTCCAGTCAATTCTTGTTTTGATTTCTCCCATTTGTTCATTTTACACCTGGGCAACATCATCTCCCACCTGCTTTTTAAGGTGACTGACAGCAGATCACATGAAACAACTTTGTCCCTTAAGAGGGACACAGCTTCTTTCATTGCTAAGCCTTCGGGGCCCCATCTCTCTCTTTCTCACTCACTCCTGTGCCGCATTTGATCCTCAAGACACCTCCTGTTTGAGAGAGCAGGGCAGTGTTACCTGCACTAGGCCTAGGGCTCCTGTCTGACTTGCTCACAGTCATCAGACGAGTGGCAAAGCCAAGAACTGAGCCAGGTCTTTCTGTAATAAGTCTAGTAGTTTTCACCTTCTGCTGCCACACTTTTCATATTTTGATAAGTACTTTAATTAACATTTCCGTTCATAATTTTTCCCCCAAATTTAGCTTCTCTTAGGATAAATGCCAAAATGTAAAATTACTGAGTCAAAGGGAATACAGTAAATACTTTTTAATTTTTCTTTTATTTTTTCATCTTTATTGGAGTACAATTGCTTTACAATGGTGTGTTACTTTCTGCTTTTGTATTTTATTTTTTTACATCTTTATTGGAGTATAACTGCTTTACAATCCTGTGTTAGTTTCTGCTTTATAACAAAGTGAATCAGTTATACATATACATATGTTCCCATATCTCTTCCCTCTTGCATCTCCCTCCCCCCCACCTTCCCTATCCCACCCCTCTAGGTGGCCAAAAACCCTGGAGCTGGTCTTCCTGTACTATGTGGCTGCTTCCCACTAGCTATCTACCTTCGGTTTGGTAGTGTATATATGTCCATGCCTCTCTCTTGCTTTGTCACATCTTACCCTTCCCCCTCCCCATATCCTCAGGTCCATTCTGAAGTAGGTCTGTGTCTTTATTCCAGTTTTACCCCTAGGTTCTTCATGACATTTTTTTTCTTAAATTCCATATATATGTGTTAGCATACGGTATTTGTCTTTTCTCTTTCTGACTTACTTCACTCTGTATGACAGACTCTAGGTCTATCCACCTCATTACAAATAGCTCAATTTCGTTTGTTTTTATGGCTGAGTAATATTCCATTATATATATGTGCCACATCTTCTTTATCCATTCATCCGATGATGAACACGTAGGTTGTTTCCATCTCTGGGCTATTGTGAATAGAGCTGCAATGAATATTTTGGTACATGTCTCTTTTTGAGTCATGGTTTTCTCAGGGTATATGCCTAGTAGTGGGATTGCTGGGTCATATGGTAGTTCTATTTGTAGTTTTTTAAGGAACCTCCATACTGTTCTCCATAGTGACTGTACCAATTCACATTCCCACCAGCAGTGCAAGAGTGTTCCCTTTTTTCCACACCCTCTGCAGCATTTATTGTTTCTAGACTTTTTGATGATGGCCATTCTGACTGGTGTAAGATGATATCTCATTGTAGTTTTGATTTGCATTTCTCTAATGATTAATGATGTTGAGCATTCTTTCATGTGTTTGTTGGCACTCTGTAATCTTCTTTGGAGAAATGTCTATTTAGGTCTTGTGCCCATTTTAGGATTGGGTTGTTTTTTTGCTATTGAGCTGCATGAGCTGCTTATACATTTTGGAGATTAATCCTTTGTCAGTTGCTTCATTTGCCAATATTTTCTCACATTCTGAGGGTTGTCTTTTGGTCTTGTGTATGGTTTCCTTTGCTGTGCAAAAGCTTTGAAGTTTCATTAGGTCCCATTTGTTTATTTTTATTTCCATTCCTCTAGGAGGTGGGTCCAAAAGGATCTTGCTGTGATTTATGTCACAGAGTGTTCTGCCTATATTTTCCTTTAAGAGTTTGATAGTTTCTGGCCTTACATTTAGGTCTTTAATCCATTTTGAGCTTTTCTTTGTGTATGGTGTTAGGGAGTGATCTAATCTCATACTTTTACATGTCCCTGTCCAGTTTTCCCGGCACCACTTATTGAAGAGACTGTCCTTTCTCCACTGTACATTCCTGCCTCCTTTATCAAAGATAAGGTGACCATATGTGCGTGGGTTTCTCTCTGGGCTTTCTATCTTGTTCCATTGATCTATCTTTCTGTTTTTGTGCCAGTACCACACTGTCTTGATTACTGTAGTTTTGTAGTATAGTCTGAAGTCAGGGAGCCTGATTCCTCCCGCTCCGTTTTTCGTTCTCGAGATTGCTTTGGCTATTCGGGGTCTGTTGTTTTTCCAAACCAATTTTGAAATTTTTTGTTCTAGTTCTGTGAAAAATGCCATTGGTAGTTTGATAGGGATTGCATTGAATCTGTAGATTGCTTTGGGTAGTAGAGTCATTTTCACAATGTTGATTCTTCCAATCCAAGAACATGGTACATCTCTCCATCTATTTGTATCATCTTTAATTTCTTTCATCAGTGTCTTATAATTTTCTGCATACAGGTCTTTTGTCTCCTTAGGTAGGTTTATTCCTAGATATTTTATTCTTTTTGTTGCTATGGTAAATGGGAGTGTTTCCTTGATTTCACTTTCAGATTTTTCATCATTAGTGTACAGGAATGCCAGAGATTACTGTGCATTAATTTTGTATGCTGCTACTTTACCAAATTCATTGATGAGCTCTAGTAGTTTTCTGGTAGCATCTTTAGGATGCTCTATGTATAGTATCATGTCATCTGCAAACAGTGACAGCTTTACTTCTTCTTTTCCTATTTGGATTCCTTTTATTTCCTTTTCTTCTCGGATGGCTGTGGCTAAAACTTCCAAAACTATGTTGAATAAGAGTGGTGAGAGTGTGCAACCTTGTCTTGTTCCTGATCTTAGTGGAAATGGTTTCAGTTTTTCACCATTGAGGACGATGTTGGCTGTGGGTTTGTCATATATGGCCTTTATTATGTTGAGGAAAGTTCCCTCTATGCCTACTTTCTGCAGGGTTTTTATCATAAATGGGTGTTGAATTTTGTCGAAAGCTTTCTCTGCATCTATTGAGATGATCATATGGTTTTTCTCCTTCAATTTGTTAATATGGTGTATCACGTTGATTGATTTGCATATATTGAAGAATCCTTGCATTCCTGGAATAAACCCCACTTGATCATGTTGTATGATCCTTTTAATGTGCTGTTGGATTCTGTTTGCTAGTATTTTGTTGAGGATATTTGCATCTATGTTCATCAGGGATATTAGCTTGTAGTTTTCTTTCTTTGTGACATCCTTTTCTGGTTTTGGTATCCGGGTGATGGTGGCCTCGTAGAATGAGTTTGGGAGTGTTCCTCCCTCTGCTATATTTTGGAAGAGTTTGAGAAGGGTTGGTGTTAGCTCTTCTCTAAATGTTTGATAGAATTCGCCTGTGAAGCCATCTGGTCCTGGGCTTTAGTTTGTTGGAAAATTTTTCATCACAGTTTCAATTACAGTGCTTGTGATTGGTCTGTTCATATTTTCTATTTCTTCCTGATTCAGTCTTGGCAGGTTGTGCATTTCTAAGAATTTGTCCATTTCTTCCAGGTTGTCTATTTTATTGGCATAGAGTTGCTTGTATTAATCTCATGATCTTCTGTATTTCTGCAGTGCCAGTTGTTACTTCTCCTTTTTTATTTCTAATTCTATTGATTTGAGTCTTCTCCCTTTTTTCCTTGATGAGTCTGGCTAATGGTTTATCAATTTTGTTTATCTTCTTAAAGAACCAGCTTTTAGTTTTATTGATCTTTGCTATCGTTTCCTTCATTTCTTTTTCATTTATTTCTGATCTGATTTTTATGATTTCTTTCCTTCTGCTAACGTTGGGGTTTTTTTGCTCTTCTTTCTCTAATTGCTTTAGGTGGAGGATCAGGTTGTTTTCTCGAGATGTTTCCTGTTTCTTAAGGTGGGATTGTATTGCTATAAACTTCCCCCTTACAACTGCCTTTGCTGCATCCCATCGGTTTTGGGTCATCTTGTCTCCATTGTCATTTGTTTCTAGGTATGTTTCTTTATTTCCTCTTTGATTTCTTCAGTGATCACTTCGTTATTAAGTAGTGTATTGTTTAGCCTCCATGTGTTTGTATTTTTTACAGATCTTTTCCTGTAATTGATATCTAGTCTCATAGCATTGTGGTCGGAAAAGATACTTGATACAATTTCAATTCTCTTAAATTTACCAAGGCTTGATTTGTGACCCAAGATATGATCTATCTTGGAGAATGTTCCATGAGCATTTGAGAAAAATGTGTATTCTGTTGTTTTTGGATGGAATATCCTATAAATATCAATTAAGTCCATCTTGTTTAATGTGTCATTTAAAGCTTGTGTTTCCTTATTTATTTTCATTTTGGATGATCTGTCCATTGGTGAAAGTGGGGTGTTGAAGTCCCCTACTATGAGTGTGTTACTGTCGATTTCCCTTTTATGGCTGTTAGTATTTGCCTTATGTATTGAGGTGCTCCTATGTTGGGTGCATAAATATTTACAATTGTTATATCTTCTTCTTGGATCGATCCCTTGATCATTATGTAGTGTCCTTCTTTGTCTCTTCTAATAGTCTTTATTTGAAAGTCTATTTTGTCTGACATGAGAATTGCTACTCCAGCTTTCTTTTGATTTCCATTTGCATGGAATATCTTTTTTCATCCCCTTACTTTCTTTTTTTTATTAGTTTCTGCTTTATAACAAAGTGAATCAGTTATACATATACATCTGTTCCCATAGCCCTTCCCTCTTGTGTCTCCCTCCCTCTCACCCTCCCTATCCCACCCCTCCAGGCGGTCACAAAGCACCGAGCTGATCTCCCTCTGCTATGCGACTGCTTCCCACTATCCACCTTACGTTTTGTAGTGTATATATGTCCAAGGTTCTCTTTGGCTTTGTCACATCTTACCCTTCCCCCTCGCCATATCCTCAAGTCCATTCTGAAGTAGGTCTGTGTCT